>NW_027206179.1:31138762-31756762 GCF_024711535.1 Dipodomys merriami | reverse complement strand
AAACATGATGGAACTCAACGAACATTTTAATGGTGTTAAGTCATTATGTGAATGCTCACATTTAAGCAACACTAAAACAAAGGAAAGAGTGATATTGTCAAGAAGTACTGTGCTCACAGCCTCTATGAAGTTGTAACCCCTTTAATAATATAATAAAAAATAAGTAAACAGCACTTTAGCTAAGATTGAAAAAAAATTTAAAGAGACTGAAAATGCCAACTCCCCAAATTAAAATTATTTAAATTTAAGAACTACTAGGCTATTACAAGGTAAAAATATTAGTGATTTTTATGGCTCTTACTAGTCCATGTGGCTGGTAGATGGGGTTGCATAGCTGGTGAGGAGGTTTGCTCCTGACCCAGGGGTGACTGTCCCCTCCTCTCATTGCATGGAGTCAGGCTCACTTTTCTCTCTTTCTTTCCTTTCTTTCTCTCTCATTCTTTCTTTCTTTCCTTCTTTCCTTCCTTCCTTCTTTTCTTTCTTTCTTTTTGTAATTTTTCACCAGGGTGAAAAGATAATGCAAGGAAGTTAGAAAGCCCTCTAACTTCAGTGCTAGGTCCCTACAGGTAGAGGAGTCCTGTATTTTGGAAACAAAAGGGTTTGTAAGGCTGGCTGGGCATGGAGCTAGGAAAGGTTACAGTTAGAGGAGGTAAACTCAATAGAAAGTTCCCACTCAAGGGAATCTATTCTTTAACTCCATTGATTAAGTCACCTGGATGAAAGTTCCCACTCAAGGGTATCTAATCTTTGACTCTATTGACTAAGATTTATCCACATGACTTAACTGTCTGGTCACAAACAACACAGACGGTCTTTATAATCTAAGTCAGTAAGCAACTAATACCAGGAAATATCAGTACCAGGAAATAGTATACAATGGTGACTGATCACAGGATAGGAACATTTTAGTTTGACAGAAAAGATTGTTGCTTCATACATGAAGAGGGATAAAACAAAAAAATCCAGACAGTATCTTTATGGTAGACTCAATATTAAAAGAGGATACTAAATAAGCAGAAACAATGAAAACATCTAGAAAGATAAAAAATGTTTCATTACCTTTAAGAATTTCTACCTCACTCAGAGGATGTAAACTAAATTCTCAGTGTTTCTTCAAATTGGAAAGCATCTGACTTTTAGGTTTTAATGGAATACTCCATCTTGTAATAATTGTTTAAGTCAGTCTGAAGAAGGCACTTTTAATCATCTTAAACCAGTCCTAGGATCAAAGCATACTTAGCTCTAATCCCATTGCTGACATTGACCCCTCTTTGCCTTTGGAAAATTGTTTAATCCCTCTGCTTATATTTGATGTTTGTAGAATGAAGATAACACGACATTATTACATTAGTGAGAAATGTTATCTCATAAAACTCTATAAAGTGACAGATAATATTGACATAAGGAATTTATTGCCATGCCTCATATTTTGTACTGCATTGAAGAAGTAGTTTATGAAAGTAAACAAGAATTAAATTTTATAAATTATGTTTAACTATTTGAATCATCAGTTAAAATACAGATATTAGATATTCACACTGTAACACAACTATTTCAATGTAAAAATGCATTCCTTAATTACTTGCTAATGCATAGCAGGAAGCATCTGCTGAATTTGTATGGATTAAGGTAGTAGGAAGAAATTTTACTTTGTCCTATAGATAGATATAAGAAAATAACCATAAGAAATCAAAATAATAGCAGAATTGCTTTGTGATGGAAAGAATTCAAGTAACATAATTTTCTGTCAGAAAAACATCACTACTTACCAACATAAAACTTACAGTAGTCAAGTGACATAGTTTTCATCATCTGTATTTCACCATATTCATAACAATATTTTCACCAACTATTATCGTTGCCACTTCAGCCAAAGAGAAAAAGATTAGGAGCAAACTATTTATTCATAGCCTGTGTATTCAGAAGATAGTACATGGCTAGTAAAGGGAAAAACATCAAGAAAATCTACAATGAACTATAGTATTAGTTATTCAAATTAATTTGAGCAGGATACATCTACAATTGCTCACTAATTTTCTTTGAAATTTTATTTTACAACTCTACTCACTTACTACATGCATTTTTCACATCTACTACGAGTAAATATAATATCTACCACATAAGATGACACAAAGATATAAAGGGGACTGATTTTACTTAGTAAAAGCAATTAATGTTCCAGTGTCTATTCACTATTGCCAAAGCACAAAGGTAAGAACTTTAAAAATGTAACTTTCCTCAAATGTCTTATGAAATTCTATAAGAGATTCTTACTATAATCCACTACAGCAGTTGAGATATTTGACACTTGAACTAACTTGCCTAGTATTGAATGGTTAGTAAATGAGTAAGTTGTCAATCAAAAGTGTGGCTTTCTAGTTCCAAAACTGTATCTTTCTCTTAGGCCACTGGTTTTCTGGCATGTGACTTTAACACGCTTTTATTGATTAGTTAAATTGAAACTTTTTCAGAAGTATGAACACCAAATGAACTTTTATTAACATTTTTTTTATTTCAGCATCATGGTGATGTAATAAACATTTTTAGGAAAGATAAAAAATAGAGTACCATTTTGCTCAAATGTGCATCAAAGTGATAAATACAATATAATATGTCAGATTCTGTAGAATTTTTAGTTTTGACTAAATACCTAATTGATTACCCTACAACATTCTTCTTTAGATTATGACACTAAATAAAAGTTTCAGTTTGAGAAAAGATAGTATTAAAATTTTTGAGCTTGTCACTGGTGCTGCGATCTAAGGATACAGATTTAAAGCCAGGCCATATGCTTTAATCATAAGTAGTCACAGAAAGGGTCAAGGGAACCTAGTGACTTTAAAGTAATGATGAATACTCAAAGTCTCAAAAGTCAAACAAGGATGTGACATCAAAAGATATATTCTATTAGTAGAAATTAAGGAAAAACCCTCAAGAATGAGCAATTATGAGAAACAAAGTGAGAGATTATCTAGTCAGAGGGAAGAAAGAATGGCGAGTTATGAAGGTAAGAAGTGCTATTTATCATAGATCAAAACCAGGCTTTTTGTTTTATATTTTATTTGTTTTTGTTTTACATATTTCATTCTGAGTGGACTGGTGAAAATTCACAGGTCAACCCCATCCATCTTCCAATATTTTCAACTGCCCAATATACAATGTCCCATGGAGAGGTCCTTGTAATGATACTTAGGAAATACTTCTTGTAGCTCCAACCACACTGATAGATGGCTGAGTCAAGGACTGGATCCATGGATCCAATTGAGATGGGTTCAGACTCAGGCAACTTAGTAACTTACCTTTCTCTGTAATATTCTATGTCCAGGTGTTAAGACAATATATGCTATTTTTATCGTCTCAAAGGAAATGAAAGTCTTCTTTTTGTTGTCTAAATTTAGCTCCATTTCTTTAACCTGTTTTCTCTTTCTTCAGTGGGTGACCTTCATTAATTGCAAACACAATCCAGAATAATACAACTTCCCAATCCAGCTAATGTCATTTGGGAGCATGTGATATTTCCCATATGTATCTGACATAAAGAAAAGATTCATATCAAGAATGTAGAAGCTTTTTTTATAGCTATCAGAACCTGTTCCAAATTATTATTTTTGACCTTTCACTACCATCTTTAAATGAATCACATTTGGCAGGGTAGTTTGAAAATTAAGACAAACCATGACTTCCATTTTTAATGAACCAGAAATTCACATCTAAGTGGTGCCAAGCAAATCAGCCAAAGTGCTCACAGTTGGACTAGTTTCTAAAATGGTCATATGTCTCTTCTTTTGATTCCCTGTGTCTCTCTACTGGTCTCATTAACTATTTTCTGATAATAATTGGAGGTTTTAGGATGAATTATTGTATTATTTGTTCCAAAGTGGTGAATCTAAGATTGAATAATAAAAGAGGAAGAGAAATAACAGCAAAACTATTATTCAGACACCTGACAAAGTATTTTCTTAGGATTAAAAATGTATTTTAATTTCTAAATGTCATCCCCTTCTTATTCAAAGTGTGCTTTCTGATATTGATTAATGTTAAAAATATTTGCTTAGCAGGTAGTAGGCCCTGGTTTCAGTGCCAAGAAATGGAACAAAACAACCCAATACAAAACAATAATAACCAGTTCAATTGCAGAGGTATAGAATTCTATGTTAACATTTATGTGCATTAATATTTTCCAACTATTCTATTTTTCCATCCACTTCAGACTAAGTCAGGTATCCATAGTTTGTTTCTCTACTCTAATATGTCATTTTCACTAGGTACTTAAGGATTTGCAACTTGTTCTGGGTTGTAAGCAGTTTGCCAATGTTATGCTTAGGATTTTTTTTAATGTCTAGTATAATTAATTAAATTTCTGGGATCAGTAAACTTGTATTCATGAATTATAGGAAGGTTTGCATGATTATTACTTCATTATTTCCTTCAATATCTTCTTTCTTGCCTCATTTTGTTATTTGAATTACATATATGTTTAACATGCTTTTTTGTCTCATTTAACAGTGTATTTCTTTTCATTTTTTGTCTAGTTTTTAGTCTGCAGAGGAATAATGTTTCCATATTTTTAAGCTCATTTGCTAAATATTCTGTAACATACCATTAAGTGAACATTTTTAGGTACTATAAATACTTTTATGAGTATTATTTTCTGTTTCTTGAAATGTTATTACTAAGCTACCAATTCATTGTTAATGACATATTTTTCTCCACATTCTAAACTACATTTAATATGATTGTTTTAACATGCGTTTTGTTAACTTCACCATATGTCTACATTTCTCTTGTATAATTTTTTCCAGGTTATAACGATATATACTTCATCAATTTTATTATATTTTAATTTATTCTTGTTTTTTGCTTCTAGATTCTTTTTAATTGTTATTATAAAATTGACTAATAGAGCAGTTGCAATTATAATAAAGGTAAAGATTATATATCTTTTTAGACAATGTCACCCTTCCTTCTCTCTGAAGTTTTCCTTCCCTCATCACTCACAAGTTATATAGCTGACTTACAACATAGTGTCTAGTGAGAACCACTGGTGCATTTGTTATAAAATAGCATTTATCAAACTGAATGCCAGGAAATGGAAACAAGATATATTTTTTTCTTTTTTCTTTTCTTTTTTTGGGTCCGGTCATGGGGCCTGAACTCTGGGCCTGGGCGCTGTCCCTCAGCTCTTCAGCTCAAGGCTAGCACTCTACCACTTGAGCCATAGCACCACTTCTGGCTTTTTTTTTTCTGCTTTTGTGGTGCTGAGGAATCAAACCCAGGGCCTCATGCATTTAAGGCAAACGCTCTACTACTGAGCCACCTTCCCAGCTCCAAGAGATTTTTCTTTATACCTGTTTTTGTTTTCTTTCTGTTTGTTCTGTGTCTTTGTTTATATGTCTTTTGGCATATAAGGGGAGGCAAAGAAATGGAGAAACAAATGAGGAACAAATCCTTTATTCCATTTTATTTTAGTATATGCCAATAGAAGTTATTTACAAGAGAAGTACATCTGATGCCTATTATTGTCCCCTGACAAGATCTCAATTATGAAAACTTTGGCTGAATATTGCTTAGAATTGAATTTGATACAAAGTACTTGTTGAATAAAGTCTGAAAATATAATGTGCATTATGATGTGAATTTCTATCCTTTCAAAACATGTACATTAATGTCTAATATTTGAAATTTCTTAATAGTTAAGTAAATAAAGACAGGGAATTTTAAGCTTGTTAATTCAATTAGATGACAGTTTTTGTTAAATATACAAAATACCTACCTTTACCAAATTAGTGTAAATTGTGTCTTGATAACAACCAATTGCACTAAAACTCCAGAAAATATTTTGGCAAGATGTCATTGTTTTAGAACAATGTTGTAATCAATCTATCAATTTGTTCTTTTCTAGAAAAGAACATTTAGTTTTAGAAAGATTATTTTTGTGTTAATTATCCATTTACTCATTACACTCAACCAGTAGTTAAATACTTGGTATCTCAAAGATAAAATAGGAAACTGAGAAGAAATAAGTGTCAAGAAGTGCAGAAATTTTTAACTTCTGTGCAAAATATAGAAAATTCTCTATTCTTTTTTCATTGCAGCTAGAATGAGATTTGGTTAGGTTATTTGTTTGCTGTGCCAATTCACAGTGAGAAAATGAATCCTTAGAACAGGTGTAGTTCAGTTAAAATAGAATATCTAAACAGGAACAAAAGTAAAATCAGAAGATACTTAGTCATGTTTGAGTATTTTATCATTGCGGTTGTAATGAAGCCTTATAAATATTAATGAAGAATATATAATTTCCCTAATTTTTATCATAAATCTCTCAGTCAGATTGTAGTAGCATTAGGAAAGAAACTGAAATATTAGCATAAGACAACATTGTGATCAAAGGGCTAAATATCAATTTATGTACCTTATAAACTTCAAATGTGGGAAATTATTAAGTTCATACTAGAAGCAGTCATTATTTTTTATATTTCTCAAAGGAAATTAATAAATGTGACTAGCCAAAATGATTAGATATGAAAAATTCTTCAAGAAGCTATGTTTTCTCAAAATCACCAAAAAGGAGACAAAGAATTTGTTACTTTCAGAAGAGTTGAGAATTTCACAGGTTGATGAACGACATGCTGATTCCAGAGGCTATGAGGACTTTTCTTGTGCTTCTGAATACAGGCTCAGTTTGCTTTTCGTTCAAGTGGAAATTGAAAAGCAAACGACAATATTAGTTGCAAGACATGCAACCTTATTACTGGCACTGATTTCAGTTAGAATCATTAATTTTATGATCATAACAATTTTTCTACTAACTATCTTGGGAAGGGAAGTTAAACAACTCATTCAAAATGATAGAGCTATTAACTTGCAGGCTTTTATCACATAAATCTTTTCCTTACCATGATAATGATAATAAGTTTGAAGATTTCTTTTACATTCAGACCATAAAATTAATGTTTATATTTATCATGAATCTGATTTTATTGTCTTTGCAAATAGGTGGTGGAAACAATCACATATGTGTGTGTATGTATATATATATATATATATATATATATATATAATCTATCTATCTATCTATCTATCTATCTATCTATCTATCTATCTATCTATCTATCTATCTATCTATCTATAATTGTTTTTTGGTCAGTTGTGGGGCTTGAAATCTAGGACTGGGCACTGTCCCTTACCTGTTCAGCTCAAGGCAAGGGCTCTACCACTTGAACCACATCGCCACTTCTGGTTTTCTGGTGGTTAATTGTAGATAATAGTCTCATGGACTTTCCTGCCAGGGATGGTTTTGAACCATGATCCTCAGATCTCAGCCTCCTGAGTAGTTAGGATTATAGGCATACCTACCAGGTAGGCATACCTACCTACATACCTGGCTGTATATATTTTCTTTATTGAGAAAAAATTGATTAATGTTTTGAATAAAAGTAATAAGATATATATTTGGCATATCTTGATGTATACTTATTTAGGGGGTTATCACAGTGCATGTGTATGCTGAGCCTTAACCAATATGAAAAGATTTTTCAGTAATGTTGACTATGTATCTGCTAGAACAAATAGTCTGTGAACATTCCAATTGCCCTGTTTATTAGTTAACCCTTGATATTCCAAACTTTAACAATGCAGTCTGGATATTATTGGCTTTGTTATTGTTCAAGGATGAGAATCTTTCTATCAAAATGTGTGCTAAATTCATTTGTATATCTCTTTTGAATTGAATAAAGACCCAGGACTGGCAAAAGAAAAGAAAGAGAAAGAAAGGAAGAAAGGAAGAAAGGAAGAAAGAAAGAAAGAAGAAGAAAGAGAAAGAAAGAAATGAAGGAAGGAAAGGAAGGAAGGAAGGAAGATCTTTATCTAAATTAAAAAATCTTTTATCAAACTAATATATATATATTATGTACCTATATATACTGTGTATATATGTATATATAAACAGTATGGATGTATAGACAAGCTATTATATATGTATATATAGGATGTAGATAGACAGACAGACAGACAGACAGACAGACAGACAGACAGACAGACAGATAGATAGATAGATAGATAGATAGATAGATAGATAGATAGATAGATAGATAGATAGATAGATGATAATGTCATATTCCAACTGTGTTCATTTTTCTGAATAACATTAGGTAGGATCTGCTTTGTACATATGCACATACAAATAAATAAGAGTTCTTCCTTGAGAAGGTCAAAGTTTTTTTAAGAAGACGAAATGGAAGAAATGCTGCCTTAAAATAATTCATATCCATATGTTTAGAAACCTGGTTAAAGATTTTCTTTTTACTTGAGAATCATTATACTTACCTCACATTAATATAGTGTGGTAGACTGAATAATCACCCTATCCCAAAATATCTGTTCTCTAATTTCTTAAACCCATAGATACCAGTTTTTAAGATATCACTATGAAGGTGTGATTCAAATAAAGATCTGAAGTTAGGAAAAATATCCCTGATTATGTGGGTGAGTCTTAAATACAATGACATATATCCTGATCACAGAGTTACGAAGGATTGTTGACACAGTAAGAAGAGTAAGTGGCATGAGGTAAGAGTTTGCACTGCTCTGGCTCACAACCAGCCACTAGAAGAAAGGAGAGAGGGGACAGAGTTTTCCTTTTTAGAGCTTGAGAAGATACTTTGTCCTTTCTGATATGCACCAACTTGAGTATTATGAGGCAAAATTTGGACTATGGCAATAAGAAAACTGAGATAGTAAGTTACAAGAAACTAATGTAGTAAACAACTTGTATCAGTTTTCTTAATATATAATATTGGTTTTCGAGATTTACTATATAAGATCCTCTGGATTACAATTCTGAATCTTGTGCTGTATAGATTACTTTCCACAGATAACCATGTATGACAGAGCCAATGTTCTATTTACTGTAGAAACTTCTTAGCCAGGGGCAATTAAGGGTATTTGAATGACAAGATGAGTTTGTTTTTTCTAACAATGGTTATTACTGTGTTTACTCAGTGGAGGTCCAGTTAGCAGTATGATTAAGTTCCATTTCTAGCCTTTTATTCTTTATCTAGCAACATCATTGAACAGAAACTTTCAGTAAACAACCAATTACAGGACAACTATTTAATCTTCACACTTTCTATTCCAACTTTTTTTTCTTTTTTTTTGTACGTATTTTATTTTAAAAATACTGTACAAAGTGGTAATGGTCACATGAGCAAGGTAATGAGTACATTTTGATCAAGCATTGTTGCCTCCTTCTTTGTTTTGCCCTTACCATCCCTTCCCTCCCACCTCCACAACTACCCCTCCCATCAAACATGTAAAGTTCATTTTAAACATAGTGTCTTGTGTATCTCATTGTTGCAATGGGTCAACTGCATCCCTATTTAAGCATTTTTTTCCCTTCTCATTCTTGAGTTACATAGTGTATATAAAAGATTCAGGGCACTGAAATCAAATACAGTGAAAACAGGGGTAATACTGTAGGGGAGGAACATACAAAGAAACAAAAAAATCACATGGTACATTATAACTATGTTGGAAACAATACCAACAAAGAAAAAATATATTTGTGTCCCTATCTTGGGGTTCATTTCACTTAACATCATCTTATATGGTCATATGTACATAGCTTTTGACCTTTTGTACTTGTCCTACACAGGTATTAGTTATTGCTAATAAGGGAAACCATGGGACCTATGTTTCTTTGGGCCTAGCTTACTTCACTTAATATAATTTTTTCCAAGTCTTTGCATTTCCTAACAAATGGAGCAATATCATTCTGTATAATGGAGGCTTAGATTTCATTGTAGATATATAAATATATATATATATATATAGTATATATATATATATACCACATTTTCTTGATCCACTCATCTACTGAGGGGTATCGGGTTGGTTCCATATCTTAGCTATGGTAAATAATGCTGCGATAAACATAGTTAAGCTGGCAGCTTTAGTATGGCCTTCTTTGTGATCCTTTGGGTAAATGCCCAAAAGTGGGATTGCTGGGTGATAGGGAGACTCTATGTGGAGTCTTTTGAGGAACCTTCTACTGCTTTCCAAAGTGGTTGAACAAGTTTACACTCCCACCAACAATGCAGTAGGGTTCCCTTCTGTCCACATCCCCTCCAGCATCTGTTGTTATTAAAGTTCTTGATTATAGCTATTCTAAATGGGGTAAGGTAGAATCTCAATGCTGTTTTGATTTGCATTTGTTTTATGGCTAGAGAGGTTGAGCATTTCTTCATGTGTCTATTGGGCATTCTTCCTCTTCAGAGAAGTTTCTCTTTAAGTATTTAGCTCACTTATTTATTGGGCATTTGTATCATTGAGGATTTTTTTTTTGTTGGGGGATTTAATTTTTTGAGTTCCAAGTATATTTTAAATATTAGACCCTTGTCCGTTTTATGGCTAGTAAAGATCTTCTCCCAATCTGTGGTCTTTCTATTGATCTTGCTAGCCATGCTTTTTGCCTTGCAGAAGCTCTTCAGCTTCATGCAATCCCATTTGTATAACCTTTCTTTGATTTGTTGTGTTTTGGGGTCTCTTTTAAGAAAATTTTGGCCTGTCCATGGAGACCTTTGATTTCTCCTATACTTTCCTGTAATGTTTTCAGGGTTAGAATCCAAAAAAAAAACCCATAAAAGAATCAACAAAACAAAGAGTTGGTTCTTTGATAAATTAAAAAAATTGACAGACCCTTAGCAAATCTTTTCAGAAAAAGAAGAGAACACACCCAAATAAATAAACTCAGAGATGAGACTGGAAACCTCTCCACAGAAACAATCAAAATTCAGAATATTATAAGGGAATACTTCTCAAACCTTTATGCTAATAAGTTTGAGAATATGGAAGAAATGAACAATTTCCTAGCAAATTTCAACATGCTGAAACTAAACCAAGATGAGTTAAACCAACTTAACAAACCCATATCAATGACTGAAATAGAAATTGCAATAAGAGACTTCCCATCTAAGAAAAGTCCAGGACTGAATGGATGTACAGCTGAATTCTACAGGGCCTTCAAAGCATAACTCACCCCAATACTCCTCCAACTCTTCAATGAAATTGAAAAAGAAAGCTCACTACCAAATTCTATGAAGCCATCCTAACCCTCATCCCCAAACCAGTCAGGAGCTCATCAAAGAAAGAGAACTATAGACCCATTTCTTTGATGAACAACTTTCTTTGATGCAAAACTTCTCAACAAAATTTTGGCAATTGACTTCAACAACTCATCAAAAAATCATACATCACAATCAAACAGGATTCACTTCAGGGATGCAGAGCTGGTTTAATATATGCAAATCAATTAATATAATTCATCACATCAACAAGAGCAAGGATAAGAACCACATAATTATCTGAATAGATGCAGAAAAAGCACTTGACAAGATCCAACGCCCCTTTATGATGAAGGCTCTGGAAAAACTAGGAAATCTATGGAACATTCCTCAATACAATAAAGGCTATATATGACAAACCCATGGCCAGCATTATACGTAATGTCAAAAAATTAAGCCATTGCCTCCACTCAGGAATGAGACAAGGATGTATGTCTACTCCCTCCACTTCTCTTCAGTTTAGTATTAGAATGCCTCACTACAGCAATAAGACAAGATGCAAACAAAGGAGATCCAAATAGAGAAAGATGAAGAAAAACTCTCCCTCTTTGCAGATAACATGATCTTGTATTTAAAGAATCCCACGGACTCCACTCCCAAATTACTCGAGCTGATTCAAAACTTTGGCAAAGTAGCAGAGAAGGAATGGTAAGGGGAAACAAAGGAGGAGGCAACAATGCTTGATAAGAAATGCACTCATTACCTTGCCCATGTAATTGTAACCCCTCTGTATGGTATTTTCACAATAAAAAATAAATAAAAACTAACCCTCAAAAATCAATGGCTTTTCTGTATGCCAACAATGAGAAGAACACAGCTGAAATAGGAAAGCAACTCTTTTTGTAATAGCACTACAAAAAAAATAAAATACCTATGAATTAATTTAACTAACGAAGTGAAAGACCTCTACAGTGAAAACTTCAAAAACCTGAAAAAGAAAACCAAAGCAGAACTTAGGAAGTGGAAAAACCTCCCATGCTCCTGGATTGGAAGGATCAACCTCATGAAAATGGCAATACTTTCAAAAGCTATCTACAAATTCAATGCCATATCTATCAATGTTTTAATTTCATTCCTCAATGAAATAGGTGAAGCAATCCAAAAATTCATATGGACCCTGAAGAGCAAACACAATCCTTAGTGCTGGAGGAATATCAATACCAAATTTCAAACTCTACTACAAAGCTATAGTAATCAAAACAGCTTGTTACTGACAGACCTGAGGACCAATGGAATAGAACTGAAAACCCAGAAATGAACCCACAGACCTCTAGCCACCTAATCTTCCATAAAGGATCTAAAAAAATAGAATGGAAGAAAGACAGCCTCTTCAGTAAATGATGCTGACAAAATTGGTTAATAATCTGTAGAAAACTAAAACTAGGTCCTTATATATCACTGTGTACCAGCATCAACTCCAAATGGATCAAAGACCTCAAAGTCAAAGAAGACACCCTCTTCCAACTTTTCTAAAGTTTTCTTTTTATTATCAATAATTGTTGAATGTTTCAAGTTACTTTTCTTTGTCTCTTGAGATGACAACTTTCTGGTACTATAGAAATTCTAATGGCCAGGCGCCGGTAGCTCACGCTTGTATTCCTAGCTACTCAGGACCCTGAGATCTGAGGATCACGGTTGAAAGCCAGCCTGGGTAGGAAAGTCCATGAGACTTTTATCTTCAATAAACCACTAGAAAACCGGAAATGGTGCTGTGGCTTAGGCCATAAAGTGCTTGCCTTGAGTTGAAGAGCACAGGAACAGTACCCAAGCCCAGAGTTCAAGCCTCACAACCCACAAAAAAAATTACTGAGTCCAAGTGATAATCATGCATCCATGAGAAAAAGAATATACATCTGAAATACTTTCCTATATAATTAGCTCTTTATTTTAATAGTATATGAAACTAAGCATTTTTCACTTCCAATGTTAGTTATGCCTCTATGTGTCTGATTTTTGGGGAAAAGGTTATTGGATTTATTTTTTAAGTTTTTTAATTGTGAATGTACCATACAGAGGAGTTAAAATTACATCAGCAAGGTAATAAGCACATTTCTTATCAAGCATGATTGCCTCCTCCTTTGTTTTTCCCCTACCATTCCTGCCCTCCCATCTCCATGACTACACTTCCCCTGCCCCACCTCCCCTCCTCCCCAGGCCCCTCCCCACCAGAGTTGTAAAGTTTATTTTTCAACATAGCATCTTGTATATCACATTGTTGCAATTGGTCCATCTGTATCCCTATTTAAACAATTTGTTTTCTTCCTTTCCCTCCACAAATTATGCCAACATCAAATACAGTGAAAACAGGGATAATACTGTGGAGGAAAGACATACAAATCAACAAAATAATTACCTTATAAATATGTTAGAAACAATAGCAAGAAAGAAAAAAACACTTGGGTGCATATTTTATGGTTCATTTTGCCTATCATCATCGTTTCTGCTTGTCTCAGACATATACTAGTTATTGCAATTAAGGGAAACCATTGGACCTATGTTTCTTTGGACCTAGCTTACTTCACTTAATATAATTTTTTTCCAAGTCTTTCCATTTCCTAACAAATGGGGCAATGTCATTCTTTCTAATAGAGGCATAGCATTCCATTGTGTATATATAAGACATTTTCTTGATCCATTCTTCTACTGAGGGGCATCTGGGTTGGTTCCTTATCTTAGCACTAAACATAGTTGTGCTGGTAGTTTTTGTATGGTCTTGTTTGTGATCATTCTGGTACATGCCCAAAAGTGGGATTGCTGGGTCATAGGGAGCTCTATATGTGGTCTTTTGAGGAATCTCCATACTACTTTCCAAAGTGGTTGAACTAGTTTACACTCCTAATCAACAATGAAGTAGGATTCCCTTCTGTCCACATTGCTTCCAGCATCTGTTGTTATTAGAGTTCTTGATTATAGCCATTCTAACTGGAGTGAGATGGTTGGGGTCAAATCAGACACCCTGAAAACATTATAGGATGGAATAGGAGAAACCCTAGGTCTCCTTGGCACAGGCCGAAATTTTCTTAAAAGAGACCCCAAAACACAACAAATCAAAGAAAGGTTGGACAAATGGGATTGCATGAAATTGCAGAGCTTCTGCATGGCAAAGGACATAGCTAGCAAGATCAATAGAAAGCCCATGGATTGGGAGAAGATCTTCACTAGCCATACAACAGACAAGGGTCTCATATCTAAAATATACCTTGAACTCAAAAACTTAAATCCCACAACAACAAATCCTCAAAGAAACAACTGCCCAATAAATAAGTGGACTAAAGACTTAAAGATAAACTTCTCTGAAGAGGAAAGAAGGATGGCCAATAGACACATGAACCTCTCTAGCCATAAAACAAATGCAAATCAAAACAACACTGAGACACCACTTCACCATAGTTAGAATGGCTATAATTATGTTGCTGGATTTTAACTCAGTTTTGCTAGCCAACTGTTCTACCACTGAGTTACAGCCTCAGGACTAATTTTTTTTATATATATTCAGCTTTTATTTGTGCAAAGCTTTATAATAGCTACCATCTGTCTTTGTTGTAGTCTATTTTACATTTGATTTTTACATTTTTGTTATCATTGATAGATGCAAATGAGGGGCCAAATCAGGGGTAAGGTCCTTGCTTGTAGGCTCCATGATGCTCATAAAAAATATTATCCTGGATTTTTGGAAAAGAAATATTAACACCACAATCAAAGGGAAAATAGCTCAGTCTGAGCTATTCTGAATAACAAAATGGAAGGAGTCAGTAAAAGTCTACAAAATGGTGCTAGTTAAAAAATTAAAATAAATTATGAAGTACAGATAATTGTATCATCATGAATATATGCATATATATCCATGTGCATGTATGCATTATATGTATACAATATAAATATAAATTCTTTATACAACTATGTACAATTTATACCTTGCATACATCTATATACATTTCAGAGTAAACTGCAAAGTGATACATGTAGTTGAGAATTATTTTTCTATTTCATAAAAATTCATGGTAATGTTAGTGAGTTAAAACAACACAAATTATATTACTGTTCAGTAAATTAAAAGTCCTACATAGTTCTTACTCGATTAAAATTAAGGGTCTGTATATTCCATTTTTTTCTTGATCTTTAAGGGAGGATCTGCCTTATAGATTTTTCAAAATCCTGAGGATAATTTGCATTTCTTTTTGTTCAAAGAAGTGTCAATGTCACATCTCACTTACCTTTTTCTTGTTATGTGTCCGACAGGTCATCTGCTTCTATAGACGGGTGTTATTAAAATGAGCCCACCAAGATGTTCCTGGTTAATTGGAACATGTCAAGTGAATCCTATGCTGTAGGTTATTTTATCATGAGTATTATTTGTAAATCTTATTGTTCATATTCTAGTTCACTATAATTATTGGATATTTTGGGGGGGAAATTCCATAGTATATACAATTTGGTAGTTTATGTCTTAAAGAAACATGAATATATAGAAAAAATTCCTAAGATAGGCACAGTATCCCTAAGATTACAGGACTATTAAGCTCAGTGAAGAATATTGTATATCTTAAGAGTAAAACCAAGTAATAGCTGTATAGCTTGAAAGGACAACACAGATGCTCTGAAATCTGCTAAAACTTGGATATACTTGAATATAATCCCGTAAATAAATTTTCTTCTGGGGGGAAAAGCTCCAAAATCTACTACAAAATATTTTTGAAATTTGCTTTCAAAAATAGATATGTCCAAAGCCAAAAGTTCTTGAGGACCTTTTGATAGCACAAACTCAAAATCCCTAGTTGAGACTATCACACACCTTTACCCTCAAAGCAATAAGTGACTTGTCATTATGCATGTCAATGAGCTCTACCATTGCAAAGGAACTTAAAAAACCCCTTCTCATTGCATTTTTCCAATCAGCAAAATACTCCTTCAATCTCCCTATGTACAAATTACCTTACTACAATACATCTGGGAGAGAAAGATTTGAGTTTTTATTTATTTATTTTTCAATTTTTCCAGCAGCCTGAACTAGAAAAGTAAGAGTTTCACATGTTTTCATTACTAGATATGGAATGAGAGGCTTTTACTTTGAGGACTTGAAATAATTATTTTTAAAACCCAATTTTCTTCAGAAACAAATGGTATTGAAAGGATTAGAGTACAATTATCACTATCACAGTACCTGCTGCACATGTATTTTAAGTATTCATTTTCACCTTTGATAGTGTTTTCTATTACTGAATTTCATTCTGTTTCCATGACACAGAATGAATGTAGTGAATAATATAAATCTGAAAATATAGTACCTTTCACTTTGTCCTGTGCAGTTTGGTGGCCAATTTACTTATGCTTTGCTAACACATCATCTTTTTAAAATTAGTTTGTGTTGTTTTTATTTAATTAGGTTATTAATATATTGGTTTATACTTTCTCATCAGGAAATATTTATAATATACATTATTAACTCTTAAGAGATGCTATGTTAGGAACAAAATATGTTCATTGTAGTGGCTAAAATTTTAATTATGATCTGCTCCAATGGAAAAATAAAATATGGAATTTTCTTCAGTGTTCATGAAGAATAATATTATGTCATTTGCAGGGAAATAAGTAGACATGGGAAAAGTTATGATAGATACAAATTAGGTCTAAAAGATCAATATATTTAGAACATATGCATTCTATAAAATAAACTTGACTAATATATAGTGCATGCAGGGGAAGAGCTGCAAGAAGGGGATGTAGTTGTGTGGTTTTGTATCTGTGCTTTCTATACTGCTCCAAAGATCTTTGCATCATTTTGAAAGCAGTGCCATATTATTTTTCTATTGTGATTCTGAATTTGAAGTGTTATTCACACACATATAGTCCTACATGATCACTTATGACAATTTTTCATTAGTTTCTTAGTTATCTTAAATATGAAATTAATGATATAGACATTTTAAAGTAATCTTCCTTATATATTTTCTTTTTTTCTTTTTTTTTTGTCGGTCATGAGGCTTGAACTCTGGGCCTGGGCGCTGTCCCTCAGCTCTTCAGCTCAAGGCGAGCGCTCTACCACTTGCGCTACAGCGCCACTTCCGGTTTTCTAGTGCTTTATTGGAGATAGGAGTCTCACGGTCTTTCCTGCCCGGGCTGGCTTTGAACCGCGATTCTCAGATCTCAGCCTCCTGAGTAGCTAGGATTACAGGCATGGGCCACCGGCGCCCGGCTTCCTTATATATTTTCTTACACGTAGTTATTCCAATAGTTACAAAAATCATATATCACCAAACTTCTTTGATAATTTGAATGAAGAGAATTATCTTTTAATATTTGAATTTGCCTTTTTGGAATTACTACTGATGTTTAATATTTATTTGTGTAAATTCTTTCTGTTCGATACTGGTAAATTCTAAAAATATTATTAGGTCTTACAATGTTAGCACAAAATTTTATTTTGACAATTCCATATTAAACTTAATTGTTGTGTTTATAATCAAGTGTTTATTATACATGCAATGTGCTGGAATTGTAAAACATCTATTGATACTTTTGTCTTGTAGTTCTTAGCTCTAAGCATCTTTCCTGACTTTGAAATCTCTACATGCACACGGATTTCCTTAATAATAAGATATTAGGAAAATGTGAAGCATTTGAAACACCAGAAAATTAACTTGCATTTTCAAATTCTGAGACTGTTATATCTCACATGGAAGAGACCATTCACTTTCTTCATTGTTCAATTTCAATAAAAGAAATAAATAAAAAGTCTCTTGGCTTTGCTAAAAAGGGATTATAAACTAATGCAACACACACAGATACACACACACACACACAAATGTGTGTGTGTGTGTGTGTGTGTGTGTGTATCTGTATGATCTCTGTGGAAAACTAACTCAGCTTTTCCAGTATGGATTAAATATGATTAGAAATTTCAATAAAATCATATATCTTGGATTCATAGTACTGAAAATGTGTCCACAGTATTATTAACATACTTAGCATGAGAAAATTTAAAGTTTTCACAAAGTTCATGATATGTTAGTAAAAATCAGCAATAAAATTGAGATCCACCAAAATGTGTGATAAATAATTTGACAATGATTCCAGAATTGAAATAGCCACAGTATAGTTGAAAACATAACAAACTTGATTCAAAGCTGAGTGCCTTGTGGTTGCCTATTGCATCTTGATTCTGAGTAATGATCAGAAGATTGTTGTAATCTGACTATGGGGACCAGGTGAAAATGCCGTTGTATTAGTTATATTTCAGCATAGAAAGGCTGAAATTGCTGCAGTGAAGTATTAGGCAAGACTAGAAAGTAATAATATGCAAACAATATGCATTTATGAAAAAGATCCTTTCTAGTTTTATACTGTACTTAGGTACCTGGAACTTACTGTCAACTAAATGGTGAGGATAAGGAGAGTACCATCCACAGGCAGTGTCCACGTGAACTCAAAATCCATAGCTGCCACGCAAATACATTACTTTAGGTATCATGTGTATAGTAAATATGGTATATTGACAATATAATTAACTTCACTTCTGACTTGAAATATCATCACCTCATGTAAGTAGAATTGACCAGGTTCCTGAAGTCCTTTATTTTCTCTTTCCAGAGCTCATTTTATGTAAAGAAGTTAATATGTGCTGGCTACCATTAGGAAGTACAGGTTTTATGTGTAGCTAAAGTAAGATAATCTTCATAAATGACTTGAGGTTATTATTCACAAGGTATTTGTCTGTACTCACACAAATATTTGTATCTACTCACTCATTCACTACTAAGAGCATGGAATCAGTTACCTGCTTTTCCTAGACCTGGTGTGGCAAATGATCAGAAATTTTATATTTCATGATGCCAGAACTTTCTCTCAGATATCTGGAGACCACAGTCTGAAATCAAAGTGTGTTAAAGTTCACAAAGGAAGAAAATTTTCTAAGGAAAGAAATTTTCTAAGGAAGAAATTCTAACATTTACTCTCCTATCCCCAGTGGTCCTAGCTTTTCTTGGTGGTTTGGCTGGTGATAGCAGAGTTGCTCTGATCTCTTGTACCCATTTAAATCAGGTCCAGTTAAATCTTTAAATCTAGGATCATTTCACCTTAACATCCTTAACTAATGAATCTTTTCAAGTAAGTATGGGTTCAGAGGCACTAATAATGATTAGTGCTTCAACATCTCTTTCAGAACGATAATTCAAACAAGTTTACTTATGGATATATGTTAGATTATTACCTATAATTATCAAATACATGTGTTTCAATCTAATTCTAAATAATTCATTTTATAGCCCAAAACCTTGCATTAAAGATTAAAAACTCTTTTTTACATTTAGATTAGAATGTATAAATTGCATACAGCAACAAACTCTGTTGTGACTTTTGCTTACCTGTTAACAATGTATTTTGATTATTTGATCCCTCTTGGCCATTCTCATTACTTTCCTGTGTTACCTTACCAGTATTGGACTATTTTCCACCACTATCTAACATGCTTTTATCAAAAGGTGACTTAAGCTGTAGTGTATTTCTTGCCATGATCTAAAAATACCCATCATTTTAGGAACCCTTGATTCCTTTTTACTCTAAAATGGTATTAAAATACAGGCTATGATTGCAAGGTATGCTCATTTGTACTGAAGAATCTTGCTTCTGGGTTATGTGAGTTTACTAACAGTATACTAACTTCTTATGTACTTTCTTGGAGATAGTTTTCTACATAAACATTTGCAGACTAAATTGAACATCAGTTTACATTTGTGTCTCTATGTACAATTACCATATGTTACACTCCAGTTGTCAAACTTCTCTTACCTGTAATATCACATTCCAAACTGAATAATGTGGCTCCCAGAAGCTGCCACCTACTTGCATATTTTCAACATATATTTTGTTTCTGGAATTGCCTACCAACATCTAATTTTAAGCATTTCCAAAATCACATTTCTGAAAAGCAGAATGCCTTTTCTTCAAATAAATTTTTTTCTGTTCCTTTCCATACCAATTTATTTGACCATGTTTTTGCATTGCTATTATAGTTGGAATGTGGGAAACCCACATGTTAAATTCTTCCTCTCTGTAAGAGATACATTGGGATATATCTTTAACAAATATGGCTGCAAAGGGTCTACAAATCATTGTGGGTAAGCCTAAAAGGGAATATTGAGAGTTTGAGTCTCCCTCTTGCTTTCTTTTGCTTACCAGCCATTAGGTGAGCAGTTTTCCTCTATGTAATGGAGCCAATTGATCACTGACTGAAATGTCCTATATTAGGAGTCCAAATAAATATTCTCTCAGAAAGTTGGTTTTCTGTATATTGGTTGGGGTGATAGAAGTCTAATTAAAACACCATTTAATTTTCTCTTTTCCCCCCTCAGTATCACGCTCACATTTTTAGAGTGCCCTTTCTTTAATCCCATTCTGCAATCCATTAGTTTTATCACTAATGGTGGTTCATCGCTACTCCTATTTACAGAATAAAGATAGAGTGAATCTGTAAGGATAAAATTGAAACAACAACAACAGGAACTAAAAGAGCCAGATTTGGGCATCGTGGTTAACATTTATAACCCTGTCTACTAGATAAGTTGAAACTGGAGATTTACAGCTTGAAGAAAACCTGAGAAAAAGATCATGCGATCCATTCTTTATACACAGTTGGGTACAGTGATACATGCTGTTGTACCAAGCTATTTGGAAAGCTGAGCTTGGGAAGGATCAAGGGATTAGGCCATCATAGGTAGAAAAACTCACAATACTATCCAAGAAGCAAAGCTGGACATGTAGGTAAGTGCCTACAATGTGAAGAACAGTATGAAGGCCAATATAAGTTGGATAATGTGTCAGGCACACACTTGGCGGAAAGAGTGCCTATTTTATAAATAGCAAGTATAGCCAAGCATCTATGGCTCACTTTTGTAATTCTAGCTATCCAACAGGCTGAGATTTGAGAATCATGGTTTAAAGCCAGCCAGGCAGGAAAGTCCATGAGACTGTTATCTCCAAATAACTACCAAAAAAGCAAAAAAAGCAGTTGTGGCTCTAAGTTGTAGAATACTAACCTTGAGCACTAAAACTCAGGGACAGTGCCCAATCCATAAGTTCAAGATCTAGGATGGGCACCACAACAAGAAAAACAAGCATGAAACAGGCTTGAGAGTGTAACTGAGCTGTAGAATATAAGCCCAGTGTAAAGGAGGTCTTGAATTCAAATGCCAGTGCCACTGAACTATAAATAAAATATTAAAATAAATTAATATAATATTAAACAATAAATATTTGAAATTTTGTATGAAAATAAAATACTTGGATTAAAAGTAAAAAAATCACTCAAAGATTAAAAAATCAAAGAATACTTATCTGTATTATTTTATTCTTAATTTAATCTAAATATCTATTTTCTGAGATAACTTACTTCACTTGGGTACTTCGGAATATTGCTCAGCCAGAAAATTTTTGTAAGTCAAATTTCTTATTACTCTTCACAAACTTATCTTTTTGCTAAATAAGTATTGATAGTTCAACAAATCTCAGATACTAACATATAAATATTGAGGTATTATATTTATTATTTATGTGTTTCACTTATAAATCTTTGAAGTATCAAATTCAATTAAAGTGAAAATGACTAAGGAGTTATCGAGTGTGAAAATCAAATACATATGAGTACTTTTCATTTAATAGGAGATGCATTGGCAATGATTCTAGCAATTTTAGATAAGAAAGAATAAAAGCTGATAAAATTTGAACTAGATTTTCAATAATATATCATCTTTTTATGTTACAAATTATGTTAAAATTTAGAGAAAATAATTTCAAAGGCAAAGAAATGACATTTGAGAAATGGCAAAAAAACTCTACTAAATTTATTTTCCTGACTAAATAAACACATAAATGCAAGATAAAGGGAATCAGAATACATTATTGTTTGGAATTCTAAGCCATGGCCAAATCCTTGTAGTAGAATACAAAAAGAAAGGTACCTGAAAATATGATTGCATTTCTTTAAAACAGCAATTTAAATTTAAAAGATTGAATTTTTTCTATTTGTAATAAACAATTTTTATATCATATTATACCTTGACAAGAAGTTAGTAATGCTAAGCTTGCAAAGTCTTCGCCTATTGTTTTCAAGGAATGCGCCATCTTCCAAAGGTACATGAGACTCATTGTATATGTGCTATATTTTTCATAATTATTATTTTCATTCATCAGTTATTTCCCTGTCTTCATTACTGTGAATAGTACTGCAATAAACAGAAACTAGCCATGTCTTTGATATTCTAATCTTATCTCATTTGTATGTAGAAACCAGTGGTGAATTGATGAATTATATGACGGTTCTATGCTTACATTTTTCCTTCTTCCAACTCAGTGTTTTGTGCAAACTATAATCAGCTACCTCAGAGCTTCAAGGACTTAAAATATGTCTGTTTACATTTTCATCTAGGAACTATTCATGATGTGTGTTTTACATGAGGCTTTTATTGATCACTTCAGAGATCTCTGCGGTTTTTGTTTCCAGCTTCTACCACTTTCCATGTGAATAATGAAACAAGTCAGAGAAAACAAAACAAAAGAAAATAATCCAAAACATGTGAACTCATGAAAGGAGAGAGCAGAATGGTGGTCACCAGGAACTGTTGTGTTGTGAGAATATGAATATAGGGAGATAATCATCAAATGATGCAAAATTTCAGTTAGGTTGAAGGAACAAGTTCAGTATGTCTACTGTGGAACATGTGGCTACTGTTAATAGGGTTAAACTCTTGAAAAGCAATGATAGAGTAGATGTCAAGTGTTTTCACCACAAAATGACAGTTACGTGAAGTAACTTGTAAGTTAATCAGATTAACATATAAGTTAATTAACATATATGTCAAAATACCCTTTGGTAAAGATAAATACATACTTTTTTTATTAATTAAATTTTTTTCCAAAATTTACAAAGACAGTAAACTTGTTATATGTTAGAGTAACGTATAGTTAAAAATTTATGAAAGAATCAAACCTATTCTACTGAGAAAATGCAAGGTCATATTTATTGAAAAAATACTATGAAAATACAAAAAAACCCTTTATCCATAGATAGAAATTACAGCTCTATCTCAAAACTAAAATAACTTTGGATGCTACAAAATTAATGTGTACCTGTATAATTTAGGTGTCTCTGAACAGTAGGAGGGATTTTTCTAAAGGAAATGGGAAAAGTAACCAAAATTGATTTGGTGGATTTAATATGTTGCACTGATTTTAGGAAGACAATTTACTTACTGTTCATAGTAGGAAAGCATAATAGTTAAGAAAGAATAGACAATAAATGCAGTGGGAATGAAAGAAATAAAATCACCATTCACAGATATTAACAAAGAAAAATGATGGCTGATAAGTGCCTTGGTAATTAATTTTAGGTTCTGAATCCAGGAAAATATTCTTTATCTAAAGTAACATCTATTCTTGCTTGTTTGGGTATTTCAATGTTTCCCAAAGTCCACTTTTACTTTTTCCCCTTCTGCTTTTAAAAATCAGATGATTAGTAAGTTCTATTAACTTTTCAAAGTAGTATAACTCATACATTCTTCCTACTAATAAAAGTAACATAAAAAATCTATAAGAAGAAATTGGAATTCATAGGTAGATGTGGGATTGTCTTTTTACTGAATCAGGAGCACTAAGGAGAGTAATGAGTTAAAAGAGAATGTCTGGAAAAATGCATGTAACAATCTCAGACATACATGTCATTATTCCGCCTAAGATAAATGGATGCTCTATTATATAAGAAGAAATTTAGAGAAAGGAATTCCTTGTGGGCATTAGATTAAAGATTTATCATGGAACGGTTCAGGATTTAACACTGACTAATGGTGTAGAAGCAAAACCTTCCAGGAGAGTCGTACCACTTACCACTAAAAGTATACTCTTGTAAACCAACAAGATCATTTTTTATAGTGAATACTTTTGAGAATGCATGTTTCTATTTTTTATTACAGTAATTTTTAAGGCCATGGTCAAACAAAGTTTAATCATTTAACCATTTTTTTGTAGCACAACCAATGAGTGAAGTTGAGCGCAGGTGGCTCAAGCCTGTAATCCTAGCTACTCAGCAGACTGAGATCTGAGGATCACAGTTAAAAGCCAGCCAGGGTAGGAAAGTCCATGAGACACTTATAAAGCACTAGAAAGCTGGAAGTGGAGCTGTGGCTCAAGCAGTAGAGAGCTCACCGTGAGCTGAAGAGTGCAGGGACAGCGCCCAAGCCCAGAATTCAAGCCCCATGGGGGGAAAACAAACAAACAAACAAAAAGCATAATGAGTGTTCTTAGAACAGAGCAGAATTTGTATGTCAGATATGGTTACTTCAGTAATCCCTACATGTGGTAGTCAAGTAGTCACTTCTCACTTCATGGAGTTGAACATACTAATAGCAAATATTCTTGAACTCTTCTTCAGACTGTTAAGAAATGCTGATAAAAGTGAAACAAATACATTCTGGTTTCAGAAGCCGTATAATATTAAATCTGCATAATTAAGTTTTTAAAACTTTTACTCCAATATCTCTTCCTTTAAGGATAATTGTATTTTGTGAGCCTTTAAAAAAGGCATCTGGATGTATTCATCTGGTAAGAATAAGGACCAGACTTCCTGTAGAAATAAGGAACATAATTAACATTCCTTACTTTAGGTCAGTATGAAGTTGAATCAATAATAATTTTATGTAGATATATATCTACAATTAATTTTATAAGAGCAGCTGAAAATATTTGCATGCTACCAGCTAAATGTTAAAAAAATAATATATATGGAATTGAGGGTTAAGAATTTTACTTATTATCATATTATCCTAGAAGATAGGGAAAAAATGAGTATCCATAGAGCGTCTTGATGAAGGTCTATAGAGAAATTAGTAGATTCAATCAGCAAGAAGAAAAACTATCTCAAAAACAATATCAAAAAGGCCATAAAAGAAACTGGAAAAGTTAAGAACATGGTTTTGTAAAGATGAATAATTTTATCATACAACTTAAATCAGATCCTACATATAAATAATCAAATAAATAGGAAATGAGTGAGTGAAATAAATATCTGTTAAAAAAGTAATGAGATAGATTATAAAATTCAACTTCAACTCATAGGACCAAAAAATTTATGTCCATTGTTCTTTTCATGAAATACGCTCCCTTTGAACATGTGAATCTCCTGTGTAAAGATACAGAATTTACAGATATACTGGCTTATCATGCAATAAATTACTTAATCCAAAAGGAAATTCTGTTTGAGAAAGTTTTAATTTTATAAAAATAAAATTAAAAATGTAAATAAATATATTATATATACATAATCTACATATATATCTACAGGTAAGTATATATGTATATGCACATATCCATATATGTATTCACAGATATACATGCTCCCTAAAAGAAACAAGTATGGTTGATATAACTAAATTTGCATAAATTGGCCATGAAATGACTAATATCTTTACAATAAAAAAGTTATATCTCCAAGAATGCTTCTTTGCCTGGTTGAGAAGAAATAGTTTTATATTATTGATTTTAGTCTCATTAAACTGAAATAACTGTATATAGCTTGGATAATTATCTCATTGTAAATATAAAAAATTACCCAGTAATTCTTGTATTTAATATAATGAAATCATAAAAGGAAATAAAATACTAAAATGCACAGTTCCGCTTCAGTTCTTGAGCTGAGATTTTCTTTCAGTTGGATTATTTGAGTTCATTGAGAAATAAGAAATGTAAAGACAATACTGTAATATCAAATGTATTAAGCATGTAATAAACATATTTATAAAATACTACAAATATCTCATTTTGTAGATAGGCTGCTTTTAATCATTTTGTGATATACTTTCATTTGTTTTACTGTATCTTTACATTAGCTCTGTTTTTAAATTTTTCTTCTTCACAATCACTAATGATTAATATATCAGTTATACAACAGAGCACTGCCTAGGAAAAATGGTCACTAAATATAACTAAAGCAATTAAGGCAATAGAGGGGTTAGTTGAAACCTGAAAGTTTAGTTACATAATCTTGACACTAAAGAGAAATTCAAATTAACTTAGAAGGCTACAATGTTTCTTATGAATTCAATTTTTTCCTACTTTAATTCCCAAAGTAACTTAAGAAATCAGAATATTCACTTGTATGTACATACTACATATGATGTGCTAATTCTTCAGAGAGCAACCATGGTAGTAAAGGAGGGCATGTCTCAGTGGTAGTATGATTCACAAACAGGATGTACACAAAATGGAAATTTAAGTTGCCATACCTTCAAAAGAAGGGGTTAAAGAGCCAAAACCCAGGCAGAGTAAATCTCATTGTTTAACAGCACAATGAAGTGACTATATTTCACAGTAACTTACAAAAATTTAGAAGATAGGAGTTCCTCATTATAATATAAAATTTTCCACCCATGTATTACTCACATTTGGAAACATGATGTATAAAAAAGTATGACAATGAAATGAAAATGTTCAGAAATGTTCCTGATTGTGATGTGAAGAAACTTTCCTATGTGAATATGAGCAAATTCTCCAATAAAATCTTGGCTTTTGCTTCTATTTCTCTGATGTGAGCAATGCAAGTTCATGTGTGGACTTCAGTAACATGTAAAATTACTATGCTAGTAAAAGAACATCAAACATTAAGAATGTCCCAAACATTAAGTCAGGTCCAAGGAAATAAAAGATCCATTTCTTCCCTTATATGTAAAAGCTAGACTTAGCCTACAAGCTCATAAACTAATACATTGGTTGATATCAAGGGTATGCATATATATTAACTGAAATATGATAGATCCAAGGGAGACCTTCAATAGTGTAATTCCTTAGGAAAAAAAAATCAAATTTCAGAAAAGTAGACCACTTTTTTAAAAGGGGTGAGATGAGGTCAAGGGGAAAGTGATAGATGAATGAAGAGGAGAGATAGAAAATGCACAGGAAAATCTAATATATGTCCTACAAAATTAAGAAGAGTGAGGGGAGGGGTAGGTAGGTAGGGAAGGAATGAGTGAGAATGTTGAAAGTGATGACATTGATCCAAGTATATTGCATTCATAAATTGCTTTGTTAAATGGAAACTCTTTTGTAATAGTCTTTAGGAACTAAAGACTATTACAAAAATATCAAATATTAAACCAAATATTAAATATTTGTAATAATTTTAAATAATTTCAAATATTTGTAATAATTTTAAATATTGGTAATATTAAATGTTTGTATGACTTTGTAATAGAGTTTGAAGGTTAATATTGTTAATATTGTTATTTCCTCAACACTGGTCTGCCTGTTAAGGATTGCTCTTGCCATTTGGGATCTTTTCGAATTGCTTTCTCTCTTTAAAGAATGTTGTTGGGATTTTGATGGGAAGTACACTGAATTTGTAAATTTCTTTGGGAAGAATTATAATTTTCACAACATTAATTCTTCCAACCCAGGAGCATAGAAGATCCTTCCATTTCCTTAAGGGTTCTCCAATTTTCTTTTTCAAAATTTTAAAGATTTCACTGTAGAATAATTCCTTAATGTCTGGCTAATTTCTAGAAATTTTCTTTTTTTTAAGGTAATTATAAATGGAGCTTCTTTTCTAATTTGAGCCTCAATCTTCTTGTTCTTGGCAAATAGAAAGACTATTGATTTTTATGGGTTCATTTATACCCTGCTACTTTCCTAATGTTTTGGATCAGCTCTAGTTATTTGGACAAAGAGATATAGCAAATAGGGAGAGTTTTACTTCTTCCTTCCCTATTTGGATCCACTTTATGTTTTTCTCTTGCCTTATTGATCTTGCTAGGAATTCTAATACTAAACTGAAGAGGAGTGTAGAAAAGATGTCCATACTCTAGTCTTATTCCTGAATTTAGGGAGAACGGCTTTAGTTTTTCACCATCAAGTGTAATGCTGGCTGTAGGTTTAATATATACAGCCTTTACCATAAAGTGATATTGAATCTTTTCAAAGGCTTTTGCTACATCTATTGAGATGACCATTTAGTTCTTGTCATTATTGTTTTTTCTGTTGATGTGTTGAAAGATGTTAAATGACTTGGGTATATTAACATTGTGTTCCTTAGATAAATCCCATTTGGTCAGACCATATGATTTTCTTGATAAGTTGTTTATAAATAATAAAAATTTCAGTGAATATAACTAGGAACTTACCCACTTCCTGGGTGCTACATATTTTGTTCTACTATATTTTATTTTCAAGCTTTTGTTGAAAAACATTTTTATCCTTAAATACGTCACATTGTTATACTTGTCTCCAGATCAACAAGATGGTTCTGCAATAAACTTGGCTTCTACTTCAATGCAATAATTAACTAACATTTTCTTATGGATTCTCTCTTTGTATATTAACAAAAGAAATGAAAGTTCATGCAGTGGTTTATGGGCTTCTGAGAAATAATGAAGAAGGATGGATACTTCTTGCTGTTTTTCTCTTGACAAAATCTTTAAACCTCTTATAAAAGATAGTATGTGGACTGGGATTGCTCCTACTGTATGATTGAATAAATAAGTCTTTCTGAAAAATCAAGTCTGTTTTTAGTCATTTCTTATGCTTTCTGGTTCCTGTGAATATCTGCCTTAAATGAGCAATGGATGTTTCCTAGCTCAGACTCCTCTCAGGAATTTCAGCAATAGTATTGTTGTCAACAATCTCCTTGGGATTGTTTCACTTTACAACTTTCTTTGGATGACTTTCTTTGACAGCTATTCAAACCTTATACCTAAAAATTTCCATCTACAGTTGATTAACTATGACATTTTATAATGCATTTCAACATTCATAGGTGCATAAATATCTTAAATCATTAATGTGAAATTCATCTTTTATCCTATGATCTCCCCAAAATGTTAATTTGTTTGACAAAGTTACTAACATTCACATATTCTTTTCAAATTACCTTTTATTTGTCAAATGATGGTCTGAATCAAAGATTTATAAATATATTCCATAGCTTTGAAATTTGTTGTTCAGGAACTTCAAACAAAGTCCAGTTTTAGGTTCTGTATAATAAAAACTTTGTTACATTTTTGCTTGAAAAAGATCTTCCCAGTGATGATGATCTGCTCACACCTTAAAAATAATATTATCTTACATAGTTGTACAAGGTAGATGCCCTTCCACAAGGCAGTTTATGAATACAATGCACCTTGTTCGTTGTAATCACCTTCTCCCTTCTTATCCCCTTCAAAGCATCCATGCCTTTTTAACTTTGTAAAAAAAAACCCATGAGTTCTAGACTGAATTCTTTCCTACTTCCTTACTTCATTCCTTTATCCCTTTCCTGTAGCCCCATCGCCCCCTTACCAGAACCAGTTTTCTGGTGCTTATTTTGTTGAGCTTTGAATTTGTCTTTCTACTAATTACACCTTTTGAGGTTTTCATAGAGTCTGCTATTCTTCAGTTAATTCATTTGTAACCGCTGCAAATGGAATTTTACTCACCATCAGAAAGAATGATATTGTTCCATTCATAGGGAAGTGGAAGGACTTAGAAAAATCATAGTAAGTAATGAAAATCAGACCAAGAGAAACAAAGGTGGTGTGGTTTCCCTTATTTGTGGTAGTTAGAATAAGCCTATAACTGACCATTCCTTTTAAAGGTACAATTGTTCCCTATCTCTTTTTCTTTCCTGCTAGATCTTAGTGTTTCTCAATCTTTATATAATTTTCTTAGATGATAGAGTTCCATTTATTTGTTTTTGTAGAACTGAGGACTAAACCCAATGCCTTGCACATGCCAGCAAGTGTTTTGCCTCTGAGCCCAGTTATTGGCTATTTAGATCTACAAGAATATTAACTCAAAAGAGATAGGAACTGGCCTACAGTAAACTGATTAAGGAAAATTAGTTGATTGAATAAAGAAAATCATTTATTATTTTTCTTACATTTTATAAGATCATCTTTAGTCATTTGCTGGCTATTAATTTTTAGGACAAATGTATCAATTTTTTCTCTCAAAGTAACCTATCAAACTAGAAATAAACATCTAATAGACATATGTCTTAAGCCTATTATTTCTTACGTTGTGCTATTCCCACAAATTGAACAGCTTATAAATAGAATTTTCTTAAAAATAAATCAATTGTTATGAACTTCAGAATACTGTATGTTCTGTGCTGAATAAAGAACAAATCATCATCTGCTTGATTATAATTTGCTTTATGGCTAGGTGGAATTACTGCCTTGGGATTCTTTTTTCTTGAATCCAGCCTTTTCATGATCAATAGGCTTTCCCTTAGAGGGATCATTAGAACACAAGTTGACATTCATTAGTACTTAGAAGATAAACAACATCATGTAATTTCCTTTTGTTCACCAATCTGGTAATATTTATTTCAATATGCAAATCTACAGCATGGCAACAAATAAATACATGACTATAAAGTTCCCTTACTTTCAGACTTAACAATGCAAAAATGACTCTCTTGAGATTAACTCTATTTTGAAATAATTTGATACTTTCTCTAAAACATTATGTCAGGAGAAAACAAGTATAAGTAACCCATTTCAGAGTTTTAAGGGCTAGAATGTAGTTCTAATCCAGCCCTTAGTGACTGTTTTATCTTAACCTCCTTTTTCTATGGATTATTGTTTATGTGACCAAGAGTTTTCTCTTCCTAAGGACACCACTAAAATTTATTTAAAGCTCAAACTAATCACTTAATGTTATGTTAATTATCTCTGTAAATAACTACTTATAAAAGTACTTATAAAAAGTACTTACTTAAAAGCTGCTTTGCTAAAACAGGCACTCTATGATCAACTAAATAAAGATAAACCTTACAACTCTGGTGTCTCTGTCTCCCTTACGTGGAATCTTACTCCACTGAAATCATTTTGGATTCCAGGAAGGTCAGGACTCATAGAAAACAGGTTTAGGAGGAGAGTGGCAGTTAATGACCTGCAAGGAAATGATCAGCAAGGACTGGCAGGACTCCCATGTCCCACACAATTAGGATGGATTTCTACAGTGATGAAACTGTACCAAGAGTAATCATTTCATGGAAACCAATTATCTCCATTTAGTGATAACAATGATAACAACTTCTGGGAAATGACTTGTAGAAACAATAAAGCGATAATAATTGTTTAGGGCACATCTATGACTATTTTTGTTTAATACTTATGCATAATTTTTATCTAAACCATTTTCTTTGTAAACCAAAGCCTCATGTCTGCACCCTAAAGATAAGCTAAAGTGCTTGAATACTTTGCCTCTTCTAATAGTGTGCCCATGGCAAATTATAAATCTCCTTTCTCTGCTCTTCACCTCTCTTTATTTGTCATATTTATGTAAGTGGCAGGCTGACATGTGGAAATGCTGGAGTTGTGCCAGTGGCTCATAACTCCAATTAAGTTTTCTCAAAATTAGATCATTCCCAGATCCATTGGGATTTAGATCTCCAATGTGTTTTCTAGGAGGAGAAAGTAAATGGAATACAATTTAACATATAAGCCTCACAGAACTCTTCTCTATTCTTTTTTTAAATTTTTAAAATTTTATTGTCAAGGTGATGTACCTAGAGGTTACAGTTACATAAGTAAGGGAGTTACATAAATAAGGGAGTGATTACATTTCTTGTCTAACTTTTTACCCCTTCCCTCATTTTTCTCCCTCTTTCCCTCCTGCCAATCTCCCCACAATTTGCATAGATCATTTCCCACATATTGTCTTGTGAGTATCCCTGTTGCAAAAGTTCCCCCTTTGTCCTTTGTCTCACCATTTTGTCGTTTACTTTTCCTTCCCTAATTCAGATAAACGTATATACAATACCCAGGGTTCCAAAATTGAATGCAGTGACAACAGAGGATAAACCTTGGTGGGAAAAATACAAAAGAAAAAAAAAAGAAATCACATAGTACATTGAGAACAGCAACAACATAGAAAGCCTCTAGTGTCCATGTCTTTGAGTTAATTTTGCTTAGCATCATCTTATATGGTCATATGTGTCCTGTTCATCTGCTAAGATTATCCTAGACATATACTAATTATTACAAATAAAGGAGACCATGGGACCTATATTTCTTTGGTCTATCTTATTTCACTTAATAGTCTATGCAACTACAGGGTTCTGGGTTGGTGCTTAGTGCATATATATATATAGATAGATAGATAGATAGATAAATAGATATTAAAGATACTGTACAGAGGGGCTACAGTTACATGAATAAGATAATGAGTATATTTCTTCTTGAACATTGTTAGCCCTTCTTTGTTTTTCCCCTACCATTTCCTCCCTCCCCACCTCTCCAACTCCCCCTACAAGTTGTAAAGTTCATTTTCAACATACTAGATTAATATAAATAGTCAAATACTATTAAAATTATTTATATAAGTTTTAGATCACGTTTTGAATTTCTATGCAGAATCCTACTTTAATACTGACTAGGATTAAAAAATATATAAATAAATTTAATAATATCAAGTCTTCCAAATTATTTAACAATGTTTTATCTTTATTGATGTAGGTTTGAAGTATTTGTCAATGATTTCAAAATATCAGCATGTTACACTTATTTTTCTTTTTTAAATATATTTTTATTGTAAAAATACTGTTCAGAATAGTAATGGTCACATGAGTAAGGTAATGAGTACATTTCCTATCAAGCCTTGTTGCCTCCTCCTTTGTTTTTCCCCTACCATCCCTTCCCCCCCACCTCCAAAACTAAACCTTTCCCAGCCTAAATTGTAAAGTTCATTTTTCAACATAGTGTCTTGTACATCTCATTGCTACAATGGGCCAAACTGTATACCTATTTAAGCATTTTGTTTTTTCCCTTCCCCTCACCAAATTAGAGAAGTGTACATATAAAATGTAGGGCCCTGACATCAAATACAATGAAAACAAGGGTTATACCCTGGGGGAGGAACATACAATGAAACAAAAAAAGTCACATGGTACATTATAAATACATTAGAAACAATAGCAAGAAAGAAAAAAACCACTTGTGTCCCTATCTTGTGATTCATTTTGCTTAACATCATCTTATCTGGTCATTTGTACATAGCTTTTGACCTTTTTTACTTGTCCTAGACATATACCAGTTATTGCAAATAAGGGAAACGTTGGGACCTATGTGCCTTTGGGCCTGGCTTACTTCACTTAATATAATTTTTTCCAAGTCTTTCCATTTCCTAACAAATGGGGAAATGTCATTCTTTCTGATGGAGGCATAGAATTCCATTATACATATGTGTGTGTGTGTGTGTGTGTGTGTGTGTGTGTGTGTGTGTGTGTGTGTATGTATGTGTATATATAACATTTTCTTGATCCATTCATCTACTGAGGGGCATCTAGGAAAGCTATGTTTTTTTTTTGTTTGTTTGTTTTTTGTTTTTTTTGGTCTGGTCGTGGGGCCTGAACTCTGGGCCTGGGCACTGTCCCTCAGCTCTTCAGCTCAAGGCTAATGCTCTACCACTTGAGCCATAGAACCACTTCCACTTCCAGCTTTTTTTTTTTGCTTATGTGGTGCTGAGGAATCCAACCCAGGGCCTCATGCATGCAAGGCAAGCGCTCTACCATTGAGCCACATTCTGGGTTCAAAACATCACTCAACGCATGTGTTAGTTGTGATTCTTTAAAAATAGATGGCTGCTAATATTTAATATATTGACAATTTTGATTTCAATTTATTTATCCATTTATAATTGTGATACTTATAATGTTTACTTTTTAACTTATTATATATGCTAGAAATTATAAATTAGGTTAAGAGAATTATATGCTTATTAAATAAAAATTAGGTGGTTTGTCTGTAATAAATCAGGTTGCCTATAGAATTTTGGTTAAATTGAATCTTCGTTCAACTCTATATTTGTCCACTTTTTACCATTAATTAGTACTCAGTATTGTTTATATGTTATATATTAGTAAAAATCATTTTGAGACATATTTTTATAGTGTCCTTCTACTCTTCCCTTGGCAAAAATATCCAATTGTCCGTATTGTACCTGAGGGTAGATTCCATTGTGTGCCAACTGTAAAACCATACTAAAGTATTTATTATATTCATTGCAATGATTGTCAATATTGTTTGATTGCCACTTTAACAAATTTCATAAGTAAATTTTGCTTCGACAACTACTTGAAGCCACGCTTATTCAAATAATTTTCTTACATTTTCTTTTCTCTCAATTATTTGCCCTATGTTAGCCTTTTTAATATACTGATATTTTGGGTTCTTGTTGATAAACGTGTAACTTTTTTCTGTCTTACCTTGCACAACATTTAACTTAACATTTGTCAAGGTGTGAATGTGCATAATGAAATGATCACACCATTTATAACCTTTCTAGCAGAAAGAGCAAGTGACACACCATTTATTCTAAATGTATATGTTTCTTTCTTATGCTTGTCAGCATAAAAACTCTGAAGAGTTGGATAAATGGATAGAAATACTTTATCATCAATTGGCATAATTTGTAATATATTTAAACCACAGTTATCCTTAATAATGAAGCTAAATTTTAAGAGTTAAAAATGATTTTATGCTGTTATATAACATGAGTTATTTATCTTTTCTACTAGATTTTAGTAGGAAAAACTTAGTTAAAATCTTTAGTTTGAAATAATACTCTCTATCTTTAAGAATAAAACAAGCACAGAGCAATGAAATTTACAAGACTATAAATTCAAAACATACAAAAAATGAAGATCCCAAAATACAAATTATAGTATAATACAATTGATTAGATTGGAACAATAAAAAATGAAACAAAGATGTTATAATAATTTGAAATTTAATATTAGCTTTCTTTGTGCTTCTATACTGTAGTTAAGCTTTGATCTCTACATAAATGATAGATATTTGTAAATAACCTACAATCTTATTGTATAACTACCTAAGTCATGTCCACTCTGTAAATAATACAAAGAGTCATATTCCATAGTATGTTTGTTAGAGTAAATTAGACTCTGCCAGAAAACCACATGGACATCCAGGTATGAAGAACAGTATTTATTTTAGTTTATTGCCAGTAAAGGGACCACAAGACTCCTTCTGACCAGCTGAGAGGAAGTGAGAAGTGTTGGCTGTTGTCTCAGGTGACCTTTTATAACTTCCAGGATTTGGGAGATCTTGATGCTTTATGTGGTCATAGCTTACCCAAAGGGGTGATCTCTCAGGAAAAAGGGGTAGGGGCTAATCATTTGCTGTCTTTACAATATACATGGACCTAGTGTTGCCAACGGAAAAAGCATATTAAGCTATGAGACAGGAGTATTCTGGGCTAACAATTTTGGAAATGAGTCTGAAAACTTCAGTAACGTACTTCCCAATTCAAGAAGATATCCTGTTTCTATGTCTTACAATTTTAAATGTTGAGGAAGTCCAAAATAAAATATAAAAGAAGAGCAATGAAACAGTTAAGAATTAATTCTCTAGAAATTTTAAAGTTGACAGTTTTATGGGTTTCCAGTTTAGAGGCCTTGTATTGGAGCACAAATAAATCCTAAGTAGTGTGTAAGCTAAAAGTATGTTTATTTTAAGTAAGGCTTTCACTAAGAATCATTCTCCCTTTTTGCTGTTAACATTACAGCACAATCATGTTCTGCTCAGTTAAGATCTTCAAGCAGGACCTACTAAAACTGATCCAGGAATACTGTGAGCCTTCAGATCAATACTAACATTTTTCCACCTATTTTCTGATATAGGTGAATGGTTGGTAATGATGAGAATCAAAATGGACACGTTTTCCATAGTACATCAATTCACTCTGAGGTATAAGATTAACTTCAGTATTTGTATGTATTATATTGATCTCTATTTTACTGTCCTCAGTAGTCCTTCAAACTCCTAAGAGTGACACAGTATAATTATATGTAAAATTGTTCTCATGTCTTTTCTCTTAGACTGTTTTTAATCCAAGGACAATAATACTAGCTTTTTGATAAAAAATAAACATCTGGCTCCAATGGTATATGTGAAGTAGAACAATCAAATCATTTTTGTAGTTGAACTCAAACTTTTCAATATTTCCTTCATGTTTAAATTTTCAAGTATTTTACTTTAGACAAATAATTTCATATCCAACCCACTTCAAAGAAATTACTTTGGCAAATAAGAGATTCTCTCTTCTATATGATTCTAGAAATATATTTAGCTATCATCAAATAGGAAAACAATATGGTAGTGATTAGGTGCATGCATATTTAAATCAGTATGTAAAATCAAAGCAATCTCCTTTTCAGAAGGAGAGATGTAGTAGTTCATGCCTGCAGAGAAATTAGCAGTGAACAATTTTTAAATAAAAATAAGTACAAAATACTTATTTTATAGGACACAGTAAACATAAAAAGGTTAAAAAATAGGAGTCTTAAAAAGGTAGATAAACTATTTGTATTATTTCTTGGATTAAATTGCAGTACCAAAGGAAAAGAGGAGAGAGAAGGAGAGAAAAACTAAAGAAAGGAAGGAAGGAAGGGAGAGAGGAAGGGAGACAGAAGAAGTGATGAAGGAAGGAAGTGTGGACACATTTTGGGGGGGGTGGTCCAGTCGTGGGGGCCTGAACTCTGGTCCTGGGCACTGTCCTTCAGCTCTTCAGCTAAAGGCTAGCACTCTACCACTTGAGCCACAGCACCACTTCCGGCTTCTTTCTTTTTGCTTATGTGATGCTGGGAATTGAACCCAGGGCCTCATGCATGCAAGGCAAATGCTCTACCACTGAGCCACCTTCCCAGCCCGGGAAGGAACAAAGTGTTTTCACTGTATTTGATGTCAGTGCCCTGCATCTTGTATATACATTTTTCTAATTTGGGGAGGGGAAGGGAAATAACGAAATGCTGAAAAAAGCATACAGGTTGATCTATTGTAAGAATGAGATGTACGATACACTATGTTGAAAAGGATAGGAAAGAGGAAGACAAAGGGAAAAAGAAATGGAAATTCTTTAGTATATGCATAGAATTGGAAAATAATAAAAAATTCTACATAAATCCAAAATAGAAATAAAATTAATAAAATAATATGACTAATGGGAAAACGTAATCGTTTCAGGATCACAAGCATAGTAATGTGTAATAAAGGATGTTTTTCATCTTTCTGAAAATACAACTTTTAAGATAGAACTGAATAATTTGTTAGTAAACTTGGAAAAGTAAACAGCATGCTTTATGATCAAATAACTTCCCAATCTCAACTTCATAACCATAAACATGGAATTTGGGGGATTATATTTCTATCACATTAATTTTGAAGCATATCAAAACAATAGAAAATTTTTGTATGCAAATTATACCTGCTATTCAAATCTTGTTTTGAATAGCAAATATATATATTATGCAGATGGGCACTGGTGGCTCATACTTGTAATCCTAGCTACTCCAGAGCCTGAGATGTGAGGATCACAGTTCAGAGCCAGCCTGAGCAGGAAAGTCTGTGAGACTGATCTCCAGTAAACCACCAGAAAACCAGAAGTGGCACTGTGGCTCGAGTGGTAGAATGCTTGCTTTGAGCTGAAAAGCTGAGGGACAGTGCTCAGATTCAGAGTTCAAGCCTCACTACTGACTAAATAAATAAATAAATAAATATTTATATATGTATATATGTATGTATGTATGTATATATATATATATATATATATATATATATATATATAATGTGCCCATGGATAATTGTAGTGTTTTATTTTTTCTGAGAACTTTAAATCACTAAAATATTAGATTTAAAGATAAGAGTCCTTAGTCTTTGGGCTTCTCAAAATTTGAAAAATTGGTAAACAGAAAGGGTGACAGCTGCAAAATTATTTGGAGGGTTATTTACAGGGTTTGCATGTACCAATTTAAGCCTGGATTTTTCTAAAAGATAACCTCAATCTCTTTATGGTTAATCTGTCAGTGATATTGGCATGCCGAAAAGGGATCAATTTATTTTCACACACCCACTTGACATTACAAGGAATACCTTCCTTTAAAATTTGCAGAGAGATAGTTTGTGAAACAGTTAAATTATTCAATTTTCTAGTCAAAGTAAAGAAGCTTGTTTTAGATTTAGATGCAATATGAAGGATATCTTTATGGAAGTATATATATCTTCAAACTCAGCACATTGAGGAATCAGGATGATTGTATAATAAAAGCCATGTTTATACAATATAAGCCAGGTATATGAATGATTCTTAGTGAAAACAATCTATTGTTTTTAAGAGGAACATGGTGGTATCACCTGTATAATTTTATATTTTGTTTTGTTATACTAATACTGTTTGTACAAATAAACTGACTAAAATAGGAATGCTTTCCATTTGAAAATGGTTATTACTACATGATTTGCTTCTTGTTTTGAATTCATATTTATATAAACTCCTAGATACCAGGGGTCAAGAATTTAATGTACCCCAAGATAGGGACACAACTTGTTTTTTCTTTCTTGCTATTGTTTTTAATGTATCTAAAATGTTCTGTGTGTGACTTTTTTTGTTTCTCTTGTATGTTCTTCCCCCACAGTATAACCGCTGTTTTCACTGTATTTGATGTCAGTGCCCTGCACCTTGTATATACATTTTTCTAATTTGAGGAGGGGAAGGGAAATAACGAAATGCTGAAAAAAAGCATACAGGTTGATCTATTGTAAGAATGAGATGTACGATACACTATGTTGAAAATGAACTTTACAACTTGAGGGGGAAGGGGGAGAGTTGGGGAGTAGAGGGAGGAAGGGATGGTAGGGGAAAACAAAGGAGGACGTAACAATGCTTGATAGGAAATGTATTCATTACCTTACTCATGTAACTGTAACCCATCTGAACACTACTTTTACAATACAAAATATTAAAAAAAGAATTTAATGCATATCCTAAAATTTTAAGAAGAGTGAGGTAGGGGTGAATAGGTGAGATTGTTGAAATGGGTGACATTATCAAGACATATTACATTAATAAACTGCTGTGTTAGATGACAACTGCTTTGTACACTACTTAAAGATAATAAAAAATGCAAAACAAATATACATATATAAATTTAGAGAGAAAGAAACATTCAGCAGCAAAGACTAAGATAACATTTTGAAACCACGTTTCCCCAGGAAGCTCAAAGAAATTTTAGCATGTATTAAATAAGAAAATGATATAAGGGAATAGGATTTCGTTGACTGTCAGCAGATATTTAAATGACATGAATTCCATCTACTTATAATGAATTCTTTTAGAATTGATGGTACTTAGAGAACAAAGTGAACCGGCACAGAAAAGCACTGTAGAATATAACAGTTGACACGAAAATGACTCTCCAAGACTTTTAGTATAATAACCTCCAGGGTGAAAATTCCCAGAATGGCTCCCAAACATTCAGAGCCAACTACTTTTCTCCAAAACCTTTACTTTATGACCACCTAGAGTGAATAAAAAAAAGTGTAAAACTCCTGCTGTGAAAGGCCTTAACACTAAAGCATAGAAATGGGGGAAAGAAGTAGCAGAAATATGATACTCATATCTAAATACTTAAAAAAACTTATCATTTATATTTTTCTTTAATATTAGGTAAGTGCTTCAATCTATACTAAAATTCACTTTATAATTCATATATACTCTGAGCATTTCATTTTCTTCTAGTCTCTGTTCAAGTCATATGCATTATAAAATAAAATGTATACTTTCTGCTTCTGGAGATGAATAAAATAGATAATTTTGAAATCAGTAAATATGATTTCAAATTGAACAGACCAGTATTTAAAGAGCTAGCTTGATAAGACATCATTTTAAACATTTTTATTTTATAGGTGATATACAGAGGGATTATAGAATTGAGTATATTTTTCTTTGAAAGTGTCTCTCTCACACACACCTATTTTCTCACAGTATTTCCCCTCTTGATGCCTCTCCCCCTAGTTGTATAGATTTACAATATAATATCTAGTGAGTATCATTACTGAATTGGTTCACCCATCCTGCCAATATTTCAGTGATTTCCCTTCCCCTCCCAAATCAGATAAACTTAAGGGGTACAGAGATTAAAAGAAAAATAGTGACAAAAGGAAAAGAAGAAGAAGAAGAAGAAGAAGAAGAAGAAGAAGAAGAAGAAGAAGAAGAAGAAGAAGAAGAAGAAGAAGAAGAAGAAGAAGAAGAAGAAGAAGAAGAAGAAGAAGAAGAAGAAGAAGAAGAAGAAGAAGAAGAAGAAGAAGAAGAAGAAGAAGAAGAAGAAGAAGAAGAAGAAGAGGAAGAGAAAGAAGAGGAAGAGGAGGAGGAGGAGGAGGAGGAGGAGGAGGAGGAGGAGGAGGAGGAGGAGGAGGAGGAGGGAGGAGGAGGAGGAGGAGGGAGGAGGAGGAGGAGGAGGAAGAAGAAGGAAACAACAACTAACAGTATAATTTCACAAAACCCTCATGCTTCCATTTCTTGGAGTTCCTTTCTATAAGCACCATAGTATAGGATAATATACCCACAGCTATTTAGCCCTTTTGATGATCTCCTAAGAATATCCTACTTTGCTATCACTGAGTGAATGTTTAAGTGAATGTCCAAGTGTAATTTTTTGTCCTTTAATATCTATTGAGTTTACTTGTAGATTTATAGGTACATTCTAATTTTTACAAATGAAGGAAACCATGCTGTCTGCTTCTTTGGGTCTGGCTTACTTCACTTAATATAATTTTTCCAATTCTTTCCATTTACTTACAAATGGGGTAGTCATATATTTTGATGGAAACATAGAATTCCATTGTGTATATATAACACACTTTTTTGATACTTTTGTCCACTGAAGGGCATTTGGGTTGATTCAATTTCTTGGCTATGATAAACAATGCTGCAATGAACATAGTTGTCCTGGTAGCTTTAGTGTGGGTTGGTTTTTGGTCATTTGTATAAGTGCCCAGGAGTGGGATTGCTGGATCATAGGGGAGTTCTATGTTTAGTCTTTTGAGGAATCTCCATGCTGCTTTCCAGAGTGGTTGAATAATTTTACATTCCTAATATCAGTGTAACATAGTTCCCTTTTGGTCACATCCCTGCCAACACTTCTTATTGTTAGTTTGCTTGATAATGGCCATTCTAACTGGGGTGAAGTGGAATCTAAACTTTGGTTTGATTTACATTGGCCAGAGATGTTGAACATTTCTTCATGTGTCTATTGGCGCTTCTTACTTCTTCCTCTCTTTAAATCTCTAGTCCTTTGATAAGATTCAATAGCACTTTATGATAAAAACTCTAGTAAAGGTGGGAGTCCATGGAACATTCCTCAATATAATAAAGTCTATATACGGGGATGGGAAGGTGGCCCAGTGATGAGTGCTTGCCTTGCATGCATGAGGCCTGGGTTCAATTCCTCAGCACCTCATAAGCAAAAAGAAAAAAGCCGGAATTGTTGCTGTGGCTCAAGTGATAGAGCGCTAGCTTTGAGCTGAAGAGCTGAGGGACAGTGCCCAGACCCAGAGTTCAGGCCCCACTACCGGACCCTCCCCCCCCCAAAAAAAGTCTATATATGATAAACATATTGGCAGCATTTTACCTATAAAATCAGGAATCAGACAAAGATATCTCTCTCTCTCTCTCTCCACTCCTCTTCAATACAGTACTGGAATTCCTAGCAAGATCAATAAGACTAGAGAAAAACATAAAGGGGATCCAAATAGAAGAAGTAATGCTGTCCCTTTTTGTAGATGACATTATTCTGTATTTAAAGAACCCTAGAGATTCTTTACTTCCTGAGTAAAGATTTAGAATCAAAACAAATCAAAGAAAGACTGCATAAATTGAACTGCATCAAACTGAATAGTTTTTTCCTTGGCAAAGGATATAGCTAACAAGATACCTTGAAAGCCCACCGAATGGAAGAGGACCTTTACTAGCTATGCATCAGACAAAGGTCTCATATCTAAAATATATACATAATAGTAAATCAAGTAGAATTTATTGGGTACCTTACATGTGTAATTTTTGGTAGTTTTGAAATGAAATAGTATTTGTTTTTCTATTCCTGAAAATGTCTTAGATGAAGTGATAGACATCTGACCATTGATGAAGGGTCAAAGCATACACTGGAGAAAAGATACCATCTTCAAAAAATGGTGCTGTAAAAACTGGTTATCTGTACTCTGAAGTCTGAAATAGGCTAGCAATGATCCAGTGTAAATGTAAACTCCAAATGGACCAAAGATCTTAATGTGGGTTTGGAAAGTTTCAAACCATCACAACAAATCCTAGGGGAAGTTCTGGAAAATATAGATACAGGTAATTATTTTCTTAATAGAACTCCAATTACCCAGAAAATGAGAACAAGAATTGACAAATGGGGTGGGGGGAGGGGGGAGGCGGGGAAGGGAAGTGAAGGGTAAACAAAGGAGGAGGCTGCAATGCTTGGTAAGAAATGTATGCATTATCCTGCCCATGTAATTGTTGCCCCTCTGTACAGTATGTTCTCAAATAAAATAAAATACAATTAAAAAAAAAAAAAAAGAATTGACAAATGGAAATGTGTCTAATTGAAAAGTTCCTGCACAGCCAAATAAATAATTTCAGAACCAAAAGACAATTTACAGAATGGGAGAAATATTCTGCAGCTAATCAGCAGATAGAATTAATATCCAGACTATACAAGGAGTTAAAAATTAAACAATAAAAGAAAAAACAACCCACTGAATAAGTGGACAAGTTGAGCATACAATAATCAAAAGAATAAACACAAATAGCCAGTGGCTACAGGAAGAATTGTTCATATCCTCAGCCAGATAGAAAATTCTAATGAAAATTATGCTGAAGGGAGAAACAAGAGAGGGGGTAACAATGTTCGACAAGAAATGTACTCATTACCTTACTTGTGTAACTGTAACCCCTCTGTACATAACCTTGGCAATAAAAAATAAACATAAAAATATATTATACTGAAGTGCCAAACACCAATAAATGGATAATGAAGATGTGGAACATTTATAACATGAAATACTATCCATGCACTAAAATAAAGTATGTCATTTATAGGATAATGATGAGAACTGAAGATCATAATGTTGAGCAAAATAAGTTGAGATTAAAAATCAAATCCTTGTTGCAATGGGTCCACCTGTACCCTTATTTAAACGACTTGTTTTTCACCTACCCCTCCACAAATTATTCCGACATCAAATACAGTGAAAGCAGGGGTTATACTGTGGGGGAGGGACATTCAAAGCAACAAAGAAATACTCTTATAAATGTGTTAGAAACAATCGCATGAAAGAAAAAAAAACATTTGAATATATATCTTAGGGTTCATTTCCCTAACATCACCTTATCTGACCCATTGCAACAATGAGAAATACAAGTCGCTATGTCAAAAACGAACTTTACAACTTTGGTGGTGGTGAGGATTGGGGGGGCAGAGAGGGGGAGAGGATGGGAAGGGATGGGAAGGGGAAACAAAGGAAGAGGCTACAATGCTTGATAAGAAATGTACTCATTTTTTTGCCCATGTAATTGTAACCCCTCTGTACAGTATTTTCACAATAAAAAATAAACAAAAATAAAAAAATAAAAAATAAAAATCAAATCCTTCATGATTACACCCTTTTGTGGAATTTATGCCTAAAAGATATTCATATACACCAGTGTGTGCACCATGTCCTAAGCTGAACATGATTATAACCATTGGACTGGGAGGCACAAGTGGAAAAGAGAATTATGGGAGGAAACACAGGCAGTTCATCTGACTATAATATAATATGTGTGCTGTGCAATATCCTGGGTAAACCCATCTGTTAATCTATCCTCAAAATGAATGACTGAACATTAAAAAGCAATTTTGGGGAGTGGGGGTATGGGAAGAGAAGGTACCACTGGGAATTTGGAGAGTGAGTATGTTCCAGTAGTTTGTATGACTAATTGAAAACAGAAAATAGAAAATAAAAATTGCTGAGATTGTTTTAAGGAAAAGGGAGATGGTATGTGGGAGCATGTTAGATGTCTGAGCTTATTGACATATATGGTATGCATGTACAGAAATGTCCAAAATAAAACATTCTGGTACAACTAATATATATTTATAAAATGTGCTTTAAAGGTTTTCTATTCTATTAAACATAATCCATTTAAACAAGTTGTGTAGTGAATGAAATTCACACAGTTTACCTGCTCAACTGTCACTCTGCCAGTTAAGTCATGCCTCAAATTTGCCGGTTATTTTGGAAAAAGTTTTATGTGGATTTTTCTGTCTGGGCTGGCTTTAAGTCTTAGTCCTCACATTTCAGCTTCCTGCAAAGCTAGATTACAGATGTGAGGTACCAGTGTGTAGCTAAAAATTAATTCTTTATTCCAAGTCTGGTTTTGCTTTTCTGATTTCAATTCCAGAAAGCATCCACTATTTCACAAGGCTGTAAGGCTTTTCAAGTCAACAATTTAAGGATTGTTTTTCTCATCCTGCAATAAGTCCAGATAAACCATGAAAATGCAAATAAACACTTTTTACTTGCTTAAAATCTCATGGTTTCCATCTATACTTTCAAAGAAATAAAACCTATCTTGTTGCTTTGTATGTTAAAATTGTGACTCAGTAGATTCTAGCACTATCCTGTTTTATTGGATTCCTAAATATCATTCCTATTTTACACTCATTTACTTTAGATATTTTATGGTGCTTAGATTGCTTTTACTCCATATTCTCAATAATTATCTGTTATGTCAGTTAGACACCTTTGACCTCCTGTACAATGACATTCTATGCCAGTGATAACTTAGGCAAAATTTTTTTAATTGTGTTTTAATCACTTCATTATCTGTTGTTTTTCTATTATTAAGGTTTCTATTTATTTGGATCTCAAGTATGTGCTCTATAAGGAATTGTTCAAGTCTGATTATATACTAAAGACACTGCCTGGAACATAGTCTATATTTAGGATATTTGATGCCAGAACAATCATACTATAATGGACAAATGGTCTTTACTTTCATGTTTATAAAAATAGTTAAGGCAAACATGGTAGTTCTCTTCTGTAATCCCAGCACACAGAAATCTGAGACCAGAGATCAAATGTTGAAGCCAGCTAGCAATACAAATTTAGAAATAACTACAAATTATTTAGAATGAAGTATAATCTTGAAACTATTTGTCATCTTTCATCCCTAAATTTTTATATTATCAAAATGACATTGAGTATTACCTACTTTTAAACTGGAAAATGTGATGCAACTGAGTTGCTGAAGATTCTCTCTAAGGAAACACTGAAAACATTTGCTATTTGACAGAAGTCACATGAAAAATATAATTCCCATATTATAGCTAATTTTTTCATTCTCTAATTTATGAAGAAATTAATATTTTATTGAATTCAAGAGGATCTAGTTTATGAATGCATTAGATAATAAAAGTTATAAAATACATAGACTAAGTTATTTACTTAAATGAATTTCATGAACACAATAGAATTTTACAGCATCCAGTAAATTTCTACTTACATTTAGACAAATTAGACAGTAAATGAATACTACTTAAGTAACTAAAGTACATATTTATAATGATAAATTCCTGTAGGAATAAGTGCCTGCAAATACTGATTCCAGCCACGTACTCTATTATAATTATAAATACACTTAATATTCAGTTCTATTCAAATAAATACTTTATTTGAAAAACAAGAAAGGAATTAGAAATTTATTCATCACCTAACTGATACTTCCCATTTCAACTTTTAATTGAATTTGTTTAAATTGAAAATGTTATTTCAGTTTTAAGAATTCATGATAATAAATACAGTAGTTTTATTGTACAGATAATTCCATTATATGTTTTTATTTATTTTGTTATACTTTTTACCAATAATGCTTTCATTACCACACATTAATTGCTACAATCAAAGGTTTTGTAGTAACACTCCATACATATGTGTTACTTTCTTATTCAGATCATTTTTTGTTGTTGGTGGTGGTAGTCCTTGAGGCTTGAACTCAAGGCCTGGGCTCTGTCCGTGAGCTTTTTTGCTCAAGGCTCATGCCCTGTTACTTTGAAGCATAACTCCACTTCTGGTATTCTGGTGGTTAATTGGAGAAACAAGTCTCATGTACTTTCCTGGCTCTGAACCATGATCATCAGATATCAGCATCCTCAGTAGCAAGGATTACAGGCACCTGTGCCCTGCTATTATGCATATCTTGAACTAACTTCCTTATTTCAGTCAGTTCTTATTCAGATCTTAAACTACTTAATTTCATTCCATTCTTTTTTGAAATCACTTTAGATGTTAATGATATCTAATATAAATATATATGAAATCTTTGGAACTTAAGCTATTTCAGTACCTTTGGGTTAAATTACTGAGGAATTAAAATTCAGTTATTGAGGTGTTATGCATTTGGGGAGGAATTACATTACCTTGCTTTCATATTGTGTGTCTTGGTTATGATTTGTGCATTTGTTTGGAAGGATATCTCTTCCAAATTTGTTTTTTGACCTCTTAGTGATCAGTTTCTTTACACAAAGAGAAAAAAAAAAAAACTATTGTGACAGTATCAGTTGTGTCAAGCTGCTTTAGGCAGCATGAGAGCCAGGCTAGTTGTCAGTTGTCAGCATCTGAGCTGAATTTTCTTTAGAAGCTTCCTTTCTCTGTGTACATTGTTGCTTATGGTCTGTGCAGCCTTTGTCTTGCTCCAAATTTCCTATTTTGTGAACCCTGTGATGATAAAAGTCCTTGGAAGTGTGAAAGGGAGTTGCAGGAACAAACAAAGCTCTGAGTTCTGCATTGCAGGGGGAGAAATGCACACTGATCCTATCCAGTAGTATGTCGTGTATCATCCTGCAAGAGGCAGAAGGCAGGACAAAAAGAACAGTCTATTATAGCAGAATGTGGGCTCAGAGCTCTGTTCCCAGCTCTGCTGAAACCCACTCACAGCAGGGAGGTGCTCTGAATTGCTCTGACTTGGATCCCAGACTCTATGGTGATTCAAGCTATAGGGTTTACACCTAGCCACAGCAGCTACTAACCAGTCCCTGTGCCTTAGCCCAAGGTCCTGCTGTCCATACACTGTAGTGGGTCTGAGTCTGATTGTCTCCCTCCCTACCATTCCATGCTAACACTGGGGTGTAGGGAGAGTCAAATTCTTCACATGCTGGGAGATCTTTGTTTTCAGGTCTCCATAGAAGCTAGCTTGTTCTAAATCAAGACTCCAAGATATGCTGATTGATAAAATGGATTTCTTCCCTGATGCTGATGGTCAAAGAAGTTTCGGTGTTGCACCAAGTACCCACATTTTACTTAAACATTCAGTTATTGGGTAGTTACTATAGATGTATGCATAGTTTCAGTTTCTTCTCCTCTCCCGCTAAGCAAGGGCTGGTGCCCTAGGCTGTTTCCTACTTCTTTCTTGGATGAATTTCTTTTTCTCCATGACTTTTCCCTTGCCTTGTCATCTCATTCCTAGGTTCCAGTATCTGTTACAAAGACACCAGATTTAGTTAAAAGAATTTGAGGTCAAATTTTTGGTTAGATAGTTTTGATTATCAAATGTGGAGCTATGGAGCTACATAAAATAAAACTGTAATATATATTTATATACATATATACGCACATATATATGTATGTATGCATACATGTATGTATGTGTGTATGGATACACATAATCCCTTCTTAGCATTAGAGCAAATATAACAAATACTGATCAATATATCTAATACAAATATCACGTATAGATAAGTACATAGATATATACACACACACATACATATACATACATACATACTGTTTTATAATTTCTTAATTATATTACCAAACTTGCATACATAGAATATTAAATTAGATTATACCACTGCATTTGTTTAACATCTATGGGTTGCTAGTTAGTACAAGCTAAATAGGGAAATAATCATCATTATTGTAGATATGATTATTCACAGTGATTCTTGTTGATACTCTGACTAACACACATGATCCCAAAAAAGAAAGGATGGCAATTTGTAATTTATATTATCAAACTTTCTCCTTATTTACCGAATAAAGTAATCACTGAGATTGAGATTTATAATTTCTTTGCCTTATTCTGGGAATACATTTTCTACTGAAGTCTGAAAACTTTTGTGCAGGTACTAAATTACATAAGCTTAATTCATAGTGAAAAAAATGAATGCATTGTATGTTCTGGCTCTGTTTACAGACAGTAAGATGGTGAAAGCAAAATGAAATTTGATATGATGTTCATTATTCAGACTCATAATTGGAACTCACCCGGGTGTTTTACTGATATTATCAAACTTATCAATCATATAAAACTGTTTATATTGGTGTCAGTCAACTTGTTTCATCATCTAAAATTATCACTTGGTTAATGAAAAACTGCTCATGTTTCATATGTGGGGAGTAATATAATAATTCCATATGAAACCATCAACTTACAACAACATAGCTATATTAGCTGATTCTCCAAATTAATATTTTCTCCAGTACACCAATGGTAATCAGAGTTATGGTTAGAAAAATATGTTCATACCACGATTTCCTCTAAAATTCTAGAATAATAAATCTATGTTCCTTTAGGCACCAAGTGTGTATGAACTATTTATAGCAGTCATTGAAGGCAATTCAGGCCAGGTGCAGAGGCTCATGCCTGTAATTCCATTTACTTGGTAGACAGGGATAAGAAGAATTGCATTTTGAGTTCAATCTAGGAAATAAAGTGAGACTACATCTCAATACACAAACTTGGCAAGGCAGTTTATTTCTGAATTCTCAGCTAGAGGTTTGGTATAGATAGGAGGATAACAATCTGATGGCATACTACATTTAAATAATGCAGTGCTTGTCATGTAGCTCAAGTGATGGTTTTTGTTCAGTTAATTTTCTAAAATTTCATTTGTAATTTTGATTCAATTATAAACTATACAATGTGATTGTAATTATTACATAAAGCATTGGCTCTTCAAGTTTCTTTTTACAACAGAAATACTGTTATTCCAGATATTTGAAAACCCTACTCATTTTCCAATAGACAACTTTAATGTTATTTGTCTACTCTTCCCTGTTTAGTGAGGTAAAGAAAAATGTCAATGTATTTGGACACATTTCATAAAGGAATTTTTGTTAGATTAAATTGTAAGATAAGTTATGAAACAAAGAGATAATCTATTCCTAAACAGCATTAAAAGAAAGCCTTTAGAATATTTGCATATCTGTATATATGCTCTTTATGCACATGCACAGGTCATGTTTTGTTGATAACACTCAACATGAGCGGAAGCAGACTCCTCACTGGCACTTTATAAAGGACACAGAATTTTAGATTAAATTCAATGAATACTGTTTATATTAAAGAAAGTATTTTTCTATTTCCCAATATGCAAGGTATAAGAATTTTAAGCATATGTTGCATCCTGTAAATATTACTGTACAACATATGATTATATGGCTTACAGATGTTTACATTAAGAAAAAACCTTTTATCTACATTCACACCTGTATGGCTACACCTCATAACATATATCGATTCAGCATTGCAATGGCATATTGATGATTTTAACTTTCATCATTCAAACAAATTTGGAACAGATTTCTAGACTGTGAATCAGATTCCAGCCCTAGCAACCACAAGGTTCAACTCCTATGCCCAGTTTTAGTTTTGCTAGGAACTAGGAAATGAAATCACAAATTGTTTTTGTATTTTACATTCCCAGAGCAATGTACGTGAGTTCCCATTGCTCTTATGTCATGCAAGGCTGGTCCCATATGCCTTAGGAATTGGAAGAAATTTATCAGTGTCATATTGCAAGGTAGATTTCATTTGAAAAAGGAAGTATGTAACACTATGAATAGAAAAATAATATAGGTTTGGACTTAGTCATTCTCTTACAGAATATCCAAATCTGGGTTAAGTCTGGGGTAATTAGTAGGACACCATGGTACAAGACTGTTTTTCAGTTCAGACACAGTGTATATAGTTTCTATTCCATTTTTTGCGATGTCTATGGGAGCAGTCTTCTTTTTAAGAGATACAGAGATATTGTGCTAGGATTTAGTCAAGTTTCAGTAAGTATTGTTCTGGAATAGCAGCTTTAAATAACTTGGGAGTCTTGGGGTCAATTGCTTCTAATACTATAAAGACAAGACCTGAACAATCACGGTAGAATTTGGGTCACCACCATGCTATAGCAGAGGAGCAGACTGGAAATTCTGTACCATTAATTGACTTTCCTATTTATAATATAGCACAAATATTTAGTGGAGATTCTGATTTCAGATATTTTTAATGGAAACTACTTTTAGAGAAATGTTTTATGTGCTTTGTAAGATAGGTTGATGTAGAAAATTTTGGTTTGTATAGTGTTAATGACTGACACTCATCACATATTTAATATTTACTTACACTAGTAAAAAAAACTACATGTAAAACTTATCACTATAAATAAAATAAGCTATATGATTTACTCAACCTATAAAATCTAGAAAGAATAGAAAAAGAACAGTTTTGTATGTACAAGAGTGTGTTGTTGGAAAGGATTATTGCTTTGTAATGAAAGATTTGCAAATGATTTAAAATTTGAATATTTAATTTCAATGATGAATGAAAACAACTGAGATTTTTGACAGAGAGTAAGCATGTAGGTAAATTTAGGTTTTTAGAAAATTAAATGAAGGCATTGAGAAGCTATTATTGAAAAATAAGATTACCACATTATTCATTTATTTAACTAATATGTATTATGTACTTGTCAAGTGTTAGATAATGATCTTACCATGTAAAATAATCACTAAATCCAGTAAAAGAAAAATGACTGCCCTTACTCATTAAATAAACAGTAAGAATAAATGATTTTGTCTTACAAAACAAAGAGAGAAATGAAAAGAAAAAAGAAAAATGGTACACAAATCTTAATGGGTAGTCAAAGATTAGCTGTGAGAATGGTGTCCATGCAGAACTAATTGACTAACATCACAAGCCTGGAGTAGTAGATCATATATGGTTTTTAAAATTATTTGATAACTAATAAATAACAACTTAAAGCTGATCAAATATAATTTTAAAAAATAAGAAGAAGCCTTCCGTGCGCTGCTGGCTCATGCCTGTAGTCCAAGCAACTCAGGAGGCTGAGATCTGAGGATTGCAGTTCAAAGCCAGCCCTGGCAGGAAAGTCTTTGAGACTCTTATCTCCAATAAACCACCAGAAAACTGGAAGTGGCTCTGTGACTCAAGTGGTATAGCACTCGCCCACAGTTATCTCCAATTAACTGCCCCCAAAAAGCTGGACGAGGAGATGTGATTCAAGTGGGACAGTACTAGCAGTAAGCACAAAAGCTCAGGGACAGTGTCCAGACTCCTATTTCCAGACTCAATATAGGAACAAAATTAAATAAGTGAATAAATAAATAAATAAGTAAACAAATAGTAGAAACAAAAATATGACTTGTGAAAGTAACAATTGTATTATAATTAAATGATAAACTTATTGCACAACCATCTGTACTAAATAAATGATACTTAAATCTTGAAAATACTAATATATTTTATAAATTTTATAAATATATTGGAGGGGATTTTGTTCATTATTTATGAATTATTATTTCCATTCATGCACATGAAATTTTTTTACCGATCACTAATATTACATCACTTGGAAATGGTTGATAAGCAAAGTACCGCAGGTTCAGAAGTCACAGGTTTTTTTTTTCATATATGGATGCTAAAAGATAATCATATATTTAAACATACCAGAATACATAAATATATAATGCATATGTTAATATATGTATTTTTGCATGTATGTGTGCATAAAGCATGTTTGCAATTGTAAGATTGATGTAAGGGGTTGGGGAGTGGGAGAAGAGAATGTTAATAGGTGAAAAACAATGAAATACATTGCATTCATTCATGAAGATGGCAAGAGAAAATTCACAGCAAATTGTTGAATAATAGCCAGTAGGTAGGGATATAGAAAAAGTGAAAACAGGAGGATAGTTAAATCTGGGTATTATATTGTAAATGCCCAGTGTGAAAAATCATGGTGAGAACCCTTTTTACCAATTAAACTGCACTTTAAAAAATGAGTGATAGGAATGTAAAACCGAGTCCTGTTCAGAGCAGGAATACTGAAGGGGGACAGTATTGAGAAGGTGATGGAGGGTGAATATGACTGAAAAATACTTTATATTATCTACGAATGTGAAACAATGAGTCTGTTTGAAAGTGGTTTGGGTGGGCACTGAAAGACAGTGGTAATGGGGTTGGTATAAGCCTAGTACATTGTCTGAATTGTGGATATGCCGAAGTGAAAGTCCCTGTACTCAGAACTTATGCCAATAAAAATGGAGGAATAAGAAAATGAGCCAGATAATAATCTGTATAAAATAGCCAACTTTACTTCCATGATATTGTAATTTTTAGTTATTTTTATAGTTCTGATATTTCCAAATGTTTAAGAAATGCCAGTAGAGACAATAATCTTTATTTATAAATTATTACAATTACAAATTTTAAAGAAACAGGTATATGTCAATGTCAAACTTTTTACTAACATTCTTGGCAAATTATAAATATGTATATGTATGTATGTATATATATTGCTCATCCAAACATTCTTGCCAAGTGACTACTTCATAACCTCTTTACTTGTGTGGTGGGGTTACAGATGTGTATCATCATGCGCAGCTTCAATTATGCTCTATTAACATTTTCTAGCACAGGAGTTAGAAAACACATTCTAGTTTATCCTTAGTCTGAAACACTCTAAGGGTAACACTAGACAGCTTATTTTGTGAAAACATTACTTCAGGGATTCATACACTTCCAGCAGAATAAGTCATATGTTATTTTCATTAAAACTGTTAAATTTGCATTTTATTGCCATGTAGATGAAAGTTATTAATATATTACAACAACAACACCTTTTGTAAATGCATAGTTTCCCCAGGCTCTTCTTATTAAGTCTATTGACTCATAACTATCAAATTATGATAGAGTTAATATCTGACCTGAGGAAACAATATGCTCACACAAAAAGAAATAAAACATTAATACAGCTTAAAATACAAAACTTAGATCTTAGAATAATGATTCTATAGCCCAACTAAGAATAATAAATTAAAGCATATAAATCAAACTACTCCTTTTAAGTTAGTATATTTAGAAGTATTTTAGAATAACCAATGAGAGTCTTTCTCAAGATGCACAGTATAGATGTCATCCATGTATTACTCTGGGACATTAAAAAATACCAGATATTGTTTAATAATGCATTATAATGTATTTAGAATTGTATCTATCATCCAGAGTACATGCCCCAAAACAGTCAAAACTAAAAGATAAATGTTATGGTTTAAAAATGTCACCCCCGAATTCTCTTCTCTTAACATCTTAGCCTCCAGTTAGTTATCAATCTTTGAGAGGTGATTGGATCAGGACCGCTCTGGCTTATTGCTGAGTCGATCGGTAGATGGATTCATAATTAGAAGGCATTATTGAGGTGGTGGAAAATAATGGAGATGGAGCGTAGTTAGAGGGAAAAGTATATTCAGGAACAAAATAAGTGGTTCCAGGTACGTCTAGTCCACGTGGGATAAGCTGCTGTGTGTCTGGACTTGTCTTCTGTGAGGATACCCAACTCACCAGGGGCCCAAAGCAGAGAATAGAAACATGTGCGTGTAGATTTGTTTATCATTTCTTAAAGTGATGTTTTTGTTTGCAATTAGTTGTTAAATATGTAGTAGTTTATTATGCAGAAATAATAAGAACTGACTGAAGAATCTTTCGATCTTAGAATATAGTAATTAATTTTGTCTATCTACATTTACAATTTGAGATAAAAGGGGATGTTGAGCTTATTGACTTGTACCTAGTAAAAAATGAAATTAGAATTCCAGTTTAGTCCCTAAAATGGATTTGTTATCCATAGTGTTTTAGCCTAGGAAAAACTCCATAATATTGTTTAACTCTTTCTTATCTAAGTAAAAAGTAAAATTTAGCCCAGCTCTGGTGGCTCATGACTGTAATCCCAGCTATTCAGGAGATTAAGATTTAACAATCTCTGTTGGAAGCCAGCCTAGGTAAGAGGGTCTGTGAGACTGGTATGTCCAGTTAAGCACCAGAAAAACAGAAGTGATGCTCTGCATCAAAGTTCTAGAGTGCTAGGCTTCAGTGAAAGACCTCAGGGACAGATCCCAGTCCAGGCTCTGATTTCAAGCCTCATGACCGACAACAACAACAACAACTATGACAAAAAGTAAAACAGTAATTTGTAAAGGTATAAATAACAATGTATGCAAGATTTGATGAAAAAAATGCTACACATATAACTTCATCATTAGTTAAACAAATTTCATGGGGATAAATTAATAAAATTCTGAGAAAATACAAAGATGGTATTTCAGGTCTCTATCAAGAAGTTGTGGCAAGAAAAACTAGGACATTATTTGAAGTTGTTCTGATTTGTATATTACTTACCTTAATTAGTTTATAAAAACATTTATAAATCTTAGAACTTTGAAACCAATACCAAGTAAGTTACTAAATAAACAATACGATGATTTCAGTTGGTTAGTGTGAGACCTATCACCTGCCATTCTGCATTCTGCAAATTATTTCCTTAGTTAATCTTATGTAAAATGTCTGTCATGCCTTTTTATTGATTGATTTATTTAAATTATTTACTGATTTTAATTAATTGCTTAATTAATTTTTCTGATATCATTGCTTGAATCTAGGGGTCCTTATTCAGCTTTTTCACTATGGCTAGTGACTAATACTATACCACCTGAAACATGCTTCTAGTCTAGTATTTTCATAGTTAATTAAATCTAGAGACTCTCAGACATTTATGCTCTCGTGAGCTTAAACCTGGATCCTCAGCTCTCATTCTCTTGAGTAGGTAGACCATAGGCTTGACAAGCTAGTTCCCCATAGTATCCAATAATCGAAACCATCACTGGACCCTTTAGTCTTCAAGAGTTAATATCAACTGTGGATAAATTGATAAAGCAAGCTCATTTTTATTCATTCTAGAATAATTTTGACATTGGGTCTTCCTTCCCAATAGGAAAACTGGTGAAGTTTTTAGTAGAAAATGTAACAGACGTGCTGAGATCACTTCTGGTATTCATTCCTTTCTGCAGAAATACCTTTCCTATCAATTATTACATCAAAGGCAATGAGACAAGAATGCTGTACACTTACTTACTCATGAGAGACTATGTAAAACTGATCACCACACTGTGTGACTGTCAAATTGTCTTACAACTTATTATTTCTTTCCCAGAAAACATCGTTTGTCTTTTCTCTAGTGTCTTCTTAACTTTGTATATATTCAACAAGACAGATTTTTTTATGGTTGGTATATTTCGAAGCTTTACAATTCTTTATATTACAAGACAGACTCTGTCAATTTCCACAACATATTTAAGAGAACAGAACTTATGTTTTGAAACGATGGAACTAAATATACAGCAAAAGAAACTGGCTATTCTGAAAACTGAATGCAACAATTGAAATTATATTTATGTGCACATATTTAAAATTCTGTCAATTGAATCCACAAAAAAAGGAAGAGTAAAAGAAAAAGTGATAGTTTGTAGATTAATGTCAGGCCATGTGACAATCAAAATAATCGTTGTTCTATCAAAGAAATATATTACAACATGTTCTCTACAATACTAACCATTCGTATTCATTAAACAGCTACAATTATTTATTTGGCTGAGTACTAATTCTGGAATATGTACTTTTCTATTGTATTTATGGAATTAATAAGTGAAATATATATCAATAAGTTTTCTAAATATTATATAGAGCCAGCTAACATTGTAGTTTTAAAAATATGTCAGAATAGAATAGGGACCTTGATACAATAAGAGTATAGAATGTGCTTAATAAAAATCGATGTGCGGAGCAGAGGCTTAACAGAAGCTACAGAAAACGTACAAGAAGAAGCAGAAAATAATGAACTTTGTTGATATGGACAAGAAAGTATTTTTCTCAAAACATATACAAGCATAATAGCTCAATGGCGCCCTTCCAGTCATATCACTGGCAATCTATATTTTTAATTAAGATTTTATTGTGAAAATACTGCACAGAGAGCTTACAGCTACATGTGCAAGGTAATGTGTACAAACTATATTTTTAAGTTTGAATCTGCTATCACTTTCCAGGAACTGTAGGGATTTTTTTTAACCACTGTACATTTTTATTCTTGTGATCCAAACCACTTGAAGCAAGCCAGGGGTGTTCTTAATCTCATATCTGCAAAAACATCTCTCATACTTCATCTTGATTTTTTTAAGGATATTGTAGAGGTTGTTTTTTTTATCATTTTCTTTAAATAGAAGTCCATTAGACCCATGGATTAATTTTCTTTAGTACTTTTGCTCAGGCTTATTCATTTGGATTTCTGATATTTATCTCTGCCTGTTCTCTGTGACTATTAGATGTCCCTGTGGTAGGCAGTCTTGCTTTCCATCATGCTAGGATTTCTTGATACTACTCCTCATCACATACATGATTTTTTAAATATTTTTGTTTTTTTTTGTTTAGTATGCCCACTACTCTGTTTAAAATACTAAGGTTTTCTTCTTTTCAATAATCTTTGCTTAAAATTTTATTCTCTCAGAATAAAATTTATATCCTTTTTGTTGTTTTAGTTGTTCAGTGTCAAGCCTTATAAACTTCTAGACTAAGTAAAACAACAAAAGGGACACAAAGTTGTCACTAATAACTTGAGAATGTAGAATGAATTATATTCACTATTATAGCTTTTGAGATGTTTTGAATGTTTGGTTTCATAAAATAATATAAGATGGTTCATGTAATTTTCCTTGAAATATATAGTAATCCCTGTATGTTTTATTCTTCTGGTAATTTAATTCCAAACATAAACTCAATAACCACCTTGTCTGTTCAGAAATGAAACTTTTGTTGTCATGAAACAAATACTATTGAGACTCTGAGCCTTGTTGCTTGATCTTCTGCAATGTGTATGCATTCTGCAGTATGATATGCATGTGAACACTGCACTACATTTCATATACAGTGAACATGCACTTACTTCCTGTTTACCAGCCCCCAGTCTCCTGCCTCACCACCAAGACAGATGTCCCTGTGGTAGGCAGTCTTGCTTTCCATCATGCTAGGATTTCTTGATACTACTCCTCATCACATACATGATTTTTTAAATATTTTTGTTTTTTTTTGTTTAGTATGCCCACTACTCTGTTTAAAATACTAAGGTTTTCTTCTTTTCAATAATCTTTGCTTAAAATTTTATTCTTTCAGAATTCTAAGCCTTGTTATTTCCCTCCCCCTACCCAAATTAGAAAAATGCATATACAAGATCGCTTAGCATCATCTTGTATGGTGATATTTATATAGCTTTTGACTTTTTCTGCTTGTCTTTGACATATACTAGTTATTGCAAATAACTAGTATTGCAAATGGGCCTGGTTTACTTCACTTAATATAATTTGGAGGCATAGAATATATATATATATATATATATATATATATATATATATATATATCACATTTTCTTGATCCATTCACCTACTGAGGAGCATCTGGGTTGGTTCCATATATCTTAGTTATGTTAAATAATGCTGTGGTAAACATAGTTGTGCTGGTAGCTTTAGTATAGCCTTATTTGTTATTGTACAAAATGCTGAAATAAGGATACAGGTTGACCTATTGTAACAATGAGATGTATATGACATTATGTTGAAAATGAACTTTACAACTTCTTGGTGGGCGAGAAGGGAGGGGAGGTGGAGAGTGAAGGGATGGTAGGGAAAAAACAAAGGAGGAGGTAACAATGCTCAATAGGAAATGTACTCATTACCTTTACTCATGTAACTGTAACCCCTCTGTACACTATTTTTACAGTAAAAATATATACAAAAAGAAAGAATTCTAAGTCTTTTGTGAACCAGTTGTCTTCAAACAAACTCCTGTCAGGTTTATGTTTTCATACTTTGTGATAAATACACCTCAATTTCTTTCTTTGACTTCTTTTTCTTCTCTTTCCTTCTGCCTTCCTTCCCTTCCTTCCTTCCTTTCCTTCCCCTCCCTCATTCCCTCCCTCCCTCCATTCCTCCCTCCCTTCCTTCCTTCCTTCCTTCCTTCCTTCCTTCCTTCCTTCCTTCCTTCCTTCCTTCCTTCCTTCCTTCCTTCCTTCCTTCCCTTTCTTGCTTTCTTTCCTGTTTTCTTGCTTTCTTTCCTGATTGCTTTCTTTTTCTCTTTCTTTCTTTCTTTCTTTCTTTCTTTCTTTCTTTCTTTCTTTCTTTCTTTCTTTCCTTCCTCCTTCCTTCCTTCCTTCCTTCCTTCCTCCCTTTCTCTCTTTCTCTCTTTCTCTCTTTCTCTCTTTCTCTCTTTCTCTCTTTCTTTCCTTTCTTTCTTTCTTTCTTTCTTTCTTTCTTTCTTTCTTTCTTTCTTTCTTTCTTTCTTTCTTTCTTTCTTTCTTTCTTTTTCTTTCTTTCTTTTTTTTGTTGGTCCTAGAGGCTTGAACTCAGCATCTGGGCACTATCTCTTAGCTTCTTGTGTTCAAGGCTAGAGCTCTACAACTTGAGCGTAACAACATTTATGTTTTGTTCTGAGTAGTTTATTGGAGATAAGGATCTCCAGGACTTTTCTGCCTGGGGTGGTTTTGAACCATCATCCTCAGATGTCAGCCTCCTGAGTAGCTAAAATTATAGGTGTGAATCACAAGTGTACTGATATACACATCAATTTCCATTACAGTTTTCTTTATGCTTTGTTAAACTCAGAAAATATTTTTAAACATTATCTAATTTTTACATGTCTCTGTGGATTCAGTCTCATGAAATTAATTTTTAAATATCAAATAAGAATGACAAAACCAAATATTGAATAATTGAATGTTTTCCAAGGTCAAGTATTAGAAAATATCATGCTAACATGTCCATACATACAAAAGTAACTATGAGATTTTAAAGTTTATGCATTTAGAAAATTTTATCTGTTTCTTGAAGTGAGATTAACTTCTTGTAGATAATGATATTTTCATAATTTTATTTTAATTACATTAACTAAGCACATTGAAAGCAATTATGGAAATTGTTTCTATTAAAAGCCTTCTGATTCAAAATGTGGTTTTGTCTTTCTTTCAATCTAATGCTTCCTTTAACTTACAATCAAAGTTAAGGCCTTCCTTTAATGATGATAAATCTGAACTGGCTTATCCAATTATTTTTTTATCTTTCTTTAGAAAAAGGTAATACAAAATACTTCTCTAGAGAAAAATTTCCTTTGTTTACTGAATCCATAACTATTTTCCATGTTACCAAGCTGGTAGTTCCATAATGAGCATATTTTGTGGTAATATTATCTGATCACAAATGTGTTTTTATTCAGTCAAGACAAAAATATTCTGTTAAGAACACATAGCATGAGTTGTAGCATCATAACAATTTGTGTTCATAGCAAAATGCTATTTGTTATAATCATAATGTTGTACTGATATCCTTATAACACTTTTATAGATGAAACTTCATACCTGTTAAACAATAGTTTTCCATTTTCTTCCTTCCACAGTCCAACAGTCAGCACTTATTTCAAATCCTTTTTTTATGACTTTGACCATAGTAGTTCCCAAATGTGCGTGAAATCATGCAGTTTTGCTTCTCTGTTTCTTTCTTATTTCACTTAACTTAATATTCCCTGTTGTATGATCTAATTTATCATGGCATTCCATTATTTTTTTAAATCTGAATATCTTTCCTTTATATGCTTATACTACATTTTCTTTATTCATTTATCTCTCATGGCCATATAGAATATTTCCAGAGTTAAGTGATTTTTCAGTAGTTCTGTAGCAAACATAAAATTGCAAAATATGCTCTTCAGCATTCTCATTTCAATTATTTTTTGTCAGCTACCCAAAGGAATTTTCCTTGTCCTATTTTGGTTCTGATTTAAGTTTAGTGTGCAGCCACATACTGTTTACCAGTGGTTACCATTTACACCCTCAAAAAGTAGGTTACAAAAGCTTTAATTTTCCACATTATTTCTAATGCTTATCAATGATTTATTGCTAGTTTTAATTCTAAAAATGTCAGTTTATACCTGATTTTCATCTTGATTGGAATATTCACAATAATTATCATAACTAGCATCTCTCATATACCTTTTAACTTATGGTATATTTCCTATGAAGAAATGTGCATTCAAATTTTTACCATTTTGTCTGTTTATCAACTTTTGATTCTGAGTTTAAGACACCATATATGCATTTTGCATAGTAACTCATTATGCGTACAGTTTGTAAATATGTTCTCCCATTTCATAGATTACAAAATAGATGTGTGTTTGACACACAGTAATGGTACTTCCTAAACAGTTTGCATTCATACAGAGAAAAGGAATTACAGATGGAAAGGGAGTAAGTATAATAATAATCAGTTTTCACTGTATTTGATGTTGGTATAATTTGTGGAGGGGAAGGTAAAAAACAAATTGTTTAAATGGGATACAGGTGAACCCATTGCAATAATGAGATGTACAAGAGGTTATGAAGAAAATGAACTTTACAACTTTGGCTGGAGGAGAGGGGTGTTTGGGAATGGATGGGAAGGGGAAACAAAGGAGAAGGCAACAATGCTTGCTAAATAATGCATTTATTACCTTGCCCATGTAATTGTAACCCCACTGTACGGTATTTTCACAATAAAAAAGGAAAAAAAGCGCAAGAATAAAAAGCAGATATGTAAATTTTCTGCAAATGCTTGTTGAATAGATTTTTCCTTTGAGTGCAGATATTATCTATTCATTCAGTAGGTGTCTACCACACCTACAACACGTAGTACTAAGATAGTGGAGAAAAAAAGTTTTTTGTTTGTATGACATTTATTAACAAAAAAGGAGAATTTACTCTCAATAATTTTCCTATTTGTAAGCTTTTATCATAATAAATTGTGTTTTGTGCTCTACACAAGAATTTATTTCTAGGGGCTGGGAAGGTGGCTCAGTGGTAGAGCGCTTGCCTTGCCTGCATGAGGCCCTGGGTTCGATTCCTCAATACCACATAAGCAAAAAGAAAAAAGCCAGAATGGCACTGTACCTCAAGTGGTAGAGCACTAGCCTTGAGCTGAAGAGCTGAGGGACAGTGCCCAGGCCCAGAGTTCAGGCTCCACGACCAGATCAAAAAAAATTATTTCTCCATCTTGCTTTAAAAATATTTTTTTGAAACAGGGTCTCAATATATACCCAAGTCTATCCTTAAACTCACAATCCTGCTTCAGCCTCCTAAGTGCCTGGATTTTAGGCATGCACCACCATGCCAGTTTTGTCTATCATCTTAATAATATAGACACTGTAGTTATTATCTATTTTAAAATATAAACATGCAGAACCAACTTTATTTAAAGAACATGAGAGTGTTTTAAATGTTTTGGAGATGATGAAGATTGCACTCTGGACCTTGTGTATAGGAAACAATTTCCAACTATTCTAACTCTGAGTTGTATCTTCAGCCCAGTGATTAATATATTTTAAATGCATTGATATAATTTAAATGCAGACTAGAAATACATTAATTCAGCATTCTAGTTGTTGACTGATTCCTTTAATCTAGACACAGTTCAGTTCTAAAAATACAATGAAAAATCTTGGCACTTTGGGTTTAGAATCCACAAAAGTTCATGCAATTCTCAGAACCATCCTGTAGCAATTTTTTTTTTTTTACTTCTGAAGAAAGTGGTTTCTTTTGAAGGAGATTGGTAGCTGGTTGAGTGCACTACACTACAGTGACAAGGAGATATTATCAATTCATTGCCTGCAATTCAACAGCAAGTGGGAGCCCAAAGCACCACAAATACCTCAACCATGTCCTCTCAGCTCAGAATAGAGCTGTTCTCAGTCCGACCTTCACCTGTCTTTACAGGCTTGTCTCCTGACACTATGCTCATCTAAACAGCAAGTAAACCACCTGCTTTATATATACAATACCCTGATCCGTGCCATGACTTAGAATTCTCTTTGCAGTGAAAAAAACAAAGACTTCTATATCTCCAACAAGTAAAGTAATTCTGTAGGATTAGTCAGTCTTGCTACTTCTTCCAGCCTCAATAGAATGGGCATATGAGTGTCTCTTATGGAGTACATGAATCATGTTTGCAGTTAATAATAATTGATTGTGTCTCAAGAATTTATATGAGATATTACCTGCAGGAGTGCTTTTTTCAAAGGACAATGAAAAAGTTCCAGTAAAGCTGCTTGTCGCTGCAAAGTTCATTCTTTTTTCTTATTGTAAAATGCTGCTAGGAACATGTTTTTCTTTCCCAGACAGGACAGAGAATATTCAATGTGAATAAAAGTTATACTCTTTAAATATAAATTGGCAACACAGACAAAAACATCAAATTTGGATACATAAGGTTATAGATACTATAAATATTAAAATGTATAATTTAGGTAAATTCTACATACTTCTTAATTCTTTAAATTCAACCTTTTTCTCTAATATTGCCTCTAGAAAATCAATTTCAAAGAAATTCTTAAATAACAATCATTATATAAATATCAATATTAATATAAATAATAAAAGTATAGAGATTAGTTCAATCACATATACAAATGTATTTTAAAGTACAATGATTTAACTTATTGGAGTAGGTATATTATTAAGCACACTAAATAACAGAAGTAAGTATAAAACATCATATAACTATTATTAAATAATAAGAAATACATATGAATATATGTAAATGATAACGTTGGCTTTCAATCTAATGAATAATACATGTATTACTTTATTATTTTTGGCTAACAGAAAATAAAGATGAATGGTAATCTTACCTAATTTTAGTACAAAACATTCTAGAATAACAGTGTACTTAAATATAGAAAATAATAAAAAAGGTTTTTAAAAATATTTAAAAGTTTTAAAAAATGTTCCCCAGCTAATGACATATTCCATAAGTGAAAACTGTGTACATATTTAAATCACGTGTAATATCTGCATCTATATTTCTTAGATTCTAACATTTTTTCCATCTCCTTTTTCCATCATCATCATTAGTAGTAATAGTATATTAATAGTACCAGTGTTTCTTTAAAAAAAAGTCAATTACTGTAATTCACTCATCTTACTAGTACTCCGAATTCATAGAAAGAAAACCAGTGCATAGAGGCATCAAAAAATTTGCTCAGTGACTAGTTGATTTGTGAGAAAAACCTTTCTCCTAAAACCCTACATTTGAGTTCTATTTATGTTACATAGAAGAAGTATTGATATTAATGTATTATTTAATAAAAATAATACTTCTGAGTTAATTATAAACTCCTGTGTTATCAAATACATATATATACGTATGCTAACACCAACCACAGAAAAAACGTGAAGAAAACAACAGTGTGTATTTTGCATTAACCATTGTTTAGCAATGGATGTTTGTGTATGTGAGGATGTCTATATTATCTAAAAGAACATGTAATTATTTATGTAGTATATAAATTTAGAAAGCAAGTTTATATAAATTATTGATAATATTTAACAGAAATAGAAGCATTCTGATCTTTAAGTAACAACTGCAGAAATCAACACCCATAAATCAGTGAGAAAATGGTTAATCCACTGCATTTGCCTCTCTCAGGTCAAAATCCAAGTTAACCTGTGTGGTCATTCTGGATAGAGAGACAAGACTTTGCTACTAGTTAAAAAAATAGGGGGTTCTTTCATATTCCCTAATCTGCTATAAATTCCTGGTTAAGCTTCAAACATTCACAGGCTGTCTATTTTAATTTCACACAGCAATATTCAAGAATCGCTGTTTATGACTTCCCCAGGAAGAATTGTAAGGGTGTGCAATATGTCTGACCAAAGTTGGTATCACGGTCATCTCAATTAAGTTATGATTTTAAAAGAATGGTATAATGCATGAGTAGATGCTCATCACTACATTAGCTTTTTTGTTCTTACAGAGTAATCAAAGTCAAATGAATGTAATTTAAAAAGACAGCACAAATGGGTTCAGCAGCCAATTTACCATCCAAATTAAGCACGCACTGTTGTTCAGTTTAGTGAAGTATAAACAGAAATCAAGGCAGATTTTAAGTGACAAGAATGCTTTCTATTTGTTTGGTTTTGTTTTTGCTTTCATTATAGTGTTGTTTGTTGAGCCCACGTGGAGGTATTTTTCTTGTTATTTTGGAAAAAGCACTCTACATGATCCACTTATAAAGATATTTATAATTATTCTTAATTCTTAGTTGTCTATTTGCCTACTTGGAAAATCCTGTCCAACTTCAGAGAGCACATGTAAAATCTCAGAGTTCTATTAAAATGCAAACCCTGGTTCAGTCCACCTGAACTAGTGGTTAAGATTTTGTATTTCTAACAAGTTCCAATGTGGTGCTATTAGTCCTTGTTCAAAGACAACACTTAGAGTGGCAAAATTGTCTCATTGAGAATCAAGGTCAAAGTCATTTTCTACTCTTCCCATATAAAAACATTAGCTTATTAATGTCTAAAGAATATTCATCTGTTTAATGATAAAAGACCTAAGGATTTTTCCTAGTGGCTTATTCAAGCATGAGATGATGTTACCAAATATTTATTCCAAGGGATATTTGTGATATGTCACATAGCAACACATTCATATTTTGGTAAGTTAATACTAGTTAATGACAGTATTACTTTTAGTTTTTACATTTAGTTTGTTTCAGTTTATAACATTCTTACACTGTTGAACATATGTACAGATACTAAAAAAAAGTAGTATTAGGGAGATTTTTTATATGATGTAGACAAATCTTATATCACTGAGAAATCAGCGAAACAAGTATGCTTCAGAATTACTAATCTCCAGCAATTGCTATAGAGGGAGGAGATATTGCTTCCAGCACTTGGATATCTTATTTCCCAAGACAGGTATTTATAGGATAGTTGAGCATTAAAGATAGCAATGAGACCAGGCCCATTAAATTTCTTGTTGCAAATAAAAATGGCTTGTGATCACAGCACATTCTTTTCATACTTAATTTGCATGTATTCTCCAGAGACTCAGTAGCAATGTAATTTGAGAGTCTCAGTTGTGCCATTTTGGACATCCACTGCTCAATTGTGTAAATCAATTGAGTTTTCCAAATGGATTTTACAATACCTTAGGTTAGCATGTGACCACAAAATTATCATTTCTACATTTTTCACTTCTAAAAGAGCTAAAAGTGGCTGTTTCTCTCATTTCATATCTCATAAACCCTTTTGGTTGATTTCATGATTGCCCATACATTTTGATAAAGTTTAGAAAGATAGTATTTGCCTGAGTGATAAATACTTAATTTCACATTAACAACATGTTCCTTTCTTTAGTGTGACATTCATTGTTAAATCCGTTTATCTCTTAGCTTGTAAGAAATTAACACTTCATTCTAAGAAGATTATTGTCCTAAGAATATTTGGTTGAGCTAAAGATTTTTTGGATACTGAAATTTTTTAAAGAGTCAGTGAGCATTCTTAAGACACTTAAGATCAGCAAGGACTTTTTTTTCTGTAAAATCTGTATCAGGAATTTCTCTCTATGCAATGTGTGCTATCTCCCATTCTCTAAACTTCTCTGAGTCTATTCTATGTTAAAAGTATGGGAGTAGTAAATTGTCAAGAGTTTACAATTATCTTCTTTATCTAAAAGTATATTTACATGTTTTAATGATATTTAAAATGTGTCTAAATATTTTGTTAAGTTTGACAATACTGCTTCATTTGCATTTATATTTCATTAAGTCTCTCATCTATCCATTAAGCCATATCTTTGATTTTTTAATCTAACTTGATTTTAAAAATATCTAACATATCTCACTCTGTTTGTATCTTTTTAATCTGTCATGAATTCACTGACATTATCGTGTGAAAATAGTAATTTTATCCATTTACATATATCTAAAAATTATTTCTAATTTATTATTCTCTACTAGATAATAGATTCTAGAAATATGGAGAAATTCTTAATGATCCTATACTTGTATTGACAAAATTTAGACATTTTATTAATATTGTTCATTCCAAATAAAACCAATCCAGCTACATAAGTCTAAAAGAAATTAATATTTGTTCTCCAACTGTGCTTTACTATATATTTCTCTCTGTCTGATTTTTATTATGATTTAATTGGCATGATAATTTTGGTAAAACATGAATATTCATTATCTAACCCTCAGTTGCAAGGAAATCACTTTTAAATTTATCCTACTTTATTGTCACACTGCATATTTTTATACCTAAAATCAGAATTTTATTTTACTAGTTTTGCTGGAGTTCATCATAACTCTGTAACATCAGATGTTTATAATTTTCAACTACAAATTATTTATTAAGAAAAAATAAAATCAAACATGTAAGGACAGATTAAGTTACCTCAAAATATTGTCCAAGAGGACCGAAAAGATCTTTTTTGTGTGTCAAATATGCCTCCAAAATAAACCTTTTATCCTGCACATTTTGAAATTCCACCAGGCCAGCCTTTGCTATATCTTATAATTTACATTCTGAGAACTATAGTTTTCATTATATAGAATACTTCATTCCCTTATTCTTCCTAATACTTTCTCCCAGGATTTTCTTTTTTCTTCCTTTTTCACTATCTCCAAAGTAAATTTCAATGTATGCAAGTATGCCTGTATATATGCATGTGTGTATGTATGTATATAGGTATGTAATTCTTGTATATTTTTAATTCCTTTATATATAAAATTCCATCACTATATATACACATCTATTATTCTTTTATATACATGTGTGCATATATGCCTAAATTCTTTCTACTCCGAGTACATTAATATAAATTTCTAAAAAAGGATTGATATACTTTTTCTCCATCACTATATATACACATTTATTATTCTTTTATATACATGTGTGCATATATGCCTAAATTCTTTCTACTCCAAGTACATTAATATAAATTTCTAACAAGGGATTGATATACTCTTTCTTCACACTCACTGTTTTGACCTTTAAATCTTATTCATTTTCCATGTGACCCATAAGCCTATCCCAGCTACCTAAAATCTGTATCTCCTGGATTCAAAGTATAATCAGTACAAATAAATTCTCTGCATCCTCATCAATTTGTCTGTTTCATGGAAGGAATGACAGAAAGTTATTAGCTATAATAAGGCATCGAGTATTGCTAAACCATGATTGTCTTCCTTAAAGTTTTCCATTATAAAGGCTGCCACAAAAAGTAGATTAACTTATCTGACCTTTTCTGTTGACTCAGACATATGCTAGTTATTTCAAGTAAGGGAAACAATGGGACCTATGTTTCTTTGGGCCTGGCTTAATTCACTTAATATTATTTTTTCCAAATCTTTCCATTTCCTAACAAATGGGGCAATGTCATTCTTTCTGATGGAGGCATAGAATTCTATTGCGTATATATATATATATATATATATATATATATCATATTTTCTTGATCTATTCACCTACTAAGGGTCATCTGGGTTGGTTTCATATCTTAGTATGGTAAATAATTCTGCAATAAACATAGTTGTGCTGGTAGCTTTAGTTCATGTTAGGTGAAATGAATGCCAATATAAGTATTCAAATGTTTTTCTTTCTTGTGATTGTTTTTTAACATATTTATAAGATGATTTCTTTGTTGCTTTGTATGTCCATCCCCCACGGTATAACCCCTGCTTTCACTGTATTTGATGTCGGTATAATTTGTGGAGGGGAAGAGAAACTAAAATTAGTTAAACAGGGATACAGGAGGACCCATTGCAACAATGAGTTGTAAAAGTCATTATGTCGAAAAACGAACTTTACAACTTTGGCCAGGAATGGGGGGTGAGGGGATGGGGAAGAGATGGGAAGAGATGGGAAGGGGAAACAAAGGAGGAGGCAACAATGCTTGATAAGAAATGTACTCATTATCTTGCCCATGTAATTGTAACCCCTCTGTAAGGTATTTTCATAATAAAAAAAGTAGATTAAAAATTTTGAAATAGGTATTTGAAATATAAATGAAAACGTTTGCATGGTATTTAGTTCTGCTTTCCTTGCATAGTATTAGTACTGCTTTCATATGTTATTCTTCATGTTTACCTTGAATTATTTGGTTTCCATTTAGACAATACACAGTAACTTCTTCCCATTATGGAATGACTTTACTGTAACACTAGTTGAATAGTATAGAAATGTATTAAATATGAATCAATGTATATGTTTTGTGAACCCTGCTACTCTTAGGTCTGAACATTAGGAAAAGGGGAGGAAATAGAACCATGAAAAATACATTGAATATTTTTCTTCAGGGTTTCTGCATGTCATGTAAATACTTACTTTTTAAACTAATCATTATACAAATAACCATTCAAATAAGTTTTGTGTAGATGTTAGAGAAAAGTTTAAGATTGTCAGGAGAACAGATGATTTAAATTATACAAACTATTGAGGGGAACAAAGTCAAATGGATTATTATTTAAAAGACATTGATCATGATGCATTGCTTTCATAAACTGCTTGAGTGAATGGCAACTCCATTGTAGAAGATAATACAAATATTTTTAAAGCAATACACATGGTGAAAACTACAGAGAGGAAGAAAAACTTCCTTGAATACAGTAACTACATGTAAGATGAAATAATTAAAAACAAGCTTGATGCATTTCTTAAAAGGCAACAAAAACCTTCTAAACAAGTCCCAGTACAGTAATAACTAACTGTTTAAAATTAAATGACTTAAAAGTAGACAAGACTGACATGTTGTTAAGTGATTAGAATTAAGATTTTCAACATCAGTAGTAGACTGATTTTAGGCTACAGATTATTGATGTGTGTGTGTGTGTGTGTGTGTGTGTGTGTGTGTGTGTGTGTGTGTGTGTGTGTGTGTGTGTGTGTGCTATGTATATCTTATCAAGTACAAACACCAATACTAAACTCAAAATAACAGATACTAGAAGCATAAGCAAACTTTGAGATGGGTCAAACTGTTTCCAGATCAGGTCAATGGCCCCTCCAAGAAACCTTACTGAAAATCATTGTGAGAAAGCAAGGGAATTTGGGCTTCTGATGGAAAGTTCTAATCAGACACATTCGTACTCAAGAGTACTTTCTGTAGAAAATTAAATGATCAGATAGTTATTAAAGTTATGATATACATGTTCAACACATATAAATGCACACATATAATGTATATGCAAGCAAAAGAGATATAGAGGAGCAATATTTCACTGTTTGTTTTTTTCCATATAAGTATGGGAATCATAGAGCTTTTATAGAAAAGATAACCCAAATATATATTTGACAATGTTGAATCTCCAACTCTGATGTCATCTTCTCTTTTCGTTTTTGAGGGGAGGAATAAAAAGAAATTTTAATGGAATCACCAAGTGAAGTTTGACATTATCCTTTTGAAGATATGAATACAGTTAAACTGTGAGTAAATAGACTCCTCTTTTAAAACAATGAACAGTTTTTCTAAGTTCATTGAAAGAGTAGGGTTATTATCTTATTCTAGGAATAAATGGTAGAGACTTTAGCTTGTAATATTTGGGTTTTGCGAACATTGTGCTCCTATTATAAAAAGTAGATATGCCCAGACAACCATTTTGCCCATATATCTCATTTGTGTTGAACTTCAGGCCAAGATAAATTTGAAGATAGTGTATTGAATTTCAAATGTTTTGCTCTACTATTGGTAATAAAGTCTCTTTGTCTCTGACCTAGAAGTGTATCATATAGCAGTAGCATCATAAATGTGTTAGAGTAACTTATTACCTTGTAAATAGGACAAGATTTCAGTCTATTCACATTTTTTGACTTTTACTAGCTTTGTGGCATTGGGTACTCTATTAATACACTAGAATGGCTACAATAAAGTAACTCTAAACTCAAAGCTTTAAAAATTATAAATGTGTTTTTTCCCACAGGTCTGAAGGAAAAGCATCTATAGGGAAATGTGCCTTCTGAGACTTTGAGTGGAATCATTCTGCCTCAGTGATTATCATTTGATTTAGCACCCTAAGACCAGTAGCTGTAACACATGTTTTTGCCTTTCCATGACTTTGCATTCTTCCAATAAGACTCTGCAGCAGTGTCTAAATTCTCTTCTTCTTAAAAGCTTTCAGGCACAATGATTTAAAGTCAACCCTACTTCAATGTGTTCTCATTTTTAGTTAAATAATTTTGTTGTCAACTGGCATATTTCCAAATAAGTTCACATTCTGTGATACTGAGAATGAGGACTTCAATACAGCTACTGATTGAAATAATCTGGATTTACTGAACATACATTGCATGTCTTGTTAATACATTAGTTATCTTAAAATGAGAATAATTATAAGCAATATCATTGGATTAAATGAAATACTATAAGTAAAATAATGAATGAGTATTCACATATCTATGCTAGCTGCTATCATGTGTTGCTATTATAGTAACCAAATACATGTACAGAACCTTAGTGGAAACATTCTCAATATGTCACCATGAAGAACTTAGATATTGAAGGCTATAAATTATTTACAATATGGTAACATGCAAAATATATTACTTTAATTAACCATGCATACACATATGTATAGCTCTATTTACCATATATATTTTCAATATCTGCATTTTCACTTACTTTATGCTAAAATTATGCATGGATAAAGTGGGACCATCATATTTAACAACCTAAGTAGAGATTTGGGATTTTGAATTAAAATAAATTATACATATAGATAGGAATTTTGAGAGCTTTATAAAATGTCAAGTTGTTATGCACTGATTAAAATTATTGATGTAGCTCTTGACAAAACAAGCCTAGCAACACCTGTCAAAACTCATAAAATATGTGATAAAATATATATATATATATATGTAAACTTACCTGGATATTGCTCTCAAACATTGCAAAGAAAACAGTACCTGAACAAAAAATACATTTTCTAATTAATCACCACTGTAATACCATTGTCCACAGGTCACATATTTCTGTACATTTTAATAATACATTGAAAAAACAAACCTGCCTTCTAGTCTGGTAAGAAGAACCTATGTTTTCCATAATGACATTCTTTCTTAACAAAAATCTTGTGTTGCCCAGACACTTAATAAATCACTAAACTAAGTTTACTATGAATCAAATATTTAGCTGATTTTTAGATGATATAATAAATTAATATATAAAATCATTCCTTCCTTCATTAAAGATATCATTAAAACTGAAATACTAAGCCACAGAAAAAAATCATTCATATTTCCTATAGAAAGAATATATAATCTGTATATTACCAAAAGTTGACATTGTAATGCATATGGCTATTCTACATGATTCAAGTTAAAAAAAAAATGTTACCTCAGTATTTTTTTCTCTTTAGGAAATGATTACCTCATAGGAATATTATATTTCATCAATGTTTGCATAATGCTGGATATGTGGGGTAAAAAATATTCAGACAACTTTCTTTCATACCAGTGGAAAGATTATTTTTATGAATGTACTTAGATAATAAAAGCTAAACCTAAGCCTAGAGCTAGTGGTTCATGCCTGTAATCCTAACTATTCAGGAGTCTGAGATATGAGATATCAGTCAGAAGCCAGTTGGTACAGGAAAGTCTGTGAGTCTCTTAACTACAATAAACTACTTAGAAAAGCCAGAGGTGGTGGTGTGGCTTAAGTGGTAGAGCACCAATTTTGACCAGAAAAAACTCAGGGATGGGGTCTAGGCACAGAGTTCAAGTCACAGGACTTGCAACAAAAGAAAACAAAACAAACAAAATCTGATCCTACACTGAGGAATATATCAATAATCAGTTTTTAAAACCCAGGGTAATTGGGATTCTGTTATTAATATCAGTTACTTCATAGTATATTATCCTGAAAGCATTATTTCTACCAGCTTGAAACTTGTTTGATAATGCTATTTTCATGCTTCTTTTTTTTTAATTTAATTTTATTTTATTTGTGAACATACTGTACAGAGGGGTTACAATTGCATTGGCAGGATAATGCGTACATTTCTTACCAAGCACTGCAGCCTCCTCCTTTGTTTACCCTTCACGTCCCTTCCCAGCCTCCCCCCTCCCCCCCATCCCCATCCTTCTCCTTCCCCCCTCCCCTCCCACCCCCCCCCCCCCCGCACCGACGTTGTAAAGCTCATTTTGGACATGACAACTTGTACTTCTCATTGTTGCAACAGGTACACCTGTATCCTTAAACAACTGGATTTTCCCTATCTCCTCCTCAAGTTATACTGACATCAAATATAGTGAAAGCAGGGGTTACACTGTGGGGGAGGGACATACAATCTTTTTAACTTCACCAAAGGAGAGAGAAGAATATGCAGTGACAGAGCAGATGGATGAGAGGGATGATTGCTTTCAGAAGATGGACAATGGGTCAGCAAACATGCTGTGGACTCATTTGGGAAGTGCCTGGTGTTATCTGGTGTTGGGAACAGAACAAAACAATTGCCAGTCCACTGGCTGGGAGGCCTCATGCATATTTTCCCTCCATCATGAAGTTATATAGGCATTGGAAAGTCCATCTAATTGACTACAAATCCAAATAATTATATATGGAGTCAGCCTGTTTTTGAGGAAAAATGCACACAAGAATAACAAATGGAGGAGGCACAAAGGAGCCCAAATGAGAAAAGTGATTGCACTTCCAGCCTCATGACAAATATGAATGCTACACATACCTCCTTCCCAGTACACACATTGTTCCTAATGAAATACAGATCTTGAAAAACAAGTGCCTATCATCAAGGGAAGGATACCTGCTAAAGTAGGCATAAGGAAGGGCAATACATCCCAGGAAGGAAGTATTACAGAAGAAACTAGCAGAAGAAAAGGTAATAGAGGCTAAGATGCTTCATATATTCATATACAACATGTATGACTGCACAGCAAATCAAGGGGATATACTAGAATGGAAAGAAGTGGATTTTTGGTAACTTTTAACTTTATATTATCTTTATTAGAGTTTCAATTCAACATGTCAATTTATGTGTATAAATAAATCTTGATCAATGTCAAAAAAAAAAAAGAAATGTACTCATTACCTTGCTCATGTAATTGTAACCCCTCTGTATGGTATTTTAAAAAAATGCATTTGATGTTAGTATAATTTGGGGAGGAGAAGGGAAAAACCAAAATGTTTAAATAGGGATACAGGTTGACCCATTGTAACAATGAGATGTACACTGTTGAACAATGAACTTTACAATTTAGGTGAGGATGGGGGGTAGGGCGGAGCGTAGTTGTGGAGGTGGGAGAGAACGGATAGTAGGGGAAAAACAAAGGAGGAGGCAACAATGCTCAGTAGGAAATGTATTCATTACCTTGTTCATGTAACTGTAACCCCTCTGTATAGTATTTTCACAATAAAAAAACTTATTAAAGAAAAGAAAAAAAACAACAAATAATCAGTTTTTAACTTTTTAATGATGGATATCACATGCCATAGTGTTTGCTTGTGAGTGTGTGTGTGTGTGTGTGTGTGTGTGTGTGTGTGTGTATCTGCCTATCTGTAGGTTGATAGATATATCTAAATCAGACATTTTCTTTGCATGTAATGGACATTGCCTAAGTTTAAAGATATACCTTCAAAAAAATTTTTTTTGGGTCCGGTCATGGGGCTTGAACTCTGGGCCTGGGCACTGCCCCTCAGCTTTTCAGCTCAAGGCTAGTGCTCTACCACATGAGCCACAGTGCCACTTCCAGCTTTTTTCTTTTTTGCTTATGTGGTGCTGAGGAACTGAACCCAGGTTCTCAGGCATGCAAGGCAAGAGCTCTACCACTGAGCCACCTTCCCAGCCCTATACCTTCAAATTTTATTACAATGTTTTATAACCTGATTTTATTGTTTCTGTTTTATTATAACAATGATTTATATATTGTTTCAATTCTTCTAGCAACTGTAGCAAGTACCTCTGAAAGTGTTCTTTCCTGTTTAGGGATATTTTTCTATACATTGCAAAATAAAAAATATTAATAATAGAATAGGAATGTGAGTAAAATATCAAAAAACTTATCAAACAAGATAATACCATTCTCTTTAATATGAATTGTTCCACCAAATCCTGCTATACAGAGTAGTTATTGTAATACAGTTATTTATGGCATTTTGAATACATTATTTCTCACTTTGGAACTGCTTTAATATTCATAAATACAGAATTTGAGGGTTTTTTTTTTTTTACTGAAATCATGTACCTAAGTTTGGAACAATGAATTCATTGAGAAAAGATAAAAAATGTTAAGAATGATATGACTCAAAAACAGTATGAGATTATAATTGTTTTGTAATCACATCTTTTGATTGCCACTACTTCTAGATTTATGAAAGTTGACAATTAATGGTACTAAAGAAATTTAAACTAGGAATAGAATATTTTGAAGGATTCAAACTTGGATTCTAAATCTCTGGTGTATTTTCCATTTTTGGCAAACCTGAGTTTGCAAAACAGTAAAAGCTGTGAAAATTTCCACCATATACTTTGTTAATTTTATGTGTTTATCATATACTTCCCAAGAATAAAATAAGACAAAATGAAATATTAATTCTCAGAAATTTAATGGCATGACTTTTGAGATTTTCAAACTAAGAAAATGACATAATCATGATCATGCCAAAGTGCATTCACTGTGCTGATTTGGGTGGCCAACTGTCATCATAATTACTTTGGTAAATTAAAGATATGTCTCTCACAAAAAGTAAAAATCTTGACTTAATATAATACAATATTTTAATCAGAGCTGAAAATCGAAATGTTCCTGACATATTGCCTATTTTACTTAACAGAGTCAATTTACCTGAACATAAGGAACACCTTTGTGAAAATGTCATAACACATTAATCTTTCAATAATGATTTCTTTTTAATTCATAAGATATTGTGGCATGGAGGAATGAAATCATTGAAATAAGGCACGTAAACTCAATGGCCTTGGAAAGAGACAAATTATGCTAATCATTACTGGCAGCAGTGAGACAATAATAAGGGTACATGAAGTCATTCAAGTGGACAGCCACAGTGGCATAGTAGTTTGATGGTATGGAGTGACTTATAAACAGAGCTATTAGGCTTCAAATAATTGATCATCTGGTCCTAAGAAATGACATTTACAGAGAACTTGATGATGTTATACTTGAATTGCATAAGCAAAGATAAACCAAAATAATCACAAGGCTTAGATTTGCAAGATGTTTGTTGTGTAAGAGCTCCTACACCTTTTAGTTTGATGCACATTCTTATATCTAGTAATCAAGGCTCATAAAAGTCGAACACATTACATCCAGATATAACATCATGGAGAGTCATTTGGAAGCTATCTGTAGTCATGTATTTCCCAGGAAATCCACAGATAGTACTCTTCCTTTATTATTACTATTATTGTCAGTCATGGGGCTTGAGCTCTGGGCCTGAACGCTGTCCCTCATCTCTTCAGCTCAAACCTAGTGCTCTACCACTTGAGCCACTGTGCCACTTCTGGTTTTCTGAGTGGTTTATTAGCGATAAGAATCTCAGGGACTTTCCTGCCAAGACTGGATTTCAACCTTGATTCTCAGATCTCAGCCTCCTGAGTAGCTAGGATTACAGGCGTGAGCCAACGGCAGTTTTTTATTGTGAAAATACTGTACAGAGGAGTTACAGTTACATAAGCAAGGTAATGAGTACATTTCTTTTTTTTTTCTTTTTTGTCAGTCTTGGGGCTTGAACTCTGGGCCTGGGCGCTGTTCCTCAGCTCTTCAGCTCAAGGCAAGCACTCTACCACTTGAGCCATAGTGCCACTTCTCGTTTTCTAGTGGTTTATTGGAGATAAAAGTCATAGGGACTTTCCTGCCCAGGCTGGCTTTGAACCTTGATCCTCAGATCTCAGCCTCCAGAGTAGCTAGGATTACAGGCTCCAAGCATGAGTACATTTCTTATCAAGGATTGTTGTCTTCTTCTTTGTTTTTCCCCTACCATCCCTTCCCTCCCACCTCCACAACTACACTTCCCCTCCCCCAAACTTAAATTGTAAGGTTTTTTTTTTCAACATATCATCTTGTACATCTCATTGTTGCAATGGGTCAACCTGTATCCCTACTTAAACATTTTGTTTTTTCCCTTCCCCTCCCCAAGTTATACCAACATCAAATACAGTGAAAACAGGGATTATATCATGTGGGAGGGACATATAAAGCAACAAAAAATCGCGTGGTACCTTATAAATACGTTAGAAACAATAGCAAGGAAGAAAAAGCCATTTGTGTCCCTATCTCAGGGTTCATTTCACTTAACTTCATCCTATCTGACCTTTTCTGTTTGTCCCAAACATATACTAGCTATTGCAAATAAGGGAAATCATGGGACCTATGTTCATTTAGCTTAACATCATCTTATATGGTCATGTGCACATAGATTTTGACCTTTTCTGCTTGTCCTACACATGTACTAGTTATTCCAAACAGGGAAACCATGAGACTTATATTTCTTTAGGTTTGGCTTATTTCATTTAATATGATTTTTTCCAAGTCTTTCCATTTCCTAACAAATGGGGTAACATCTTTCTTTCTGATGGAGTCATAAAATTCCATTGTGTGTGTGTATAAGATAGATAGATAGATAGATAGATAGATAGATAGATAGATAGATAGATAGATAGATAGATATAGATAGATAGATATAGATAGATAGATATAGATAGATATATACCACATTTTCTTGATCCATTCATCTACTGAGTGGTATCTGGTTTGGTTCCATATCTTAGATGTCAGTGCCCTTCATCTTGTGCATACACTTCTTTTTTTTTTTTTTGCATCCTGTTGTGGGCCTAACCTCTGGCCTGGGCGCTGTCCCTCAGCTCTTCAGCTCAAGGCTAGCACTACCACTTGAGTCACAGCGCCACTTCCGGCTTTTTTCTTATGTGGTGCTGAGGAATCGAACCCAGGGCCTCATGCATGTAAGGCAAGCACTCTACCACTGAGCCACCTTCCCAGCCCGTGTATACACTTCTTTAATTCAGGGAGGGAAAGGGAAAAAACCAAATGCTTAAATAAGGATACAGGTTGATGCATTGTAACAATGAGATGCACAAAACACCATGTTGAAAATGAACTTTACAACTTTTGGGGGGGGGTGTTAGTTGTGGAGGTGGGAGGGAAGGGATCTATATTTATTTCTCAAGAATGTGATTGTGTATTTTTCATACACATGTTTAACAATGGTCTAATTTTCACTTTAGCTTTGAGTATTCAAAGGCAATACTGAATCTCTGGATAAATAGGAGGAAAAAAAAGGAGGAGGCAACAGTGCTCAATAGGAAATGTATTTATTACCTTGCTCATGTAGCTATAACCCCTCTGTACAGCACTTTTTCAGTAAAAAATGCACAAAAAAGAAACAACTCCAAGTAAATATAAACATTTCTTAAATAGTGATACTATTTCTGAAATTATTTAGGGTAAAATTTTAATATTTTAATCATATTTAGTTTACTAATTAAACCTTAGGAATGACATGCAAGATGTTTGATTTAATAAAAAAACGTAATCTAACATAAGTTACAGAAATTATATCAAATAAGTGTTTTTTCACTGTATATTTGGATAAAATTATACTCAAAACTAAAACACCTGCAGGTGATGATCTTCAGCATGTACAATATTTTTTAAATCATTGAAATACATAAAAGTCCTCTGAGTTCACTCTTAGTATGTCTCAAGAGGCTATGAAGGTGTATTTTTTTGCTACTATTTTTGCAGACAAATGGAAATGTAGCAACTTCATGGAGTATTGGAGAGTGCAATCAAGCTGATGATTACTAGATAGTTCAAACATAATTACAATCTCTCAATCAGAGGGAAAGGGCTAGAGAACTGTAGGAAAACAAGAATTCTGATCCAATTACAATTTAGTCTGCATTCCTGAAATGATCTATATTTATTTCTCAAGAATGTGATTGTGTATTTGTCATACACATGTTTAACAATGGTCTAATTTTCACTTTAGCTTTGAGTATTCAAAGGCAATACTGAATCTCTGGATAAATATCATTCATCAGTGCCACTATCAAAAAAAATAATTGAGATTTGTGTAGGTTGATTCCAACTCCATCTCCTTTCAATTACCACTTTGACAAGTGTGAAAAACAGATAGGTTTTGGAAAATGACTTCAGATTACAGTAACTTAATCAAGTGGACACTCCAATGTCTACTGTTCTTTTAGCAGTTATTTCTCTATTGAAGTAAAGACATTTTTCAAATATAGATAAGTAAAGATAAAGAAAAAAGATAAAATGTTTTCCATTTTATCCTTAATTGATTATTAAGATGCTTTATAGAAGACATAGGTTTTTAATCTCTCCTAATTAGCTTATAGGCTTAAAGCATGTTGTAAATATAAGAATATTAATTACCTACTTAAAATAAGATTATTTTCTTCAACTCAATATTCCCAATAAGATTCTAGGGTTCTGGATATTATTAGAGTTTCTACAGCTTATAATAATTTATGTGTAATTTTATGCAAGACAAAAAAAAGTAGAGCTTAAAGAGTATCAATCAAAAATAATACTAAATGTGATCAATGTTGAAAGAAATAGAACATGTACTTCCTTTAAATCAATCAGTGTGCATTGCATAGTTCTATTGAAATATGAAATATCATTTCATGGATAAGTACTTCTGTGTGTAAATTATTTTAACTTGCAAAAGCTCATATAATTTTGATATACAGTATTTCAGGATGTAATTTTATATTTTTACTCCATGTATTTTTCACATTTTAGTTTTTATTATTTTTTTCTTGTAAAGACAGTGTACAGAGGAGTTACAGTTACATGAGTAAGGTAATGAGTATATTTCTGATCGAGCATTGTTACCCCCTCCTTGGTTTTTCCTCTACCATCCCTTCCCCCCCCCACCTCCCCAATCTTCACTTCCCCTCCCTCCCTCCCAAGTTGCAAATTTCATTTCCAACATAGTGTCTTGTACATCTCACTGTTACAATGGGTCAACTTGTGTCCTTATTTCAGCCTTTTGTTATTTCTCTTACTTTCCCCAAATTAGAAAAATGTATATGAAGATGCAGGGCAAGAGAATCAAATACAGTGACAATAAGGGTTATGCCATGGGGGAAGAACATACAAAAGAAACAAAAAGTCACATAGTGCATTAAAAACAACAGCGACAAAGAAAAAACCTCGTTTCCCTATCTTGGGGTTCATTTCGCTTAGCATCATCTTATATGGTCGGTCATATGTACATAGCTTTTGACCTTTTCTGCTTGTCTGGTAAGATGATCCTAGATGTACTAGATTTTGCAAATGAGGGAAACCATGGGACCTATGTTCTTTTGGGTCTGGCTTACTTCACTTAATATTATTTTTCCAAGTCTTTCCATTTCCTAACAAATGGGGCAGTGTCATTCTTTCTGATGTGGGCATTTTCTTAATCCATTCATCTACTGAGGGACATCTGGGTTGGTTCCATATCTTAGCTATGGTGAATAATGCTGCAATAAACATAGTTGTGCTAGTACTTTAGTACGGCCTTATTTGTGACCGTTTGCGTACATGCCCAGAAGTGGGATCTCTATGTATAGTCTATGAGGAATTTCCATACTGCTTTCCAAAATGGTTGAACAAGTTTACACTCCCACCAACAATGCAGTAGGATTCCCTTTTGGCCACATCCCCTCCACTGTTGTTATTAGATTTTTTAATTATAGCCATTCTTAATGAGGTGAGGTGGTATCTCAATGTTGTTTTCATTTGCATTTCTTCTATGGCCAGAGAAGTTGAGCATTTCTTCATGTGGCTTTTGGCCTTTCTTATTTCCTCTTTGGAGAAGTCTCTCTTTTAAGTCATTAGCCCTCATTTTCATTTTTGTGTGCTCTTTTCTATCATATATTTCATTGCTTTGATGATCATTTTATTAAACATTTTACTGCCTACATGGTATTGGTAGATCTTATTTTTTTTATTCATTTTTTTCAGCTTTTCATCTTACAAGGGGATTTCTTATGAAGGTTCCGCACCTTCAGAATCTCTCATTGTCCTATACTTTCAGTGGGTATCAGACCACTTCTCTGGAACTTCCCCAAGCTTCTAAGTATAGCAGAGAACAATGGTATGGCTGGGTTACAACGCAAATGGAAAGTGTATATTCGTGTCATGTTCATTTTAGAGATTTAAGATGGCATGGAAGAAGTACTTCTAAAACAAGCATCTAACCAACTCTAGAGCACCTACTCACGGACATGAGTGACTGTGCAATAATGCAGAAGTTTAGGAGTGAACAAGAAATATGGGGAAACTCAGAAACTGGATTTTGAACACAGCTTTAGTGAGGAAGTCCCAGGACTGACAGTACAGTGAGGCTTTGACAAAGAGAGAGAGAGAGACACTGTGGCCTCACAGCAAAACACAAAATTTAGCCATTGTGTATAAGTGGAGTCTGAGGATCTACATAACAAATATGTGCTAGAAAACTGTGCCACATTTCCTAGCATAGACTGGTAGAGCCTTATGGAGACCCATCTCGGGAAGATTTTGTGTGATCAAAGTCCTCTGCATTTTCCTGTCTCTGAGAATAACAAACATTACTACATGTCACTCATAACATCTGCCTTGAGAGTCAATTTGGCTCTGGGAAGAGTCTCTGAAAGAAACCTGCTGAGAACTTTATGAAACCAATCTGTGAGGCTAAGGGAAAGGAAAACACCATGAAGCTAAAAGCAAAGGGAAATACATCTCCTTTAAGACTGGCAGAACAGGAAGAAAGCTACAGGAGTGAGAGAAGGAGAGCAAAAGCTAAGACTGAGAACAACAGAGTTTGGGCAGTATATTGCACAAGCCCTCTTCCATTTCTTCACCTCAACCCTATCTCTCCTCTCTCACAGAAAGTTATGGTCCCTGCTTGGACACCCAGGGTATTAAATAACTCTCCCTGAATTCTTGGAGAATAAAACACAAGGCAATAGAATCCTTAATATACTGCAGTTTCCAGCAACAGCCCTGTCCAGCCATTGGCTGCAGCCAAAAAACTCTCCACTCAGTCACCAGGTCAGGGGGCAGGCAGGAAAAAGAAAAGGAACTAACCCTCTACGTTTGCTCTCTACAGCAAGGAAATTATCCCTCAAGACACAGAAAGATCTGATTGGCAGAGTTTATGGAGAAAAATGTAGTAGAAATTTCATGTCATTTGTATTGGTCTTTAATAGAGAAGCTTAAAGGAAAGTGCTATTTACGCTTAAAGGAAAATACATAGTGTTCATTGTCTCTTTCCAAAGGAAATTTGCAGTCTTTAATTCTCCATTAATAATATATTTCTTTAGCCAATTCACTGTCAGTTCTCATACTCTTTCTTTAATTCTGTTATAAAAGCTTCCTTCCCTTAACAGTCAACCAATTAATTCCTGTTACTTAAACAAAACTAGTGATTGTGCAAGCATAAAATTCTGTTATTAAATCTATAAACCATTTATACAATGTATTTCTTCATTTGTAATGTGCATGCTACAATGTTAACAACATTCATCAGAGAAGTATTTTTATTCTCATAGAGTATTTCCAAGCATAAATTCCTTATTATAATTTAAATTTGCTCTATTTTTCTTTCTATTCTTTACTGGATCATTCCTTATAAGCTTAGAAATATTCCCTAATATACCACATTAAAACAAAAAGACAAATATTTGTTTTATGTATGTGTCTTTATGTGGCTCTCACATTATTTTTTCAGGTTTAATTTTTAGCAAACTTATAAAATCAATTATTGAAATGTACTTCTCTCTCTCTCTGTATATATATATATATATATATATATATATATATATATATATATATGTATCCCAGTATTTCCTTATGCTGACCTTGCATTTAGCAATTGTTTAAGTTAAGCATTACTGTTACATTATCCTGAATATTTTTTTAAAAAATATCAAAATCATAGTGGGGCTTGAGAAGGGGCTATTGTTACAATTTAGTGGCTGCAATTTGTGCAATTTAAAGGTGTATTCTTGAAAAAAATAAGTTCTGCCAAAAAAACCAGCAAGCATTTATAAATGGCAAAATGGACTTAAGTTCAATAGTGTTTGTCACCTTCAGAAAGTGGTTTTACTTTACAATTTTTAACTGGCTTCCTAGGTTGCTTTTGTCATTTAATTCCCACACAAGGCTCTGGGCTTCTGAATGGTAGACAATGATCACACAGAAAATGTAGCCTTCCTTCAATGTTCTAGAGGCTGATTTGTTCTCTTTAAGAAAATGAAGAGTTCTTCAGCCTTTATTTTTTTTTTTTACCAGTTTTTAATCTTTCAACTCTAATGTATTATTTTTTTTGGCATCATTTAGCTGTTGCTCTCATTTATTTAGCTTGGAAATTACTCTTCATCAGCATTTGTGTAAGAAATTGGAGGCCCTGAAATATATCGCATATCATACATTGAGACATATCAAAATGTTTAGAAGTGTATTTCAGATAAAAGGAGCATGAATAATGGAGTTAACTATGCCAAGAGCATGAGAGAAATGTAATAAACATGAAACATAATTTAAAATTTGTCCTTTAGTTTTGAAAATATTGTATAACAGGTGTATGAAAATTGACAACATATCAATTAATTAGGTTAGAGAATTTCCAATCCAAACTTTTTGTCTTCTGCATTTATGGATTTGCATGTCACATACCAGTCTCCTCATGGTGATAAGCTCTATAATGGACCATTCAGATTCTTATCAGTACAAAACTGCTGTGTAATGCAAGAACATGCAGAAATAAAATATAAGTGAAGGAAATGCAAGGGATATAGTGTTTATCTGTCATACTTTAAAATAGAAATTGTGCTTTCTCTTCAGAAAAAGTTTCTATGATCTAATTATACAATTTTTAAACCAATCAACACCACAACTGTTTTTCATTCAATATTTATAAATGTTTACATTATTAGAAACACTCATAGTATATTTTCAAGGTCAGCAAAAAGTAACAGTATTCTTTTCTTTCTTTTCTCTCTCTATATGTTATTGTAAAAATATTGTACAGTGTTTACAGTTACATGAGTAGGGTAATGAGTACATTTCCTATCAAGCATTTTTACCTCCTCCTTTTATTTTTATTGGTCATGGGGCTTGAACTCTGGGCTTGGGCCCTGTCTCTCAGTTCTTCAGCTCAAGGCAAGCACTCTACCTCTTGAACCACAGTGCCACTTCTGTATTTCTGAGTGGTTTATTCAAGATAAGAGTCTCATGGATTTTCTTACATGGGCTGACTTTGAACAGTGATCCTCAGATCTCAGCCTCCTGAGTAGCTAGGATTACGGGCTTGAGCTACCATCACTGGCTTACCAGTATGCTTATGGAGTTCACTCATTGTGTTCTATATTCAAACTTAAAGGCTATTACAATATATTCAAAATACTTTTAGGCTTTTCCTTAGTACACTGGTATATCTTCTAAATATGCTCTGAAATCATGAACAAATGTTACATTTTTTTAGAAAGGTTACTTTTTGTCAAAGGTAACTGGTACAAAATATACCATTTATATATTTAGTTATTTAGTTAGTTATTTTGGCTGGTCATGGGGCTTGAACTCTGGGACTGGGCATTCTAAGCTCTTCAGCTCAAGGCTCTTACTCTACCACTTGAGCCACAGCACAACTTGCAGCTTTTTCTGTTTATGTGGTGCTGAGGAATTGAACACAGGGCCTCATGCATGCCAGACAAGCACTGTACCACTGAGCCACCTTCCCAGCCCATGACCTTATTTCTTTAAGGTAGAGCTTTGCTTGATACACAAATCAAGCAGTTAAGTAATCATAGCTCATTAACATGAAGAAAGTCAAATCTAAGTTAAAATCAACAAGACATTTCTGTTCACCAAAAAAACAACTTAATATTTGAGTATGAATAAAAAATTAACAAGGCCATCAATCTATGTATATTATTGCATTTAAGTGATTGATAGTATATGTATTTAACCTAAGGGAAAGACAAATACAAATGACTTGGAGATTAGTATTTTTCATAGAAATTCAGTATTAAAATAATTATATTGAACACAAAATTACAAGTTGAAATATCTTACTACAGTTTACTGTTTGTGCATATAAATATAGACCCAATTTATACATAGAAGTTATAATGATTCTCAAATTAGGAATACAATATGGTTGCATTTCTGTCTATATATCTAGAATAAATTAAATATATTTTATACTCCAGCCCAGATCACCATTATCCAAATACAATAAACAAATACTGCCTTTTGTGGGCTAGGCAAACTCATGTCTGTGAATTTTACAAAGGACATTATTTATAATCATTTACAAAAAAATGTATAACTTTTCTAAATCTGAAATATTGAAATTGAAAATAATGCATTACATTTGGAGAGACAATACCAAATTAATAATACATTAAAATAACTACATGGAAAATATTTCAGCACTCTCAGTTAAAATGGAAAAATTGAAGAACATGCCTACTTTTAATAAATAGCTAACTTTTAACTTTTTAGTGAATTTATTTTAAACTATTAATGGATTTAATATCTGATTGTATAAGGAGGGCTGCTGAAACTTCACCCTTAGATAATTTTGTCATTTTACATAATTTACAAATCATACCTCTAAATATAATGAAACCATTTATCCACTTACTTGCTTAAGCTACAAGCTACTTAGTGACCAATTCATTTCTGCTGACTTTGGTTGCACTTAACAGATGTTACTTGCATCCCAACTAAATTGTGTTTTGCTTTTTGCAAATGTAAAGTGATAATTACTCTATAGTAAAGGCATTTAATTTAACATATGATCTAAGCCAGCTCTAGCTGCTTGTAATGTAGACTTATGTAGAAGAAAATTTCTGCCTTTGAAGAGTCAACATATATAATAGACATTTAAGAAAATATATAAAATACAATATGACAAATGATTTTACAGAACAGTGTATTGCAGTGTGGCAAGGATCCAATGTGAGCTGTCAGTGAGACAATAAAAGGCTTAGGCTTTCTTTATAATGTTTAGCACACAATTATTCATTAATTATCACTAAATGCCTACTAATAAAACAAACATCTTTGTTTGCTTCATATCAGAAATTTCTATGATTCTTAACTACCCTATCCCTTGGACACTACTATGACATGTAAACTTATAAACCATTTATATACATGTATGCTACCAAAATAATATGTCTCTCCTTACTCGTACTTTATCTGTTTCCTTTGTATTGCAATAGAATTTGCTTTATTTGTAAAATGGAATAAAATGAAAACCAGAGCTAATTTTGTCATTCTAAAAAGTGTAAGAAGGTATGTTCAGGAGAAAAGTTTATTGTTAATTAAATACCTGCAGAATATATAAACATTCGTGTGGACCAAATAAGATAAAGTAAGCCTACTTTATTTGTTCATAATGTTCATAATGTCCTTCTACATATATTGCATGCATTAACTCTTCTATTTTTAAAAAAATGAAAAAAATAACTCAACAAACAATGCCTACACTGCAAGATAAAAATATAAGGCTTGAAACAGCTTTAAATGTTTTCCAGCTCTAATTATTTATCTTTTAAAAAGCTGACCTATTCATTTTTATTATGCTTTTAACTGAAGACCTTCAATAAAACTTTCATCTCTGAATAGTCATGTACAAACATATCTTTATTTCTCCTGAAAAAAGTTTTAAATACTGTTAAAACTTTTTAGTCTCAAAATAAATGAGGAAACTTAAATATACTTCCAGAAATCTGATGCAGTCATTTGGATATCCATTAATTTTTCCTATCAAAAGAAATATTTTCTTGATGTATTGTTTCTTTTTGTAAAGATGAATTCAGATGGAGCTGAAAGTTCAAAGAATATAGGTAGTGAAAAGTAAAACCTAGACATTAAAAGAAATATTTCCACAAAGAAATAACCTTGGGTAACTGAAGAGAGATTGAATAGTCTTCAACATAAATATTTGACAAAACAACTCAAGGTTGAGTAAGAGTAAGCCAAAAATGATCAGTTTATCCTGTGTTTTAGTATGGCTGCTCTGCAAGTACCATAATCTTGAGTTCAAATCATAGGACTGCCAAAGAGAAAATAAAAGTCCAAAATTATTAAAGAAGAATATTTATTGTTCCTACAAAGCTGAACCTGTCCTATTGTTATACGAGAATTCAATTATGAGATACAGAGAAGACACATTTTGAGTGGTTGTATCAAGAGCCTTTATTAGAAAGCCAGAGACTGCAAGCAGGCACATGTCCCCAAAATCTTCCAGCCTCAAATACACTTACTACTGTTAGGTAATTTGGTTACAAGTAGTAAAGAAAGAAGAGAAAGACAATCTCAACAAACTAGATCAACTGTAATGGAGAATTAAAAAAGGATGCCATGGTAACTTGAGAGAGTCAGGAGACATGAGACATGGCACAAAATGTCCCTGCCTCTGCCTCTAGGAATTCAGACATGCCCATCACCTGAGAGTGGGGGTGGATCTTCTCCTCCAAGAGCTTTTGGAAATTCCCTATCGTCTATTACATTGCCAAGATGACACCAGTTAGACTGGGTATCCACATTTCATTCCCCACTGGTTTTATGTACATAGAATCAAGTCATTGATTCTTCAGTAAGAGGGCTGTATTGAGCCCTTACGACCATGAACTTAACTGAGTTATTAAGACTTTAAACAAAGTTTAAAGACCTGTTTCATTAGCATAAAAACAACATGTTTCTCCTCAAGCTGTGTAGAGTTCCTTCTTTGGTTTTTGTGTTGGCTGAGCCCAGCTAAAATCTGAGGAGTTTCCAGCAATAAAAGTTTGCTTGGTTTGACAGAAGGCTCTGGGAACAAGTTGACAGAAGGGGTCATGTGAGGCAAAAGTCTTAGAGCTTTCATGCATCTGAAGTGTCCTGTACCTTCTGAAATAAGGATATTGGGTAAGTTGCACCATCTTGGCAACAAGGGGATGATAGGGAATTTCCAAAAGTTCTTGGAGGTTGAATTCTACCCCCAAGTGATTGGTCGGCCTGAATTCCTAGAGGTAAGGGCAGGGTCAATAGGTTATTGGACATGTCAGACTTGGGCCATGAATTTAAGAGACTGAACTCTTGAGCTCCCTGTGTCCCTGACATCTGACCGTGAACCTATTTAAGCCCTGACCATCTCGGCCTCTATTTTGCCCCATGCCTCATGTCTTCTGACTCTCCTCAGGTCACCATGGTATCCTTATTCAACTCTCCATTAATGTTGATCTGGTTTGTTGAAATAGTTTTTCTGCTCTTTTTTACTATGTTCATGGTTCAGTTTCTTAACAGCATTAAGTGTATTTGAGGTTGCAAGTTTATAGGGGACATGTGTCCATTCGCAGTCACTGACTTTCCAATAAAGACTCCTGATTCGACCTCTCAATGGAGATATGGCTTTTCTGTATCTCGTGATCAAATTCACTTATAATGCTTCCATCCCACAACAACAGGTTTTAACCAGATGTGGTGGAGCCAGGCAAGGACCTTATCTACATAGACCATGGTGGGGATGGTCAGGAAAATGGTGTAGCATCTCTTCCTGGTGGGAGTGAAGCTGTCTTTGATGAACTTCTTTCCCAAACAGAACCATCAGATTGGGCAGTGGCAGTTTCACCTAGATCTGTTTATATACCTCCTGCTGAGTTGCCTATAATTTCTGCAGAAACCTCAGTAAAGAAGCATTATTAAGTTAACCTAATTTGGGGTGCCTGGCTTCAGTGAAATTTATCTCCCAGTGCTCTCCTGGAGTGCTTCCTCTGAGAATGTTGGCTTTGATGGCAGTCTAGGGACCAGAAACAATCTAAATATTTAGAGGCCCCACCGGTTTTGAGGCAGTTTGTTAGGCAGTGGTGTTGTACCATAAATCAGATACAAATCCAGTCATGAGAAAAGAGACAAACCACATTTTGAGAGGTCAACTTTGGAGTGTTATTAAAAGACCGGTGACTGCATGGTGGACCCCTGCCTCAAAGACCAGTGGTCAGCAAATAGAGTTAATGCTTGTAGGAAAGCGAGCCATGGAGGCCGGAGAGGAAAGAATGAACAAAAACAATATCAACAAACCAATTCAGCTCCAATGGAAAGCTCATGTGTGATGCCATGGTGATAGAGAAGAGCAAGAAGACGGGACACAAAGATGGAGACATGTGGCATGGCCTAAGGGTGCCACAGCAGGTCCAGCCCTAAGTCAGGTCAGGGGGCAAGTCACAGCAAACTAGAGTCCTAGGCACCGGACTGACAGGTTTAGTAACCTATGATTCAAGTCCCCACTCATGTCTCTTGGGATTCAGGCACTCCCACCACCTGGGAGGAAGGGGCTTCAACTTTCCCCACCATGAAGACAAGACACCAGACCCTACCATCCACCATGTGGCCAAAATGCGGTTAGTCAGACCTGATCTCCCCACTGCAGTGGCAGGGGCTGCATGATTTCCTTGTACTAGTGAAACATTTCCTTTCTGATGTCTGGGACAATGTACCAGGGCAGTAACTTTTGGTAACCAGATTTTCTCCAATAAAGTGAGGATTTCCTGGGCAGACATGGAAGGCTTGGGCCTGTAACTGCCTTTCATGAGTGAAGTCTGCATAGTCAAGGTGTTCTGTAGTTGTTACCACTGTCTTCCCATGTCATTTTTTTAATCTATCCTGTTTCATTTTTTAAAAAAAATGACATTGTTCCTTTAATCTTACGTGAAGTTGTTGGGTGAAGATGCATCTTCTATAAATGCTTCAAGCTGTGTTCAGGCACTAGCTCTGCCTAGCCAGAGACATGAAATTTTAGCCTACTTTACCTAGGGGTAACATGGGAAATTTAGTTGTCAGATTGCCAGGATCAGATATCATTAGGAAGATTTTTTCAGTCCAAACTGGAAAGGAACATTTTAAGAACTTATGGAGGATAACAAGCCACAGAAACAATATAAGGAACAACAAATCAGTATCTCCCACATATTAGCACCAAAAAGATAAATAGCAATTTTTAACTAAGTGGTTCCAGAGAATCATAGGTAAGGAACTCATTAAAGCTCATAGCACAGTTATATATAATATTTAACTTTTTACAGCTACTCAGATTTCTTCTTGGGCTACAGTAAGGATGTTTAAAGATGTCCTATTTTAAGGGACAGGTTGTCTCATCATTTTTTATCTCTGAATTTAACAAAGAGTTCCCTTTGGCAGTGTCCTCCAGGCCAGGAGATGGAATGGAGGCAGGATCCAGATAGATGATCACAGCAGTGGGAAAAACAGACCTAGTCCACCTTATCACAATGCAGGCAGATTTTCAGGCTATGCTGAAGGTAGATCCCATCATAAAAATAAGTTACAGTTGTAGGGGTACTGAGAAGAATGATACAAGGTCCCTTCCATCCAGGTAAAAGTTGATCTGAAGGAGTGTAATAGCCATTTTTATACAGTAGGGCTGTGCATCCTGTTTAGCATTCCACTTTACAAAATCATTTTTCTATCTGATTGGGGAAGCTGATCTTTAGTAGCCCTCATAATGCACAACAGTTACTTGTGAAGGCTTCCAGACAGCACACAATAGAGAAATGATCTCAGGTCCATGCCCTTTTAAGAAGTTATCATTAGCCAATAAACTTCCTTTTTTAAAATGTCTACATGGGCATGATACCAAAAAAAAAAAAAAAAAAAACATATCTAGAACCCACACAGATATTCATTAAGAACTCCTTAAATGAGTAGATGAGGTTTATTAGGCCAAAATGGCAAGGTGTCAAGAAGAGTATTTTGATTTACTAACACCATATCCTAACTTTCCTTTCCTGACAAGATACTTATGAACTATTTCCTATTGACCTCTTGGCTCTGATTACTTTTTATTCTTCTTTTTTTTTTTTTTTGTCAGTTGTGGGGCTTGACCTCTGGGCCTAGGTGCTATCCCTTAGCTCTTTAGCTCAAGGCAAGAACTCTACCACTTGAGCCACAACACCACTTCCGGTTTTCTGAGTCGTTTACTGGAGATAAGAGTCTCGAGGAGTTATGGTCCAGCCTGGCTTTGAATCTCAATCCTCAGATCTCTGCCTCCTGAGTAGCTAGGATTACAGGCATGGGCCACTGACACCTGGCTCTGATTACTTTTGAAGGGACAAGCACAAATGATTCCATTCAGGATCTAACACCATTCCCTCTTATCTGAGCAGTTTCTTCCAGCTGCTTCTGGATAATGGCTTGTCATCATGATCCCTTATTGCCAGGACATGCTTTGTCCAAGGGGTATGTTCTCTTTGCTGGGATAATGTCCCAGTTGTCATTTTTGATCATTGCTGGGCTGACGTGTTGGCTGAATCCTACACTGGAGTGTAATGAAGAACAAATCAAATGAACCTTTGCCCAAAGCTCCCTTATTTCCAACTGAAGCAACAGGAGAATAATAGAAATAGTTTTTAAGCAGAACTTACCTGGAATTTATTAAGAATCAAAGTTGAATCTGACAAACTTGGAAGTTATCTGTCCCTTTGAGACTTGTCTATTAATTGATACAATTGGTATAGATTATCATTGCAGAGATCAAATCTGTAAAGACAAAACTGTAATAGTCATAAGGAGAGTTTTGAAATGGCAAGAGATGAAACAATCTAGTTCATTTTTGACTGAATATAACACTTTATGATAGTAATTAAAATTGAAACAAGTGCTAGGAAGTAGAACCTTTGGTAGTCTTAATTTCCCCCTTTCTCCACTTTGAAACAAATGTTTAGGAAAATCCTTACTTTTTGAATTCGTTTTATCCAAAGGAAACCATTTTTAATTTGTTCACCTAAGCCTTTCTTTAGTAAGTTCCTCTTTTTGTTTTATACTCCTTAAGCTTTAATTTGCATTTAAGATATCCTTTGTAAAATCTTTTAAAGTTCCTTTTTAACACAATGTAATAATCCTTTGAAACATTTGTTAACACTAAAATCTTAGTGACCTTCTTTGAAGTTTCAGTTTAAACCCACCTATATCCTAACTTTGGTGCTGGTCAAAAGAAGCACATATACAATTACAATTGAGGTTAAAAAAAATAATTTTAGGGAATATCAATACCAAAAACTATCACCATACAAAGCAGAAACATTTCAGTTTGATAGAAAAACTACCCATTTTACATCATGATGACAGGTTTTTGTATCAAAATACCAGATTATCTTGAACATATTTATACACAAACATACACACTCACAACATACATTGTGCACAAAGGTCTTAAAGCACATATAGGTTTTAAAAATGAATATGGGTTGTAAGTTGTCTGGAATTCTCGTGGCAACAGATAGTTTTGCCAATGGCAATAAAGAATCACATGGTCATTATTTAAGAAACAAACTTAAAAACAAATACTTCTGCCAAAAAAACAAACAATGTCTTATCTTACAGATAACCAAGACTTAGATAACATTTATACAACTTTTTTTGTGTGTGTGAAGCCCATTAGATGGTGTCAGTCTCCATGGACCTTAAAGAGAGACAACTTTTGCTAGCAAGGTATATTAGCAAATGAATTTGATCTTTGATGGGTGGTGGAGGAGTAAGATTGGTGGACCTGTGGGGTTGACCTGGAACTGAGCCTTTAACCTACCTTTAACTGAGCCTATGTTTTTCTCCCATTTTAAGAGAGAGCAATTTACATAACAAATTCCAAACTGCCAAGATTAACATGTGGTCAATGGAGCCTTGGCTTGGTAAGACAACCCCCAAAGAAAGCCAAACTACTGTACAAACCTTTTCAGTTTAGATTTAGAACTTTCACCTCATACTCATCTGAAAATCCCAACTAAAACTGGTACCTATTGTTTAAAAACAGAGTTAGACAATACCAAATCAGAAACAAAGAAAAAACAAAATCCTCTATTTATGTCACAGTTTGGGTAGGGATGATCCCATCTGAGCTTCCTCAACAGAAACCAAAACATTCTGCTGACATCATAGCTTGAGAGGGCCCATTGGGTGGGGCTGATTGTGTCTGATCTCTTTCCACACAACAGAAACCAAGTAGATTGATCTCTAGAAAACAGAACCACAGACAAACAGAAAACTGAAGACACAGAAAAACAGGAACTTACCTCTGGAGATTTTTGAGTGACTCAAAAAAAATGTAATGGCCTGTCAACAAGCTGGCTGGCTGTCGGAGCAGCGTTTGCCCTATGGAGTCGCCTACCTCTTGGTAAGCAGGCCATTGAGGCCATCTGCCAGTGGCTTCAAGGAAGCCACACTCTCCCCCACCCCCTGCAGCACTGAAATCTCGTTGGAGCCTCCAAATATATAGGAATTTCATCCCAAGATACAGAGAAGCTACATTTTTTTTTGTTTTGGTACTTTTTTAATTGTAAAAATGCTGCTTAGAGGGGTTACAGTTACATGAGCAAGGCAATGAGTACATTTCCTATTGAGCATTGTTGTCTCCTCCTCTTTTGTTTTCCCCCTACCATCCCTTCCCTCCCACCTCCAAAACTACACCCCCCCCTCTTCCCACCAAAGTTGTAAAGTTAATTTTCAACACAGTGTTTGGTACATCTCATTGTTACAATGGGTCTAAAGCTATGTACATATGACCATATAAGATGATGTAAAGTGAAATGAACCCCAAGATAGGGACACAAATATCTTTTTTCTTTCTTGCTATTGTTTCTAACATATTTATAACGTACCATGTGATTTTTTTTTGTTGCTTTGTATGTTTCTCTCCCACGGTATAACCCCTGTTTTCATTGTATTTGATATCAGTGCTCTGCATCTTGTATATACACTTTCCTATTTGGGGGAGGGGCAGGGAAAAAATGCTTAAATAAGGATAAAGGTTGACCCACTGTAACAATGAGAAGCCACATTTTGAAAAGTCCAATTGGGAATATTCATTAGAAAGCCAGCCACTGCAAATGGACACATCCCCCCCACCCACCAAAAAAATAAAAAGGCTCACAGCCTCCTTTTAGTTTCTTAAAAAGATGTAGCCAAGTAAGAACAGCACCACTCACGTGGTATTCAGGTAAGGGATAGGTTTATTCAGTAGACATGCTGGGACCAGGCCAAGTTGTCACTCCACGTGGTTGGGAAAGGCCTGGGAAAGACCTGAGATGAGAAAGAGAGAGAGCTGGGAAAGAGAGCAGGGAAAGAGAGAGAGCTGGGAAAAAGAGCTAAGAGAGCTGGGAAAAAAGAGCTAAGAGAGCTGGGAAAAAGAGCTAAGAGAGCTAGGAAAGATCTGAGAAGGAAAAGAGCTGAGAAAGACCATCTGGGCCAAGGCTAGGCCTTATCTAGGGTATGAGTGGAGAAAGGTGTGGGCACATCAAATTCAGATGTGACCTTAGTAGAAGCAGATGTGACCTCTTCCAGGTGTGCCAGTTGCCTAGGTAATGCAGGTACTGGGTGGAGACTTTGCTGCGAGGACAGTGGAGTTTTCTCACCATCTAGGAGAAGACCTTACACCTGCAATACACTTAATATTGTTAGGAAGTTGAGACTTGAGTTTCATAGCATAAAGAAAGAGCAGATACAGAGAGAAAAAATAGACATCTTATACACTGCAACAAAAGATTAAATGGACACTACAAGAACTTATCTCAGTACCATAAATGGTTCAGTTTTCACAATGCAAACCACAGTGGAATCCATAGGTAACAGAATAAGTAAAAAGGAAAATAGAATTTCAGAAATCAAGGAAAAAACGGAAGAGCTAGAACAAAAAATCAAAACTTTGGAAAAAACACTCTGACTCTACCAAAGAGATGTCCAGGAATTGCCAGACTCAGCTAAGAAATCAAATTTACACAATTGGGATCTACAAAGAGGAAGAATTTAATAGTAAAAGCATCAAAAAAATGTTCAATAAAATGATAGTTCAACAGAAGCATATAGAATATGCAGTAGACTACATGCAAGAAGAAACATTTCCAGACATAGCAAGGAACTTATTTTACATGATGCAATATTAAAGAAGGAATTATATTACAATGGAAAAATCAAAATCACTGCAGGCCTCTCCACACAAACCCTCAAAGCAAGGAGAGACTGGAATGCTATAATTCAAGCACTGAAGATTAACAACTGCCAACCCAAACAGATCTATTCAGTGAAGTTATCATTTCCTTAGATGGTAAACCAAACCTTTCATAACAAACAAAAATTAATGGAATTCATGAGCATTAAACCAGCATTACAAACAATTCTAAAGGGAGGAGTACAATCTGAAGAAAACAATAAAATTTAAAAAACTTGTCAGACAAAAATCACTAGAAGATCAATTAGTAAACAGGAAGAGGAAATAAAAAACAAAATACAGGGAATCAATAAAATAGCAAGAAACATGACACATCTCTCTATAATGATCCTAAACATTAATGGATTCAATTCTCCAATCAAAGAATAGCAAATTGGATCAAAAACCAATATCCATTCAATGTTTGCTTTCTGTTTTGGATTATTTATGAATTGATTAAAGCTTCCATTTATTATGATCTATATCATTTAATATATTTATGTATGTCACATTTATTATAAAAAGATATCAATCTCTGATCTTAGATAAAAGAATTTACATACAGACATTTGAACATACCTTTATCATAACACACATAACATACATTTAAATATAAAGCATGGTCAAGAATGTCATAAGTACATCAAAGTAACTTATAATAGAAAATAGCCAAGAAGAAGAAGGTGGAGGAGGAGGAGGAGGAGGAGGAGGAGGAGGAGGAGGAGGAGCAGGAGCAGGAGGAGCAGGAGAATGGAGGAGGAGGAGGAGGAGGAGGAGGAAGTGTCTTTCTTTCCTCCACCACCCACAAAAAAAAGAATAAAAAAGAATAAAAAAGAGCAGAAAACAATCTCAACAAATAAGATAACCAGATCAGCTATAATGGAGAGTTGAGGAGGGGAGCCATGGAAACCTGAGAAGAGTCAGGAGACACAGGCATGGCACAAAATGCTGGGGCCTAAATAGGGTCATGGTCAGGGGTCAGAGTAATTGGAAGCTGGAGTGTTAAGAAAATCCCCACCCTTGCCTCTAGGAATTCAGGCACACCCATCACCTGGGTGTGTGAGTAGAATTTCACCAGAACTTCATCTACTACATTGCCAAAATGGCACCAGTTGTATCCAGTATCCATATTTCACTATTAGTCAAATTGGAAAAATCTATAATGATGAATATGATATTTCTATATTCCCAGTACCCTTGCAGGTGTTGAAAAAAAACTAAGGTAATGAGTCATTGTTAAGAAACTGGGTCATGAGGATATTAGTATAAAAAAAGAGAAGCAATTGAACTCAAGAAACCAAATCAACTTTAATGGAAACTTGAAGAAGGACACCTTGGTGACCTTAGGAGGAGAGTCAGGAGACAAGGAGAAGAGTTGTTGGAGGCAGGTGTGGAGGACCTGAAGTAGGGTCCAAGGTGGGAGCAGGGTCAAGGTAGCTGGAAAGTTGCAAGGAGTTTCAGGTTTTACCTTGAGAGTTCATGGAAATGGCCTGGTTATGGGAATCTATTGTGCATTGTTAATAGCTTGGCTGGGTGTGGCTTGCGGAACTCAGGTGCTTGACACCTGAGGGGTGGAGGTAGGGAAACAGGCTTTCACTTTTTGTTTACGATTCATTTTGGGAATCAAGTATGTACTGAATAATTTCAGGAAGGTCCTCAGGATAGAGTGGTTAATGGACCTTATCATGAAGGCAACATTGAGTTAGGAGAACAGAGCAGATTCCCATCAGTTAGGAACTAGAATCTTTGGGATATGATTAAATAATGAGAGTGGAGATATCAAAATTGAGTTGTTTCTTATTTTAACACCAAGTCTAGCATGCTAGGCAATAATAATAAAAAAAAAAAAAACGTATCTCTGAGTACAATATTGCAGGCCAATTAGATTGAATGACCTTACTATGAATTCTGTGGATACAGTTATTGTTTAATGTGAAGGATTTACATGATCAGTGACTAGTCTCTTAATCTGCTTTGCATAAACTCTATACTTGATATGTCATGAAAATATGGACATGTTAGTATCTATGTTCTTGAGATAGGGGAATATGCTAAGAATTAACTTTTTATCCATTGATTCTAATTCCAAATTACACAGTTTGAACAAGATATATTTTGCCCTGTTGGATCTAAAGATTTTGAAATATGGGGAATCAATGAACCTTTTAGGTGTCACTAACACTTGACTACTGTATACAGAAATACTTGGTAGCTACACATGAAGTGAAATATATATCTCTGGAAGTAACAGTGCATAAAAATTTAGGACTCAAGTTTCTTATGTCAGAAGATTAAATATCTGAAAAGTTAAAAAAAAAAAAAAAAAAGCTTTTAGAGCCATGCACTAGTGGCTTACACCTGTAATCCTAGCTACACAGGAGGCTGAAATCTGAGGATCACAGTTCAAAGCCATCCTGGGCAGGAACCTCTTTAAGACTCTTATCTCCATTTAACCACCAGAAAACCAGAAGTGTCACTGTGGCTCAAATGGTAGAGTGCTATTCTCTAAAAACAAACAAACAAATAAAAAATGGAAAATATATGTAGGAAATATTGTACTTGTTAAGACAATAATTGTAACCTATGAACTTTGCTTCAAGTGCATATTTTTGTTGGAAGAGCCATAGAAAAATTAAAACGAACATATACATAGGCAGAGACAGACAGACAGACAGACACACACACACACACACACACACACACACACACACGCACACACAAAGATGTGAATAAAACAACTGAAAAACTAACAGCATTTTTTGTGATTGCTGATATAGGAAAATTTTTCAGCAGGGCAATATATTTCACTGATTTGCAATGTAATGATCTCATTTGAATGGATTGCTAAGCAATTCAGCTCAAGATGTTGACTTTATAAAAGAGTCATTATTTCATTATATCAATGAATTTTATGTTCAAAAATAACATTGTGAAATTTGTTAACTTTGAAAACTTGTTGTCATACTGACTTACAAACTGGCATGCGTCAAACTATCTGCATTTGCAAAAGGGTGAGTAACATACTAGGGTGAATATAATGAAAATATTTTATATTCTTGTAAGAAAATGTCATCATGAAATTTATTCCAGTATTTATAATTTGTATTAGTACTTTTTAATCTAATTCCTCATTTAGGAATCTTAACAGAATGTTCTTACTGTACAGAAATTTAATTATTAAGTAATACACAAGCCATTTTCAATCCTTTGAAACTCAAATATATTCTATTTGCAAAATCAGAGTTAATAGAAAAATGTGTTAAGTGGTATCTGAAAAGAGCAACTACTCAAGGGAATATTTGCATTCCAATAAATATTAGCTTCAAATGTTATCTCAGATTCTAAAAGATGATTAAGCAAGCTTTCAGAAACTTGTTTTTACAAAAGAAAGGACATGGAAAGCAAATGTTGTGGCAAGATTTGTCTGATGATAGAATGCTGACTAACATTTAGTGGTAAACATGAACAATAATGAAATGTTTTAGGCATTCTATGCAGAAGTTCAAAGGTATACTCAATATTAGTAAGCATTATATTCAAATGGTAGACAAAACTAAGGAGTATGTGATAAAAATGAAATAGAAAGTAGAAAAAAATTCACCATTATATTAAAATCCAGAGGTCTCTTTCAAATATTATTGCTTGGCAATATGGGTTATTTTGAAGCAGGGAAATAAATAATTAAAGCTCTCATAGCAATCAGAAAAAAATGATTTGAAGGACAAAGGAAGGGCAGTTAGAAATTTTATGGAGTTATTTAATAAAAAAAAAATCCTCTTTCCAACCACAGTTTTCTGCATCGTCTGTCTTACAGCGCGCTTGTGAGTTCTATGCTCAAAAAATAATATTCTGGAGGTTTAAGAAATTCTGAAGTAATATCCATGGGTTTAAGAATAAGCAGTTAGAGAGAACAAAATAAATTATACTGATGGTTTCCAGAATTTTCTTTTATGTGTAGAAATGTTGCGTGAAGGAAAATATGGAATTACTCCATAGCTCTAAGGAAAAACTGGAAAATGTTCATGTAAACATATTTAGTATACTATATAAAATATCTATTTATCAATTTCTATTAAAGCAATATTGAATAATAATATTTTTATGTGATGATTGGCTATTACCCCTAGGTCATAATTTTGCATAACATTTTTTGTGGAAAGAAAAAAGTCAACTTTGGTAAGGGGACTTAATTCAAGGCTAAATCCAGGATAATAGAAGATACATCAGTAACTGGTAGATAGAAAGTAAGGAATATCACCATAGCTAAGCTATGGAACCAACCCAGATGCCCCCAGTAAATGAATGGATCAAGAAAATATGATATATATATAATATGTTATATATATACATTAATATATACATTTATAACATATTTTCACTTATATATTTATACAATGGAATTCTATTTTTATATCAGAAATAATAACACCACCCATTTGTTAGGAAATGGAAAGACTTAGAAAAAAATCATATTAAATGAAGTAAGCCAGACTCAAAGAAATATAGACCTTACAGGTTTCCTTCATTTACAATAATTAGTATACATCTAGAATAATTTTATCAAATGAGGAGAAAACCTCAAAAGCTATGTACAAATGATCATATAAGATGATGCTAAGGAAAATGAACCCCAAGATACGGTCACAGGAGTCTTTCTTGCTTTTGTTTTTAATGTACTGTGAATTTTTTGGTATGTTCTTCTCTCTATGGTATATCCCCTGTTGTCACTGTACTTGATTTTGCTGCACTGCATCTTATATATACATTTATCTAATCTGCAGAGGGGAAGGGGAATAACAAAACACTGAAACAAGGACACAGGATGACCCATTGAAATAATGATACCCACCAGACAGGATATTGTAAATGAACTTTACAATTTCAGTGTAGGAGTGAGGGAGATGGGGGAGGAAAGGGGAAAGGGATAATGGGAGAACAACAAAGGAGGAGTAACAATGCTTGACAAGAAATGTACTCATTATCTTATTCATGTAACTGTAACCCCTCTATACAGCATCTTTACAATAAAATAAAATAACGGAAGGAATATCTGCCTATACATATAATTTATTCAAATTAGGCACAGACACTTTAGGAGGGTTTCTTCAAATATTGATGAGGGTCATTCAGATATCTTTTGGAAAAACTCTTAAATGATAAATAAGATTTTGTAATTCTGTTTTTACATGTTTTATGATGATATTTTATTTTTTGTATTTTTTGAATACATTATATTTGTATAACAACTTAAATGTAGTTGTAAAAAGAGTTGCCATTCATCACAGCAGTTTATGAATACAGTGCATCTTGATCAATGCCATCTAATTCAACATCTCACCTCCTTTCAACTGACCCCTTATCTCAATTTTCTTAAATTGTTAGGGTATGTACTGAGTTACTTCTGACATTTAACAAAGCAGTTTATGTACATAATGCATCTTGATCTGTTTCATCCTTTCAACATTTTTACCCCACCCTGTACATTTCCTGGTACTTGATTTAGTCTTTCTAAAGAATTATGCTATGAAGCTCTCCATAGAGTCTATTATATTTCAATTAATTCATTTGTAACTACTTGCATACCACCCAGTGTATTTAATTATAAATTTGTAGGGAAATACTAGTTACCACAATGAGGGAAACAAAGAAATCTATATTTCTGTATATCTGGCTTACTTCACTTAATATAAATTGTTTTCCAAGTCTTTCCAAATTTTACTAATGGTACAATATCATTCTTTCTAAGGAATGAGTATAATTCCATTGTGAATATATATATATATATATACATATATATATACACACATACATACATACATACATACATACATACACACATACACACATATAACATGTTTTCTAGGCTAATTCCATATCTTGGCTATGGTAAATAGTGCTGCAATGAACATGTTTATCCTGGTGGTTTTAGTATATCCTTGTTTGTGCTCTATTGGGTGAATGCTCAAAAGTGGAATTGCTATGTCATAATGAAGCACTATGTTTAGTTTTTTGAGAAACCTTCTTGCTGATTTCCATTAGTACATACCAAAGTATAGAAAATGGAGGAAGTGGTAATATGGTTGACAAGAAATGTACTCATTATCTTACTTATGTAACTGATACCCCTCTGTACATCACCTTGACAATAAAAAAATAAAAATAGAAAAAAACAGAAAAGGAGTTTTGCTAGCTGGCTTTTGTCTATAACAAGTAAAATGAAATTTTAAAATTAAAAGATGTCTATTGTATCATATAAATATATATCCAATCAACTGAAATTTAAAAACTTCTTTTAGGTTATCAGGATCACAATAGTAATAATAAAATGTATGCTAGTAAAATAATCTATTTCATTATACTGAAATGTCTTCACAAATATTCCAACTATTTGTGCTTACATAATTCTGATAAGGGTCTTCAGGGCAAGACACAATTAAATTGCTTTCAACTTCATGGTGCCAGTTAATGAACATAGAAAAGAGAAAATTAAACATAATTAAGGAATTGACAATTATGACAAACAGTACAAATTTTTTTCAAATTCTTAAATGGAGGAGAATGAAGAAAAGAAAAAGAAAATAATCTAGAATTAATTAATGATGATCAGCATGACTTTCCTTTAGTTCAGTCTTGTATAGTTAAGATATAATTTTAGTTCATAATAAAAGTCAAAATGCCAGGTGCAATATCCCGCACCTGTAATTCTAGCTACTTTGGAGTCAAAGATCAGAAGGAAAATGGTTTAAAGCCTGCAATGTGAAAATTCAATGTGACCTCAAGTCATCCAGTAAGTTTATTTGCCTACTACTCTCAGCTGTGCAACAATCATAGGTAGCAGGAAATATATAAGACATATGATTACTTGTGGTTTTTCTAATTCCTGTTAGATATCTGGGTTATTCTGATCATATACTATTGATCAAAATTTAATAAAAAATCATCTAAATTTTCAAAAGAATAACTAAAACTGCAAATTATTCCAGGTGATCTTATAACCAGCTGAAAATCTGAGGTTCCATGATTCTAGCAAGAAAAAAATGATATTGGAAACACAGTTACGTTCCCCAAAACCATTTCTAAGTTTAATCTAGCTAGTAATGATTCAGTCTTTTTTCCAATAGAAGTGATAGAATTAGAAATAAATGGAAGAATCCAGCTGGAAATGCATTCATATTTATGAGGATATATATAATTTGCCTCTCAAATATTTTAGATTTTCTTTTCCTTTTCATTCATGTTATAAATAACTATATTGTGAAATCCTCACAACTGATTATATTGAAATGACTTAATTATGAGAACATGTTCATTAAAATATACAAGGTTATTTTTGTTTGCTTTTATTTTGCTGTTGTTTTGTGCCAGTACTGGAACTTTAACTCAGGATCTAGCTGTTGTCACTTACCTAATTTTCTCAAGGCTATTACTCTACCACTTTAGCCACAACTTCACTTTCAACTATTTTCTGGGTAACTGGAGATAAGTGTTTCTTGGTTTGTCTGCCTGAGCTCAATTCCAAGCAGGATCCTCAGATCTCAATCTTCTAAGCAGTTAATATTAGAGATATGAGCCATCAGAGTCCTGAAAAACACATTTTCTATGTCAGAGAAATTTCACAAGCATTCATGAGCAATTTACTCATCTATGTCTTCTATTAAGGGCACATACAGTTTTTTTGCTTCTTATTATCTTTCAGTAGCTGTAAGGAGTACATATACATTTGTATTGTTCCATTAGATAGAGGCAAAATTTCCTTATGTAGTCCTAACCTGGAATCAAAATTACAATTTTCTTCCTCAAATTTCTGGGGTCACAGGTTGCTCCACCACACTTAGCTCAGCTAGATTCTTCACATCAGCAGTTATATGTCATCAATATACTTAATCTTGCATTTAAAATCAGAGATTTAGTTTAAAACATAAGAAAATGTATTACAAAGTAGGTGTTTATATTTTTATGTTTTTCTTACTCTAACAGCTACAATGTTAACATAACAGTTATTATAATTTATTTTACAAGCATTTAAAATAAGTTAAAATTTAAATTTAAATTTAAAAATAACTGTTAAATTATAAATGTATATGTATATAATTTATAAATTAATGGGTTCCTTACGATCTTTCTTTATAATATATATCACATTTGGTCATATCCATTCTTCCTTCCACACTTTCTGTCTCTATCCCTCCAGACTTTTCCTTTTCAGAGTATTTACTTTGTTAGATGTTATATATAAGTCAATGACATAGTACTTGTCTTTCTGTGAGTGGGTTATTAGTTTAATTGATTATATTTGACTTGAAAGTGTTTTAAATTTTGAGACTGTCATGGAACATTATTTATTCTCTCAGTCATTGAATATTGCCAGAGAACTATGAATTGAATATGAGAGTAGCTATTGAATGTAAATACCTTCCTTCAGCACAATAGCTAGATATTACATTGAGAAAAAATGATCTTTATGATCATTTTTGTATAATAACGTATTATGTATATCCTTAAAGAAATATTACATCACCAAAGTGGGCTCTTACTAAGGAGATAAAATAGGTGATCATACCAACAAAACCATAGCTCTAAAATAGGTAAGTATGCACCATGGTACACGTTCCTAAAGTGAGAGCTCAGCATAAATGTTAAAGTCATTATATTATAATAGGTCTAGGCGTCAAGGAAAAGAAGGGTAGATTACAAAATGATAAACTTCTGGTAGTGAAGGTGAGGCTTGCTAGCTGGATTGCACTGATGATTTGCAACACACAAAGCCTAATTCATCATATTGTATCCTGTATATCTGTGTAAATTGTATAATAGTTACACCTTAGTAAAGCTGGTGAGAGAGAGGAAAGGATGAGTGAGAGTGGTAGAAGGGTACAGAGGTAGAGAGATAACAGAGTAGGGAGGCAGAGGGGAAGCCTATTAGCTTTTCATTAATGTTACCTTACATTCACAAAAGCCTGTCTTCCAACAGCCACACCCCTAGTGGAGTTCTTGTCTAGTGGAGTTCTCTTCTCTTATATTTTTCTCATGTGGCGTATTTCTTTTGCCTTTTCAGACACATTTTGTTTCTGTAATAAGCTGTCACTTGGTCATGTTTAAGCTGTTATCATTAAAGTTTCTGTCTCTATTTAATTACATAAAAGTGAGGAGAATTTCACACATTTATAAATGCATAAACATGATAAAGGATAGACTATTATGAGTGGTACACGATTATGATACACTGCTAATTAGAAAGCAGACAGGTTTGAAAGCATAGTATTTCAACATGCGGGACCCACGTGTTCAAGGCAGCTTAAAATACTTCATGCATAAAAATTTCCTAAATAATTTAGTAAAATGTGGACATAATTTCCTTTTAAATAACTTTTCACATGCTTCAAGGACATTGTTATGAATTCTTGACAAATAGTTAACCTGCCTAAAGTATTCAGGTAATTTGATCTAATTCAATTCTAAAAAGTAAAGGTACAAGTGTTAAGTGACTTAAGTGAAACCTACATATTAATTTTATGCAAAATTATTTCACAATTACTCAGATTCCCATGCTTTGTATTATCACTTATACACTGAGACATTATAATATGAACAATAACCAAAAAAGAATACAAAAGTATTTTCCATTTAGTTTAAAGCCTGTCTTTGTTCTGGATTCTGCTGACTTACACCTCTAATCCTAGCTACTTAGAAGACAGAGATGTGAGGATCTAGGTTTGAATCCAGCCCAGGAAGAAAAGTCTGAGACACTTTTATCTTTAATTAACAAACCAAATAAATAAACAAAACATTAGAAGTCAGTTTAAGGCTCAAGTGATAAAGCCTCAGCCTTGAATAAACAAAACAACGACAGCACAAGGCTCTGCATTTAAGCAAAGTAAAAACAAACAAGCAAAAAATCCCCCAAACATGTCATTGTTGATATTAATTGTGTGTTAGCAGGTACATTTTTTGAGGATTAAGATATTCAGCACTATAGAAAAATCAAGGCTCATTTGCTTTTATGGTGCATGTAGTCTGATAACACTTAATATTTTTGGGAGACAATGGTCATATTCTATTTCTAATGGTATTCAATTTTATCCATTTAATCATGAATTCTCAGTATGTTACTTTTATATTTGAATAAGAGGAAATTATGAAATTATTGCACTTTGTCAACACCAACTTCATATCAAAAGTTCAGTAAAGCTCAGGTCACACAATGAGGCAAAGTCCAATCTCATGCACAGTGACTGTGCAATTACAAAAGCAATAAAAAGGTAATAGGAAGTGTGATTTGCATGCATATGTAATAGAGAAAAAGGTGGTAAATGTGATAGTCATATTACTAAGATATAAATCAATACACAAAGACAAAATCATGAAAAAAACTGGTTTCTATGTGAGAGCTTGTTTAACCCCAGCTTCTCCTCCAACATCTGATCACATAAAATGATTCTAAGAGAAATGAACCCCAAATTAGGGACACAAGAGGTTTCATCTTTGTCACTGTTGTTTTTAATGTACTATGCGATTTTTTTTTTGTTTCTTTTGTATGTTCTTCCCCATGATATAACCCCTGCTTTCACTGTATTTGATTTCGGGGCCCTGCGTCTTTATACATTTTTTTAATTTGGTGAGGGGAAGGGAAGTAACAAAATTCTGAAACAAGGATACAGGTTGACCCATTGTAACAATGAAACATACTAGACATGATGTTGAAAATGAACTTTACAACTTCAGTGGGGGAGAGGGGAGAGGGAAGGTATAGTAGGGGAAAACAAAGTAGGGGGTAATAATGTTTGCTAGGAAATGTACTCATTACGTTACTCATGTAACTGGAACCCCTTTGTACAGTATCTTTACAATAAAAATATTTAGAAATCATGAAAAAAATGACATGAGTGAGAACTACAAACCTTCAGATGAAGGGAGATAGCTGACAGACTACATTTCCATAAGTTACCAAGAGCCAGCAGTATAATTGGGGGTATATGTCTACAACAAGAATTGGGTACAAGTTGGCCAAGGCCATAGTAAAAGGCTGATGCATAGCTAGGGGATTTGAGCAATCTCTAGAGCAAAGCAAACAGAACTGCTACACTGACCTTCTCCTACTAGCTTGAAGACTTACTCCTCTAGATCTGTCGATGATTCTGCCATCAAAATATTGGCTTCAGGACTGGTGCCACCAGTCAGCTTCTTTCTGAATGGTGTCTATGTTCCACTGCAGTGAAGAGATCCAGAGGGTAACCAATCGCGGCTCTAGGAGTTTTCACTTTGGCTTGTGCAGCATGATAGGCACGTATTCCCCCCTGAGAAACCTTTCAGCTCAACAGGCAGAACAAAGACCTGCCCACTCAGGCCTGGACAGGCAAGAAGATGTGACCGTTCACATTACCCTACAGCCAGGGTACCCCCTGAAGTCTGCTATCTGAGCAAGTTAGTGTACAATTCCCTCTGATTCCTGAGAAAACGTTTCACTATAAGGGTTCAAAAAAGGCTCCACAAGTGAATACTATGAATCTGGGAGTACATGAAGTTTCTCCTGGCATCTGGGCTGTTAATTGTGAGATAAAAGTTGACACCAGCCAAATTACTGAATGTGAGGCCATGAGTTCAAACCCTAGTAACACCAAAACTACAACAACAACAACAACAACAAAATGACTATAAATATCATATACTGGTAAAGATGTAGGGGAAAAGAAACGCTTATACCCTTCTGGTGGGAGTTAGCATAACTATTAAGGAAATCAGTGTGGAAAATAGAATTACTGTAAACAACAATAAAACTACTGTGCATATATACAAAGGGAGTAAGTGAAGCTACAAGTGAAGTGCAGTATTAGTTACAATAGAAATACTATGCATACTAGTTACAAACTTTGTATGCCTCCAAGATAATATAAAGAAGTATGACATTATGTCATTTATAGGGAAACAGATGATAATAAAGAAATCAAGTTCAGTGACATATAACCAGTTTCAGAAGGACAAAGAGCAATTTTTCTTTCATGTATGAATGCTAGACCTAAAGGATAAACATTTATGTAAACATACAAAGAACCATATATATATGTAATTATATAATATATATGTGTGTGCTATACCCATAATTATGTATATGTATATGTAATATATAAATTATGTTTATACAATTAGACAAACTGAAAGGGAAAAAGGAAGCAATCTGAATAAACATTGAATATGCCATCCTCTATTATCTATCTATCTATCTATCTATCTATCTGTTTTTCTACCTATCTTTCACTCTGAAAGAATGGCAGAAATCTCATATTCATTGTATCTTCCAAGTCTCTTAATCACATTAAGAAGCTATGTATTTTGATTAGTAAACAGAATCTACATTTCTGTAAGTATATTCTGTTCTGCTTGCACAAATAAAAATCATTAACTCACTACTTAGAATACATCCTTCTCAGTAAACAATATCTGAATATCCTGGTTGCTGTCCCTCAGCTCTTCAGTTCAAAGCAAGAACTCTACGGCTTGACCCATAGTGCCACTTCCTGTTTTCTGGTGGTTTATTGGAGAGAAGAGTCTCACAGACTTTCCTGCCCAGGCTGGCTTTGAACTGTGATCCTCAGAGTTCAGCCTCCTACATAGCTAGGATTACAGGCATAAGCAACTGGCACCTGCCTTTGTTCGAAATTTAATACTGAAAAATATAAAGAAATACAAGTAGGTTGGTCTACCTTCTGAAGGAGTTTATGTTATGAAGAGAAAATTGGGCAAGATAATAGATGTGTAGTGTAGATTTGGTAAGAGTTTATTAGGAAAATATTAACTTAGATTAAATTCACAGAAAAGTGATGATACTGTCTTTATACAAATTTTTCAAGTGCAGAGTCATGTCATCTTATTTTATTTTTAAATTGGGTCAGAAGAAATCTTGATGTCATGAAATAAAGATGCAACAGGAATACAGATATTCTTTTTATTTAACTTATTTTGTAATTATAGAGAGCAGCAACACTTCACTGGTACAATTCATGGGAATTATTGGATTATTGAATTTTCTGAAGATGTTTTTGGAGAAGATGTGGGTGAGATAATCTTATTTTAAATATGTGCATATTTATGGATCAAAGATAAGTCTTTCAAATATAATAATATGGACTCCATGATTCCTATGGGGATACTATATGATTTTTCTTTTGCATGCCAATTAGCTTTGCTGGTTCTAAAACTTAACAAGGATTTATACATTTTCAAATAAGTTTTTCTTCCATGAAATCATATACTTTCTCATTTACAAGTTTTGAATTCTGTCTTTGGTTAGATTTATGATATTTGAGATTAAGATATTTTCTCTAAAGAATATTCACACAATTTCTTCAATGATTTTTCTATTTGTGTGCAAGTGATTTTGCTAAATTCAGCATAAGCATGAAGTACCAGACAAGAGTTTTATTATGAAAATGCTTCCAAATTAAGATGAACATATATGATAAATTAAAACAAACTAAAATAACCAAATTGATTTATAGTCTTACATGTGTTAGGGACAGTAAAATGGGAAATTCTGGAGGTGGAAAATATATTGATAACACAGAAACATTTAATGGAAAACAGAGGTAAATCAACTGACAAAGTGCCAGTATAAAAAAATAGGTTGGAAAATTAGATTAAAAGAAAAACTTTGATCCTAAAAAATGCCTGAACTAAAGTATAAATATTGGTCAAAAATGGCCAATCTATCTTGAATTTTAAACACAGTCTACAATTTTGTTAATACTTGAACATTTAAAAAGTTATGTTAAGGCCTTCATTGTTTAAAAAAATAATCACATTTTCACATTAACAAGATGCACAGTAGAGTATCAAGTAATAGTTAGTAGAGCAGTAAATGAGGTTGAATGATTTTATTATGGATGAATTATTGCTTCTAATTTTATATTATGGAATTTACATAGGCCTAATACATTTACTTTGCTATAATGCATTAATATATAAGGAGGATTATCCTAATCAATGTTTCTATGAGGTTACATCTGCATGAATTTTCCAGTATAATAAAACCCACTGTTTCAGCAATGGTACCTGGAATCACAAGTAAATTCACACATAGAATTGTGTGGGCAAGATTGTTTTGGGTACACTAACTTTCTCTTTAAAGGGAAAATGTTATATTTAGATGCTCAGTTCCATGATGATTTCCTAGATTCTACTTTTGAGGTAGAATTAAAATGCTACTATATATCAACTGCTTGCAGGTATAAACGATTGCTTTTTTCTTACTGTGGCAATGTATTTGGGAGTCTTTGAATCATCCTGGGCTTTTCCTCATGAAAACAAAAATCATCTTTATAATCTCGGAAGCACACTTAGGGAGTTGGGAAAACATTAAGGACCAGAGGACAGATATTAGAGATTTTAATTGTCATGATTAAAGATATCTCTCTGAATATTTTAATGAGAACAAATAGGCTATTTTGTCTGCTGCAGGTTAAATGTCCTTTGCATTTTTCCTAGGTTAATATCACAATTGTTTTACTGGCTCCCTATTGAAAATGATGTTCTGGGTTATTTGTCCCCTTTGATTCTATACATTTTTTTCTGTGACCTGTTCCTACACACCAACTTTTATTCCATGATGATTGATATTTTTGCTGGCCAGGGAGTGCTGGTATAAATATTTACTTTTTATACCTATGATCCAGCCTGGTCAAATAGGTGTTCCACGAGAACATTTTCTTTTTCTCCCCAAATTAGTACTTCTTAGAATAATAATGAGAAGAGATTTTCAATACTTAACACCAACCTTAACACCAACCAAAATAACTAAATTCCTCTCAATATTTATCACTAAATCTCTGCTTATAACAGACCTTTTACTAAAAATAGATAGATGTTCAGATGTCAATGTCATATTTCTTTTTTTAATTACATGAATCTGATAAAAACAAATTTTGAATAGAAACATACAAACGTGGACATTGAGAATTCTTTGTTTTAATAACCTGAGAAATTTAATAATTGGCCAGGCAGATTAATTTCCACTAATTTTGGACATACTTCAATTTTGGACAGTTTCTGATTATAGACTAGGGCTATTTAATTAAGCCTAGGTGAAAATATATGACTCAATGGGAATAATATTTCAGGGTAATATGTCTCTATTTCAAAAATGTCCATAAACAAAGAATCTATAGTTTCATTTAAAAATCTTAAAGTTTTCAGGATCACTGTTGTAGATAAATGTAATAAATGTAAATTGAGAACCATTCTATTTAGAGAGCTGTGCAATCATATATTATTTCCTTTTCTGGTTCTTGTTTGAGAATTGCATGACCTTAACAAAAACAGCAGCAATCTTTATTTTAATTTATATTTTGAAATTATTAATATTTGATAAAATATAAATAAGAGGTGAGCTGTTAACTATTTTATAGTTATGTAAAGCAATATATGTGTCTTAGTAATCATTTAAAACTAATTATATATGTAATTATAAAATTTAATACCTATAACACCTGTATATTAAAATATTAATTATGTCCAAAAATAATGTGATCATATTAATTTACCATGTTTGCAGGAGAGAAGTCAGAATATATCAAGAAATAATACACCCTCAGCTTCTCACAAGCTGATCCACATATTTTTCTTTTAACAGTATTTTATCACCATTTAATTAGACTTGAACTAATCTCATGGGGTACTTTAACATGTATTTGTCTTTGTTTTACTAAATGCCTTTAACATAATAGAGAAAGGTTATTTTTCAACCTTCATAAGATTCTAATTCCCATTAGGTTTCTCATGCAGTTTTATAAAAAAGGTAAGCAATAAGAAATTTTTTAATTAAGAAAGGAGTAACAGACACATTACTGTTTCTAAAACCATAACTTAGTGCTATGGCACCATGTGTCTGTTGATTTATCATGTATCTTTCTCTTCCTCCCAACTTCGCAGTGGTAACTTGGATTTCTTAAGATTAGCCAGAGACTTAAAAGTGTGGTTTTCAACATTTCTTTCTTATTTAAAAGATTTTTAATCACTATGATCAAGAAGAAAATGTTCCCTAATATTATATATTTTAAACTGTATCAAATGGGCAGTTACAGAGCTTTTTGAAATAGCAATGGATTGTAGATAACTTTTAGTTTATTATTATTGCTGTTATTGTTATTATCATCTCTTTTGTTACAAGTTATGTTAAAGGTGATCATTAATGAGATTGGTCTTAATAGTGTCCAGGTCTTCAGGTTGTATAGTGAATTCAATGAACTATGACTTTTGGATTTCAAAGCCTTGTATAGTTACTCTTCCATTAATTCTGGGTATAACCCATTAAGATTCTTTGATTGACAGAACAACTGTGATGAAGATAGACATTAAGATCACTTGTACAATATGGCTTACTCTCCTTTGATGCTGTGAACGTTTCTGCCACGTGACTATGTCTTATAACAAAGCTAATAATGTTGGTGACTGGCAGTTTTGAAGTGTCAGTTATCAGCAGATGTGCAGATAACTGTGTCTTAGACTATCATGGCTCTATTGAAGCAATAACTGAACACAGCAGCCAGGTTGATGTACTAAGCAACGGCACTAACAGCACTAAGGTCCTTGCACAAATAACCATATGCACAGACACTGACTGCAAAAGCATTAGCAAATAAGATAGTCATTATCTTTAACTACTACATCTGGGGAAGGTTTCTTACAAAATTAGAGGTTTTAAAGGCTTTTTTGTAATATATACTACTATGATAAACAAATAATTGTTTGTCTCTCTTTTTTTCTTTCATTTTCCTGAAAAACATTAGACCAAAATTTCTCTTTATACTATAAATTAATTATTCAAGAAAGAAAACATAACACTATATATAACCACATGGTGCTGCATACATATGAAGTCGTTATGATGAAATTGAATACATTAAATTCCCCTTCCTGTTCGACCTCTTGACTCAAATTGGTTTTTAATCATTGCCATGTCTTGATTTTTTCTGTTAAGTATAAGTCATTTAGTATCCTTCACATGATTCTATTTTTCTCTAATAACTTTATTAAACTCCCCTTTTATTTAGAATAATAATTCCTCTAGTTTTAATCAGAGAAATTTTAACCTTGAAAGTACTTAAATGACATAATGGATAAGTATATCATTGTAGATATTTTACCAAATGAAAGTGAAGCACTCACAGTCCATCTGATGAAGTTATCTGAATTCAACTTTAACATCCTCTTATATGATTTAAGAAATGATTCAGAAGAGTTTTACCAAGAGTGAATTTTAGGTGTCTCAGTTAAATGATTGAGGATAGCTTTCTTCTCTGGCAGAGTGGGAATTCTGAGTTTTTTTTTTTTTCAGCTCTGCACATTCTCTTATTTCTCTTAGTTACATGACTCATTATATAAAACATTACTTATGTTGTTTCATTATGTGGAACATTACTCATGTTTCTTCTTTGCTTTCTCTTCTGGTCACTGTTGTTGTTAAGCCAATAAATATGTTAAAAGTGATTTAGGGGAGATGATATTAACAACACAGAAAATAAATTATTTTTAAAACAAATAATACTTTAGATTTGAAGTTTATCATTTTTGTTTGGATCAGGACTTCAAATAACATCAGAATTAACAGTCATTTCACAAATGATATGATCCATGCATCAAAATTTCAGATACTTTACTTAGGATACAATTCAGAGGTCCTATGCCTTATATAGCTCCATATATGTTGAATTTATTTGGGGAAATAAAATAAATAATGAGTTTAAGGAGAAGAAAAAAAAAGGAATTGAAAGATACTTTCTAAAGGAAAAACACATGACTAATACTCTAGTCGTTCTGAGATATTTAAATTTTTTAATTTTTAAAAATATTTTGCTATTAAAATAAAAATTCATTGCTAGGAAGGATTCGTATCGATGTGATTTCAACTCATGGGAACTTGAAGCAGAAGGTAGGAAGTTTGAGGACATTCTAAGCAATGTAGTGAGTGTAAGGTCAGCTTGGGATACTTAAAAGGTAGTTTATGGGATTGTGTAAGGGATTAAAATACTATGGGATCTTACTAATACATTATTCAAGCCAAATTGAAACTTTAAAGCCCCAGAATTCTGGAGAATATTAAATACCTGTGTATTCTAAACAATATTAGCTATTACTACAATATGTATGTAGGGCAAGGCATGTTAGCACCTCCATCTCTCTAGCTTCATCACAAGTCTAAGTTATCCATAAATTTTTATGCAAGTCACTATCTAATTCTTATGTTAACAAAAATTACCTGGATAATATTGTCACATTAGTAGGTGAGCTGTTCACCAAAATTTGCTTAAATTAGTTGAAATTTCATCCAATTAGTATAAATAAAATTATATACTAATTACATAATTTTAGTTTGAGTATAGATGCAGCTGAAATTGAAATGAACTGATTGAAAAAATAGCTGTATGTTAGAAATATATTGCATTAATTTATAATTATTATATTCAGAGCTTTTCAATATATAAGTCATACATTTTTGACTTTTTAGTTTTCATTGAAAAGTCTATGAAGATTTTTTGTTTTTTTTGGTCCGGTTGTGGGGCCTGAACTCTGGGCCTGGGCGCTGTCCCTCAGCTCTTCAGCTCAAGGCTAGCATTCTACCACTTGAGCCACAGCGCCACTTCCGGGTTTTTTTCTTTTTGCTTATGTGGTGCTGAGGAATCGAACTCAGGGGCCTCATGCATGCAAGGCAAGCGCTCTACCACTGAGCCACCTTCCCAGCCCCTCTATGAAGATTTTTATATAACAACAATGGAATAATCCAATGCATTGGATTATAATCTACTGATATCTTCCCTAATATGATTGTTCTTGCAAGTTTAATAGTGTTATAATACCAAAACTTGAGATTTCAAGACAATAATTTTAAGTCTAGAGATATAGACCACTAGTATGTTTATTTATTATGAAGGAGGATTGCATTTGATGCTTTGCAATACAAAAATAACAAAATATTTTTAAAAATTAAAAAATGTAAATATCTCAGTACTACTAGAGTATGAAGTAGTAATGTATTTTTCCTTTAGAGAACCATGAGTTGACATGTTCCCACCATCTAGAAGTTAGAGTGTATACCATATTGTCTGCCTTAGTCTTCATATCATGAATAAGTAAAGTGAAAGTTCAAGGGGCTGTATGATAAGAAAAGCATTCTCCAAAAGAACCCTTATCATCATCAGTGGAATAATACATATCCTCATATGAAGAGAACCATTCTCTACCGTCTTTTTCCCAGTGTGTAAAGGACAAATCTTTTGCTGCAGCCTCTTAGGTTGTTTTGTAAAACATATTTTTGGCTAAATTGCATGCACAATTTAAATTTCAACCGCCCAGGTTTGTAATAATACAATATTCCCAGCTTGTGTGAGTGCCTTTGTGACTAGTAAAGATTTATCTGTGTCATACTCTTATCTCAATTTATATGACTTTGCTAACTATAGAAGCACTTGGTGACTATTTACATAATATTAATAAAATGATTTCTGGAGCTGGGAAGTGGCTCATTGGTAGAGTGCTTGCCTTGCATGCATGAAGCCCTGTGTTCGATTCCTCAGCACCACATAAGCAGAAAAAGCTGGAAATGGGGCTGAGGCTCAAAGTGGTAGCAAGATAGCCTTGAGCTGAAGAGATGAGGGATACGCCCAAGCCCAGAGTTCAGGCCCCACGATCGACAAAATAATAAATAAATACACGCATAAATAAATAAATAAATAGAAAAAATGCCAATCTCAGCTTCTTGATATACAATAAGTTGGGTGATGAAAAATTACAGCTTATGACATGATGTAGGTCACTCCTCAGATAGAGTAATTGCCTGGTGCAACCAACATTTGGGAAACACATTGGTCAGAGATTTGCAATATTGAGAGCATTTGGGCAGTAATTCTAGAAAAATCGCCTAGGCATCTTTTTAGAAGTTTTTCTCTTAGCTACAGACAGGAAAAGTCCAAATGAATGCTGATTTAAAGAAAGATACTATAATCTTTCTCTGATTAGAATAGGTAGGGTATTTAATTCCATCTCAAATCTAGAACAACCCTTCAAATGCATTTCTTCTTAGTACTTGGAAACATGAGTTGGATGGTCCATCTTTTAGCTTTAAGTTTAGCAGAATTGAGTCTGTTTTATCATGCATGTATATATATATATATATTTTTCACTTTTAGAATATGTTGTTACGTCTTCTGATTATTTGTACTCTTCTGTACAGGATATGACACTTGTGGTAAAAAGCCAGACCTCAGAAAGCAACATTGATTATACAAAGTGCTTCTGGGATCTTTATTGCTTGTGTTGTTTCCTGAAACACTGTGTAAAATTTCTTCCTCAGGATCAGTCCTGTATTCTACAACTCTATTACTTTTAGATAGCAACAAATAAAAAGTTTCTTTTTTAAGTTATTTGCTACCTCAGAGCACAGAGAAAGAAATTTGGCCAATTATTTTGTATTTGCTTTTAGTTGGGGGGGGGAGGGTTATCATTGCTGGTTCGAGTGCCTTTTCTTGCTCAAAAGACTGAGTGCAAAGAAAATGAAGGTAGAAACAATTTTCTATTCATAGTGGCTCTCTCTGGAGATAACTTTTACTGGGTCCACATATTTACAACTGCTAATATGACAGAATCATCATAGATAGTTGATTGTAAAAGGAATATATTCTTGAAAAGTATGAACATGTATTGAACTCTACCTATTTTTAAGCTCTACATTTAGTAAGTGAACTGCTATTATAAATGCCAATATTAGTGAACTATTTCATATATATGGTGTAAAATGTGAACACAAAGTCACTATGCAGTTCTTCAGGCACTTTTCCTTTACCATATTTCAGTGACGTTTATACATTTCCATTCTTATATTAATGTAAGTTGTTTTCTGTCTGCCATTGGACCAAACCACATCATTTTTAATTTTTGTGCCAGGAGTAAATACTATAAACATGTGTATCCATGGCTTGAATACAATCTCTCTGTTTTGGTAGTTTAGATTATATCCTTTACAACACTCTGGGCCCCGGATTCTAATATTGAAAGTGCCAACAAGTTAACCTTTTATTACATTTCGGGTGATCATTTAAGTCACACAAGTTTTATGTTATTGTTGACCATTATAAACCACCACATAAGTTTTTTGTAATATGCATAATTATTTTAATAGAAATTGGAATATATCCTAGATTGGACATCTGCTCTTTAACTTACATTTGGCAGCTAGTTTTAAATAAGAAGAAAACAAAAGAACAGTAACTATCTTTTCTTGGTAAAAGAATTGGTACAGAATATATACAATTCTTCCTGCAAGACTGTGATTAATCATTTTTGCAATATCTACAATTATCTCAGGAACAAACTCTCCCTCCATGGTTGTTGACTAGCAAACATAATTATCGTTCCATGTCAGAGTAATCATACAGGTATAGAAACATAGAAGAGTTCCATGATATCTTAGTGAGAAACTTCAAACATCATGTAAAACCTGTACAATTCATAGTCTAAGGAACATATATGACTGCTGACTCACAAAACTAATGAGAAAAAATGCTATTTAATACTATTTAGGGTTTATTGTTTCTTGGTATATTATTATACTTTAGCTTGAGCTATATCACAGAACTGATTGACATATTAAATTATGAAGTTCTTAGCAGGCTAATATTTTTAGTAGGAGACAGGATGTAGCTTTCTTGATAATCCATTCTCTCTACTGATTTAATTAACAAGTCTTCTTTCTCTTTGGATAATAGTAGTTCTCAATAATGAGATTATATTTTCAAAGAGCAGAAGCCAGAAATAAATATTTGTAAGCAATCATTCTGCACTTGAAATGATCTGATATTAAAGTGATCAGGATCTGTTAATTTACCTGTCATACCCTCCCCTAATCTTACTTAATCAAAACTACATTAGCTTACTTACAAATTTTAAAACCTCACAGTCATTTTTGAGTTCTTTTGTCATTTTACCATGTTTTCATATATCAACTTGTAGAACTATTCAAAAACATTTTAATAATTCAAAAATATATTCAGTTCGTTTTTTACCTTGACACCAACTTACAGAAAAACCTGTAGCATTCTTTGCTATATAGATATAGATAATTAAAATGTAATACTTTTCCAGTCATCACAGATATACTCAGAAATAATACTTATGATATGGGCATTCCTTAATCCATTCAAGTCATCATCTAAAGTTAACCTTCTACTTGTGTTCATAATGTTTTTGAACCCTAAACTCAGTTTTGCAACAACATCTACTTTAAGTGTGAATAAAATACAATGTGTATATAATATAATCTCTCCCTCTCTTATATATCTAGAAATAGAGAGTATGTTCAAGGAATGTAAGTCATTGATCAAAAAGAATCAAGTTATATACAGGACAAATTAGGAATAAGTGCTGATGATCTATTGTACAGCATGGTACCTACACTTATAAATAATGAACCACATGATTCAAAAACAGAAAAGATTTTCTATAATCTCACCATAAAACATAATAAGGACTTCAAGTGAAGGCTACAATAATTAGACTTATTTGATTATTCAACAACATATTCTTGAATTTTACTCTTAATGACTATATAAATTATTAAGTAATAGTTACATTTTTTGTTTCAAGGGATAAAATTAAAGACTCTCAAAACATCCTATACATACTACTTTTCTCTTCTGTATAGCTATTACACATTTTAACTTGGAAGTGTCAGTAATAATTTTCAAGCATAATTTATGATAGACTAGGATGATATATAACAATATACTCTAACACAATTTATTTGAAAATGAATTATATATTTCTGAACCCTGCTATTTAATATTGTTGAACATACTTGACAATGTAGCACCATAAATGTCTGATAAGTTTGGGTTTGGGGGAAAATAGATAAATTAACTTTTGGTTCCAGAAATCATTCAAGTGATCTAAAACACCATGGGAAACACATACAATCTATCACTAACTATTTCTTAGAGGCAATATTCTTTTCAGTACTATGTTTCGAAGTAATTTGAAAGGGGATTGGAATCAATATGTATTAATTGTTATTGTTGATATATTTGTAGTCATTCCATAACTACAGCCTGCAGAAACATTTACAATAGAATATTAGTCATGAGTGTTAAAAGGTCTCAACTCAAAACAAGGGTTTTCATACATTATTGATTTGTGAAGTTGTGTCTGTCCAAATTGGGTCAGAAGAAAAGGCACTGAAGAGATTATTCCAGTCCCAAATTCCCATTCTTTCCTGTCACCTGTGGGTTTCATCCCTTCACATCTGTTCTAAAGTCATTACCATTTCAGTACTGTTCAGTTTCCAGCACTTGTGACTCATTCTGCTTTCCTTAATCACTTCCAAAAAAGTAATCATAATCTCTCTCAATTGCTTGGCAGGGAGGAAGCAGAACACATTCAATGCTTTCATCACAATTTAAACTGCATGCTATATAATTCTCCAAGTGACTTAATCCACTCAATCATGTTTATAAAAATAACTTTCAAATGAGGATGAATTAAAACACTTTTTTTTCATTTCCTCTCTTAAGGATGTATTGTATCCATAAGATTTTTGTTACAGTGGTGGTTGTTGTTCAGATATCGAGCCTTGAACTCATGTCCTAGTGCTCTGTAAGGATTTTGCTCACACTGAAGGTATACTTCCACTTCCAGGTTTCCAACTTTTTTGTCTAGTTAATTGATGATTTCAGTCTCCCAGATACCTTGAGACAACTCAATCTCAGCTTCCTGAGTAGTTCAGATTCTATGTGTGTGCCATTGGCATCACAGTATTTTATCAGTATGGCTGTATTTGCCTGTCATTACATTTACATCCGAAGTTTCTTTCAATATATGGGTAGTATTTTTATTTTTAAATATGGAGCTTCACTTTTCTCTTTTTTTACATTTTTATGTTAGTTTGTCTTCCTATTAAAAATGAAACAAACACGTTCAGTTGTAAAGTTATATAGTATTTGGAACAAAATTGTTAAATGGCAGAAATTTCATGACCTCTTTTACTTTGGAAGAAAATTCTAATTTCATGAAGGTAATGCTTTTCAATATTTTAACTTTTGTCTGTGCCTATATATTTTTATTTTCTCAGTCACTTTTCATTGTTGTGAAAATTTCTAGGGAAAACCATGTGAGGTTTTGCCCACAGATTCAGAGATTCAGTCTAAGTTCAGCTGACTTCATTACTATGGGCTTCAAGGAAGACAAAATTCTTTCTCACAGGTATGTATTATGAAGAATGATATTTGATTCATCAAGGAAGAAAGAAGAGAGACAGAGATAGAGAAAGAAAGAGAGAGAAATACAATTCATAGGTTCAGACATAGATACATATGTATATATAAATACATATATATTCATGTTGGTATATACATATATTTACCTTCTTCCAGAGAATGCAAATATAATCCTCATGGAATTTTAAGATCAATTTTGCAGTAATCAAATATAAGTAGATTAATTATAAGTAAAATTGTATGTGAATAGACTTGAAACAAGGGCAGAGTTTGCTCCTTCAAGCTTGTTTGATTATTTTGTGACAATAATTCAAGCCCACCTTCAAGAGGCCACTATTTATTATAGTGTATCTTTTAACTTCTTGCTTCATAATCTTGACTTCTGGGATTACAGACCTGTCCTATTATTCTCAGCTGCTTTTGTATTTTAATTTCAGTTGTGTCAAAACCAAAGACACTTCTATATATGTAGGGTCCACTATTGCATAATGGTAAACAATACTAACTTGAATCTATAAGGGTTTGAATTCCAGTTGTGTTAATTAGGATAATTTATTAAAAACTCTTCAGTTCTGAATTTTTCATGCATAAAGAGTTGAAAGTAAAATACCAGACTTTGGACTAGATTGAAATCCATTTTACTTATCAATTATTAGTTGCTTAATATTTGCACACCGTATTCAAATTATAAAACTTGGAAGAATTTATTTTAATAATTACTCAATAATCAGATAATTACTTCAATTTAAAAATAAAGTTAGTGTTTGGGGCAGGAAAGAGTTACTCATTTGGTTGTGTTAAGGAAGAAATCCTTTGTTACTGATGAGTTATTTTAATATTCAGTTTCATATGTTTGTATTCACAGAAATACTTTTAGCCATCTTTTAACTAAAATTTTAGATATTAATTTAATTGTTTGATTTTTTCCCAATTAAAACTTTAAACACATATAACATTTATTATCATTTAGAAAAAGCTAAATTCAAATGTGTTTAAAAGTGACAGATACCTTGTTTCCCCTATTTTGTGTCTATTTATCTCTTTCATAGTTTCACAATAAGTCAAGTACTTTGACTTCAATTTGTTTCAGTACTTTATAATTTTGTGAGTAGTTTTCTTAAATGTTTTCTTAAATGAAAGTGGCAGGCTCTCCTACATTTATTTATTTATTTATGTATTTATGTATGTATTTATTTATTTATTTTTGTCGGTCATGAACTCTGGGCCTGGGCACTGTCCCTGTGCTCTTCAGCTCAAAGCGAGGGCTCTACTGCTTGAGCCACAGTGCCACTTCCGGTTTTCTAGTGCTTTATTGGAGATAAAAGTCTCATAGACTTTCCTGCCCTGGCTGGCTTTGAACCATGATCCTCAGATCTCAGCCTCCTTAGTAGGTAGGAATACAGGCGTGAGCCACCAGCACCCAGTTTCTCCTACATTTTTATAATACTAATTACTGTCAAAAAATTAATAATTGTCAATAAACAATAGTGTACTCACAAACAACTAAAGAAATACATTAATTTAGAAAAGCATTATTGTAAATTTTATATTACTGAAAAATTAGAATTCTATACGAAATCATTTAAATACATGTTTTTGTAAATACTGATGTATATATACACATATCTAAAATTTATACTAAGAATTGGAGAAAAGAGAAATGACAGGATATTTAAATAATAATTACTAATAATTTTCCAAAATGGAAAACTTCAAAATAAAATATTGAGAATATTAAAATTTATAAAGAATATATGAAATGTATATTTATATAAAATATTAACAATGTAGGTATAGTAAAGGAAATAACCTCAAACTGTTAAAACTGATAACAAGGTGCTAATTTCCCAAAACTTTAATGTAAATCAGAAATAAACACTAGAACAATATAGATGGGAATTTAAATTGTTCAAAGGCTTAGAACTAACACTTGGCAGGTTTATTAAACATAGCATACTCTGTCCCACTCTTCTAGATTCTACATGAAGGTATACATTTTAAGAAATTGTTATACATGTCCACTTGAAATTATGCAGAATATTTAGTGAGGCATAAGGTAACTCAGAAAATAAAATTAACCTGCATTGCCATGGATTTTAACAAGAATAAATAAGGAATACATGATGGAACCGTCTGTTTGCTGTAATCCCAGTTACCGATTTTTCCTTTGATTTGCTGATTTCCTACACTTTACTAAGAAAGTTCCTGCAAGAAGTCCTAATGTTTCTCCTCCTATTTCTTGAAGAAGTTTCATGCTTTCAGTTCTTTTACTGAGGTCTTTAATCCACTTTGAATTGACATGAATACAAGGTGACAAATTGGGATGATGTTTTAGTTTTCTGTATGTAAATAGATCTCCCAACACCATTTGTTGAAGAGGATGTCTTTTTTTCCCTCTAATGAGGAAGAAGAACCATTGAACTTTAAGGCATGAATTTGTGCTGTTTCTAAATTCTGTGATGTAAATTCTAAATTTAGTTTGTAAATTAATGAAAATGTGCATTAGTAAAGATAGATGTTTTGAGCTTTTGAACTCTCCAAAAAATTAATATATTAGAAGGTAGATCAATAGATAGATAGATGATAGATACAGATTTACTCTATTACCTCAAAGTTTTAAAATCTGGTATTAATTTTATAGCAATTAGTTGTCAGGTGAATCTCACAAATTCTTAACAAAACAAATTTGTATAATGGACTAGAAAAGTGTTATTGGTATAAAATCACGTAATTCTAAGTAAAGCTTAAGTGCAGATAAGGAAAGACAAGAAGATTGAAAAACTGCCAACCATCATTTAAACAAATGAGGGAAATAGAACATTAACAATAAATCATAAATCATTCTCAGTAGTGAAATTTTCTTAACATCTAACCAAATATAATGAATAATTATGAATTATGACATTGTATGTTAACACTGTGACTTTAAATAGAGTCAAAGATGTTCAAAAGTCAACCATCATAAAAAAGTAACAAGTGGGGCTGGGGAAGTTGGCTCAGTGGTAGAGTGCTTTCCTCCCATGCATGAGGCCCTGGGTTCAATTCCTGAACACCACATAAGCAGGAAAATAAGCTGGAAGTGGTGTTGTGGTTCAAGTGGTAGGGTGCTAGCTTTGAGCTGAAGAGCTGAAGGACAATGCTCAGGACCAGAGGACTCACAAGAAAAAAACAAAACAAACAAACAAACAAAAAAGTAACAAGTGAGAGTATGCAAGACACAAAGTCAATACATTATCAAAGAAAAAAATAAACTAAAACTCTTTTATAATGAAACAAAGGAAGTTGGTAATATAATAAACCAAATACAATATCTAATATATATAATCAGATTGGTTTGTCCCATATTCATTTTGTACACTCTGAGCAAATATACATGAATAAAACCTTTATGTCAATACCATTTAAGTATAGCTATATGCTATTTACTCATTATAGACAAAATCTAAGAGCTCTTATGGATATTGAATATTATTTATTTTCTACTCCCTACTGAGCTTTAGACTGAATCAAATTATGTTGATGTTAATGAAGCAATAAATAATTATAGAAAATATTGCATATTATTTATTGAAAATAAAATTTATTACCTGTAAATTTTTATAATTTAAATTTTAGTTACATGAAATAATATTAAAGTTACCTCAAAGAAAAATTGAGGCAACAAAAATTTTTAAAAGAGTTCCCTAATTATAAAAGTTTTCATGTTTTCATTTAAACACAAGATTAGATAGGGCTGGGAAGGTGGCTCAGTGGTTGAGTGCTTGCCATGCATTCATGAGGCCCTAGATTCGATTCCTCAGCACCACATAAACAGAAAAAAGCCGGAAGTGGTGCTGTGGCCCAAGTGGTAGAGCACTAGCCTTGAGTTGAAGTGCTGAGGGACAGCATCCAGGCCCAGAGTTCAGGTCCCGCGACCAGCAAAAAAATAAATAAAATTTAAAAAAATAGATCATAATGAACGACCCAAAAAGAAGACCAAAGTCCTGGACCAAACTGAACCTGATTATGCATGAATTTTCCAGAGAAAACAAATAATTAATCAAGGAATGAGTAAAAATATTTTTATGTTATTGTCACATATTTCATCAAGTTACAGCGGAGCACTTTGGAGTGAAGAGAATCTTGACAGTAATGACAGTTTGGATATGTGTTTAAGTTACTATATAAATATCTTTTAGTGAAAACTTACCATTAATGGTATTTTCAATATTTTTATGAATCTAATTGTGAATGAAGACATCAGTTAAAGCTTTGGAACACAATACAAAGAATAAAATTAACCAAACTCAATTTTCCTAAAATGTAATTTTGAATCATGTATTTTTCTCTCAGCAGAGCACAAAGTGACATTATTTTCGTTGTCTTTTTTTCTATTTGTTTTGTTCATTTTATTTTGTTTTGTGTTTGGTGACTAGACAGGGTTTCTTACCTCCCAGGGAAAGTCAAAAGAAATAGTAGGTTAAGCCAATAAAAATAGAATAATTTCTGCTCCAACAGTGTCCCCAAATAATCATTCCGGCATAATAGCGTTTTCTTCAACGTAGGAAGAGTACTATAATTGATGATTTGGGTATGGAATTATTATGTACTAATAATGATACATGGCCTATTTCCATGTGATTTCTCCTGCTGCTTTATAATTAGCTCTGTGCATGGTTTGGACAAGTAGCTGCGTACTTCAATGATGGTTCGCCAGGTAGAACATAACGGCTCCTTGGGAGCCAATTAGTTGGGCCTGTCAAGGCCAATTTCAGCAATTTTAGGTTTGTGGATTTTAATGCAAAAAGCTGTAATTGTGACAAACATGCAGAGGACTTGACTGGCTAAAATAAATATGTAATTTGACAAAACAAATTTCTTTGCTTTCATCATGTCCATTATTCTAACAAAGGAGAATTTCTTAGACATGTGTGTGATTCTGAAACATTGTAATGTGTAACTAAAATGAATAATTACTCATTTTATTTATTTTCAGTAGACTTTTAAAAATTGTAACAGAAATGAGAGAGCAAAAATGTATGACTTAAAATTTCTTTCAATCGAATATACTGAAAGGTTTTTCCTTCAGAATGTGGTCCTTGGAAAGCACAACAGAGAATCAAACACATAGATGGTAATAAATTTTGTTATTGTTGGCTGTTTTGAATTCACAGGTACATTTTTATAGAAAATCAGTGATACATACATGTGATGTTATATATGTATTTTTCACAGAGTGGAGGATTTTATTAAAAAAAAAGAATATTGTGTCAACCAACTATTTTCCTCCCATCAAGGAATTGGCCATGAATATTCTTTTAGGGGGTTTCCTATATTGCAAGTGGAAATGGAATATATTTGAAAATTATGTTTATTCACAACATATCAGCATATACTATGAAAGTATAGGCATCACGAAGAAGGAACTGGCACCAAAATAGTCTTCAATAAAATGTCCCAAGTTTAAAACCCATTATTAGGACAATTTATTGATAAAAAATCCTTTTATCATAGAATTTTGATATTGAGTATAAATATCAGTAGAAACAATCCACATACAATTTCATTAAAGTATTTTAAAATAATAAATAGTATGATTATTACGAGATAATAAGAAAAAGGAAATTTCATTACAGATATTGTGGAAGGTAATCCATTCTCCATACCAAAAATATACTAGGAACCGGAATGTGCTAATATGATACACATTGGTACAAATGATAGTCACAGTGTGGTTCTTTTTGCAGCACACAATTTGTGAAAGACTAAAATTTGTACATGTAAATATATTTTAACACTTGGAATCTTTTCAATCTGAACTTCTTGGAATAGTTTACATATTGTGAATCAATTTCTGTTAATCAGATGGCTACCATCTTCTACATAGCAAGACTGTGGGGTTGTTTTTTGGACAGTCAAATATTTCCTCTTTGCTATAAAGGATATCTGTAAACATTACCATGAATTCTAAGTTTCTCAAACCCAATACTTGTCACTATAACAGTGTCATTGAAGAAAGCATGGAAGAAAACAACTTTTTCAAGTTTCTCACACTTTACTGTAGCAATAAAAATGGTTCAGTACAGTAGTATTGTACCTAAAATGCAGTTTTATAATCATGTAAAGTTGACTATAGATATAGAAGAAAAACAAGTACAAGGTTGAATTAGTTTTGTAAATACTTTTATACTAAAAACATTCTGTCTGGAATTAGAGATTTTATACATACACACACATATATGTCTCTCTCTATATATCCATATATCTATATATCTCTCTATATATATTATATATTTTTAGGGGACCCAAAGAGTAATAAATTGCAATCAAATCTTCAACTACATTAAATAATGTAGTTTTAGAGTGACTGTGTAAATTTAACCTGATATAATGGATTGCAATTACTAGATGTTAATCATTGAACTGAAAATTCACTGAAATACAAATTATAGTAGTAGTTCTATGTATCAGATATTTGTATAAAGGAATCAAAGTGTACTTTTAGTATACTCATATTTTAATGTAAGATATACGGAAAAAAACTTGATAAAATTTAAGTAAGTGTATTGAAGCAGACTGTGCTTTGAGTATGCCAGAGCTTTTCAGTTTCTCTCTCTAAACTTCATGTATGGTGCATATTCGATGTACAGAGCTGCTTTATCTTGTAGCAGTAGTTGTATTCTGTTTGACTCCTGGTTACTATGATAAAAGTAGAAGTCTTAGTTTCTGGGCAATTTTATTAAAATTACCATAGTATTGTAAGGACAATTTTAATCCTTCAATATTTCAGCTTTGCCTCTCGAACTTTCTGTTTTACATTAAGATAAGAAAACCCCAGAGTGAGGTGGCACAAACCTTCCATACTTGGTATTCAGCAGGGAAGCTAAGGGAAGAGGTTTGGATTTAAAACCTTTCTGAGGAAAGTTAGAAAGACCCTAGACAAAGAGGGGAAAACACAGACAACAGTACAATGTATATCCTATAAAATTAAGAAGAATGAATGAAGAGATGGATGAGAATTTTGAAAAGGAGGCCATTGCTCCAGATACATTATTTTTACATACTGCTTTGTTAAATGGCAACTTCCTTGGACAATTACTTGAAGATACTAAACAAATACCACATATCATAAAATTGGGAGGTTGTTTGAAGTGGTAGAACACTTAGCATTTCCAGAGTCCTAGGTTCAATACTCAGTATGACACAAAAAAAGAAGGAAATGATACTAACATCAAATATAGTGGTATAATTAGAGGAGCAGAAGAGGAAAAAAGAACAATTGTTTAAATAGGGTTACAGGTGGACCCATTACAACAATGAGATGTACAAGAAGCTATGTCAAGAAATGAACTTTACAATTTAGCCAGGGATGGGGGGGGGGAGGAATGTAGTTGTGGAGATGGGAAGGAAAGGATGGTAGGGGGAAAACAAAGGAGGAGGCAACAATGTTTGGTAAGAAATGTCCTCATTACCTTGTTCATGTGATTGTAACCCCTCTACACAGTATTTTCACAATAAAAAACTTACTTTAAAAAATAGAAGGAAAGAAATCCTGAGGAGAGTCTGAATGTTTTATTGTACACATGTGGCAAGTAGATATTAGAAAAGAAGCAGCAACAATAATGCTTAAAGTGATTATTAAGTTTACAATAGTATATTAACTATATTTGGAGAAGAGATATTTAACAAGAAATAAAGAGAAGTGGTTTTGGGGGGAAAATTCGCTTAGATTTAGCTCTTCATGTAAGTTGGAGGGATTTATGGAAATATAGTCATCTCTGTGAGTAAGCAGAATTATCATATTTATAAGGCTCTTTTTCCCTTCTCCCCATGGGTACCAACACTAACAAATGCTCAAATTCCTGTAGAAAGTTGATATAATATCTACATATACATCACCTGATGTGGAAGAAATAATGTGTATTGCCAAAGCTCATGGAATTCTCCAACTTTATAGACCATGATAATGACAATTTGCCTTGTGAAGATTAAAATGTGTTTGTGACTTAAGTATCACTATTCCACAATACTGGTAAATATGTAAAATTCATGTAATCACCTAATCTCAATTATTTTTTTAAAAAAGTGAGAAAAAGCATGGGTTAGGAGTGATGGGTGACAATATTGTTAGACACCTTGTATTCAGATACTGTTTTGTAGGATTGGAACTTTTCTGTACAACTACTTAAAGATATAATAATAAAAAATTAAAAAATCTACATATAGCCAATACTCATCTTCCTCTATACTTTAAATCATGACAACAGCTATTATAATGTGCTACATATTAATTATGTTATTGTATTGTTTAAGGAATAATGACATTGCACTTCTGTATACGTTTAATACAGTCAAAACATTTTTATCTAAATATTTTTGTTATCCTCAAGTAGTTGATTACACAAATGTAGAAACTATGAATATGGATATATATACATATCATTTATAGTGAAATTTGTTGGTAGGAAATTTCACTAGACAAGTCAAACCATCAGAGAATACTTCCTAAAAGTGCTTTGTGATTGACAAAAAGAGAATTCAATTGAATTCCAGTGAAACAAATGGGACTAGAGAATGCATACAAAATGGGTTAGAAGAGGCCTGGATGTTTACAGAGTATTCGAGATTCAGTCAAACATTGGGCTCAGCCCTTCCGTGTTTTCTAGTTCACACTTCTTGAGGTTTCTATTCTCCCACATAGATTGTTCAGCAGGTATGCACCATCTTGATTTGTTTCAGGAGAAAATTTCTCAGGTACTTGAGAACGTTATTACTATATTGTAAAACAGGCAAAACCTTTTTGTATCTCAGAAAAGCAAAGGAAGTCATTTGTCATTATAGCTTTTCTTAAGTCAATACACTGAGAAAGGAACCTCTAGGAATTTAGGAACTAGTCTGTAGATTTAGTCAAGGTCATTGGAATATTGTAGTTGCTTTAGACCATTCTAATATAATGTATGAGTCGAAGATATCTCACTGTTTTATCATCTGCTAATACATTCCAACAGAAGAGTGTCTTCATTCATTCAATCATAACCAGTATATGCTGTATAATAAATTATACAGATTTCACACTGGACAATAATTTATTGTTTTGATCATAGCTAGAGAATAAACATGTTTGTCAGAAAGACAGCTGCATATCTGCCTTCTTTCAATAGCTGATGCCTAAAATTTCATTTCAAGCAATTTGTTTTATTGTATGAGTTTACTACAAGATACATACTAGCTAAGAAAAATGAAGAATAGACTATGTAAGTACTGTGCCAGTAAAGAAAAATGAGATTATGAAGTATAAAACTTGAAGGACAAGAGAAAGTTACTAAGCAAAAATAGTAAAAATGTACTAAATTTGGAATTTTTTGTTCCTCTTTAGCTGTTTTACTTTTGCTTGGCAAGACTTTGAATTAGGTCCAAAGTGAATCAGAGTATATTGTCCTGATTTTGTCTGACTATGGGACAGTTTTCAAAATTAAGTCCCATGAACCTGAGCTGTCAAGGTGACATACAGAGATGTACAGTTACATACATAAGGCAGTGAGTACATTTCTTGTCTAACTTTGTTACCCTCTCTCTTACTTTTCTACCACTTACCCTCCCCACCCCTCCTCCAAGTTGAAAAGTTCATTTCCAACATATTGTCTTGTGAGTATCACTGTTTCATTATTTCACCCTTGTCCTTTCATCTCACTATTTTGTTGTTTTCCTTCCCTTCTCTAATTCAGATAAACATATATACAATATACAGGGTGCCAAATACAGTAACAACAGGATTATTGTTATTATCATAACTTTTGACTATTTTATGACAAAAATTATTTGCCTATCTGCTTATTTTGGCCCAAGCAAACAAGTATAAATTGGTGATGTTGGCGTCATTTTTTTCTTGTAATGAAAAGTACAATTATGCTGAATAAGCAGCTTGAAAATCTGGCTTGATTTAATAACTTGGCAAAAACAGCAAGACCTTCTTCCTGTGTCCAATCATTTCATCATTTTTCAATACTTTCAAGAAATGGCTTGTGTTCTTTTAAATCTCTATTTCTCCTCCCCTCATTTTCTTTCGCTTTCTCTTTCCCTCTATTTTTATCTCTCTTCTCTCTTACTCTCTTTGTCAATGTAGGGTCTACAGACTGGGTACAAATAATGAGACATTAATTAAGATGTATAGAAATTAACTATCAACTTCATCCACCTTCAGAGGTTTATATGACTTCCAATATGTTTTTCCAGGGTTGGTGGTACATGACCAGTGTGCAGGAACTTATAGAACTTACCAAAGGACTGAATGACAAGCAAGGAGATGAAGGCTTTTCACTTTACAGGAGATGAAAGGGTGCAGGCATCATAGGCAGTGTTGGCCCTGTGCGAGTTTAGAGATAGACTATAATATTTAAGATGTAGGAGGAATTTAGTATTGGTGTTTTCAAGTTTTAGTTCTGCCAGCTGTCAGACAAATGGAGCCTTCACAAAATGGAGTGAGTAAGGCTACTTTGTGTGGGGAGGCCTCACACTTGAAATATTAATGCTGTAATATATACTGAAGTTAAATCAATCAGCAGGCCTGTGATCCCAACATTTACCAAAATAAGTGAAAACATCTGACATATTGGGCAACAAAACTTTGTGATTTCTGTGGTGTTGGGGATCTCCAATTAATCATTATATGACATTAAAAAGCTATAGCTCTCGAGGCCTGAGAGGCAAAGAAGGAATGGTTTTCCTTATACATGGATGCTATATTTGCTTATAAAATACATTGGGTAGTAGGAAATATATACATACAAATGTATGTAATGTGTACCAATGTATTAACCAACTAATATCTATCTATCTATACATATATATATAGATATATGTATGCAATATATACATATGTATTAACTGAAGTATGGTAGATTCAATGGAGAACACAGATAGTATAATTCTTTAGGAAAGAAAAGTCAAAGGGCAAATAATTAAATACCAGGAAGCAGGTACTTGAAAGAAGTATTATGCATCAAGGAGAAAAAATGAAAAGGTAAAATGGGCAATAATACAGTAAAAAAATTCAGTGAATACTCTACAAAATTAAGAAGAATGATAGGTAGGGAAGAGACAGTTAAAGGGGTGACATTGATAAAGAAAAATTGGATTCATAAACTACTGTTTTAAAGGGCAAATTCTTTAATAAAGATAGTATCATTTACCAAAAAACCTGTATTTCCTTTTGACTTCAAGAGAAATATTCCAAACAAGATGGTGTTTGACATAAAAGTTCCTCCAGAAATTTATCTGAGCTGAAAACATCTAGAAAACATTTCAGATAAGAATATCAATGAAAATGACGTTGTCCACAAAGAAACAGTAATGGTGGCCTCTACAAATTTGATTTCCAATCTAAGACTGTGGCTTCCACCTTCTTATCTGTAATGGGCAATTAGATGCTACTGGAGTATTTCACAGTTTGCAAATGAGTGAAAGGAATTGGATTTTGTGTACCAGTTTTTACTATGAAAAATAGACAATTTTCTTAACTCTCCTTTCAGTTATTCACCTGTAAATTATTTCCCTCTAGTCTGGTATTTTTATGTACATGGACTAATGTGGGCAGGACTCATAAATTTGGCATCTTTCACGAGCTTCAATTTGTGGCAGTGTATTCCTCACTCTCTCATGCTGCTGTTCACTACCAGCAGCAATTATATTTCTGCCAGCAAACCCCACTGTTAGTCTGGCATGGAAATGCTCACCTACAGTGCTTCTAATTATTGATGCATTTATTCTTTTCAAAATGTCAGACAGTTCTTTCTATGTGTAATCATCTGGTTACCACCTATTGTTATCATTTTAAGTAGTACAAATATGGACATCAACAACTCGTCTTCCTTGTTTTCATTCAGCCTCTGAGCACCATAAATTTGCAATACAAAAAATACTGCCTCTAAAATATTTAAATTTTATTTACTAATTATACTAATGAATAATGCATCTGGGTGTGATTACTCAGCCTAGGGAAGTGTGTCTGATTTGTGATGATATAGCATTTCATAATTTTCCCATTGATTGTTCATTTCTTGTATATAAAATCGGTGTACTCTGTTGCTAAAATTGTTACCATCTGTCTCTCATATCAAAGCAATTTATAAATATTTATCTAGAAAATATATTTTTCCTGTGGATACATGGAAAATAAATGTGTATTGTTTTAAATGATGCACATATTTTGCAATAGAATTATTTGTCCTTTAGATCTCTCTTCTAGATACTTTAGAAATTTTAAATAATGATGCTTAAAAAGATGAAAATAACTACTGTAGAATAATAAGCAATATAGAATTGTGTCTACATTATGTCCTTTTACTAATAATGTGATCATTATCTGTTTCTGTCTCTACTAGTTCCAATTTAATATCTTGTTTGCTGGATTTTTTTCACTAAGATTGCTGTTGTTGTTTTTGTTTTATTTGTTTTTGTTTTTGTGGATGTGGGGTTTGAATTCAAGGCCTGGACTCTGTCCCTGAGCTTTTGTTCTCAAGTCTAGTACTCTACCACTTTGAGCCACAGTGCAACTTGAATGGGTAATTGAAGATAAGAGTCTCAGTGAGACCTTACTGCCTGGGCTGGCTTTAAACTGCAATTCCCAGAACTCAGACTCCTGAGTAGCTAGGAGTACAGGCATGAGCAACTGGTGCCTTGTTTTCACTGAGATTTTAAATAAATCATTATAGTGTTGTTATAAAATGAAATCCTACTTCATCTTTTGCTCAATAAATACATTTTCCTGTGCAATTTAGTTCATCTACTTGTTCATTAATTTCCCTTCAAACTTGAGTGTTCATGAAATTTTTAATTTTTAATTATTTCATTCACTTTGCTATACATTTTGTTTATCATGAGACTATGCTTTTGCAGCAAACTCTTCAGGTTAGAAATAAAATAATCAATACTTTTTAGCCATCTGGAATTCACACTGTGACTGAAGTTTCTATCCATTATTTTCTCTGTTCATTGGAGATTATCATTGCCAGCTACCTAATAGAATGGCATAAGTAATAATAAATACAAAGATTAGCTATTTTTAACTTATAGATATGTAGTACTCATATTAATACTGTATGAAATTTTATTGTGTTCAATACATTTCACAATAATAAATAGATTGTGTTAGAAGTAGATAGCATTTATCTTTTGTCATACATTTTTGGAATACATTCAACTATAATCATTATGACTATAATCATTGTCTTTGTGACTCTAATCATAAATAAAGTGTGGTAGCTGGAAGTTTTCAGTAAAAGATAAAATCTAAAGGTTTATCAATACTATTCTAAGTAAAATACTCTAAAATATAATATCATTAAAATATTAAGTGATGCAAATATAAAATCTCAAACTTATTTTGAAATTAATTGATTGATTAATTGTTATTGGAGCTTGAACTTAGAGCTTTGAGTTCTCATTTGGATTTTACACTTATTGTTGGAACTCAACCATTGAGTCAGACTTCAATTATCCCTTTTTAATGATTAATTGGAGGTAACAGTCTCCGATTTAATTGGTCAGGCTGGCTTTGAAGCATAATCCTCACACCTCAGCTTCCTGAAGTAGCTAGAATTACAGCTGATAGCTCACCAGGATCAGGCAAAAATTTCAACTTTATGACCAATTATTAAGATGTGTGTTTGCATCTTTCAGCAACACCAGAAACTAAGAAAATTACTCAGTCTCTAATCTTTCTGTCACCCTTGTTTTCTGATTAACCTTCATGTTTTTACCCAGTTATGAAATTAAGTACACCGATGTAGGGGAAATATTCCTACTTCTATTCTTGTTTTATTCTCAAATTCCCAGTTCTATTATCAAAAAGAAATTTTTTCAACTCATGAAAATTCCTTTATGAGTAAGTTAAAGTAAATTTTAGAAATTTCTGTGTAAAATGCCCAGCTTTCTACATCTCCAATGTTCCTTTTACACAATGAACCTTGAGAGTCATTGTCCATTCCTTACCAATTCATGTCCAGTCTTAGCAATAGCTCTGATCACATTGTGGGCAATTTATCAGAATCAATGTGACCCTGCAGTTTCATTTTTTTATAAATGAATTCTTTCAGTCTCTAACTATAAACTTCAAATATACCTCTGCCTCACTGTCTCTGTCTCTCTCTGAATCTCTTTTTCTTTCTCATTATTTATCTAGGTTGATTGCAAAAGTGAAATTAGGATAATTTATCATTAGGAAAATATGATTGTTTCAGAAAATTGTTCCTAAGATAAATAAACAGGAATAGTTACATTACATATCAAATATCAATGTTTTCTTCATTTTGAGCTTTGGTACATTGCATGTTATCCCAAATAGTCCTAGTAACAGCCTCATAAGGCAGCAATCATGTCTTTATGCATGGGAAAATCCAACTACATAGGCAATAACTATATTGTCCCAAGTTCACATGTTAACTTAATAATTTATGTTATTTGAAGATCTCCATATTTTCTATTCTCCTGAGTTTTATTATTCTTAAGTTCAAAGTCTTGCATATGAGAACATTATAAGCAAATATGTTTTCAATAAACAATGTAACAAGAGACTGTCTATGGAAATTATAGCCCAAACTTTGTATAATAATCCCAATCAAATTTGGAAGCTACCCCATAAGTAAAATATGGCTTCCTCTATTTTAAGTATTTTGAAATCCTTCCTTGAGTAGGATAATCAAAATATCTGTGCCAGTTACGAAATAGAAGTGCCTAGCAACATTTTGAATTTCACTAATCCATTATTTCTGAATTGCATACCCATTCAAAATTAATAATCAAACTCAGTTTAAAGGCATTGAGTAACCCCTTTCAGTCTCTCCCATGTTAGTGGAGATAAAATCACCACCATAATATATGGTTTTTGTTTTGGTGGTTGCTGTTGAAGGAGGGATGAGTCTTATTCTCTCCTCTTACCCCTCTCCTTCCCCCTTCCCCTTTCCCTCTCCCTCTCCCTCTGTTTATCTCCCTCTCTCCCTCCCTCCCTTCCTCCTCTCTCTGTCTCTGTATCTCTCTGTCTCTCTCTGACTCAGTCTCTGTCTCTCTCTGACACTCTGTCTCTCTGTCTCTCTGTCTCTGTCTCTCTCTCTCTGTACAGCACTCATGAGTGTCTGTGTGTCTTCTCCTGGGCACTGTCATTGAGCTTCTTTTGCTCAAGGCTAGTGTTCTACCACTTGAGCCAGCCACAGTGCCACTTTTGGTTTTTCTGAGTAGTTTATTGGAGATAAGAGTCACATAGATTTTCTGTGCTTGCTGGCTTGGAACCAAGATCCTCAGATCTTAGTCTCCTGAGTAGTTAGGATAACAGGCATCAGCAACCATCAGGCACAAAATACTTTTATTACTTCCAACAATGTAAAGCCACTAGAAGTCATTACCAGTCTTTATTCTATTCCCTCTAACATATGATTTTGAAACTAATACATAAAGAGCATTCATTGAGGCATTGATATCAAGAAATTTATTACATTCCTCAGTTATTTGTTTTATAATAGAGGAAAAAAAATGACAATACCCAAACTCAAACTTGCATGACCTGTAGGGTTTATCTATGATTCTCCTATGTTTTTTGTTAATATGTGTCATGTATATATATATATATATATATATATATATGTATATATATTGCAAGAAATTAATTAATGTTTCTGCCTTTGAATTTGTACATTTAACAAAAGCTACCATACTGATGCTGTATTGATCCCATTATAATTGTACACTATAAACAGAAATTAGAAGAAATTATAAAGTAAGAAATGCAATTTACTTGATGCATAATTGTAATTTAAATATGAATTTTTTTAAAGCTTATATGCTGGAGGATTATTCCTCAGTACAGATGTATTCAAAAGTCAGATTTTGGGAAAGTGAGGAGGTAAAAATTAGGTAGGGCGAACAATAGGATACTAAAGAGGGAATATTGTATAAAACATATTCTGATAACAAAATAGTTTACTTTTGTGGAATTAGAAGGTACCCTGCATGAATTTATCAGTTGTATACAATTCTATTAATGTATTTATCATTAAACATTATTAATAAGCTGTTTTTGTAAGTTGTTAATAAGTAACCATTGCATTGGAATTATAATTTAAAAATAATCACTTACAGATACCAATAAAAACCAGTACCTTGAAAATGTAACTTCAAAATCACACTAATCCAAGCCTAATTTAATATGCTGTTTTATCCTTTTATATTCTGAATAAAAGATTTTGGCTTCCTTTATATAAGTCAGTTGTTTAAATAAATCAAAAAATTAAAGCAGACTTTGATTAGCCCTATAAGCAGCAGATTGTTGATATATGTCTAGCATTTACATTTGTTAGAAGGTAAATAAATATCTGTTGAATTATATCATGAATATATCATAAGGGTTAACTGACAGATATTCTGAAAATGAAATGAGAGAAGAAAAGGCCACTTTCCTTCAACAAATTCTTTTTTTTTCAGTTTAAAAGTATTGTGTATTTTTTTATTGTGAAAATACTGTACAGAGGAGTTACAATTACATGGGCAAGTACATTTCTTGTCAAGCATTGTAGCCCCTTCCTTTGTTTCCCCTTCCCATCCTTTCCCATCCCTCCCACCCCCTACCCAATCCTCCCCCCCCCTACCAAAATTGTAAAGTTCATTTTTCCACATAACGACTTGTACATCTCATTGTTGCAATGGGTCCACCTGTATCCATATTTAAACGATTTGTTTTTCCCTTCCCCTCCACAAATTATACCAACCTCAAATACAGTGAAAGCAGGGGTTATACTATGGGGGAGGGACATACAAAACATCAAGAAATAATCTTATAAATGTGTTAGAAACAATCACCTGAAAGAAAAAAAAAACATTTCAAAACATATCTTAGGGTTCATTTTCCTAAAATCAACTTATCTGACCTTTTCTATTTGACTCAGACATATTCTAGTTATGGCAAATAAGGGAAATCATGGGACATATGTTTCTTTGTGCCTGGCTTACTTCACTTATTATAATTTTTTCCAGGTCTTTCCATTTCCTAACAAATGGGGCAATGTCATTCTTTCTGATGGAGGCATAGAATTCCATTGTGTATATATTCCACATTTTCTTGATCCATTCATCTACTGAGGGGCATCTGGGTTGGTTCCATATCTTAGCTATGTAAATAATGCTACAATAAACATAGTCATGCTGGTAGCTTTAATATGGCCTTGTTTGTGATCATTTGGGTAAATGCCCAAAAGTGGTATTGCTGGGTCATAGGGGAGCTGTATGTGGAGTCTTTTGAGGAACCTCCATATTGCTTTCCAAAGTGGTTGAACAAGTTTACACTCCCACCAACAATGCAGCAGGGTTCCCTTCTGTCTGCATCCCCTCCAACATCTGTTGTTATTAGAGTTCTTGATTATAGCCATTTTAACTGGGGTGAGATGGTATCTCAATGTTGTTTTGATTTGCATTTCTTTTATGGCTAGGGAGGTTGAGCATTTCTTCATGTGTCTATTGGACATCCTTCTTTCCTCTTCAGAGAAATTTCTCTGTAAGTCTTTAGCCCACTTATTTATTGGGCAGTTGTTTCTTTGAGGATTTGTTGTGGGGGGATTTAATTTTTTGAGTTCCAGGTATATTTTAGATACGAGACCCTTTCCCATTGTATGGCTAGTGAAGATCTTCTCCCAATCCGTGGGCTTTCTATTGATCTTGCTAGCTATGTCCTCTGCCATGCAGAAGCTCTGCAACTTCATGCAATCCCATTTGTCCAACCTTTCTTTGATTTGTTGTGTTTCTGGGTCTCTATTAAGAAAATTTCGGCCTGTGCCAAGGAGTCCTAGGGTTTCTCCTATTCCATCCTGTAATGTTCTCAGTGTGTCTGCTTTGACTCCGAGGTCTTTGATCCATTTGGAGTTGATTCTGGTGCAGGGTTATATATAAGGAACTAGCTTTCATTTGATGCAAGTAGTTAACCAATTTTGCCAGCACCATTTACTGAAGAGGCTGTCTTCCTTCAATTCTATTTTTTTAGCTCCCTTATCAAAAATTAGATGGCTATAGATCTGTAGGTTCATTTCTGGGTTTTCAATTCTATTCCATTGGTCCTGAGGTCTGTTCTTGTGCCATTACTAAACTGTTTTGATTACTATGGCTTTGTAGTAGAGTTTGAAATTTGGTATTGATATTTTTCCAGCACTGTTCTTTCTGTTGAGGATTGTTTTAGCTATTCAGGGTTTTTATTGTTCCATATGAATTTTTGGATTGCCTCTTCTATTTCCTTGAAGACTGAGGATGGAATATTGATAGGTATTGCATTGAATTTATAGATAGCCTTGGGAAGTATTGCCATTTTTATGATGTTGATCCTTCCAATCCAGGAACATGCGAGTTTTTGCCACTTTCTAAGTTCTGTTTTGATTTCCTTTTTCAAGTTTTTAAAGTTTTCATAGAGGGCCTTCATTTCTTTGGTTAAGTTAATTCCTAGGTATTTTATTTTTTATTCAGCTATTAGGAATGGAGTTGATTTTCTAATTTCAGCCACACTTTACCATCTTTTGCACACAGAAAATGCATTGATTTTTGAAGGTTAATTTCATACCCTGCTTTTTTGCCAAAGTTTTTAATCAGCTTGAGTAATTTGAGAGTGTAGTCTGTGGGATTCTTGAAATACAAGATCATATCATCTGCAAAGAGGGAGAATTTTACTTCTTCTTTCCCTATTTGGATCCCCTTTATGTTTGCATCTTGTCTTATTGCTGTAGCTAGGTATTGTAATACTAGATTGAAGAGCAGTGGAGAGAGTGGACATCTTTGTCTCATTCTTGAGTTAAGAGGAAATGGCTTTAGTTTTTCACCATTAAGTACAATGCTGGCTGTAGGTTTGTCATATACAGCCTTTATTGTATAGAGGAATGTTCCATGGATTCCTAATTTTTCCAGAACCTTCATCATAAAGGGGTTCAACAAAATCTTTATTCATTATTTCAAGCTCACAAATGTGAATGTTTAAAATTATATGATGTATCTTTCCCTAATTGTCCTCTGTAAACTCAGTAGAAAAATTCTTCTGTAATTATTTCAGGGCAAAATAATTTAAGAGGATTAGAGGGCTAGATAAAATTAAACATACTCTGAAATGCCCTCTCTGAAATAAACTAATTGCCTTTGTGTGTCAAGTATTATAGATGAAAGCTATTAAAGGCTTAAGCTCTTCCTTTCATTTGCTTTAAATGACTGCAGCTATGTATATTCTGAACTTCCCAGAGATTTTTTTTTTTGCACAATCAGGAGAAAAAGAAATCAAACTTTTCCCTGAAATTATTGATGTTCTAAAATAAATTAAACTGCTATTTTACTGCATTTACATCGTACTCTCTACTTGCTTATATCACTCTAGCGAAACACACTTCAATTTCCCTATGCCTTGAACTTATTAAATTAATTTTGCTCAGGATATTTTGATTTGAATTCAATGTAACTGTAATTGGAACTTATCCTTTATATGGCAAAATTTTTGGAAGCTTTATTTGACTTACTGTGGGAGGTATCATCACTATCCATCTTAATTTATGGGTATTTACTTTGAAAGTGAAGCATTAACCCTTGAAATTATGAATAATTTTATATGCATTCACCCTGTTGGTTGATTATTATTTTACTCATTAGATTGTAAGCATCATGTGGTGAGAAAAATCTGATCTTCCAGAGCAAAACTGTCATTATTATAAAACATGCTATGCATAATACAAGAGGAATAATTATCTTAATAATTGAGTAATGAAACACATTAACATTGAAAATATAACTAAAATATACTTGATTTGTTTATGTATTTGTACTTAAATGGCATGTATTTGTATCTAATGAGGAATAATATTGTGTACATCAGCATATATAAATATATGTAAATGTATTTTCTATCAATTATTCTAAGTATTTTATTATTTAATAAAATTTATTAAATATTCATTGATATGTTTATGTTTTACAATGAAACTTTAAAGATAAAACATTTTTAAAGATCTCTTTTAACTTTCAAATTCATCATTTTGGATTTATTATACTTTGCAAATAACATCATTGTATCCTAAGAACCCACTGATAAATAAGCATTGTAGGTACAAAGACCTTTGACACTTGCTATTAGACAGTGAATTTGTAATAAAAATAAAATGCAAAAAGAAGTGGTAAAGTCTAAAAAGGAGATATAGTATCATTTATTCTCTTTCAGGAGAAAATATATTAATTGTAATGGAGAAATTAAGTGACGTATTACATATATTTAGTATGTAATGAGGATTTTTTTGCCTATTTCCAACTTTTCAATAGATCTATGCATTCACTTTCTTGAGCTAAACAAGAGAGACTGAGTGATTTAAATAATAGAAATATCTTTTCTAGATAAGAAATCTAAGATCAATTGCCAGCCCAGGAAATTTTTTATGTCTGTCTCCTTGACATGTAGGTGTCTAGTGGCAGAGTAGCATGGTCTTTCTTCTTCACATGCATAACCCTGGTGTTTCTGTGTCTAGATTTCCTATTATAAAGACACACGGAGTTACTGCTCATTCCAATGACTTCCTTTTATTGCTTCTTTTAAAGGTTCTTCTTCCATTTATATATTCTGAGGATCTGAGAGTTAGAGCTTTTTCATGAGTATAAAGAGAACATAGTTTATTCCACAACATTTCATTCTGGAATATATGTAATAGTGGTAGTATTGTTTCAGATAGATTGTTTATCTTAGCATAGTCGAATTGGGATCCCTTCTAATATTGTGCTGGAACAAGTGTAAATGCAGAGAGATTGCTTCAGAGGTTATTTGAATCATTTACAAAGAGACTGTAGAGTCAGAATGCAGGTGCAGGAAAAGATAAGAACTCTTCTATTAATACCTTGGCAGAAGATTCTTGTATATTTGGAATATGTTAGATGAGACCTGACATTTCAGAAAAATATGTGGTCTTTTTTGTTTTTGTTTTGGTTATTGATATACTGGGTCCAGTAGTACCAGAAGACAATGATGTTGAAAATATATGACCCTTTAAGTAAAGCCAGCCATGGTTCCACTACTCCAACACCAGCATGTATGATGAATATGATCACTAACGTGAATACTTGCTCTGCGAAAGTAAAAAGATATTCATCAGAACTGATGCTGAGAATCTGTATTTCAGATTAAATTTTGCTTAATCAGCAGTAAAGAATTATGTTTATTTAGCTTATGCATCTGTGCATGTATAATTTAGAGAATGGTATAAATGATAAAATGCTTTTATGAAGTCATGCTCACAGAGCGATTAAACAATTGTCTAAAAGTGTTTCCATATTTAATGGGATATGCTGCATGAATATATTTTAAACCTTTATTACTTCTTGATAAATAAACCACAAAATAAGTTTAAAGTAGGCTTTCCTGTTGTTATTTTTCATAACTGAAAGTGTCATTTTAGTGATATTTATCTTATTGTTTAGCATTTTGAACATATAGCATTTTGATTGTGAATATCAGTAGATGTTTTATGGATTAAAGTAGGACAATAGCCAAAATACTTATTCTACATCCCAATTCTTAATAACACATACAATTTTTTCATGTCTTAATGGATAAGTGAAAATGACAGCATTTCTAAGCATTGCCTCAGCCCAATGGATATTAAAATTCAATATAATTACAAAAATTCTCACTTCATAAATTTGCATTAGAATTTTACTATTATCAGGGGATTCAATTTACACTTGCACATAGAATGAGCAAACTCTACAAAGGTGTATTCAAATAGCTTTGATTGCTAAAAACAAAATTAGATTTAAAACATCCTAAGTTATTTTATGGTTGTTTCATGTATGAGTTATCATGAAAGACTATAGCATCTATAAATGTTCAACTTTAATTAAAATTTTGTCTTTATTCAAGGAACATCCTTTCTTTTGCTAGTAAGAGTCTTTTAGACAGACTATTAACACAGGCAATGATTAATGTGACATCGTAAATGACTTAGCAGATGGCAAATATTAAGTAGCTTAACCGGATTTAATTCAATTGTAGGAATCCCAAATCCTAAATATTGTTCCTTTAATGACTTTTCAGTAATTGTACTGGATAACTAATTCAATATTAGCTGTCTTTCAAATTAACACAAGTGTGAAAACATGTAAAAATTTACTACCTTCAAATATCACCTGTGAATTTGTGCTAGATCCATGTCTGTCTGCACAAAAGAATAGTCATTATACTACCTCATAATTCTTCCTTGTTTTCAAATTTATTGAACCAAAAGGTAATAGATGAAAGAAGGATCTTATTTTCTGCTAAATTTCACATGAATTACTGGAGGCAATTGTTAAAACACTATATCACTTTGTGGGGTTTAGATTTATATCTGAGGTATAATTATTTCTTTTAAGCTCACAAAAAATGATACTGATAACGATTTAAGAAGCCAAAATCCTAGGTTATAAACAGTTGCATTGATAATTATACCTGTTAATATATCTATATATTGCATGCATATATACATATATTAAACATTAACCATATAACCATCTGTATTTTTATTCCACATTCTATGGTTATTGACCTACAGCTATAAGCACCTTTTCTCTGGAAGATGTGGGTTCTTCTAGGATATATTCAGGAATCAATTCTTGGCATTTAAAACTTCAAACAGATTCTAAAAAGTAATTAAATTCACCTTCTAAATAGATGTAATGTTTTAGACCTGAAATGTCTCTCATTGTCTTAATCCACACCCAGTAGCACTACTGAAAATTGATGAAACCTCTTGGAAATATGACCAAGTGGAACCAAGTTAGATTACTGTGGGCATGCCACTAAGCCTCCTGAGTAGCTAAGTTTACAGATGGGAGCCAACAGTAGCAAAATTAAAATATATTGATAGTGAAAAATATTACCAAATAGCTTTCTTAATTTTGTATGAAAAAATGAAAAGTAAAATTATTACTTTGTCATTATTCTGTTAATAAAGGTTCTCAAGTTTATTAGTCTGTGAATCCATTTTTATTATTATTATTTTTTTTTTTTGGTCTCGTCGTGGGGCCTGAACTCTGGGCCTGGGCGCTGTCCCTCAGCTCTTCAGCTCAAGGCTAGCGCTCTACCACTGTGAGCCACAGCGCCACTTCCGGCTTTTTTCTTTTTGCTTATGTGGTGCTGAGGAATCGAACCCAGGGCCTCAGGCATGCAAGGCAAGCGCTCTACCACTGAGCCAGCTTCCCAGCCCTGTGAATCCATTTTTCAACCTTATTTCAATCTGAATTTAAAAGTATGGACTGATTTTCAGAGTTATTTATTGAAAAATATTTTAAAAATACAGAATTAGAAAAAAACACATTGTGGTATTGTATACATTTATGCAATAATTTGTTATACATTTTTTCATTAAATTAATTGTAATCACATTTGCAAAGTTCATTCAAAAATTTACTTTTATACATCTACAAAATGCATTTTCTTCATCGTAGACTGGTAGAATAAAGTTAATATTAAAATTACTGTTAATAAAACCTTATTGCCTACTACCAAAAAGGATGAAAACTATTTGCCTGTATTATATAAGACATTGAATGTTGCCATAAATTCATGATTTGTTTAAACTAACATGCATTTGTAATTAGTACTATGGTACAAATACATGGCAGATGATTAAAAAATGATCTGAATTCTTTCTATCCTTGACTCTGCATTCCCTGTCTACACTGATAACAAACATATGCCCTACATTGACCAAGAATTTCTTAGCAGATGTAATTAAAATAAAGACTTACAAAGCCACATACATAATTGATCATTCTTGCACTCTGCCATTTACTTACTAATATGCTTGGGCAAGCCTGCAGGAAGATATTTGTTGACTAGTGATAACTTGACACTTTAGCTCCAACTGAGGTCTTCCTGAACCACTGACAGCTGGTTAAATTCCTTTGTGTAAAGCAACAGAATTAACATCAGCAGAGCTATTTCGCTGACTTCTAGATGACCCCTGAAATTTGACTTATAAACACTAGTTCCATATGCCAGCATTGTTTTTGCGAGAACAAACTAATAGTACTTATTACAGTTTATTTAACAATTTCTTTCAGAGAAATGCAATATAATAGAATACTTTTATTGACTTGGAATATACATATATATGCTTATTTCAGTTATGAATATATGCTCACAAGTTGAAGTATAATTTTATTACATATGCATCCATATTATGCAAATATCATATATATGCACACCTGATATATGCACACCTGAAATATTTGACAGGGAGTGATTAACATCAATGTTGAATATAATTATTCAACAGTTTGTATTTCCCAGCATACATTAGAATCTCCATTTCACAATAAATTCACGTTTGAATTTAATTAATATAAAACAAAAAATATACTTAATGTGGCATTTTTATTAAAATATTCAATCTCATCAGGAAGAAATAATTTTTATAAATAGAATGATCTGGAAAATAATATATTTCATAACCAAAAAACCCCACATCTTCCGATAAAGCTAGATATTTGCCAGGTTATTAATTATATGTAAAAAATCTATCACTAGCTTGTATTTGAACCATCTATATAATGATTTTCACCAAAATATTTTCTAAGGTCTTGAATTTGTAGTAATTTCTAATTCATAAATTATTTAATTGCATTGCAAGTGCTGGTTTAATTTTCAACAAAATACCAAAAGTAGATTTTACATCTATTTTTCTGAAATATTTTATTTTTAAAAGACAGTCATTTTATTAGCCTGTAAATATGAAACACTATGCTTGTTAAATCAGAATGATATTCTCTCCTTTTCCCAAAAATTTGTTTAACATCATTATAATATTTTGGCACTCTAGAAAGCAAAAAGGATCAAAATAGTACAGAGCCCAGATATAAGAACAAAGGAAGGGGGCTGGGAATGTGGCTCAGTGGTAGAGCGCTTGCCTTGCATGCAAGAGCCCTGGGTTCGATTCCTCAGCACACATAAGCAAAAAGAAAAAAGCCGGAAGTGGTGCTGTGGCTCAAGTGGTAGAGCACTAGCCTTGAGCTGAAGAGCTGAGGGACAGCACCCAGGCCCAGAGTTCAGGCCCCATGACCGGACCCAAACAAAACAAAAAAAAATAAAATAAAATAAAGGAAGATAATCAGTCATTTTTAAATTAAAATAGTAGTGCAACAAATTGAAGTCTGTGAAGGACTAAGAAAGATTCCAAACTCATAAGAATAATAAACAACTGGAGTACTAAATTATTTCATCAAAAAAAGATTTTAGAAAACAATATTTGTGTTACTCCTAGTAAAAGCAACCAGAAAATATTTTAGCATTATTCAACACTCAGACAGTATTATTATTATTAATTTATTAATAAATTATATATAGGCTTTAGTTTAGCCTTGTTTGTGATCGTTTGGGTAAATGCCCCAAAGTGGGATTGCTGGATCATAGGGGAGCTCTATGTGAAGTCTTTTGAGGAACCTTCTACTGCTTTCCAAAGTGGTTGAACAAGTTTACACTCCCACCAGCAATGCAGTAGCGTTCCCTTCAGTCCACATCCCCTCCAGAATGTTATTACAGTTCTTGATTATAGCTATTCTAACTGGGGTGAGGTGAAATCTCAATATTGTTTTGATTTGCATTTCTTTTATGGCTAGAGAAGTTGGGAACTTCTCCATGTTTCTATTGGCCATACTTATTTCCTCTTCAGAGAAGTTTCTCTTTATGTCTTTATCTCATTTGTTGATGGGGTGGTTGTTTCTTTGAGTATTTGTTGTTGGGAGATTTAATTTTTTTGAGTTCTAAACATACTTTAGATATGAGACCCTTGTTCTTTTTATGGCTAGTGAAGATCTTCTCCCAATCCGTGGGCTTTCTATTGATCTTGCTAGCTAGCGACCAGCACAACTATGGTTATTGCACGCAGCATTATTCACCATAGCTAAGATATGGAACCAACCCAGATTCCCCTCAGTAGATGAATGGATCAAGAAAATGTGTATATATATATATATATATATATATATATATATATATATACATATATATATATATATATGTATATATACATATAATGCATCAGCTTATATTTGCAATGTATATATACATATATATGCATCAGCTTATATTTGATAACTAGTATATGTGTAAGACAAGCAGAAAAGGTCAAAAGCTATGTACATATGACCATATAAGCTGATGCTAAGTGAAATGAACCCCAAGATAGGGCCACAGTGGTTTTATCTTTCTTGCTGTTGTTTTTAATGTATTTATAACGTACTGTGTTATTTTTTGTTTCTTTTCTATGTTCTTCCCCCATGGTATAACCCCTATTTTCACTGTATTTGATTCCGGTGCCCTGCATCTTGTATATACATTTTTCTGATTTCGGGAGGGGAAGGGAAATAACAAAATCCTGAAATAAGGATACAGGTTAACCCATTGTAACAATGAGATATATAAGACACTATGTTGAAAACAAACTTTACAACTTTTCCTGGAGGGGGGGAGGGAGGAGTCTGAGGTGGGGAGGAAAGGGATGGCAGTGGAAAAACAAAGGAGGGCAGTAACAATGCTCAATAAGAAATGGACTCATTACCTTGCTCATGCAACTGTAAACACGCTGTAGAGTATCTTTACAATAAAAATAATTAGAAAATATTTAAAAACTGAAATATATATAAATTCATATAACACTATAGGGATAAGATGGTAATAGTGAAGCATTTGTGTATATTTTATTCAATCCATAGCATATATGTAAGCATTGCTCAAGTTGCTGAAGACAGAAAAGTCAAGGAAACTGACATTCATAATCCTCATAAAGAACAAAGATAACATTCAATTAGAGGAATCAAGAGTATTTTGCTAAGTAGTATTCAATGCTAGAAAACAATAGGTAGTTTCAAACCCAAAAAGTAGAGAGGAATATTAGTTTCTTAGGATTTTGGACCAATGACCACTAAGTAGAGAATGAAGTATATGAAAGAGGAAGTTGTGCTCATAATTGGGTACAGTAGGCTGAATCGCATAACTAAAACATCCATGCTAAAATTCTCCCCTTGTATCTGTCATATGATCTTGTTTGGCATAAGATCTTTTAGACATGATCACATGAGACAATATCACTAAGATGGTGTCAAATTCACTATGACAGCAGTGTTAATAAGAAAACCAATTCTTCTCTTTTTTTGCACCTATCTCCTCTATCTTAACATCTGGATCAGATACTGCTTAACTGTACAGAGAAGCATGACAATCATTCATAGAACATTTGTCTAAAATTTGGGATACCTTACATATTTCTTTTCTTTGAAGGTACAAAGATAAGGGTAAAAGGTATGTTACTATTGGAATTAATCAATCTTATTATTGATGACAATAATCAAATCTTATTATTGACAACTAAAGACATCTGAAAGTTGCTAGCCATTATCCTAAACCCATATAGGAAGTTTGGATTCCAGCAATATCAGAATTTGGAGGGGACGTCACCAGGTAATATGATCTCCATTCAATCAAGAACAATTATCTCATGAGATCCAGATTTTCTTCACAAATAAAAGGACATCCAAATCACCTTTGTAAAACCAGAACTAAGAAAAAGATAACTAGAGCACACTTAATTATGCATCTGTTTTGTCCTTAGTCTTGTTTTTCCCTGTTGAAAAACTGAAGATCACAGTAGTACTCCCAAATGAGTTGAAACATACTTTTCATTTTCCCAACAATAGGACCTTGTCTAAAATCCTTTCATATTTGTCACCATTATTTATTTACTTTCTTTGGAGTGAGCAATAATTGCCAAATTCATGTCTATTCTGAGTGTATCACAATTTAACTGCATGAATTTTGATCTTTTTATTCCAGAAGATATTCAATATGGGAATGGATAAATATTGAAATTAAAATCCAAGGCAACAATAAGCATTATTATAACAGAAATAAAAAATTGTTTCAACTATATGGAAAATGTGGAATTATATTTCAATTTTAGATTATTCATACTGAAATGATTCATTCATGTATAAGTTTTCCCTCATATATATGTTTTGTCCTACATAATTGAATTTAGGACTCAAGATATATTAGAGATTTTCAACATATATGTATTAAGACAATCATTGTTATAGCTTTTTTGTTTTGTTTTTGTTGTTGTTGTTGTTTTTGTCATTCAGGGGCCTGAATTCTGGGCCTGGTTGCTGCCGCTCAGCTCTTCAAATCAAGGGTATCTATCTACCACTTGAACCACAGCTCCACTTCTGGCTTTTTTCTTTTTGCTTATGTGGTGCTGAGGAATCGAACCCAGGGCCTCAGGCATACAAGGCACACGCTCTACCACTGATCCAACTTCCCAGCCCCTAAATGTAATAGCTTATATGTACATTATTACCGTGTATAAAGATTCACTTTAATGGACTTGTTTGTTTATTTATTTGAAAAATAAAGGTAAGCGGAAAAGAAAATGTTTTGGATAAAGAAGGGTTTTGTAGAATAAGGTTTGTTCTCATACTTTGTTCAAAAATAGAAAACAGGGCTGGGAAGGTGGCTCAGTGGTAGAGCGCTTGCCTTGCATGCATGAGGCCGTGGTTCAATTCCTCAGCACCACATAAGCAAAAAAGAAAAAACCGGATGTGTGCTGTGGCTCAAGTGGTAGAGCACTAGCCCTGAGCTGAAGAGCTGAGGGACAGTGTCCAGGCCCAGAGTTCAGGCCCCATGACCGGACCAAAAAACAAAAATGGAAAAAAAAAAAAAAGACTAAGACAAACCTCAAAGCATTCAGTAAGGCAAACAAATTAATGAGTTTAATTTCCAGTATATAAAACATGGACCTTACAAAAGATTTTTGCATATGATGAAATTTTAAAGTAATCTAAAAATTACCAACCCCAAATTTCAAGGATCAAAATATTTGAAGGTTTATGAGTCTAGTGTAGAATCTATAACTAGCTTGTATGCGTTCAGGAATTGCTATTGGCTGTTTAATGTATTCCATATCACACACTGTACAGTGTAAGTAACAACTTACTGTTTTTTATGGAACAATTTTAGTCATTTCCCTAGTGATATCAGCACAGTTGACCTCATTCTTCAGCATGGAATTCTTTGCATGGTTAAATGAGAGCTTTCCACCACTAAAGAAAAGCAAACTCTAAAATGCTAAATATTGCTGAAATGCTAAAAACTCCTTATTACAACTTTAGGATGGCCTGGACTCTCTTAGGATGCCTATGGAGAATAATGAAGCAAATGGAAATGTACAAAGAGAGGAACAAAACTTATAGCATAAAAACCTTAATAGTTACATTTTTTCCATTGACTTATTTTATCTTTCTTTACTTCAACCTAGTTGTTAAATATTTATTCCTGCCATGTTACAATGCCATGGATATGGTTTGTCTCACCTACTATAGGGAAAGTAAATGGTTTTGTAGAATTTTAACCATTTTTATGTGTGAGGAAAACATATTAGTATTGCCAAATTCATGTCTCTTCTAATCTGACTGTATCATATGTTTTGTTGTTGTTGTTGTTGTTTTTGTTAGCCATGGGGCCTGAACTCTGGGCCTGGGCAATATCCCTCAGCTCTTCAGCTCAAGGCTAATGCTCTACCACTTGAGCCACAGTGCCACTTCTGGCATTTTCTGCTTATGTGGTGCTAAGGAATTGAACCCAGGGCCTCATGCATGCAAGGCAAGCACTCTACAACTGAGCCACCTTTCAGCCCTGTATCATATTTCTAACTGCAAGAACTTTAATCTTTTTATTCTAGAAGATATTAAGTATGGGAATGAATAAAATATTGAAATTACAAATGATATACACAATTAAAATTCTAGGCAACATTAAACATTATTATAACAAAAAATTGTTTCAACTATATGAAAAATGTGGAATTATATTTCAATCTTAGATGATTCATACTGACATGGATTTATTCATGTATAAGTTTAAATATAAGCAAAAACTAATTTAGAAATGCAGCATGTTTCTGCACTTTGGGTATAGATTTTATTTAATAAAATTTTGTTTAACAGTTGCAAGATTTTTTTCTTCAACAATGTCAGTTACGACATTGATATGCCGAAGGATTTTTTTTAGCATATTGAATTATTATAGTTGCACTTAAAACATATCATATGAACACTAAGCAGAGGTGTATCTCCTGATGTCATTGTCTGTTAGATGATTTCATTTTTGAAAAAAAATATGCACACAGACACATAGCTCACAACATTCGTGCATACAAACACATACAATATATGAGAATACACTGCAGTTAATAAGTTAATGTAAATGCTTTTTACTGTTTTAACTGAATATTTCATTAATACATAAGAAACCCTTCAGAATTATATCTTATTTTAAATGAAAAAATCAGAAGCAGGACAAGAAATATTTATAGAATGACTTTTGAGCTGGTATATCTTTGAGCTGGTATATCTTTCTTAGGCTATTAACATACTGATCAAAAAATAAGAGAATATCTTTAATCAAATAATGCTATAACCTCTATCATTTTTTACATTATTAGTGTATTTTCTTGTTTGCAAATGAATTTAACTGAAATCAATTTACTTCAGCTAATAAAATGAAAGGTACTTTATGAACATGTTAGTGGAGTATTATTTACATACCTTCAAGTTTTTAGTAAAGTTTTATAAATGATCCATTCTACTGTTAATTTCCAATTGCATAGAAAGTGAGAATAATTTCCAAATGACATGTGAAAACATAATATAGTTTGAAATTGTAAATGTGCAACTGAGGCATATTTTACTAGCATTCCTTAGATTTTATTAAATTGCATAGGATCTACTCTTAGGTCATAAGGTTTATAATTTAGGTTTATGGTCATCAATAAAATGAATGTTTTCCAGTTGTCTTTCTGAATGCCCCAGGGTGATTTGTGACAGTTTCTCAGTCTTGCATATGTTAATTCTCAACAACTTCATGTTACATGCATAGGAACTAGGAACTTATTCTTCTAGATACAATTCAACAACATGGTTATTTAAATTTTGTAAAATAATGAGTTTTATTTTGACATATATGATAATTGTTGATTTGCTTCTTAAATCTTTTTAACTTGTCATCCTTTTTAAACTTGCTTTGTGTGTGTGTGTGTGTGTGTGTGTGTGTGTGTGTGTGTGTGTGTGTGTAAGTGCATATGCACACATCTCTAATAGAGTTTCTGATACTACAATCTGTTTCACGCTCATCCTGCATTGTTCTTTCCATACTTCTTGCATCATTTATTGAAGCACTATATTCATAACTATTTTAATGTCTGTGTGATTAGAACTCCCTACTCATGCTTTATGTCTACTACTCTCCACCATAGCTTTTCTCTTTATTTATTGGTGCTACCTTTCCATAACAAAGGTCTCATTGTCATAGAGAAGAGTTAGGATGACAACTTACATCTCATTTTCATATATTTATCTTATTTGTTCACAGTTGGGACATAGAATATAGTTTCAGCTTTAGGAAGTGATACATTATAAGACAAAATATTTACCACCCATTTTTATCTGTTTACACATCAATCTTTATTGTCTGGATTTTCAAAGTATCCTTATTTTAAAACATTCATAATTATTTGTCTAAATCTATTTCTTTCCACAAATTTAATGACCTTAAATCATATATTCCTGTGAAATAATTTTCTCATTGTCTTCATTCTGTTTTAGGATGGTTGTTTATCTTCACTGAGTTGCTCTATCAATTTTTATAAACACTCACATTGGACAAATACAGAAATCACGATACAGCATCCATTTAACCTGCATCCTTCATCCTAATAATATGTCAAGTGACAATGTAGTTCTAACACTTCACACAAGAAAACTCCATAGAATTTAGTTGTTTTTCTATGCATATCACATTAACTTCTTTTTATCATATAAACAGAATGACTTGAATTGCAACATTTTCACTCTTAAACAAAATGCATTCATGCTTCATCCATATGCTTCACCACATATGGATGTGCAAATCAATTGCTCGCTACATTTTACCACTGCAACAATCTTATGTAACCCAATTGAGAACTAGACACAGAAATTCAGGTATGCTTATAGAAAGGAGCACTAGTTCACTACAAGATATATGATATACTGATTGTGATCTTTAAGTAGTTCTACAAGAGAGATGCCATATCACAAAAGCAGCCCCATCAACAGTCTCATCCCCTCTGACCCACCCCTGCCCTTATGGTTCTCAATTTTGTGCTACAATGAATTCTTGGCTACAGCCCCTTCTCATTTCACCCTCTACCACATATCTTCCTTCATTGTCTTCCCCTCTTGCTTTTGACCCCTTCCCTTGCAAGTACTAATTTCTTGGTTCTTATTTTGTTGGGCTGTGACCTAGTCTGTTTTTTAAAAGTATACTATTTGAGCTCTCTATAGCATGTATTATAATTCTGTAAATTTAGCCATACCACCCCAAATGCACCTGATGTAGGCAGAGATAATGTTTGTTTAGGGCAGCATAGGTAGAACTAGACATAAATATGTTCAATGAAATAAGGAACATAAAGAAAGACACATAACACACTATCTTATTATCTGTAATCTAAATTGGTTGACTCCCCATAGAGTCTACAAGCAAACACTTAGATGACGTCTTCTTGAAAATATCTATCTCAGTAAAGATTTTGAAAGGAGTGTCATGCAAACTCATTTTTCTAACCAGCTTCACAAAGTCATTAATTTTCCAACTGTATATTATTTGTTCTTATAAAAATAAGCAAGTGATTATTCATATTTTCTATGCCTATACAGAAAAAAGAATCCTCTTTCCTTTTTCATAAATTACATATGCTTGCTGTCCCACAAAGACTGCAGATACAACCCTCAAAGAACAGACTTCTCATAGAAAAGAAAGATGTGATAGACTAATTTAATAAAACTATGACTGAGATAACTCCTAGAGTAGACTATGACTTAGAAGGGACTTGAACATTTGTGGTTTTCTAAAATTCTTGATTTATTGAGTCATCCTCTGCAATGCCATGTGTCCCTCTACAATCAAGGTTCATACACTTTCAGCAAATTATACATAGATGAATGTAAAATTTAAATACACAAAGAACCAATTCTATTATTTAAACTCTTAAAAAAAACTTTCTGTGTGTCTTCTCAAATATTGGATCAAGTATGCAAAATTAATCAGGAATAGCTTTATGAAAATAGATCTTGATCAGAAGATGGTAACTATGTCCAAACCCATAAATCAAAGGTACAAAGCCTAAAGAACACCAAGTGGTAGGATTCTTTCCCTGAACCAAGTGTGGAATGATGCACAGTACTCAATGGATGCGTCAAGCCTGATCTGTAATCTGAACTTTGGGAGCAGAGTAGGGTAGAACACAATATCTAAAATGATGAATTATAGTCAAAGTGGATAGTAATTATAAACCATACCTCCACACTATCTACTACTTCTCATAACTATATGTGAATAATTGTATGAATAATGTATCCTCTATATACATGAGGATTTAAAAATGATAGGAATTGTTCAGCTGTGTATGGAGATTCAAAAAGAATGAACTGTGATGGTTTCACCACTAACAAATATAGATATCCTTGATTATCACACCACAGATGTCCTGTGCAACACCCAGGCTTTTAACATAATTTCACTGTGTGTGAAAATAACACCTGTATCCTGGAGAGTTTCTTTTGCTTTCATTTCAAAACACAATGAAGTTCATATATAATGGCCAAACACATTCCATTGTAAATAATATACATTAAATTTAGGTTCACCATTTGAATTATAATCATTTATATATTAACTTCCAATGCTCATTAAATGTTTGTAGCAATAATATCAAAGTAAATACTTATCTTCCTTTAGTTTTTACATTGAAGGTAGGACAATATATGTGCTGTTTCTAAGTTATTTTTTTTCTAAAAACAATCAGAGAAATTTTGGTATCTTCTACAATGTTTTCTTTTATTCTGCTTAGGTGTATACTATTACTTTTGAGTACATATAGTGATTTATTTAACAAAATTTTCAGTGCTGGTTATGTGAGTTGCTGGCAATATTTTGTTGTTTCAAACAAAGCTAAAATGCAGGAATGGGTACATATGTCATTTAACAAGTGTAAGAATATCCAGGGGATAAATCTCTCTATACATGGTATTGCTGGGAGACAGTTTATTTGTGCATGCAACTTTGATATTTACTGCCAATTTCTTCCCAGAATATTTGTGCCCAAAACTACTTCCGTCAGCACTCTATCAAATTTATTATTCCCTTCATTTCAGAAAAAAAAGAGTGATACTAACAATCGATTTTCTCATGTGGATGCACAGAAAATTATAAGACACGATACTTTATTTTATTTTATTTTGTTGTAGAATTTAAAAAGTATAGTGCCTAACTCATAAGTGTATTGCTTATTACATTTTCATATATTATATATTACATATTATATATAATTGTTATCAAAATTTGATGCATTTCCAGTACTTAGAAATATTTGTCGGGCTGGGAAGGTGTCTCAGTGGTAGAGTGCTTGCTTCACATGCATGTGGCCCTGGGTTTGATTTCTCAGCACCACATAAGCAGAAAAACTGGAAGTGACGCTGTGGCTCAAGTGTTAGAGTGCTAGCCTTGAGCTGAAGAGCTGAAGGACAGTGCCCAGGCCCTGAGTTCAGGCCCCATGACCAACAACAACAAAAAAATCAACCTGGGGCTGGGAAGGTGGCTCAGTGGTAGAGTGCTTGCCTTGCATGCCTGAGGCCCTGGGTTCGATTCCTCAGCACCACATAAGCAAAAAGAAAAAAGCCAGAAGTGGCGCTGTGGCTCAAGTAGTAGAGCACTACCCTTGAGCTGAAGAGCTGAGGGACAGTGCCCAGGCCCAGAGTTCAGGCCCCACGACCAGATCCCCCCCCCAAAAAAATCAACTTATCAACAGGGAGAAGATATTTACTATAATACATATACATCCACATATATATAATATGTTTCTGTGTGATACACAGACACACATGTGCATGCATGTTTATATATGCACATATGTAATGTACCACATGTATGAATATAGCAAATAAAAGCACAAAAGTAAAGGGCTTTTTAAATATTTTATTGTAAAAATAGTATAAAAAGGGGTTACAGTAGCATGAGTAAGGTAATGAATACATTTTCTAGCTAGCATTGTTACCTCCTCCTTTGTTTATCCCCTACAATCCCTTCCCTTCCCACTTCCCCAACTCCTCCTTCCATCCCCCCAAGTTGAAAGTTTGTTTTCAACATAGTGTCTGGTACATCTCATTGTTACAATGGGTCAACCTGTATCCTTATTTTAGTATTTTGCTATTCCATTCCCCTGCTCAAATTAGGAAAATGTGTATGCAAGATGTAGGGTTCTCACATCAAATACAATGAAAACGTGTTATACTGTGGGGGAAGAACATACAAAAGAAACAAAGGTCAAATAGTACATTTTAAATGTGTTGAAAACAACAAGAAAGAAAAAAAATAGTTGTGTTCCTATCTTGGGGTACATTTCACTTAACATCATCTTATATTGTCATATATACATAGATTTTGACCTTTTCTGCTTGTCCTAGACTTATACTAGTTATTGCAAATAAGGGAAACCATGGGACCTATGTTTCTTTGGGCCTGGCTTACTTCACTTCATATAATTTTTCCAAGTCTTTCTATTTGTAACAAATGGGGTGATGTCATTCTTTTTTGTGGAGGCATAGAATTTATATATATATATATATACATATATATATATATATATATATATATCACATTTTCTTGATCCATTCATCCATTGAGGGGTATATGGGTTGGATCCATATCTTATCGCTGGCAAATAATTCTGTGATAAACATAGTTGTGGTGGTAGCTTTAGTATGGTCTTGTTTGTGATCGGTTGGGTAAATGCCCAAAAGTGGGATTGCTGGGTCATAGGGGAGCTCTATGTGGAGTCTTTGAGGAAACTCCATACTGCTTTCCAAAGTGATTGAACAAATTTACACTCCCACCAACGATGCAGTAGGTTTCCTTTTGGCCTCATCCTCTCCAGCATCTGTTGTTATTACATTTCTTGATTATAGTCATTCTAACTAGGGTAAGGTGGAATTTCAATGTTGTCTTGATTTGTATTTCTTTTATCACTAGAGAAGTTTGGTGTTTCTTCATGTGTCTATTGGCCATTATTATTTCCTCTTCAGGGAAGTTTCTTTTTAAGTCTTTAGCCCACTTAATTATAGGGCAATTGTTTCTTTGAAGGTTGGTTATTGGGAAATTTAGTTTTTGAGTTCTAAGTATATTTTAGATATGAGACCCTTGTCCATTATATGGCTAGTGAAGATCTTTGCCCAATCCATGGGATTTCTATTGATCTTGTGAGCTATGTCTTTTGCCATGCAGAAACTCTACAATTTCATGCAATCCCATTTCTTTGATTTGTTGTGTTTCTGGGTCTTTATTAAGAAACTTTTGAACTGTGCCAAGGAGCCCTAGAGTTTCTCCTATTGCTTCTTGCAATATTTTCAGGGTATCTGCTTTGAATTTAAGGCCTTTGATCCATTTAGAGTTGATTCTGGTGCAGGATGATGTATAATATTCTAGTTTTAGTTTTCTGCAGGTATTTATCCTGTAGAAAGAGGCAGTCTTTCTTCCATTCTATTTTTTGTCTCCCTTATCAAAAATTAGGTGGCTATAGGATTGTGGGCTCATTTCTGGGGCTTCTGTTCTATTCAATTGGCACTCAGGTCTGTTCTTGTGCCCAACACCATGCTGTTTTGATTATTATGACTTTGTACTAGAGTTTGAAATTTGGAATTCATATTCCTCCAGCACTGTTGTTTCTGCTAAGGATTGTTTTTGCTATTTGGGTGTTTTATTGTTCCATATGAATTTTTGGGTTGCTTCTTCTATATTACATTGAATTTGTAGATAGCCTTTGGGAGCATTGCCAATTTCATGATGTTAATCCTACTAATCCAGGAGCATGGAAGGATTTTCCACATACTAAATTCTGCTTTAATTTCTTTCATAGGTTTTTAAAGGTTTTATCATAGAAGTCCTTCACTTCTTTTTTTTTTTGTGAAAATACCATACATAGTGGTTACAATTACATGGGCAAGGTAATGAATATATTTCTTATCAAGCATTCTTGTCTCCTCTTTTGTTTCCCCTTCCCATCCCTTCTCATCACTCCACTCCCCTTCCCTCTCCCCCCCAACGAAGTTGTAAAGTTCATTTTTGACATAATATCTGGTACATCTCATTGGTGCAATTGGTCCACCTGTATCTCTATTTGAACAATTTGCGTTTTCCCTTTCTCTCTACAAATTATACCAATATCAAATACAGTGAAAACAGGGATTATACCATAGAGGAGGGACATACAAACCAACAAAGAAATATCTTATAAATATGTTAGACACAATAGCAAGAAAGAAAAAAACCGCTTGGTTCCATATTTTAGGGTTCATTTATTTGAGTTCTTAACTTGGGGTTCATTTCGCTTAACATCAACTTATCTGATCATTTCTGCTTATCTCAGACATATACTAGTTATTGCAAATAAGGGAAATCATGGGACCTATGTTTCTTTGGGCCTGGCTTACTTCATTTAATAAAACTTTTTCCAAGTCTATCCATTTCCTAACAAATGGGGCAATGTCAGTCTTTCTAACAGAGGCATAGAATTCCATTGTGTATATATACCACATATTCTTGATCCATTCATTTACTGAGGGGCATCTGGGTTGGTTCTATATCTTAGCTATGGTAAATAATGCTGCGATAAACATAGTTGTGCTGGTAGCTTTAGTGTGGTCTTGTTTGTGATCATTCAGGTATATGCCCAAATGTGGGATTGCTGGATCATAGGGGAGCTGTATGTGGAGTCTTTTGAGGAGCCTCCATACTGTCTTCCAAATGGTTGAACAAGTTTACACTCCCACCAACAATGAAGTAGGAGTCTCTTCTGTCCACATCCCCTCCAGCATCTGTTATTATTAGAGTTCTTGATTATAGCCATTCTAACTGGGGTGAGGTGGTATCTCAATGTTGTTTTGATTTGCATTTCTTTTATGGCTAAGGAAGTTGAGCATTTCTGCATGTGTCTATTGGCCATCCTTCTTTCCTTTTCAGAAAAGTTTCTCTTTAAGTCTTTAGCCCTTTTAGTTAATTCCTAGGTATTTTATATTTTGTGGGGCTATTACAAAAAGACTTGATTTCTTGATTTCAGCTTCACACTTCCCATTGTTGACATACAGAAAGCCATTGATATTTGAGGGTTAATTTTTTTATTGTGAAAATACCGTACAGAGGGGTTACAATTACATGGGCAAGATAGTGAGTACATTTCTTATCAAGCATTGTTGCCTCCTGCTTCGTTTCCCCATACCATCCCTTCCCCTCTACACCGCCCTAACCCCTCACTCCCCTACCACCACCTCCCTCCACCCCCCACCTCCCACCCCACCAAAGATGATTTCTTTGTTGCTTTTTATGTACCTCCCCCATGGTATAAGCCCTGATTTCACTGTATTTGATGTTGATATAATTTGTGGAGGGGAAGGGAAAAAACAAATCGTTTAAATAGCGTTACAGGTTGAAGTTTAATTTTATATCCTTCTATTTTGCCAAAGTTTTGAATCAGCTTAATTAATTTGGGAGTGGAGTCCATGGAATTATTTAAATACAAGATCATGTCATCTGCAAAGAGGGAGAGTTTTACTTCATTTTTCCCTATTTGGATCCCCTTTATGTTTGCATCTTGTCTTATTGTTCTAGGGAGGCATTTGAATACTAACTTGAAGAGAAATGGAAAGAGTGGATATCCTTGTCTCATTCCTGAATTTAGAGGAAATGGCTTTAGCTTTTTACCTATAGGTTTGTTGTACACAGCCTTTATTATATTGAGGAATGTTCCATGGATTCCTAGTTTTTAAAGAGCTTTCATCATAAAGGGGTTTTGAATCTTGTCAAATGTTTTTTTCTGCATCTGTTGAGATAATCATGTAGTTCTTATCCTCATTCTTGTTGACGTAATGAATGTTATTAATTGATTTGCCTATATGGGACCAGGTTTGTCTCCCTGAAATAAAGCCTGTTTGATCGAGTTGTATGGTTTTTTTATGAGTTGTTGAAGTCAGTTGGGCAAAATTTTGTTGAGAAGTTCTGTATCGATGTTCATAAAAGAAATGGGTCTATAGTTCTCTTTCTTTGATGACTCCCTGCCTGGTTTTGGGGTGAGGATTACGATGGCTTCACAGAAAGAGTTTGGTTGTGAACTTCCAAGTTCAATTTCATTGAAGAGTTGGAGGAGTATTAGTGTGAGTTCTCTTTTGAAAGCCTTGTAGAATTCAGCTGTAATTCTATCTGGTTCATGGTTTTTATTGGGTGGAAGATCTCTTATTGCTTGTTATCTTTTGATGTTTGATATGGGTCTGTTAAATTGGCTTAAATCATCTTGGTTTAGTTTGGGCATGTCGATATTTGCTAGAAAATCGTCCATTGCTTCCACATTCTCAAATTATTAGTATAGAGGATTGAGAAGCACTCCTTTATAATGTTCTGAGTCTTGCTTGTTTCTTTGGTGATAATTCCATTGTTATCTCTGAGTTTGTTTATTTGGCTGTGTTTGCTCTCTCTCTCTCTCTCTCTCTCTCTCTCTCTCTCTCTCTCTCTCTCTCTCTCTCTCTCTCATATATAAGATTTGCTAAGGACCTGTCAATTTTGTTATTTTTGCGAAGAACCAAATCTTTGTTTTGTTTATTCTTTTTATGGTTTTCTTTGAATGCTAATTCATTTAATTCTAATTTAATTTTAATTATTTGTTTCTGTCTACTGGATTGGGATTTAGCTTTTTGCTCTTTTCAAGGAGCTTGAAGTATCTCATTAAATTGCTCTTTTCATATCTCTCCAATTTGTTGATATAAATTTTCCTTTGAGTACTGCCTTTGCTGTGTCCCAGAGTAGTTGGTAATATGTGGGTTCATTTTTGTTGAATATCATGAACATTTGAATTTCCTTTCTAATCTCTTTGCCCCACTGGTGGTTCAACAGTGCATTGTTATGCCTCTAGTATTTTCTTTGGTGGCTTTTGGTGTTGAGTTCTAATTTTATTCCTTTTTGGTCTGAGAGAATGCAGGGCATAATTTCAATGTTTCTGAAATTGGACCATTTTGATTTGTGACCTAAAATGTGGTCTATTTTGGAGAATGTTCCATGTGATGCTGAGAAGAATGTGTATTATGATGCTTTGGGGTGAAATATTCAGTAGATGTCTGTTAAGTCTAATTGATCTATGCAGTTGTCAGGATCTGAGGTTTCTCTGTTGAGTTTTTGCCAAGTTGAACTATCCAGGAGATCATGGTGTGTTAAAATCTCCAACAATTAATATCCTTGGATCTATGTGAGATTTGAGGGAAAGTAGTATTTCTTGGAGAAATTTGGGTGCTCTGCTGTTTTGTGAATAGATAGTTAAAATTGTAGTATCCTCCTGAAGGAGAGAGCCCTTAATTAGTATGTAATAACCTTCTTTAGCTCTTCTTGCTATTTTAATTTGAAGTCTATTTTATCTGATATTAGTATTGCAACTCCCACCTGTTTATGGGGGCCATTTTCTTGGAAAATTTTATTTCAGCCTTTTACTTTCAGACTATATTTGTTTTTGTGGGCAAGGTGTGTCTCTTGAAGGCAGCAGATATAAAGATCTTATTTTGATCCAACTAGACAGTCTATGTCACTCAGTTGGAGAGCTAAATCCATTAATATTGAGAGTTAGGACTGACAGGTGTTTGTTAGTTCTGCTCTTGATTTCCATCTTCTTGTGGACTGTGCCAACTGGGTTCTTCCTATGATTATCGTATTCTTTGTTTGGGGGCTGTTTCTTGGCCCTGATTGTGCTCTTGTTGGTCTTCTATGTTTAAGACATCATTAACTATCTTTTGTAGGGCTGGTTTCATGGAGATATATTGTTTTATTTTTCTTTGCTATGGAAGGTTTTTATTTGAGCTTCCATTGTGAAGGGGAGTTTAGCTGGGTACAGTATTCTTGGTTGATAGTTGTTTGTCTTTAGGGCATGACATACATCATCCTAGGCTCTTCTTGCTTTAATTGTCTCTGCTGAGAAATCTGAAGTTATTCTGATTGGTTTCCCTTTATAGGTGATTGTTATTTTCTCCTTGACAGTTTAAGGATCCTTTCCTTGGACTGAATTGATCCTGTGAGGATTATAATATGACAGTGGGATGTCCTCTTCTGGTCTGGACTATTTGGTGTTCTAAAGGCTTCTTGTATCTGAACAGGCCTATCTTTTTGCATGTTTGGGAAGTTCTCTGCTAGGATCCTGTTAAATAATTTTCCTAGACCATTAACTTCTGTCTCTAGGTACTTCTCAACACCCATTTTACTCAGATTAGGCCTTCTGATGGTGTCATCCAAATGTTGAATAGATCTATCATATTTCTTACATTTGTCTCGAGTAGTTGTATGTTGCTTCTCTATAATATCTAGGTTGCCTTCAATCCCTGAGATTCCATCTTCTTCATGGTCTAACCTACTGTCAAGACTTTCTACTTTGTTTTTTATTTCCTTTCCTTCTAATTGATCACCTTTGATGGCTTCAAGTTCTTTGTTAGAGCTTTGTTTTAGATCTTGTATGGACTTCTTTAATTCCTTAATTTGGTTTTCAGTGTTCATTCTCAGATCCCTTAGTTGATTGGTTATGGTTTCATTAGACTCCCTTTTCTTCTGATGGGCTCCATTCAGGATTCCCTTTGTGGCCTCCTGGATTCTTCCAGCTGTTTGTGGATTCCATGAATGCTTCCATTAATCTTTGTCTATTCTCATCCCACTCATGCAATTCTTATATTAATCTTTGATTAGCTTCCTTACATTCTCACAATTTCTGTATTCATCTTTGTCTATTCTGATCTTGCTCATGCAATACCTGCATTAATTTTTCTTTAGCTTCCTCATGCTAATGAAATAGCTGTATTAATCTTTGGTTAGCCTCTTCATGCTCATGATTTTCCCTATCCCACTCACATGTTTCCTTCTCATGCTCACAAAGAGTCCTTTTCAGGCTTTCAATCTTTTCATTCAGCATGTTTACCAGGGGTGTTTGAGTACTTTTGGAACTCTCCTCTGGATTATTCATTAACTGCACTGTCACCAGATTATTCTGAGTGGGAGTTCAGATACCTGTACTTGCCATTTTTTCTTGTGCTTTTTTGTCTTGTTCTGCTCATTTGGTATGAAAGAAAACCAATTTTGTGCTAAAACACTATTTTAAGGCAAGCATCAACCGGAAACCTGTAGTTGTACAGATTGTTTGATGCAGTCAAAATGAGTACAGATACAATCTAGTTCAACAAATACAATCTAGTTCAACAACAAACAACTATGGATTAGTGAACTAAGAATGTCAAAGAAGGAGTCAGCAGACTGGAATTAATAGGTTTATGGACAATTGTGGGGAGGAGATAAGATTAGAGGAATGTGAGGAGGGAAAAGGAGAGAGGGAAATAAACTAAGACCTAAATTCAGAGAGAAGAAACAGAAAGAAAGAGGACAGAGTAAAGAAATAAGGAAGAATGAAAAAATTAAAATTAAAAATTAAAAAATGAAACATTTAAATATTATATAAGTATAAAAATAATACTACTATTAAAGAAGTTAAGGCTGAGAATTTGTGAGTTGAGTAATCAGTTTCTGAATTAGGTATGAGCTCAATGGATAAGGTCTAATAATCGAAGGTGATTTTATATCTGGGGATGAGCAGAACAGCAATTAAGTCATTCTAAAATAACCCCAAAAAGACCAAAGGGAAAAGAGTAAAAAGAGTGAAATACACACACACACACACACACACACACACACACACACACACACACACACACACACACACACACCTAAAATAAAGATGATTAAAAAAACCCACACAATTTAAAAACAATTTAAAAAATAGGTAGAAAACAAGAATTCTTCTTTCTTTGGGGGTGGGGGGAGGTCTGTGTCTCCCCTGTGTCTGTAATCAGTCTCTTGGTGGAGTTTCTTGTTTACTTGTAGTGGTTGGTTTTCCTGTGGTTTGATTGGTTTCTTTTCTTTTCTTTTCTTTTCTTTTCTTTTCTTTTAGTATTTTTTATTGTAAAAATACTGTACAGAGGGTTTACAGTTACGTGAGCAAGGTAATGAGTACATTTCCTATCAAGCATTGTTGGTTGCCTCCTCCTTTGTTTTTCCCTTACCAACCCTTCATTCCCACCTCCACAACTACACTACTCCCCCCCCACACCCTCTGCCTAAGTTGTAAAATTTGTTTTTCAACATAGTGTCATGTATCTCTCATTGTTACAATGGGTGCACCTGTATCCCTGTTTAAGCATTTTGCTTTTTCCCTTCCCCTCCCCAAATTATAGAAGTGGTTCTTAAATCAGTTTGTTTGAGCATGCAGAAAGAAGCTCTGCTCTTATCTAGGACTTTATGATCCTCCTCCCAGGCTAGTTCAGTGGGAGGGAGATCTGCTTTGAGTACCACAAAAAAGGGAGATGGCAGTTTCTTCCAGCTTGGAGTTACTGTGCTGGGGCTAGGTTGTGGGTAGGGTTGAGGCCTATCAGCGATCAGTAGCTTTACCCTGAGGGGCTAGCTCCTGAGACAGTCACAGAGCCCAGTCTGGAGCCATTCTCAGGATTTATGTTTACTGAGCTTCAATTGTTTTTCTTTTACCACTCCTGCTGCTTGGTCAGCTGCCTAGGCTGCAGTGGGGAGGGCAGCCCCTTGGTCTGTTTACCCAGTGAAGATTGTCATTTCTGGTAGGAGGGTTTCCTCTGCCTTGGAAGGGCAACTTTCTCCTGGGTGAAACTGAGACAGTAGGTCAGGTTCCTGTGACCTGTTGAATGACTCCTCTTGTCTTCTTCCAAGTCCTGAATTGCAGCATGCTAGCTGCTCTGGCTGAGTCTTTGTCAGTATCAAAGATGGAATTTTTCTCCTGTGTTGGTGTAGGGGCTACTTTCCCACTGCTGCTTTGTGAGAAGGAGTGAGGATGTTTTGGGGTACTCAAACCTGTCCCTTGGTTTCCTGACTCTCCACATTCTGTGACTGTCTGTGGTCAGCATGATGAAGATTCCTGCTCCTTGTGGGTTCTTGCTGGCAGTGAGTAGAATTTGCTCACACACCGCCTCTGGCGCTTTTGTCCCGGGCTCTTCTCTGCTGATATGGTGGCCTCAGCAGCAGCACCCGGCCACCACCAAGGACACTGGCAAGTGCTCAAATCTGTCTCCTTAACTAAGCTGCCTGGGTTTTTCCTGGCCAAACTCTCTGTACTATGATGGCACACTTGGTTTGACTCTCTAGCCTAAGACTTTTCACTGGAAGACTAAAACTGCTTTCTGTGGGAAAGCTTGTTTAGCCCCCAGCTTCTCCTCTGCCATCTTCCTCATTCTCCACTTAAAGGACATTTGTTTTAGAATAAGTTCCTTTTTTACTTACATGATAACTTGGATTCATGGTTGCTTTTATGAAACACTAATGAAGTTGCAGAACTGATCATTGCAGAAAATGCCAACAAAAATCCTACTAGAAAGGATGCTATCTAGGGTTTCTCATTTAGATCTTCAAAAGCTGAAAGGAGGAATAATATCAGCTTATGTCAATAGGTTTCTTGAGAATTGGAAACGTACATATTTACTGAAAAGTTCTATCAGGATTAGTAAAATAGCTTGTGAAAACACACACTATAACGTTAAATAATGCAATGGAAGCTATTCTTGAGTAACAACACAAAGGATACTGAGGTTAAATGACCAGGTGAATGGTCATTTAATGGAGAAATGGGAGAAAGCATTTCTGGTTATTTTCCAGAGCATATAACAATTGCCTTCCATCCACTGCAGAGATTTGAGATCCTTTTAATAAAATTGAAATGTTGAAAAAAAATTAGTTCAAAAAAATCAAGTAGGCCTTTACTATATATTGGTATCAAAAGAAAGTCTGTGTTTTAATAAAATAAATTCTTTGTTCCTTTACATTTGGTTAAATATATTAAACCCACATACAAATCAGATTTTTGTAAAAATGTACTCTGTAGATAGTGACCTTAGTCTTTGAGTCTCAAGAACATGAAGAAGATCTAAGAAACAAAGGCAACAACACAAACAAACAAATAAACACATTCTTAAATGTGATTAGAAAACTAATATGTGTACTCTAAATTTGGGGATACTGCTTTTTTGTCTTCTCCATAAGTAAAGCATGCACCTCATGGTGATGCAGACAAATAGAATAAGCAGGTTAAAACATACAATTTATGTAGTTTTGAATCAGTCTGAATAAATGGAGCAGAGTAATTTTCATGTGATGTCTAACCAGCTATAAATGGACAATTATCTTTAAATACTGTGGGGGTGGATGGTAGAATTCCTCTCTGATATTACATCTCTTTGCAAAACCATGAAAATAAACATGATTTCCAGAATCAGTATCTAATAGTAACAACAATATTTCCAATAAAATAGTTTCCCAGAAAATAATTTCATTTATCTGTCTCAAAGAAGTCTCATAGCATTTCTTTTTTTTTTCTCTCAAACACCTGAATTTCTTTGTTGTTTGAATCAAATCTTTTCCATAGCAAAGACTGAAAGACAAAATCAATATTAAGCCTGCTGATTAAAGGTCCTATAATCATACAACAAAAATTGCATTAAAAGCACAAATCAAACAAACAGAATCTCAAGCTTCCTGAGAATTAATGATATATGAGAATATATTTGAATTAATATGTTCAAAAATGGCAGAAAAGTCAACAATGGGCCATATAGGTATCAGTGGAGAATTTCAAGCAGAATAATGAATTTGTATTTTCAGTACAGAAAATGAAATGATGACAAAGAAACCATAAAGTAGAAGAACTTCTATTATTTAGTATGCACATTTTCCCTGACTTAGTGGAGGGACAAGAGAGCTTCTTCACCGCAGGTGTGGAGCACATGGGCAGCAAAGATGGCACTGGGAGGGGGTTGAGTGGGCAGAGCCCAATTGACCTGCCGATCAATGCCTAACCAGCCCCTGAAGGCTCAGGTGAATAATAGGGTGTGACCTTGACAGTGGTTCCTCTTCCTCCCTTACCATGCCACCCACCCTTTTTGTCTTTGAAAAGGGGCTGTTCTCTGTTAATAAAGGAGTTTTTCTACCTGCTAGATTTGGCTCCCCGCTGTGTCTGATTGTCTCAGGGGCTGAGGGAGGCTGGGGAACAGGCTAGTGCCACACTTACCTTTCCTCCGACCCCGTCTTTCGTGGGACGGACGAAGACCCAACAACAGGGAGTGATTGACATTAGGATTTCCCAATAAAACCATTCAGAAGTGAAAGTGCTATGCAAATTTCTCCTTTCTTTCTATTTATTTTGCACTGGAAAACACCCAGAAGATATTACAGTAAATCCTACCTGTGGTGAGCATTTCAGATCAGAAAGAAGAAAAATGAAGTCCTTTCAATAAATTTTGAAAATTTGGATAAAAATAATACAAAGAAGTATTAAAGTACTTTGCCAGTTGCTGCTTAAATTGTAAACTCCTTTTTAGTAAGATGGGAGGAAAGATAAGAAAAAATTAATACAGGAGTAAATTTGAACAACAATATGCATAGACATATCACACTTTAAAAGAATATGTTAGCTGGACGTGGTGGCTCATACCTGCAATCCTAGATACTCAGGAGGTTGAGATCTGGGTATCCTGGTTCAAAGCCAGTCCAGGCAGGAAAGTCTGTGAGACTCTTATCTCCCATTAATCACCAGCAGTAGTGCTGTGGCTCAAGTGGTAAAGTGCTAGCATTGAGCTGAAGAGGTGAGGTACAGTTCCCAGACACCCACAGTTCGAGCCGCATGAACACACACACACACACATACACACACACCACACAAGTAATTGTTGTTTTAAAATCAACTTACTGACAAAGCTGAGTATGTGACTCAAGTATACATTCTTGAGAACACTTTGTGGTCACACACATAGTTTTCATAGTATAAATAACTTTTGCTTTTCAAACTTATCCTTCATTATCATTATGAATCAGATACAGTAACTGGTTTTAGAATAATTGTACTTAGACTTAAAAAGGATAAAGATGTGACATAATCCTCCTTTCCTTAAAAAAATCTTATCTTCTATTCTTTGCTTCCTCTGATATAGGTATTTTCTCCCCATATTTCAAAAAGCTATGGAATTGTGCAATCTTAGGGCACAAAGGTGTTGTATGTCAACTTTTTGTGCTCTTCCTTCATCTTTAACATTAATCCCAATTCACAACATCTAACTTCCATCCTAACTCTTTTTGTTTTTCTGAACATCAAAATGTTGTACAAGAGAATTATAATGTAACAAGTTGAGTTTATTTAGTGAAGTTACAATTCCAAATGTTCATCAGTGTCCAGTGCATCTTGATCAAACGTATCCCTTCCACTATTTTCTGGTCTCTCTCCCCACACTTATTTCACCCACTGAGCATACATACATACATATATACATACTGCTCTTGCAGTTTTTTTCCTCTGTTCACGTTCATTCACCCATCACTGATCCAACACCATTCCCTTACAATCCCTTTTTTAGCTTTCTCATATTTATTTTCATTTCATTAAAGAGATTAGTTCCATGTAGTTTTAATCTTGTTTATTCGAGAAGTTTGTTCTACTTCATGGATATATAATTATATATGCATATATATGTGTGTGTATACACATATATAAGCAGGTATTTGTGTATATGCATATAAATATATATGTGTGTGCATGCCACATTTACTTTATGAATACATCTGTTGATGGACTGTCTATTGAGAGGCAAGAGTGCATAACTGGAGTTCTGTGAACAGCAAGCATGTTGTACTTGTATCTCTGTTGTATGATGATTTGCACTCTTTGAGCATATGTCCAAGAGTGATATAGGAGAGTCATGATAGTTCCCTTTTTATTTTGTAAGAGACCCTCATTCAGATTAAAATATAAAATAAGGATTTTATAAAACCAAAATGAAAATAATATTGTTATAATTAATGCACATTAAAAGTCATTGAATGCCAGGAAAATAGAACATACACTGTTGTATATTGTCAGTAGGACCAGAAGAAGGCTAAGACAGAATAAATAAGGCAAAGTAGATGATTTTCATGCACGAAACTAAACAGTCAAGCATTTGGCACCATGGAGTCATGTGTAATGAAATGTGATATAGTGGTTGAGTGCTATTTAGATAAATTTTATACATATATGAAACCAACCTTGAAATAAATAATCCAAGCTAATACCAAAAATTATGAGAGAAAGAAGTTGAAGGAAGGAAGGAAGGAGTAGGAAGGAAAGAAGGAAGGAAGGAAATATGAAGAAAAATCTATAATTGCATCATAATTCACATTACACCAATTGTGTTTGTTTGCTTGATAGTAGTTATTCTGAAAGAGAGGAGATGTAATTTCAATTTCATTTTGATTTGCATTTCCTTATGGTAAAGATATTTAATATTTCTTTAAATATTTACTGACATTTTAATCTATTTTTTTAGAACTCTTGTAGAAGACTGAAACTAGATTCCTATCTCTCTATCTACTCAGAAAACACTTCAAAATGGATCAATAATATTAACATAAGACAGAAATCTTTAAATCTGCTATGAGAAAATATAAAGGAAACACTTGAATATATAAAAACAGACAATAAATTCCTGAACAAGGATCTAATATTTCAGGTAATAAAACCTAGATTGAAAATGGAAATGGTTCCAATTAAAGAGTTTCTACGGATCAAAGTGACACAGTACCCAATGAAGAGGCAGCCTGCAAAATATCCAATTAATAACAGACATTTATCAAAACTTAATATTTTAAATAGGTAACATAAGATTAATACTAGCCCAATGCTTTTAAGACAAATTTCCAACTCTTAGGGAAATGTAGATATTTAGAAATAAGTATTAGTTTGTTTCACTGAAAGAATAAATAAAAAGATGAATGAATGTGTAAAGTTAAGTAGATAAATGAACAGATGGATTAATTCATGAGTTATTAGAGAACAGGTTTACATATTACATTATAAGTATGTTGGTATAGAGGAAACATGATGTATTTTTTGGTGAAATAATATTGGACACTCTATTTAGAAGTCTAATTGGCTTAGTTTATATACAATTCTACCTTTTGTTTAGGAATGTATTAACAGAAATCAGTTAATGTGTTAAACTTGCATCTGGAGTCAATTTACTGTATTACACTAATTAAGTTCCATTTTAAGCCACATAATTCTGTGGTATGCTTGTTCAGGAATTCCCCCATGAATGTTCTTTCTCTAATGCATCTAGAGCATCTGCTGTTGCTTTCACTTTATGTCACCAGTCTTAAGTGTCCTCTGTTGTCACCCATACTTTGAGCAATATGGTTGTTTCTGTGTGCATGCTGGATAACAAAACAGCATAAACTCCACAGTTTGTAAACAACATACGCTTATTTATCCTAGTTCTAAAAAATAGGAAGTCCATAAGCAACACACCAGCCTACTCAGTGTCTAATGAGAGTCAACCCTTTGATTCATAAAAAAGTCTTTCTTGCTTTGTCTCTACATAGATATGATAAGAAGAACCGTGGTTATAAGCTCCTTGTAAGTGTACAATCTAGATATTACGGCAGAAGACTTACCATAAAATCATCTCCAGGCTGAATGTAAATATCTAGAATTCTGTGTATTTTGTCATATCCCCATGCATTTTAGGTGGAACTTTCACATATCAGAGAGAACATGAACCATTTGTCTCTGTCGTGTATGTATCTCTCAATTTGTTGTGTATTCTAGATACTCACATACAGTGGAACCCAAAGAGCATTGTCTTAGGAAAGGATCACGAAGATGCAATACACAAGCATCTCTTCATATGTAGATAAAATAGTAGATATACAGAAACAAACTCCAAAGATACGGAAACACAGGACATTTTTCTTAATTTGTTTTTCTTTTTTCTGATGATTGCATTTTTTGCCTTATACATGGCGTATTCATGGGAAAATCACTGGGTGGGGGAGGAGGGCAGAAAATCAGAGGAAAAAGTGTGAAAAAGTGCAGCGGTGGAGAACACTGGCTGCACTGGACATGGATAAAAGTGAACTAAGCAACTAGTGGGTGGAGATGGGAAGGAGGGAATGGGAAAGGATGAGGGCACAGATGACACTGCTTATTACCTGATGTATGTAAAGGTAACCTCATTGTCTATCAACTGTAAAACAACAATAAAATAAATTAGAAAACGAATCAGTTCCCCAGCCGGTTTACACCATTGCATTGGGGATTTGGGGATGAGGTTTTAGCACAGAAATACAGTGAGCATGCCAGCATACAAAGTAAAATGATAAAAAATTGAATTTTATTCTTACTTCTTTAATAAGCATCTAGTGGGGAATATTAAGAGCACCCTCATGATCTTAAATTAGCCTTTTATTTTTCTTATAAAGCTAATAGCCTTACTATCCAGAAAAAAAAATGGCAAAAATAAATACCTATGCTTAATATCATAAAAAAGTTTTCAAAATATAATGTCTATTAACAAATAGAGCTGAAATTATTTCAAACTACTAGTAGATTATAAATATGCTTGTATGTACTTTAACAGTAAAATATATTTCTATATGACTTTGTTCGTATCTATATTACATAATACATTGTAAACAACAGACAAAAATGCTCATATATTTCCATCTTTAATATTCTTGTACATTTTCCAATTATCTACTTAAAATTTATATTTGTGCATTTTAGTTATTTAAGAGATATATAATTACAAACTGAAATAATCACCTGTTATGTGTCTGCCACACATAAGAATGTTTACAGAGATATACAAATATCAACAAAATATAATTTTTATCACATTCTCAGAGAATCAAAAAGAAAAACATTGTGCCTATTCATATTAGTTTCCACTGTTATCTCCTATCTTGGTAAAGCATTAGTATATTTTCTATCTCTAAAATATTGTACTGTTAGAATGTGGGATCTCTTGCAACATACTTGATGTGCTTTTCATTTTTCTGATTGCTTGATTACTTTGTTTTGAGACAAAGTCTTGCCAAGAATGCTTGCAAATTTGGGATATTCTCACTGTAGCCTCTGAAGTTCTGGGATTACAGATGTCTGCCATAAGGCCAGGCTAAACAAGAAGATTTTGAAGCTCATCAATATTATACCAGTTTCAGATCTTCAATGCTTTTAAGTGCCAACTGATAACCACCTTAAATAGATGCCATATTTTGTTTATCTGTTCACTAGCTAATGAACCCATTTAATTTACTTTATGTTAGGAGTATGCAGTTATAAATCTTGATATTCAAACCCTTGTGGATGGCACAATAGCATTTCTTAGAAGGATGAATAAGAGTGGAGTTTCATGTCTATTTTTAACATATTCAATACATTCTGGCATATAGAAATAATATAGCATTTTGTAAAATGGATCCTCTGTTTACCCTAAATACTTAGGAGTCTGAGACTGGAAATATTGAGGCCAGCCCAAGAAGTAAATTCTATGAGAGGCCTCTTTTCATCAAAGAACTGAGTATTTGGTGAGCATCTGCTATCTTAGTTTCAATGGAAAACTAAAATAGTCAGATTGCACAACTCAGGCAAATGCCAGGAGAAAGAGCAAGAAATTATGCCAACACAATCAGCAAAAATTAGGACTACAGGAGTGGTTTATTTTCTTCTATGAGCACCTGTCTAGAAAACACAAGGGCCTGAATTTATACTGGCATACCTTTAAAAATAAAGTAAAATTAGAGAAACAAACAATTGAGAAGTTATCAGTTAAAATAAAAAAGACCATACATTAGTAAGAAGCTATATTGATGGTAAATAATCACTTGAAATATTCTGACAACATATAACAGAAATTTAATCTGAAAATATCAATTTACAATATTTTAAAATTAAGCAAGCCTCACAATGTTTATTGCAGAAAATTGGTGTACTTTTGTGTAAATGTTATCTAGTCATACTTTATCATTTTTTGCATACATTCCTATATTGTGTTAATTTTGATAATTTTCAAAGCACATGATTTAGAGATTTAATAATTCTTGAGTATAGCTTTCTGTTACTTTTCTTATTTATTTACATAATTTGTTCATTTGTATAGTCAACCATTTAGTGCCAGTAAAGGCACTTGAATTCAAGACCTCACACTCTTCCTCAGGTTTATTCACAATTTTACCTCTTTTACTTGAGCTATATAAATCCTACTAATTTGCTTGTGAGTTTGATAAGGTATCTCACAGACTTTCTGTCCTTACTAGCTGAAGACTGAAATCCCCTGATCTCAGCTTCCTGAGCAACTAGAGTTATAGGTATGAGTTTCTGATTTATAATATTATGTTTTAAATGTATAGCTACTATATCTAATATGAGACTTAATTTGCAACAAAATAAATTTTTTACCCAGTCAAATGATTTTTTTTAACTGAAACATCAACAGAGTAATATCTTGAACTAAAAAGCAAGAACAGCAAATAATCATATGTAAGCATCTCAAATTTTCTATTTTCCTCCTAAGTAAGTATTTTTATTTCTCTTTCATAAACTGTTGCTCAGGTACAAATATAATGAATATTTTTTGTTTCTATTGTCACCTTATCAAGATATTTTAACACTCATCCAGAATTTAACAGATTTCGGTATCTTTATTTTGTATTGCATATTATAGATTGAAAGATAATTCTTTCATATAAACCACGAAATTTGGAAGAAAACTATCAAAAGCACAGACATCCCATGAACTAATATGAGTTGAGGGCTGTAACAATTACTTGCAGGAAAAATACCTCCTATGACTTGCAATCATGACACAGTTATTTTCTACTTTCTTCATTTTGTTAGCTTGCCAGTAGAAAGAATCTTTTCATTAATACATGGTTTTGTTCATATTTTATAACCCCTGGAAATTCTTAATGTTCATGATTTCTAGAACTTTCACTGAATAATGTTTGATAGCATTTTTCCTTGTGTCTAAATACATTAGCCATAAGGAAAATATATAAGATGCTTATAAGTTGTGATTTATGTCTTAATAAGTTTCTATGCTCTAATTCCAATCTCTATTGAAACATACACTAATTGAGAAAAACATGATACATTAAGGAATAGCAATCACATTAGCAACTGAATAGATGTTAGACTCACTCTGCTCCTATTTCGTGAACACATAAGAGAACCTAGGTAATTTCTACAAAATGATTCCATCTCAACCCAAGTTATAAGAAGTAAATTGGTCTTCAATAATTAGAGTTTACAAGTCAATATACATTGGGAAAGAATTTGTACCAAATCTTCCCAAAAGAGTAGATACAGTATTTGTGCAATTCATGTCACTTCAGACTTCAAACCAAGGTCTGACCGAGACCTGAACAGATCAGGCCACTTACTGGTTCAAGAATACAATTAACACAGAGAAATGGAAAAGTAGGAAAGGAATTGATTTTACTTCAGCCTTACATGGAAGACAGGTGGTATAGAAAGCTGGTCCCTGTTTGAAAGGAGTTCCAACATTGTGCATGGAATAGAAAGAACTAAGCTGGGAAGTTGAGAGGAGGGTTTAAGTGTGATAATTTTGATGCGATTGCAGATTTTGTTCTGAAACTGCCAGGATCTTCTTTGTATCAGAACATGGGGACTATTTCTCAACCATCATAAGATGATTGTATCAGAAAGACGTGAAGGAGAAACCCTGGGTCATCCTTTAAATTTTCTCATTTTAATGGCGGCTATTACAAGCCTATCGCTTAATTGCTCTACCAAGTGACAAGAACTACTCAAATCATAACTGCATCATTTTCAATATACAATATAAATGCATGTCAAAATTTCCAATGGTGAGTTGTTGCTTTTAAAAATTAGCTATCATATGGCTTCTATTGACTACTTATCAAGACTACCACACACTTTAATTACAAAGTGAAACATTACATGAAATGAGTTCCTGTAATTTTAGGCTGAAAATTTACTTACTGGAATCATCTAACTTTAAAACCAATATATGTATATGTATATCTATACATATATATAACAAAATATCTATATTAGAATTTCATACTATAAACATGCACATAAAAGTTTTAAATCAAAGTGTTTGAAAGAGTGAATGAATGAATGAATGAATGAAAGGATGGACTTGGGTCATAAAAGAAGGATTCAGTTAGAAAACCAGTAAAAAATAATTTAAAATCATCTGGTTAACTGTCATGTGACAATCTCTTTAAATATTCAATTTTCAGTATCTATTACAGCCTTGTAAAATTTTTTATGCTAAAAATGCAATGGGTACTTTTAGTGAATTTGTTAATCTACTGTCCTTCCGTTTAAGGTATATTATATAAATAATATATAGTTAGCACCAAAAATAAAATCACTTCAAAAATTAATTCCTATTTATCTTTTTTTGTTTCTCTTTTGACACTCTGTCTACTAATACTGAACAATTTCTGAAGAGTAAATTTCTAAACAATTTTGTGGGGAAATTTAGCCTCAGGATTGGAAGAAAATAGGTTTAATTCCTTTTGTGGAATCAAAATAGCTATTCTGCTTTAAAGGACAATAAGAAAATAGCTTAGTAGTGTCAAATATAAGTGACCTGAACCTTTGAGAATGGACTCAAATTTCTTTGGATGAGTGTTCCAAAAAGGAAAAGAATTGTACCAACTTTGTTTTTCTTCCTTTTAATTTTATTGTCAAGGTGAAGTACACAGAGGTTACAGTTACATATGTAATGTAGTGAGTACATTTTTTTGTTTTTCTCCCACACATTCCCCCCTTTCAAATTGTAAAGTTACATTCCAGCATATTGTCTTGTGAGTATTACATTACATTGGTTCGCCCTTTTTCTTGTTTTTCTTAACAGAGAGCACAGATAACTTGGAATCAACATGTTCAGTACATTGGTCTTACAAGACTGTCAACTTTACAGTGTGAGGGTATTTACTAAAGACTTTTTAGTGAGAAAGTTGTTCAAGTAAGGGGTTTGCTATTTGCAAATCTAGGGATCATTAAACAAGTCCCACATACATCCCAGAAAGTTTATTAGAAGTTCATTTTAAGATATGTCAGATACAAAAGACAGGAGCAATGGCTTATTTTGTACAAGCCAAAGTAACCCTTGTAAATATGACTCTGGTGTCTTGTGCAGGCCTCCAAAAATTAGCTTCCCATTTTATTTCTTTGTGGGAGGATGAAGCCTTATATACAGTGCTTGCTTAGAGAAATTCTATTGGTATAGTCTCTTTGGGAATGCTTAACTTCACAACCAAAGGATACATAAAGCTATCAAACCTAATAAAAATAATGTAGCAATTTACATTTCAAACTTACCCCAATTCCATGTGAGTATTAACACTATTATTTCATCTTTAAGGTTATTATTTTTAAAAAAATAATTTAAAAATTCCAAGGTATTCCATAGTATTGTTTATTTCCTCTAATATTGTTTGAAAGGAAATGCCACATTTGTAATGTATTTTTTACTCCTTTCAAGTTCAATTTATTTGTAAAAAGAGTTGATAATTCAGTTTGTGCATTTAATATTTATCAACATTTACAAGCATTTAGTAGTCTTTCTTGCTATTATGTCAATTTTCTTAATAGAATATTTCATATCATTTCTGTTAACCAATAATTAGATTTTACTGTTTTTTAATCTAAAATGTTTCATGAAGGTATATTCCAGTTATATTAACTGAAAAAGAAAGGAAATCACTTTCTGTGAATAATCAATTACATGGAAATATGATGATGGTTATATTCATATTTATACAACATTTAGACCTCATTAGAAAAACATGAGGGATTCAGTATAAAACAGCTTTGAACATAATCTCAGTAAGTTTAATTTTAAACTTTCTATAAACATGCACATAGGAGTAGAAGATCTATAACAATATGATTCATTTTATTACATATAATTTCAATAGATCAAGATATTACCAAACAAACATAATGACACATTGCTTTCCCTAGCTTTATTTTGTTTTAATAGATTTTACTCTATGTGTTATATGAACTTTTCAATTCCAGTGTTTGAGACTTATTAATATTGTGAACAGTTTGAGACTTTTATTAATATTCTAAACATTTATTTTTAGGATTTTAAGTATTTTATAGTTATTGGAATATATTAGTGTTCCTTTTGTAATGGACTTGACAGTAGTCATTACTAATAGTAATGATCATTACTGATAAGGCACATTTATCAAGTTTTGCCACTTTCTAGTTTCATATATGTAATTATCTCAAAATTATCTTTACTTGATGTGTTCTTAAGTTTGATTATTCTCAATGAACTGATGAATTTGATTTTAAGTGGCGGTTGCTTTATTTATTTCCTAAATATTTATTATTATTCTGATTTCTTTCTGGGTTAATTTTTAGTGTTACTATTTTGCTTAAAAATTGTATCAATGTTCTCTTATATTGAGTTTCAGACAAATTATATTTAATGAATTGTTCTACCAAGACCAAAGGAGTATTTTACATGTTAATAATTAAAAATCTAATTCATTTCCATATGTAATCTTAAATAGCGTGAGATGGAATTTTCAAAACATTTTTGTTCAATAAAGTTTTAAATCATTGTTAAAAACATACTGTATATTTTGGGAGTATCATAAAAGCAGAATATAAAATCAGTAATATGCTTATGTACCATATTTGTTGGCTACTTTTTCTATATTTCTTATTGTGATACACAAAATGAATAAATCAGACATAATTGCCAATTTCCATAATATTATTTTCACCAGTTTTTACTTTATTTTTATTTTATTTAGTTGTGTACAGAGATTGGGAAATATGAGGGAAAGGTGGAAGAGGTGACATTGATCATGATTCTTTGTTCTCATTATGTGACTCATGGAATCAAAATCACAGCATTACATGTATTAAAGAAATAGGAATAGAGGCCACATTTGGATATTTCTCCAAACAGCCAGACACAGTTACATAGCCACAACATAATTTCGCTGAAATCATGAATAAAGTACAAAGCACAACTTTTACACCCTTCTCAGCATTTTTCAGTGAAATTAAGCCAATCAGCTTCAGACAGATCAGCTTAAACTGCTCCATTTGCCTTAAAAAGAATGTTAATATATAACAGCCAATCACAAAAAAGGTCAAAATATTTATTTTCTGCTTTATAAACTTTGCTTTAACTGTTGGAAGCAGGACTTCTTTTGACTTTCACTTGAAGTTTTCCATTTCTCAGACTTCATATTTATGCTTTATAAAGTAGTCAATCTTAACTGGCTTGATCTACTTTTATCTTTATACCTTGATGAATATAGTCCTCACACCCATAAAAAGTAAAATATTTCTATGGTTTTGATATGAGATGAGTGTGTGCCTGTATATTCATGTGTTGAAGTCTTCATCCTCAATGTGATAGGACTGGTAATAAGCCCTAATTTAATTTACTGGGGATAGGTTCCTTAGAATTATAATAGTTGTCATGAGACAATTATTCATTTGTATGAATTATTCTTTAGAATCTATTGTCTAGTTCCAGATTTTGCAGAAATTTACCAAGTTCCTTATTTGTAAACTTTCACCTTCCAACTGAAAGAATCTCTCTTATGAATTCACACTTCTTAGAAATAATTACAGATGGATCTCCTTATATAAAATATACTTTAAATGAGATGCATACAGATAGTTTGTGGATATGAACATTGGACTTACATATTGATAGTCTCCTTTATCTAGAAACATATGGTATCAAATCCTGGCATATTTTGTATCTTTGAAACGCAATCTATGTCCCATGGGAATTGAGACTCACGATTTTTAGATTCAGTTTAACATTCCCATTTGGTCATTGATTTGATGCTTTCCCAGTTTACCAGATGCTTAAAATGGAAAAATCAGTAACTAGTTGTCAATTTTTTCCCCAAAGATCCTTGTGCTTTTGTAATATCACCTACATTTAAGATTTCCTCAGTTTGGAATCTTTTTCTACATATTAGGGAATCTTCAGCTCAAATTCTAACTATGAAGAGCAAGTTACCCAGGATACTTAAACAGCATAATAAATTGCCTATTGCAACATTTTTGTTTTCTTCACAGAACTTTTACTAACTGAAGTAATTTTTTACTTTATATATTTCCATCTATGTGTATCTGTTTCCTTTTATAATAAAATAATTTTATATCAGAATATCAGAGCCTTTTGTTCTCTATAATATTGCTACTTCATGAAACACACTTGTATTGGATAAGCATGTTTGTGTGTGTGTGTGTGTGTGTGTGTGTGTGTGTGTGTGTGTGTGTGTGTGTGTGTGTGTGTGTGTGTGTATGTAGAGAGGTCTTCTAGGGTTTGACTTTAGGACCTATGTGCTGTCTCTTAGACTTTTCAATAAAGGCTGGTGTTCTAACAGGTGTTCTACAACTCCATTTCTGTTTTTGTTGTTGTCATTGTTGTTGAGTAATTGAAGAAAATAATCTTTCTTGCCTGGGCTGATTTCAAACTACAATCTTCAACTCCCAGATTCCTGAGTAGCCAGGATTACAAGCATGAGCTACCAGAGCTTGCCTAGATAAGCCAGATAGGACTAATACATAAAGAGTAGCCAAACTTAACACCCACCTTGAATTTGAGTAAACATGTTGTGTGGGTATTCTAAAAAGTTGATGTAAGCTATAACTAAATAAAATAAATATATTCCTCATAAATAATATGCTGAATAGATATAACACTGATTATCAGAAATCTAGTGACATATTTTTGTTTAGAGTGAATGATTCCTATTAACAGAGTTCAAAATTACTTTATGCAGTTAATATATATATAAATAAATGTTTGAATAATTTATTCACTGTAGATCTGTTTCAAATTCAAACTGAATATTACTAAGGGAGTTTCTCCATGTCTGTTATTATTATTATAAAAATACACATATACATAAACATAATAGATGTTCAGTTTATATGATCTTAACAAAAATATCACTAAATGTACCATCTTCAATCTATGATTTTGGTTACTTTCTTAAGGATAGTATATTTTCAAATAATGCAAACTAATTTTAAATTATCTGATTGTTTAAATTGTTTACAATTCTTTTAGAATAAGCATAATAAAACATTTATATTAAAGTTATTTTATATGCATTATAAAACACTATCACGCTCTATAAATATTTAAAATATATTTTAGTTCTACAACTTTTAAGCAACAATGTTGAGTTTGACACCAAATATCCCAGGATATGAATTAGAAGCAAAAAACAAACTTTTAATACAACATATTAAAATAGTTGAAAACATGCCTCTCGCCTTTGGAATCTTTTTTTATGCATCAGTAAAAATCCTTTCAGAATAGTAATAGAATAAAGTATAATTAGGAAATGGCAGTCAATTGCTCTTGGAAGTATTTCTATTTATCACCATTAAAATGCTGCTAAGCTTAAAGACAAATGTTCTGTGTGTGTGCATTTGTCAGATAAGAATTCTGAATAAATAGTGTTCTTAAGATTAACATAAATAGCCTAAAGGAATGCCAGTATATGAAATAAGTTAAGAAAGAAAGGATAAAAGGAAAAAAAGAAATAAAAAAAATGCCAGGTATACCCATTCATCACAGTTTAGATTATTTTTCTGCTTTTATATTTATTTAAAAATTCAAGCATGAATTTCATCTATTTCTTTTTCCTAACATAATATGCCCTCACCCCCCTCACTCCACATAATGAACTCATTTTAATAAGGTTACGTTCATTTTATACCACCATCTATAAAACAATTTGGGAAATCCTTCAAAGAGATATTCACACCCTTTCAAAGTTTTTATTTTCTTTTTTTGCAGTCAAAGGGCTTTAACTCAGAGCATGGGTGCTGTCCCTAAGCTCTTTTGTACAAGGCTAGTCCTTGAGACATAGCTCCACTTCCTGTTTTCTGGTGATTAATAGAGATCATAGTCTGATAGCTGTTCCTGCCTGGGATGGCTTTTGACTCTCAATCCTCTGATCTCAACCTCCTGAGTAGCTAGGATTACAAGCATAAGCCACAAGTGCCCTGCTAAACATTTTAAATTATCTATATAATGTTGCTAATGCTGTAAGCAACGTAGAAATACATACTATCAGAAATAGTAATGGAAATGTCACTGTACACCTTTCTTTTTTCATTCTTTCTTGTGCACTTCTTTTCAGAAAGGAGCATTTTTTCACTTTTCTGTCTTTAAAAGTAAATCACTTTCTTCTCACTTTTTTAAGAATTTACCGTCTTCATCTACATGCATAATTTATTGGGTCTTTTCCTTTTGCTTCCATTTTCACCATTTAAACCTTTATCCTGTCCAAGTCATTAAGATTTTTCTGCATCTCAAAAGACTACATTTAGTTAGATGTTCATAAGATCATATCAGTTATTTTCCCATCCACCTGCTCTAGAACTTTAACGTGGTGTCATTAGGAAATCATCCTTTACTTGTTTTAAGAGGAAATATTCTAATTAAAAATATATATGTATGTTTATAAACTCAAGATATAGAACTCTAGCCTTGACAACCACAATTTTCCTAAACTAAGTACTAAGTTTCTACAGCCAAAGCAGCTATGTCACTACTAGTGAGAGTGGATTGTGAAATATCTTCAAGTTCTGGTAGCTTTGAGCCCATGAACCATACATGGGCTTAGACAGAAACAACACCAAAATACAATCCATCTAGGGATGAAAACAGTGTAATGAAACTCATTGAAAAATATTGCATAACATTGAGTATAAGGATGAGGAAAATGAGTATAAATAAGGGGATCAATATCACATATGCATGTGTAAAATACCAAAATGAAACCTCTTTGAACAATTAGAAAACGCTAAAAACAAATAAATATCAGGGAGATAAATTAGATGCTGTCTGGGATGAGCACTATGGGTAGATGGTATGATAAATAAAAAAGCTTAGTTATAGTAAAAAATGTTCCATTCTGGTTTCATCAATTTTTATGTTTAATTATATATGAACCTTTTTTTGAAAAGCAAAGAATGTTCCAATTGGTTCCAATTGTGGAAGCTTCCTCCCTCCCTCCCTCCCTCCCTCCCTCCCTCCCTCCCTCCCTCCCTCCCTCCCTTCCTTCCTTCCTTCCTTCCTTCCTCCCTTCCTTCCTTCCTTCCTTCCTTCCTTCCTTCCTTCCTTCCTTCCTTCCTTCCTTCCTTCCTTCCTTCCCGCCCATCCTGGGGCTGGTACTTTGGGCCTGGGCGCTGTCTTCAGCTCTTAAGCTCAAGACTAGTATTCTATGACTTGAGCCACAGCGCCACTTCAGGTTTCCTGGTGGTTTATTGTAGAAAAGAGTCTTGGAACTTTCTTGTCCTGCCTAGCTTTGAACAGCGATTCTCAGATTTCAGCCTCCTTTGTAGCTAGGATTACAGGTGTGAGCCAATGGCACCCGGTGGAAGTTTCTTTTACATTGTAAAGAAAATCTTATGTGGTTTCCATTTTATAACACCAAAATATCCTTATATAATGAGTTAGTTTTAGGAATTTTAAGGAAAGTAGAATGGCAACATATAAAGCTGGTCAGCTGTCAAGAATATATTGTGAGCTCATGCCTCATTCATTAAAAAAATGTTAAAGCATCAAGTTATTATAGGGATGGAGTAATAACTGAGAAGAAACAATTTGGATAAAGGTTAGCAAATCACAACAGGTATTTTAAAAATTACATAAGATATCACACACAAAAAAAAACCAAAACGAACAACCCCTTCTTTTTTTATGGTCACTACAAAATGCAAGTAATTAGATTTTTTTGTTTTCACTTAGAAAAATGTTTTTAATTTTGTATTTATGGTTAGTTTCTAAAAGAAAGAGTATTTTTAAGACTATTATATTTTATTTACCAACTATTTTATTTGAATTCAAATAATATTCTTGTATGCAGTACGATAACTTTCAGAGATTGTTTAATAATTGATTTTCATGTTTCATGAACCCTTCAGTTGTCCTCATATTTAGCAGGATGTTTCTAAAAAGACAAACTTGATGTTACATAAGCATTTAATGAAAATGTTTTACAGTTAGAAATATAATTGGTTATTAGGAATAGAAAAGAAGATACTAGGCCTTTAAAACACATTTAGAAATTAGTTCTATGGTCATTTTGAATGTGAATTCAACACAATTACTTCATAAAATGTTGTGTAAATGAGAGATATTCTTTTATGATAAGATAATTTCATAATTTCTAGTCTGTCTAAACACAGTTTCTCCTCGAAAAAGAGTATAAAATCCTGTTCATCTTTTATGCCACCTATCCTACTCTGAGACCTGTGAGGTGATTTCAGTTTTTATATTACAGATTTCTAAGGAGACTATTTTTCAAATATTACAGAAGTAGTTTTAGATTTGCTTGAATTTTACAAGGTTTTGCTTTATATGTTTCTAAACTTCCAGATTAGAAGAACGCTAAATGAAATACCAAATTAAAGTTTGATTTCTGGCTAAGAGATATAATTAAATAATCTGAGTGCCACTCCAAATACATTCTTAATGATTTTGATGTGGATCCATTATATTGTGATAAGCACAACATCTTAAAATTTCAGCTTTTATTCTCTTTGAGTTTGTTAAACCACAGACAGTCATGGTCTGATAACCTCACATTATTTTGTTTATCTCTATGAGTCAAGTGGTCTTTGCTTGGTTTGGGGCTGGCAAACATATCCCAGACTGAATCCATTTGGGAGCAACAAAAAAACAAAAAAAGATTTAAAAGGGAGAACCAAAACACTGAAAATATTTGGCCAACACTTTCTCTGTTATGACTCTGAAGTAGTTAAAACAGAAATTTGAAAGGACATTCTAAGTTTATCAGTAATGTAAGAGCACACATTTTTAAAAAATTTATTTCACTTTTCAAAAAGAAGATATATTTTTGTTGGTTGAAGCACTAAAGTCATAATGTTAATATCTATATAATAAATACATGTATGTTATATATGTGAAACTTTTTCAAAAAATTTAAATAATATAAAACATTTTATTTTATACTATGTTAAATTATGTATTTTATTTCATATTAAAATATAGTGAAATAATTCTTTATCTTCTCACAAACTATAGAATAATCAATTTTACATACAATTTTACAAACAGCCTGGGAACAAACTTGTAACTTCGAAAAAAAAATGTTGATGACATAATACCTAAATGTCACAACATTTGTATTTATGTTATTACACAGTAATTAAACACAACTAACATTCTTTTGTAGGCCCTACCCAGAGTTCCTTGTTAGGCAGGTTTTGGTTGATCAATTTATTCTCTCATCTCAATTTGTAATTGCCACAATTGCCTAACTGTCTTTTTACTAATTTGTGTCAATATGATGTGAAAGATCTTTAAAGTTTATTTGTTTGTATCCTTTTTCATATTTGCATTTACATATTTCATTGCTGCTATGATCCTTTGTCTTTGAGGATCTAGGTATTTAGTTTCTTAGAGATTTTATGGATGTTAGAATGTATTCTGCTCTCAAGACTTCTATGTATCAACCACAGGTAAATGAGGACTACTTGAGTCAATTGGAAAAATCTTTCCTATCCTCTATCTTTCATATCCACAAGTGAATGGGTTGTAATGATGCATTTTCTATTACTAACATGAACACAAACATTGAGTCAGTTCACATTGTTAACACAATAATTAAAATTAATGTATTCTCAATATACATGTGAAAAATATGTGGAGGGCATCAAAATCCATTCAAGGTGAAAATGGTTGTGTTTGTGGTAGGGCTTGAGTTCTTGCTTAGCTTTTAAACTCAGTGGTGCTGTTGTACCATTTGAACCACTTTAAGCTATTTGCTGATTAGAGATAAATGTCATGCAAGATTCTCTGCACAGGCTAGCTTCAAACCATCATCCTCAGTAGTGATACATTTATGATTGTGTGAACAGAAGTGATTTAATAGTTCTTGTAACATATTATATGTGACACATTAATTTCCACAAGGAAATCACAGCTAGAAGAAAAACAAAATATGAAAACCCAGAATCTAAACTTCCAACATAGAATAAAATCCTAATAAATCTATTAAGTTTCCTAATAAATCTTTAAGTTTCATTAGGGGCATATTTATAGGAATTTATTTAAATAAAGTTTATTATTACCCAGATATTACATGATATGCAGTTCAGCATTGATTTCCCAGTGTTATTCAGGACCCAGACCAGTGGATACTTAAAAGTTACATAGTTTTAGTATAGTTGCCAGAATAATCCTTTAGAGCGCTAATAACTGGAAAAAAAGTCTATTAAAAAATCAGAACTCAAAGTTTTATTAACACTCCAGCAATTACAGCTAAAGTAATTCTCTTGCATTGCTTCTTTGCTGGCGTATTACAAAGCATGTGAGTTTGATAACAGATTATAATTCTATGTCACAAACTAGGAATGAAAGAAAAAAATAGACAGAAGTGACTGATAGGTAACCCCTGGAGAAAGGATGGACTGAAATTTGATTGATTCCAGAAGTCTAAAGTTGAGCTAATTTGGGTGTTGATTAGACTTTTATTTCATATTTTTATTGTAAAAATACTTTACAGAGGGGTTACAGATACATGAGTAGGGCAATGAGTACATTTCCTATCAAGTCTTGTTACCTCCCTTTTGATTAGACTTTTTAAATGAAGGGGGAAAGAGGGAGGGAATTATATTTATTTATTTATTTAGTTAGTTAGTTAGTTATCGGTCATGGGGCTTGAACTCTGGGCCTGAGTGCTGTCCCTCAGCTCTTCAGCTTAAGGCTAGCTCTCTACCAGTTGAGATACAGTGCCACTTCTGGTTTTCTGGTGGTTTATTGGAGAGAAGAGTTTCACGGGATGGCTTTGAACTGTGATCCTCAGATCTCAGCCTCCTGAATAGCTAGGATTACAGGTGTGAGCCACCAGCACCAGGCTAGAATTATATTTTAATGTTAGTTAAAAGACAAGAGAAATGATGAGACCACTTTTTTGGTTATTTATATTATTACATTTTTCTCAGATAATATCATTTCTTTTAAATTTTCATTTGTGTGTGTGCTTAATTTTGTTTGGGATGTTATCTAGATTACTTAATATTCATGTCTCTTTTTGTTAATACTTGTTCTTATGCATAGGAAGAATTTAAATGAGAATTAAAACATACATTTTTGTGATGTAGTAATATACATGGAATATAATTGTGTTAGTAATAGTTAGAAATGTCAAGTTTATATTCCCCTAAAATTAAATTTGAATTAATATAAAATACAGGTTTCCTTCACTTCCATCCCAAAAGATTTAATTTGCCAACAAATAGATCAATGCAGATTCCATGCCTCTGAATGATATAATAAATTCAAATGTAATAATTTAATTTTAATATATATAGATATCTGAGACACTTGATAAATAGGCTTTATGCTTGTTACAGATTTAATTTAATTTAGAAAAATATTATCTTTTATTTCCCTTGAAATATTTTCAGTGTGCATGTGAGTACATGTGAATATATATATATGTGTGTATGTTATATATGTTGTATGCATTATATATGTTATCCATATGGTTTCATATATATGTATATTTATATGTATGTATTTATGGTTAGCTTGAACATGATATTAAATTATACAATTATATTTCAACCATAACAATTTATTTTCAATAGAGAACTTTTCAATCCTGTAGATTTCTTGCATGTCTCCTGTTCGGGCCACTTAATGATCTTGAAGTGTTTTCACTTGTAAGGTGTCACATTATTTATGAGCAGACTCTTAGGACTGTGGCAGCACACTAGGCAGCATTAATAAAGCATGTCTTGGAGCAATGTATTTGTTTTCACAGGCTGAAATCAATTCACCTTGAAAGCTCTGCTCATACAGAATGAATAACTCTGGAGATAAAAGATCTATCCTATTAGCAATAAAAGAATAGTCTTGGACAGTTATAAATTTAAAAGCAAGTATGTTTGTTGTTATGCATTGTCTCTGACTTTCTATATCTTAAGCTGGCTTGGCTATTTGTGTATTATGTGGAAAGTTTTTCTTTGTTCTAACTGGTGAAATCTGGCATTTTTGGACATCAAGGCAAGAAAAAACACTGAATCAGTGGGGCTCATCTGTACACAAAGGAAGAAACATAAAAATGTCATGCTGTGGCTCAAAGTGATTGAGTTCTAGCCTTGAGCTCAGGGAAAGTGTTCAGTCCCCGAGTTCAAACCCCATAACCAACACAAAACAGAAAGAAAGAGGGAAGAAAGAAAAAAGAAAGAAAGAAAGCAAGGAAGGAAGGAAGAAAGAAAGAGAAAGAAAAGAAAGAGAGAAAGAGAGAGAGAGAGAAAGAAAGAAAGAAAGAAAGAAAGAAAGAAAGAAAGAAAGAAGGAAAGAAAGAAAGAAAGAAAGGAAGGAAGGAAGGAAGAAAGAAAGAAAGAAAGAAAGAAAGAAAGAAAGAAAGAAAGAAAGAAAGAAAGAAAGAAAGAAAGAAAAGAAAGAAAGAAAGAAAAGCATGAAGGAAGGCAGGAAGGAAGGCAGGAAGGAAGGAAGGAAAACGAAATTATATGCATCATGATTACAGTGTAAAAAATAAAGTGTTTCCCACTCAGAAATAGCTCAGAGTTAATTAAAAATCAACATAGATTTACTTAAAATGGTTATTTTTTCAGAAGAGAAAAACGTAGCTGGTATTTTTCAGGCTATTTGAAGATTATTTTTCATTTCTTAAAATATTTTTAAAGAGTTCATTAATCATGTTCAAGTGTAATTTTTTGTAATTGTTTGTAATTGAATTTACTTGTAGATTTATAGACACACTAATGAATCCAAATTAGGGAAACCATGCAGCTTATGTTTCTTTGAGTCTAGCTTACTTTGCTTAATATAACTTTTTTCAAGTCTTTCCATTTCCTTAGGATGGGAACAATGTCATTCATCCTGATGGAAGTATAAAATTCAGCATCTTTCCACTCTGCTCCACACTCTACACACTTCTACATACACAACTTGTTATAAACAGCGAAATCTTTAAAATCCTTACACTTCTTTCTCACTAATCTCTGGAAATGTGATTATGCTGCATAACTATAGAATATTGCTAGTTTCACTTTAGTAAAAAATTTGAACATGTTATATAGATTAGTTGCTTTTTAATATCTTGAAGGTTATGTCTTTGAATGGATGCAATACTGTTCATTTATTTGTGTAATTAAACTGTCATTTCTAAAATAAAAACTTCCTTATTCATCATTCATTTGATTATTTGTATTTATTGTTTAATTCTAAGGCTTGTGGGTACATTTTATAAATACTTTATCAGATTTATAATATTAAAATATCCCTAATTGTAGTTTTTCTTTTCATTACACACACACACACACACACACACACACACACACATACAGGAGCAGCAGATACATTCATAAACACATGCATATATGCATTCTTTTTTTAAATAACACATTCTTTTGGTTTTAATTTAAAATAGACATAAACTGTAATTTAAAATACTGTGTAATATATAGTACATTTCTTTATAATTCAAGTTATATTTCATACAATTTGTACAAAATTGCCATATACCATTTCATCTTTTTCACAAACTGTGAACCATGTGTATTCAGGTTATATGTTGAATGTTGACATGTAAGTTTCCAATATTCCATTGATCTTCTGGAAGGATTATCTTTTCTGCATTGAACTATCATTTCAGCCATGTGAAATGTCAGTTCAATCTATTTTGTTTAGATTTCTGTTATTATTTCATTTACTTGGTTTACAGGTTTATACCTCTGAAAATATCACTCTTCTTGGCTTACTTTAGTAAAATTAATTATATGTTGGAACTAATTAAATACATAATTATTTGGTCTAATTAATTAAAATAGGGTAAATCTTAACATTGAAAAATTTCAATTGTCTATATCTGTTCTGATCCAGAATAATTCGTTACTTTTGACATCTTTATACAATTTTTAAAATTAATTTATCAATACCCCAAAAAGTTGTGTTAAATGGGTAAATAAATCTCTAAACACAACAGAGAAGTAATGATAACTTAATAATTTTATTCTAATATTTCTAATATGACATATATTTTCATTAATTTAATCTTCTTCCATTATCATTATAACCTTTGTGTATTTTCCCATGTAGAGATAAGCCTGTTTTATCAAAATGATCTACAATAAATAGAATGTTCCAATAAGAGATTTTAAAAATATATTTATTTTTTCAATATTCACATTCAGATATTAATTAAATACAATTGAAGATTAATTAAAATTCAATTAATTAAGTCTGTAGTTGCTATTTCCGACTGAAGTTTTAAATTCAGTTTATTTTTGTCAGGATTTTGTCCCTGTAAAAATATCAGATGAATGCAAGTAAAGACAATTTTACTTATTTCTTTACTGTGGCTAAATTTATGACGTATTTTCGCTTTTTATTGCATGAGCTGTTACTTCTCCTGTGATGATAGAATATGAGATCATATCTTTACTTTGTTCCTGGATATAGGGAAAAAGTGTTCACTCTCATTAAAGGTGATGTGTGACATGTGTATTCCAAAGATAACCTTTATTAGGATTCTGAAAATTCTATTTTACTAAAAGCTTGCTGAGGTCATTTTTCATCATGAGCAGATATTGAATTCTTGTCATTCAAATTATTAGAAAAGTTAGTACTAATATAATAGGACTTTATTATGATTTTTGTATGTTTTTATTAATTTTGTATGGAATATTTTGAATTCTCTACTAATTTGATCTTAATTCAATTTAATTCCTCTCCTACATACTGCAATACATAGTTTATATGAATAAAATAACCTTTTATCTGCCCTATATACTTTTACCTGTACTATATTACATAAATCTTATCTCCACTAGAAAACCAGAAGTGTCTCTGTGGCTCAAGCAGTAGAGCGCTCGCCTTGAGCTGAAGAGCACAAGGACAGCGCCCAAGCCCAGAGTTCAAGTCCTAGGAATGAAAAAAAAGAAATTCAATTGCTAGTATGCCCTCAGTTACATTGTACCCAAAGTCCAAAACGCTATTTATGGTCTGTGTCTTTAAATGGGCTTGTTCTATTTCTGTAGCTTTTACTCACTAATTGATTGCAAGAGGAGACTCATATTTGAGACAACCAAATATATAATACAAAATTAATATTTATTGTCTATTTACTATCTAAAATATGAAACTTGTATAAAATAATGATATTCATATTTATTATTTGGTATTAAAATTACAACACAACAATCTGAAAAAGTTTGAAAAATAAATCTCTACCTCTCACTTTGTATGGGTCAAGGATATAGAATATCATAATTGCAGATCTCTGACAATGGACCCACCTTGACATAGAAGTCAAGTTATCAAATAATCCTGTCAAACCTTTGTCAATGGCAAGTCTCTCTACAGTACTTTTCACAGCACAGGAGGAGGCATTCTCTAAACTGAGTAATTCAGGAACAAATAGAAATCTTGAGAAAGATGAAAATGTAAGCTTCCATACTCACACTCTAATCTTTGTAATAAAATGCCATCATATTGCTCATATCATGATCATTAGAATTAAATCCTGAAGTCTAGCCTATACGTAGTGTGACAGAACTATGTAAAACTTGAATGCCTGTAAGCAGAATTCAATGTAGTCATTCTAAAAGTTCTCCACCACCAAAACAAATACTGATACTCTTCCACTAATCCATACCATAATAATGACAAAACTATTTTTCAGTTTTTATATAAAACAAGTTTTTCTTTTTCACTTATTGAGTTAAAAATATGCTACTAGTTAATAATCCAAAATACAGGATATAAGATTTTATCATAGTTTTTGTCAATAATTGTTTAGTAGCAAATATGCATGTCACTTGACATTTATCAGAGTTTACATTAATAATGACTCACTAAATTATGTTTCATATAATCCTACTGTGTGCTAGGAAAGAAGGCAAAGGGGAAACACTAAATTACTAATTATTTTCTATTTGTTTCTGTACTTAGTAAATAGTTTCTACAATTGGTGACTTAGTCATATACCTATATTTTTCTTCAGTTGCTAAATATATTCCTATGAAGTTACAATGGAATTTATCTAACGCATCACAAGCATCAAAATCTACTACTGATGCCATAGAGATATGTCACTTAAAATGGAGTCTTCTGCTATTCCAATGAATAATCTGAAATTAATTTTGTTTTTGTTATCAAGGCTTCTGGTAAGCTATATAAATAATATCTCTTGATTCATCTATTTTGATACCTTTTAAATATATTGCCAGAGACTGACAGGGGCATTGATGACTACTACTTGGATCTGACCCTCCTGTAAACATTGTACCATTTATCAAGCATGCTGATGAGCACAACATATGAACTGGTGCCAGGAGGTCTTAGTAAAATTCAGATTTATTAGATTTTTTTCTTCTCTTTATCTAAGAAGTCTGTCATCCTGTCATCCAGCATGAGTAATGCTTTCAAGTTGAATGAATCTGAGATAGAAAGAACAAATATGCTGCCACTTACCATTCTTTAAAAAGCCTGACTAATTCTGAATTCCAAGTGGAGGGAATGGACTGCTGACATGAACTATATCTACCTTGTGAAATTTAATTCTTCTTCTATTTTTTTCTTTTTCGTTAGTCAAGATTGAGGAAAGAATATTCACCCATTGGGAACAAAATTTACAGTTCCCTAAGCAAATGGTGGTGGCTATAAATTTTTTCCTCATTTCTCTTTCTGTTGCAATATCCTGGTCACTTACATGTGTGAATTCATTATGCTTTCAATATGACACATATTGGATTTCTTGTTTGACAGCTGTGGCTGACAGATGAGGACATTCTAGAGATCATTCAAGGGCTGATGCCCTTGGGTGAGGTTGAGAGGTAGATGGCTGGCAGCTTATTAAAATTGGTTTGGATTTCTAATGGAGAAAATCACTTTCATAGCTTTGAAAGTGCACCAATTTCAACATTACAACGAAAATCTAATCACTAATGCAACAAGCTAATTCTTTATTCTACATACAAAAATAACTTTTCAAATCTTTGTCCCTCATTCCTTCCCTCTTCAATATCAAAATTCTGTTTAATGATAATACTAAATTCTGTCTTACTGCATATTTGATTAAATACATAAAGGAGTCAATTTAAATATTACTCATTCGTATATGATATGCACAGTGGCTTAGTCTATGAAATTGTAAATGTTAGCTAAACAAAACTACATGTTGTCTGTAGGGGAGAAGAAGAGAAAGTTCAGTATTCTGAATTTAAGAAAATATGAAAATCTTCAAAAAATTGAAAGGTATAATTTAATGAATAGAAATTTATTAGTTCACCCTGGACAATGGAATTGCAATTCGGGTCTATATCTTTTGTGAGCCCTCTACAACTCAAACCACAACTCCAACTTTGATCTTTCTTTTTTTATTAATTAATCAACTTTTTATTGTAAAAGTGTTGACAGAGGGGTTACAGTTTTATCAGTCAGATAACAAGTACATATTTTTGAACAGTATCACTTCTTCCTTCCTTTTCTCCTAGTTATTTCCCTTCCTGATCCACCTCTCCCACAAGTTGTATAGTTCATTTTCAACATTGCATTCACCCTTCATCTCACCATTTTTCTGATTATTTCCAAGATATAGTATTGCAAGCTCTTCTGCTCAAGACTAATAGATGTCAAACCACAGTCCTTCTATTCACAGCCTCCCACGTAGCTAGGATTCCAGGAATGAACCCTCCATGCCTGGAAAACCTTAAAATTCTCAAGAGAAATCAGGGAATGTCTAAAACAGTTACAGGTGATGGGTTATGTGATGGATGGAAAGTTGGCAGGTGAACAATAAGGGCTAATGTGAATGGCTCCACCTACAGAGTTCTTCAAGAAACTATATCCAGGCTAGTAACCTTTGTAGTGCCCATGCAGAATAATTCTGAAAAGTTAGATCTAGTGACACTATGCTACAACTTATATTTTTGTAAGAAAACCTGCATGTAAGATGTCTGTGCACTTTTTCCCTCTAATTTCACAATGCAGACTTTCTTCTCCAATATCAACTTCAGGAAATATAAAAGGCCAAATAATAAAACAAATTAATGAGATTACGAAAGACATTAGTCTCCACAGGAACATTTTAATATATCAAGCTAATTAAATCACCAGCTAAAAACTTGACTTTCAACTTCTAGTAAAAAATTCTGGAGTTGCTCATTAATATTCTTGAGGTTGTTGCTTTAGGTAATGGTATTCGGGGATAATAAATGTTTGAAGAGGTTCTACATAGCAATTAGTAATATTGGAATGCTGTTACTATATTAGCAGCCTTATTGACTCTAACCATAAAATTTCATCACTCTGTAACACCATGCCTAATCTAAGCTTAGAGACCACTTAAATAGGATCCCAAAGCAGTAGCTTTAACACTTTTGACATGTTGATATGACTCTGAACAAATCAGGTTTGAAATGTATTACATTTCCCACAGAGTTATCTTGCTTCTCTGTCACCATTATTTCCCAGCTTATATAGTGCATACAATATTATGATGATATACTACACAAGGAAAGTCAAGATCAGCCAACATCCTGACAACACTCAGAAGAAAACACCTTGATGGGGAAAAAAATAAATGAATCTCACCAATAACCAAATAGGATTTATATAACCTTTGAGGTTTTTTTGGTCAAATATTAGTATGTTACTCTAAGATTCTTATATACATATTAGCAAAAATTGTATATTATAAATAATCAACATCATCTTTGAGTAGAGAACATTAAGGTTACTCACTCAGTGGGCTTGGGTTGATGAACATTAATAGTGTCCTGATACTAGCATTTCTAAAAACTTTTCAGATAGGACATTTTTTTTAATTTAATTTAATTTTATTTGTGAACATACTGTACAGAGGAGTTACAATTACATGGGCAGGATAATGTGTACATTTCTTACCAAGCATTGCAGCCTCCTCCTTTGTCAACCCAGATGTCCCTCAGTAGATGAATGGATCAAGAAAATGTGGTATATATACACAATGTAATTCTATGCCTCCATCAGAAAGAATGACATTGCCCCATTTGTTAGGAAATGGAAAAACTTGGAAAAAATTATATTAAGTGAAGTAAGCCAGGCCCAAAGAAACATAGGTCCCATGGTTTCCCTTATTTGTAATGTCTAGTATATGTATGAGTCAAGCGGAAAAGGTCAGATAATGTGATGTCAGGAAAATGAACCCTTAGATATGTATTTTAATGTTTTTTTCTTTTATGCATGTGTTTCTAGGACATATTTTTTTAACTGTGAAATAATAGATTTTTTTGTTAAATTACTTTTGTAATATTTTGGGTAATTAAATAACATTGAAGAAATAAAATTGAAGGGTCACTTTTTTCATGTATAATGTAATTCAAAATTGTTAAAACTGTCAACTTTTTAGAAACTGAGCTGAATTAATAATAATAATGTTTGTCTTACAGTATGACTATCTCAATTTAATACTTAATATAAAATAAGTTTTCAAAACAAAGAGAATTCAATTTAAAATTTCAAATTCTAATTTCCCTCATATTAGGATATGAGCTGTTTTATTATATGAACTTTTAAAAAATAATTTTGATGTGTGAAGTTCGAAACTATTCATTACATAAATAGAATTATAAATCAATGACAGGTTTGCATTTTCAATAAATTAGATTTAGCTAATGATTTAAGCTAAAAATAATTGAGTTTCACAGGAAATTACTGCTTTTAATGCATAAAATATTGTTTTAGTACAAATAACTAACTCTCCTCCCAAATATCCATTATGCTGTGAATTGGTTTAAATACGCATTACAAGGGTACTAATGGATAGTCGCAGTCAAAACAGTAGATAAGGAGAATCACACTGTGAATCTAGCTTAGAAAAACAGATAATCAGATCACTATCTCAACAAGTAAGCTGAATATTTTAAGGTTTGTTTTTTTTTTTGTCTTTCCTGAGGCTTAAACTCTTGAACACTCTCCCTGAGTTCTTCAGCTCAAGGAGAGTTCTACCACTTGAGCCATAGAGCTACTTCTGGTTTTCTGGTGGTTAATTGGAGATAAGAATCTGCCTGAGATGGCTTTGAACCACGATCCTCCATCTCAGCCTCTTGAGTAGGTAGGATTACAGGCAGGAACCACTGGTGCTTGGCCAAGGCAGTTTTAATGCTGGCTAAAGGAGGTAAGTGAAGGAAGATTGCTTTCTAAGGCTGTATATGGAGCAAGACAGGTGACTCTATCTTAAAATTCTATAAAAAGGACTGGGGGATGGCTCAAGTGGAAGTAGTTCTACATAGCATGTTGAAGCCCTGTATTCAAATCCAGGTTCCATTATATATATATATATATATATATATATATATATATATATATGACAATTCCATTGATGTTACTTTTTCCTCGAGGAAAATATTCATTTTTATCCATTTGATCTGAACTGCAAGTAGTGATCTATTTATAATGAATAGAAATGACAGTAGAGGAAGTAAGTACTGTTACCATGCAGAATCCTGATTGAAAACACCTAAAACAACCATATTAATATCATCAGTATATAATATTGTCAATACGTTTTCATAAATATATATTATGCAATAAGAATGACTCACCTGGGGCTGGGAGGCTGGCTCAGTGGCAGAGTGCTTGCCTTGTATGCATGAAGTCCTGGGTTTGATTCCTCAGTACCACATAAGCAGAAAAAGCCAGAAGTGGCACTGTGGCTCAAGTGGTAAGAGTGCTAGCCTTTAGCTGAAAAGTTGAGGGATAGTGCCCAGGCCCAAAGTTCAGGCCCCATGACCGATATTTTAAAGAAAAAAGAAAGAAAGAATGACTCACCAATGCTGTTGTATACTTCTTAACAGGTCATAACACTCATCTAATAATGAGAAATGTGTGTCAATCAAGCTATTCTCTATAAAATATCTAAGTCTTTTTCGAACTTCACATGGCCAAATCCATAAAACACAGGAAAGCTTAAGACACTAAGGAAATAATCTCAGAAATGATACACGGTGACCTGAATGAGATAGGTATATACTGTTAATACATCTTGAAAGCATACAATCATGGAGCAATAACCAAGCAGGCTCAGGAACCAAACTCAGAACCTCAGATATATAGACATTGATGTCACTTCAACATCATGCACATAGCATTCCAAGTACCCTCTTAAATTTAGCAATACAAATAAAATATTAAAAAAATCTACTAATAAGTGTTTAAAGAAAACAAAAATTTCATAAATAAAAGCAAACTTTGTCCTAATATATTAATTTTCCATCCTATATGATTTTTTGACTACCTTATTATTTTTCTTTGAGTAAATGCAAACCATAAGAAGATCATTATATGCAGATAAGGATAGCGTTAGCTAATTCTGACTCTAGTATTTTCTGGGCTACCTGATAATGAACTTCAGGTAGGAACTGGTAGTTTCACCTATGGAAATTACTACATATTATTTCATTCCCCTCATCATGTATAGATGCTAAACAGATGCTGAGATTCCCTGAACGATATATTCATTTACTGAATCAGATTTAAATGATAATTCATACCTAGGCTTTTTTTGTCAAAAAATATCAATACTATTATATGCAGAGCTTACTTCTTCCATTGAAGCCATGTGCAAGAGTGAACAAGCTGTACATGACAGAAAGAATGTTTGCTTGCAAAATACCAAGAGAACATTAGAAACTTAAACCTTGGAGCCCGTCGTTCCTTGTATTCCACTTCTGTGAAAATTTAGGTGTTGGTCTTGGAGTGGTAATTGGTGATTAGTCAATTACTGTGTACATTATCGGTGGAGTTACATCTTTTACGTGAACATAAATATAGATAAGTTTTAATAATTACTATTGTTAACTTTTGCAATTAGACATGCTGCTATAGGTTTTATAAACTTCACTTTTTCATTTGTGATTGTCCTCATGATCTTGTTTTGTGATATATATTATACACTGGTTAAACTGAAAGTCAATGAAAATCATTCCATTTTCATCTGTTTTTACAGATAAGAAATCTAAAAGTGCCCTTTTATGTGCTTTATTCACTATGATATCTAATAAAATAGATTATACTTAGAAATGGTGAGAGACTTCCATTTTTCATGAGAGAACTATTTTAAAATAAAACTCAAAGCCTTCATAAAGAATAAGCTTTTATGTGAGGCTATATGTTGAAAAAGTTCAAGCATGAATACACGAGGTGAAATAGGAGAATATACTAAAGACCAAATAAAAGTAAATTATTTTTTGCTTGTTGGGGAAGACATGGTTAGTGACTCAGTTTATAGATGAATTGTGCTGTGGAATTCATGAAGTTTTCAGGTACACAAAATTTCCGGTTTCTAATGAGTAGACAGGTTAGAGAATATCTACAGTCAATAACATATAAATGAGAACTGAGGGTAAACAAAGGAGTGTAGAGGGAGATGCCTGAATGAATTGGGTATAATGATATTATTATTTATGATATTGTTTGATGAGCCATTCTTCATTAGAGAAAGATGCACACACACACACACACACACACACACACACACACACACACACACACACACACAGATATACAGTGAAATAAGTCACTTTTCTTCCAGATTCCAAAAGCATCACCAAAGCTATGAAAGAAGATTGAGTAATTTCATGCTATGGTAGTTGAATTAGATAATCAAGAGCATCAAAGTTACTTCCATTGTCCTCTGTTTATAGATACTCACTGATTTTGGTACTTTGCATCTTGTATATACATTTATCTAATTTGGGGAAAGAAAAGGGAATAACAAAATGCTGAAACATGGACACAGGATAACCCAATGCAACAATGAGACTCACAAGACACTATGTTGGAAATGAACTTTAGAACTTGGGGGAGGAAAGTGGGAGAGGTGGGGAGGAAAGGTTTACTAGGAGAAAAACAAAAGAGGGGTAACAATGCTGGACAAGAATGTACTCATTACCTTCATCATTTAACTGTAACCCCTCTGAACAGTATCCTTACAATAAAATAAAAATATTCATATAGACTCTTCCTATCATGTTATAGCAATCTCAAGAAATGAAATGATTAAAAATAGCCAATCTGAACATTTTAAAAAATAAATTTGATCTCTTCATAAACTATCATATTAGAAACTATGAGGGACAGTTACATATTCCTTATTTGATAATAGAAACTCAAAATATAGGTAAAACAAGTTTGAATATACAATGTAGTCATGTAAATGCAGAGAACAGACAAGAACAAGTGAGAAAAAGGAATTTAGGGAATCATTGTGTTTAAATATTAGATACTGTACTGTAATAGTTTTCATATTGATCAGTGGATATTACTGTGGTTTTCCAATTCTAGAAAAACATACATACTCAAGCTTTTGTAATAAGTGTTAAATCAAGATGCAACTTTATAAAAGTATGCTTCATTTAGATATGGAATTATATTACTTGAGTGTATAAATTAAAATATAGTTATTAGGTACATAATTTTTTTAATATTATTTTATTTTATTTGAGAACATACTGTACAGAGGGGCTACAATTACATGGGCAGGATAATGCATACATTTCTTACCAAGCATTGCAGCCTCCTCCTTTGTTTACCCTTAATTTTCTTAGATGTCCATTCATGGTTTTTACTTTGACTGAGATAAATCAGCCATAGCCTAATTCTTTCTTTCCTTTCCAATCTTCCTCATTGAAACATAGAGACTCTAAGGAAAACCAGCGTTCTCACACCCCAAAGTCTGTCAAGCACAGATGCATGATGATTTCACTCTAATCTACAATATCACATCCCATTGTTATTCTGAGCCTTTTTAGAAATGAAACCAAAATGGCTATGATTTGGCATGAATGGAACTTGATTTAAATAAGGGATGCAGTTCTACTCATCCCTGAATACTCATAGATCTTTCTGTTTCATCATTTTTCTCTGGCTTTTATGGCTTTGCCACTTCCTTATTCACTTGTTGAGTGCTTTCACACATCCCTCCATAGCCTCCATTATTATCCCCAAAATTGTATATTTATTCACATATAGATATCAGAAAATATTTAATTTGCTTCTTTGTGTACTACACATGTATAAGATTAAATGCAAGGTGTTATGACAGATACCTAGCATTGCTTTTCCACTACTCTAAATCTAAATAGAGTGACTTGAAAAGGGTAAATACTGAAAATTATTGGTTCAAGGAACAAGACTTAGTGCATATAATGGTTGTTACAAAAATAGTATAATCTGTTTAGTAAATTGTTTTGGAAAGTGATTTTTTTAATCATTAACATTCTCATGTTAGAATTAAACTTTTTGCCTCTTTGAGCTTCAACCAGGAACATGAAGTAGAAATTTTGGTTATCAGTAAGTAAATAATCATATCAATAACCAACTCAAGCTGACAAATATACGCTGATTTATAAAAGTTCACTCTGAATGAAAAGCATTTATTTTTTCTAATCTTCTGACTAAGATTCATTTCACAAAAGGCTTGCCAAAGGAAAAATATTTTAATGACTGAGAAATAGTATTTTCATACAACCTTTCAAAGACTGAGAATTAAGTAATCTATTCGCTGCTACATCAATATGAAATTACCATCAACAGTTTACTTTGGCTAATGTTTCTATGTGTATATTAAAAAACGTATTCAAAGTTTTTCATACCCTATTTTACTGAAAATAGATATAGATTTTAATGGCTATATCTATCTCAAATTGAAGCAGATAATTAACTAGTTCAGTTCTGATCTCTATGTATTGAGAGCCTACTAAGATCAAGATATTATGCAAATTGGATAGAACTCATCCTTTACTTAAAATGTCAATAACTTTTGATCCAATTTGGGATAAAGCTCAAATGTATTTCATTGCATAAAAGATTTGTAACATGATTCTGATCTGTCTTTCAGATATATCATGTTGTACACTCCTTTTCAGCATTCAAGATCACCCTACAATCTTCATGCTCAAGTAGTCATAATGGCAGGAATATGGCATAACTACATACAATTGTGTGTAGATTTCACTTCAATTAGAATAATTTCATTGTAATTATAGCATTATAGTCTTTAACACTTCATTATCCAGTCTTTAGAAAAAAATATTTCTCAACCTTTATGCTAAAAATAGAGAATCTGGAAGAAACACAACAAATCAGAGAAAGGTTGAACAAAAGGGATTGCATGAAACTTCAGAACTTCTGCATGGCAAAGGACATAGCTAGCAAGATCAACAGAAATCCCATGGAATGGAGGCTTTACTAGCTATACAACATATGGCCTAAACTATATTTCAAACTCAAAAAATTAAATTTCCAACAACAAATCCTCAAAGAAACAACTGCTCCATTAATAAGTTGGCTAAAGACTTCTGGAAAGACTTCTCTGAAAAGGAAATAAGAATGGCCAAGAGACACATGAAGAAATGCTCAACTTCTCTGGCTATGAAAGAAAGGCAAATCAAAACAATATTGAGAATCCACATCACTCCAGTTAGAATACCTATAAGCAAGTAATCTATTAACAATAGATGCTAAAGGGTGTGGCCAAAAGGGAACCCTACTGCACTGTTGGTGGGAGTGTAAACTTGTTCAACCACTCTGGAAAGCAGTATGGAGATTCCTCAAGGATTCCACATACAGCTCCCCTAAGACTCCGCAATCCCAGTTCTGGGCATTTACCCAAATGACCACAAGCAAGGCCATACTAAAGCTACCAGCACAACTATGTTTACCGCAGCATTATTCACAATAGCTAAGACATGGAACCAACCCAGATATCCCTTAGTAGATGAACGAATCAAGAATATGTGATTATCTCTCTCTCTCTCTCTCTCTCTCTCTCTCTCTCTCTCTATATATATATATATATATATATATATATATATATATGCTTCCATCAGAAAAAATGACATTGCCCAACTTGTAAGGAAATGGAAAGATGTGGAGAAAACATATTAAGTGAAGTAAGCCAGACTCCCCAAAAACATAGTTCAGTGGTTTGTCCTATTTACAGTGATTAGTATATGTCTGGGATAATCTTAGCTAATGACCAGAATAGTTCAATAGTTATGTACATACAGACCATACAAGATGACAAAAAGGAAAATGAACTCCAAGACATGGACTCAGAGGTTTTTCCTTTGTTGGTGGTGTTTTTAATGTACTATGTGGTTTTGTTTTTGTTTCTTTTATATGTTCTTCCCCCCTGTGGTATATGCCCTGTTGACCATGTATTTGATTTGGTACTCTGGTATTTTGTATACATTTATTTGAATTAGGGAAGGGGAACTACAGAATAATGAGAATAAGGACCAATGCAACAGCGATATACACAAGACAATAGGTTTAAATAATCTGTACAACTTCTGGGTGGGAAGGGTGGGGAGAGGGATAGTAGAATAAGGAGAGAATGGGTAACAAGTTTGACAAGAAATACACTTATTACCTTACCTATGTAACTGTAACACCTCTCTATATCACCTTGACAAAAAAATAATATGTAACTTGCCAAGTTCTTACACCAACTCTTACTAATCAGGAGGATAGGATATGTAGTATCAGTCCAGGCAGAATTTTAAAAGCAGTTCTAAAGATGTTCTCATGTGATAGAATGTCAGTTGAGCAAGAAGTAGAGCACAAGTCTCTGAATTCAAACCCCAGTAATACACACACACACACACACACACACACACACACACACACACACACACACACACACACACACACACACATATTAAACTTTCAAAAGAGTAAGGAACTCGATATGTTGTTTTTCTTTTCAACTGAATGTTATACAGGGTTTTTGTTGTTGTTGTTTTGTTTTGATTTTTGCCATTCCTGGAGCTTGAAATTAGAGCCTAGATACTGTCCCTGGGCTTCTTTTACTCAATGCTAGCACTCTACCACTTGAGCCACAGGGCTACTTGCAGCTTTTTCTGTTGGTGTGGTATTGAGGATTCGTGCATGATAGGCAAGCACTCTGCCACTAAGCCATATTTCCAGCCCAAAAGAAAAGATTTTGACAGAAGAATTGCAGTAAGTGGTTTGGTTGTAAATATACAGTGTTATAATGGGAACTCTATTCTTAAAAGTCTTGCAATCCTTAGCCCAGCAGTGGTAGGTAGTTCACACCTGTAATCTTAGCTACACAAGACTCTGAGATTTGAAGCCAGCCAAGGTAGGAAAACCTGTGAAACAATTTTTTTGTTTGTTTGTTTGTTTTGTTGGTCATGGGGCTTGAAATCTGGACCTGGGTGCTGTCCCTCAGCTCTTCAGCTCAAGGCTAGTGCTCTACCACTTGAGCCACAGCACCACTTCTGGTTTTCTGAGTGGTTTTTTGGAGATAAGAGTCTCACAGTCTTTCCTGCTTGGGCTAACTTTGAACCTTGATTTTCAGATCTCACCATCCTGAGTAGTTGGGATTACTGGTGTGAGCCACTAGCACTCCACTCTGAGAAACAATTCATCCTCTCCTTTCAAAGAAAAAACGCAAGATAGCAAGGGAGCAAGGAAGAAAGGAAGGAAGGAAGGAAGGAAGGAAGGAAGGAAGGAAGGAAGGAAGGAAGGAAGGAAGGAAGGAAGGAAGGAAGGAAGGAAAGAAGGAAGGAAGGAAGGAAGGAAGGAAGAGAAAGGTCGTTGTTTGGAAATGGAGCTGTAATTCACGTACTAGAACACTACTTGAACACAAAATCTCAGGGACAATACCCAGACCCTGAGTTTCTGCCTCAGGATGGAACAAAAATAAATAAAAAAAATAAATGTGCAATTCTGAAATAATGGTTGAGAGAGAACCAAAGAGAATAAAAATGAGATAATAAGGGAAGGAGGGAGGTAGAAAGAGAAAAGTCATCCAGAAATTTGGAGATGTATTTAGAAGAGAGGAAGTGGAAAGTTTCCATTATCTAAAAATCTGTAAATTAAATGTAAATAACTCTTTGTTCCTATTCAAATATTTTAGCTAACTTAACAGTTACATCAATTCATTATTGTTTTTATTCATCCTTTACTGCTTAGCATTTATTAGCTCTATTAGTTTTAATGATTGTACAAAGGGTTTGTTATGATGTTTCTATATATCCATACAATATGTCTTCATCAAATTCATCTTCTGTAACTCACCCTCCTCTTTTCTTCTCCCTCTTTAAAATAATTTTTACAGAATTCATTGTTCCTTTTGCATGCATGCACATGAATACTTCTAACATAGTCACTATCCTTAACCCTCTCTGTTCATGCTGCCCTCATACTCTGTTGCCTAATCTCCAAAAGAACCTGTTCTACTAGGCTGCTATTCATTTACCTTATTGTATCTAAATTGGACAAAGGGATTTCACCAGAGAAATTGTCATATGCATACTTTATTCTTTTGTGAAGATTAACCTCTTGTATTTCCCTCTCTTCCACTTCCCTTACCCCTTCATTGTTCAAGAGCTTCCAGTGAGTTTTCTTTTGGCATCTTCATATGTAGATACGATATGTATTTATATTATTCATCCTCTATATTCTACCTTTTTCAAAAATCTATATTTAAAATTAGAATATACAGAAAAATGCAATCTTATGAAAACATGGAAAAACAATTATCCTTATGTAAGTTAATAAGGATGTATAGTAGTTTTCTGTTTATACGTAAGTCATTTTTCAGTAACATTTAAGATCTATAGACATATATACATTGACATTCATCTATGCTTTGAACTAATTAACATATTGTTTGTAGTACATTTTTAAATATCTTATTGATATGAAACACAGCTGTTTACAGGAGAAAACAGATTTGTATTATGATAGTGACAAACGTAGCTGACAATAGTCAACTAATTTTCTGATGCTTGAACACATCAAGATATTCAAACAAAGAAAACTTGAGTAGATTTCCATGTGCTCAGTTGTTTTTACAATCTTCTTTACTTTTATTTAGCTCACATGAGAAATAGTTCTCTCCCTTGGCCTTGGAAAGGATAACCAATCTTTCCCAAGGAAGTCTTCTCAGTGAAGTGTAGAAGAGATATTGTTTGACCACATGTTTCACAAAGTCCCATGTGGTATAAGAGTGGACATAGGCTTATGATGTTACTAGGAGGTGATAGAACCTATAGAAGATGAAGACCAATAAGAAGAAATCAGGTGGTTGCTGTTTTGCCTTGAAGAGTACAACAGTCCCTCAAGCCAGAAGGCCAAATAATCTTCACAGAACTCTATGATAGCAGAGGAAAAATAACCGTGTTTTCATATTCATTATCCCTGAATTTTGTCACTGTGAGAAAAAGCACATGCCAAGTTAATTACTGATAAATGATATCATGCACAAAGCCAGAGATGAAAATCCAGACAAGTAATCAGCTAATTTGTAATAAAGATTTTCTTCTCTTCAGTGTCCAATAATGTTCTCCCATCAGAGGACTTAGCACAGACAACTTTATTATCTTTTCAATTGTTTGTTTGTAAAATTTTTGTTAGAAATATTATAATGGTATGCAGACTTAGCAAATTCAAAATCTTCTAGAAATGCTATTGGTCTGTAAATGGAAGGAAGAGTTGTAGATTGAATCCAAAATTGTTTTCTGAAAGAAGACCTGCTGTTGGGGATTCAAGGCTTTTAATTAATTTAGTAAGACCTACCAATGAAATGAAAGGTCTATGATTTACTCAAGTCTTCCAATTTAAGCAACAGTCTAATCTATTATTCCTCCATAGAAATGTCAACACAACTGTTTAGCCAAATATAGCTATACCATGGCTATACCAAGTTTACACATAGACAACTGCAGTCTCTGTCCTCATCTTCTACTGATTCATTTAGGCAATCTTTAATCATTCAGAGACATGATAACCAGTGTCAAAATTCACACATATGGGCTGGTGCTATAGCTCAGTGCTAGAGCAAATACATAGGATGTCCAAGGCAATAGCTAGCTAGCTAGCTAGCTAGATAAGTAGATAGATATATGGATAGATAGGTAGGTAGGTAGATAGGTAGGTAGGTAGGTAGGTAGGTAGGTAATAGGTAGGTAGCTAAACAGACAGATAGACAGAAGATAGATTAGAAATGGTATTGATTAAGAACAATAAATTATTTGAAAATAAAATGTGTTTTCAAATTTAAACAAAATACATGAAATTGATGAACTTTGGAACTTAAAAGCTTAGAAAAATTGAAATCAAAGTTACTTTTGTAAACATGCAAACTCTATATCAATTAGATAACTATATATTAATTGATTTTGTACCCTTAAAATTCTTAATAAAAATATGCTTTTATAAAATTGCCTACTGAGTAAACGTATGTGGTTCTTTGATGCTGTGACTTCCATTTATTTTCATTTGTATTTATCTGCTACTTGATTACTGTGATTTCTTTTCATTATACTATCATTTTAAAACTCATTTCAGCTTTTAGAACAATTTTCTTTGACTTTTTTAAAACTAATTATATAGTTAAAAATAGTTTTTGCTATTTGTCCTGATAAGATAATGACAGTACTCGTGATGTGTAATGTACTTTTCTAGGTTGCCTCTCATTATTCTTGTAGTGTGTTCTGACACCTGATAAATGCAAACCAACTTCAAAAGCACTTAGCCATGCAAATAACTATGCTGGAAGCATTATTGAATTTTGGAAATCCAGAGCTGCTTTTATATATTTGTTAGAATGCAACAATTATTAATCCTAGCATCAGTACTGAGCTTGCTGGAAATGACAACTCACCAAATATTTTAATTCTGAAAAACCTGTGTATGTTTTTGTTTACACAAAAGCTAACTTTGTGTATTAAAAGTTGTTGAGAAGTAAGCACTTTGGAAGAAAAAATATATTTATTTTTGTAAAGCACATGACCTATATTTTTATTGTGCAATATACCATTTCATTCCTTCCAAATGTTTACATTTAAATTCCTTTTGAGTTGTCCTTAATTTGTCAAAGCATCATTTGACTGTCATCCGTTCCATTAGTTTTTAATGATATCTTCTGCAAAATTAATGGCTATCCACTAAGGTTTTCTGTGTTTGTTGGAATGTTGCATGGCAGGCAATATGGGATAAGCCAAAGCAAATACATTAATTGATGAAATTGTGGCTGCAAGTTATGCAATTTTAAGATTCTCCTTTTTACAAACACTAAACAAGTAGCATTCAGAAGTGTGCCCTGAAATAAAAATACGCACCTTTTCTGAATGCTCTTATATTTCTGATTGCTCTTTAAATAAAGCACAAAGCAAGACAATCATTCTGAACATTTTTTCAAGAATAAATACTATTGTTAAGCTAAGGTTTGTTATAATAGCTTTTCCTTGGCAATTATTATTGAGAAGTAGTAATTAAGTCATAGAATTGATTTTTTATTGATATTCAATAAGGAGAAATAGACTGCTCAATGTTAAAAAAAAAAAATGATTCCGCCAGGCAATGGTAGCTCACATCTGTAATGCTAGTTACTCAGGAGGCTGAGCTAGAGGACTGCAGTTGAGAGCCATCCTGGAAAGGAAAACACTTTTCTTTTAAGTTAACCCCCAGAAAACTGGAAATGGTGCCGTGTTCAAAGTGGTAGAGAACTAGCCATGAGCAAACAAGCTCAGGAACAGCACCCAGGCAGGCCCTGAGTTCAAATCCCAATACCCCCCAAAAGAAAAAAAAATAATTCCTATTGCAAAACTTACTGATGCTTCCCAGTAGACATCTAGGAACATATAAATTCTATAACTTATATTAACGTTCTTTCATAAATAATAACATGATTTGGGTTGCAGCAATCCAATTTAAATCTAAAATATTTGGTGAAAAGGAAACAATGTCTATGCACTACATAAATTTCTTCTTCTATTTTTTTTTTTTTTTATCACGCAGCTTGGACTCAGGGTCTTAGCACTATCATTGAGCTTTTTTGCTCAATGTTAGTGCTCCACCACTTTGAGCCACAGCACCATGTCTGGTTTTCTGATGGTTACTTGGAGATAAGAGTATCAGGGATTTTACTGTCCTGAGAAGCAAGGATTACAGGTCTGAGTCAACAACAACCATCTATGACATCAACTTCAAAATATGATTCAAATAATTTAAAGGACCATTGAATTTTTTATGAGATGAATGTGAAATTCAGGCAATTGAGCCTCAAAGCAAAATTTATTTCTCAGTTGTTCACTTAGTGATTCAATTATGAAAGGATTTTGTTTTTCCTCTTAGGAAGTGGTTGAATAATAAATTTTCTAAGGGTGAAATTATTTTTTATTTAATTTTTAGGAAATAGATGAATACCACATATATATAAATGTATCCCAGAACAAATTATTGATACTTCTGAAAAAAATTACAGTGACAGAAGAAATATGAATTAGGTAAAACTCAGGTTGCATAACTAAACATTTATAATGATTAATGTCTATAGATGCAGTAGCTTTATATGACTTGATTATAAAGGAGGAAAGGAGGTTGAGATGTGAGGATCACTTTCGAAACCTGTTTAAGCAAGAAAGGTCATGAGGCTTTTTATCTCTAATTAATCCCCAAAATGCCAGAAAAGGAACTGTGGCCAAGTAGTAGGGATCCAGTCTTGGTCAAAATAAGTCAGGAACAGCATCAGGCCCTGAGTTCAAGTCCCCAGACTAGCAACCGCAGGAAAAAAAAAATCCTCCATTGTTTTTTTTTTTTTCAGGTATCTCTGCGATAAATACACAAATACTGAGCTGAGTGCTGGTGGCTCTTGCCTGAGGACAGGAATGTCCCTGAGACTTTTATCTCCCATTAAACTACTACAAAACCGGAAGTGGTCCTGTAGGGCAAGTGGTAGAATGCTAGCTTTGAGCTGAAGCGTTGAGGGACAGCCCAGAATAAAGACTCGAAATGAGAAACAAAGATGGGCTATGTTCTCACTACACTACCATTAGTGGTGCTCAAATAAAATTATCTAAAATCCATATGATGTCCGTCCAGTACAAATAATCACACAAATGAAGGAATGCACCAGTGAAAACAGAGCAGAAATTTCTAGAGGGATTAAGACAGACCTATATATTTTTTTTGTTCATGTTCCCTTTGGTTTTTCAAAGAAGAGTTTTTTAATAACTTCAAGTATTCACCAGACTCATTTGATGAAAGGCAATAAGAATGCAAAGTCATGTCAGACACTGTTGCTTTGACCTCACAGGAAGCCAAGATTTCTTCCAGAACACAAGGACCATAGTGATACAATCTAGAGACTGAGCACATCCCCTGTACAAACAGAAGCCCTCAGGAGCTGACATGGGAGATGTTTCTTAGAATTTACATTGCTGTTTACAGTCTGTTTCCTGTTGCACATACCATATGCTTTGCATTTAAGTACAAATCTGATGGTCTGTACATAAACAACTTGAAGAATCTTCACATCTGTATTAGCCAGTTTGGTTGATTATAGAAAGCTCCTGTCATACCAAAACACTTTTTTTGGGGGGGTCCAGTCGTGGGCCTGAACTCTGGGCTTGGGCGCCGTCCTTCAGCTCTTCAGCTCAAGGCTAGCGCTCTACCACTTGAGCCACAGTGCCACTTCTGGCTTTTTTCCTTTTTGCTTATGTGGTGATGGGGAATCGAACCCAGGGCCTCATACATGCAAGGCAAGCACTCTACCACTGAGCCACCTTCCCAGCCCAACAAAACATTTTGTTAGACATCTGTGCCCTCAAGATTGTTTTCCAAAGACAGCCCAGACACAAAAGTCTGTGAGACTTCATCTTCACAATAACCAATAAAATCTCAATTGGTAGAAAATAAAACAATAAAATGAGTGTGTGCATACTTAGCTCTGAGTTCAAGTCCCTCAAAGGGAAAGAAAAACATAGGAAAGAATAGAAAATGGTTTCCTTATATGGTAAATATGTCTTCTCAGATATTATAATCTAAAAGGGTTTCTTGTTAAGAAGTGAACTTTCTAAGAAAATAGGCATGCAGAGTGAGTTTAAAAGTGTCTGATACCATTATTAATAAGAGACATTTTAAATAAAATACATTTTCTTGTGGACAACAATATAGCTCATTATATCATAGTTCAAAAAGTTAGTAAACTTTTATGAACCATCTCTTTTACTTCAATTCCCTGGAGTGCTTATACTCCACATTTTCAAATAGCAAAGATTTTCTAATTATAATCCTTTATTATTTGCATTTTTGTTGATAATAACATAATGAGTAGAAGTTTCAATATAAGCATTTGAAATTCCATATTTTAGTCATTGCATCACTTTTCTCTTCTATGAAATAAAAAAAATAGCTACAGAATCATGGAAAGTTTGCATAGAAAGCACTGGAATGAAAAATGAGGTCAATTTGGGTGAACTTCATAATGTTGTAGAAATCTATTTCCCCTTCTGATGGGCCAATCATTCATTTTTGTTTTGTTGCTAAAATGGTAATATTATTAAACAAAGAAACATGTAGCTATGAATTGAGAGAATCTGATAAGTTTTCCATTAACCAAAGTGAAATTTAATACAATATGATTTTAAGGTAAAATAGAAATATTCAGGTAATTAATCATGTCCAAGAGTAACAGCACTCTGTAAAGTTTCACACAGTGTGTCTAAAGGAGGATGTTCTTAGGAGAAGATCACAAGGGCTCAATAACTATGATCATATGAACATACACAATGATACTTATTGAAATGAACTTCAAGAAATGGAAGCAAGAGGTTTTTTTGTACTTGTTGTGCTTCTCCTTTTTTCCCTTTCTTCTCTTTCTTTCCTTTTCCCTTTGATTTATTTCCTTTTGTTGCTGTATTTGGTTTCTATATCTTTGTCTTGTATATATCTGATTTAGGGAGCAGGACGGGAAGCACAGAAATGGTGTGACAAAGTGTGAACTAATTCAGCAGTCATATTTCTAGACTGTGTTAGAAATGAACTATACAATTTGAGGCAGGGGCGAATGGGCAGATGAGAGGGGAAAAACTAGGAGAGAACAAGAAAGTGGATGACACTGTACAAAAGGAAAAGTGCTCATTACCTGACTTACGTAACTTACTCCTTTTTGCATCACCTTAACAGTATGTTTTTGCCAGTCCTTGGACTTGAACTCAGGGCCTGGGCTCTGTCTCTGAGCCTCTCTGTGCTCAAGGCTAGCCATCAAGGCTAGTGGATCTATACTTGAGCCACAGTGCCACTTCTGTGTTTTTTCTGTTTATGTGGTACTAAGGAATCCAACCCAGGGTTTCATGCATGCAAGGCAAACACTCTATCACTAAGCCACATTCCCAGCCCAGTAAAAATAAAATTTAAAAAGAAATATTCAGGCAAAAGTGATACAGAAAAACAAGACTTGAATAAATTGGAGGTAGAGGCAGTGTTCAGAAAAAAGACTGGCACGAACATAATGTTCCTTCTACATTTATGTAGCAGCTTTTTTGAGGTACAAGTCACACATTGAACAATTCACACAGATAAAGTGCACATACATTTTTAGTGTATCTACTAAGTTATACAGTCATCACCACAAGCAATTTTAGGATATTTTATCACCCTCCAAAGAAAGTCTTCCCATTAATCATCCCTCTAAATGGCTAATCCTCAAGCCCCACACTAAAACAACCATTAGCTCACCTTCTCAGTGGATTTTCATATGCTAGGCATGTTTGTGTAAGGAAAATGATAAAGAATGTGACCTTTGTGATTGGGTTCTCTGTTTTGGAGCAAATAACTCAATGTTTATCATGCTATTGTAGACTGACTATCTCTTTTTTGTTTTACAATAATATTCTACTGAGTGGAAACACCATACATTATTTAATAATTAATAATTCAGTGGAAGGTTTCCACATTGTTTATGAAGATTAATGCTCCTAAGAAGGTTGCTGTTAAAGGTTTTTTCAGACTTTTTTTTTTTAATATTTATGGTGTGTATCTAAGAAGTGAATTACTAAAATGCATGACTATTCTACATTTACATTTTGTGTTAAAGGTCAAATAGTTTTCCAGAAGAGCTGAAACCTTTTCCACTTGCACAAAATTGTCTGAGGATTCATTTTCCCCAATCTTTTAAAAAAGTAATTTGTCTTTGTCCATCTTTTGTTTGTTTTGTTTTCACGCGAGCCTTTTCAGTGGCTATCAACAAATTTTTCACTTCCTGATTTGTGTTTCCTGATAATGTGTATGTTGGGTGTTTTTTTTTCATCTGGTAGCCTTTTGTATGTCTTTTTAGAGAAATTTCTATTCAAACCTTTTCTACAGTTTTTAGTGAATATATTTTATTGTAACACATTATTATATACCCTAATAAAAACCCATATCCTTTATCTAAGATATATGCATATGTCTCTATATATTACATATATATTCTGTTTTCTTCACTTATGTGGTGGTAACACTTAATACACACACATATACATACTCAAATTTGTAAATAAATTGTGATAAAGTTTTCTCTATCTTGTCTATGGATTGTTTTGTAATTCTTGAGAAACGATTGCTTTCTAACTATAACATTCACATTTATTTCTAGGAGTCTTGGGGTCTTGTATTTTCTTTATTGAGATAAATGTAATATGTGGTATCAAATGGAATTTAGAATTCATCCATTTGAATATGTTTACTTATATCATGTTTTGGAAGTCCATAGATTTTTGGTTTTATAGGATTTTTGACCTAAGGCCACTTAATTTAATCCTCAACTCAGAGCCAATGTAGCTATGCCTTGAACATTTTTTTTCTGCTTCAGATTTTTTTTCATATAGATACTTATATTTTTCCCCTGGTCAGTCTTGGACCATGATCCTGCTATCTGTGCCACCTCAATAGTAGGAATTATAGCACAGTTTGTTTATTGAGATGGGAGGGTTTTCACTAAATTTTTGGAAGCCTTGCCTTGAACTGTAGTTCTCTGAATATGTCCTTTCTAAATAGTTGTAATTATAATTGTTAACAACTTTATCTTGTTAAAACCCCTACTATTTCACTATTCCATTTTCTGTATACACTCGTTGAAATCAATTGGCCAAAAATTATAAAATAAATTTCCTGGCAGCGAATTCAATTTCATTGATCTATATGTTTAGCCTTATGAAGTTTGTATAGTCTCTTGACCACCAATGCCATATAATTTTGCAGTTTAAAAATTTGAGTCTCTCAATGTTTTTCCATTTCTCCATTGTTATAACATTTTCAGATATCAAAATTTTATGGTGAATTTTAAGATGAAGTTATAAATTGCAGCAAAGAAACCAGAAAAAAAACCTTACAAGTCTCAAATCATATATCAATTTGGAATTAAAACCATTTGGAAGTATCATAAAAGCATAACATCTACTCTTCCATATACATGGAAAAACTATTTAGAACTTCTAAATCTTCTTTCAGCAGTATTATTGTTTTAGTTATATGGTTCTTCTTTTGATAAACTTATTCTTAAATTCTATATCATGTTATGCCATTGTTCCTCATGTTTATACTACATGGGAATCTCTTGTTTCAGAACAATTTCATTTCTCCTCCACCCCATTTGTTAGGAAATGGAAAGACTTGGAAAAAAATGATATTAAGTGAAATAATCTAGACCCAAAGAAATATAGGTCCGTGGTTCCCCATTTGCAATAACTAGTGTATATCTAGGATAATTTTATCAGATGAGCAGAAAAAGTTAAAAAAAAACTATGTACATATGACTATATAAGATGATGCTAAGTGAAATGAACCCCAAGATAAGGACTCAAGAGGTCTTTCATTGTTGTTGTTGATTTTTAATATACCATGTGTTTTTTTTTGTTTGCTTCCTTGGTATGTTCTTTCCCCCTATGGTATATCCTTTGTTGTCACTGTACTTGAATTTGGTAACCTGCATCTTGTATATACATTTATCTAATTCGGGGAGTGGAGGGGGAATAACAAAACACTGAAAACAAGGAGACAGTATGACCTATTGCAACAATGACAATCACAAGGCACTATGCTTGATGGGGGCAGGTTGGAGAGTGAGGGAGGTGAGAAAGGGAAGGGATAGTGGGAGAACAACAAAGGAGGGGGTAATAATGCTCAACAAGAAATGTCTCATTGCTTTACTCATGTAACTGCAACCCCTATGTACAGCATCTTTACAATAAAATAAAATAAAGAAGTTAGATGAAGCTGGGAACTGGTGGCTGACACCTCTAATCCTAGTACTAAGGATGGTGAGATCTGAGGCTTACATCTCAGCGCCAGCTTGCACAGGAAATTCTCTGTGAGATTCTTATTACAAATGAACCACCAGAAAAGCCACAAGTGGAGCTTTTGCTCAGGTGATAGGGCACTAGCCTTGACCACTAAATATCATTGGCAGCACTATGCCATGAGTTGAAACCCAAAGACTGGCACACACACACACACACACACACACACACACACACACACACACACACACACACACACACACACAACTAAATGAGAGGGAAACACTAGCCTTGACCACTAAATATCATTGGCAGCACTATGCCATGAGTTGAAACCCAAAGACTGGCACACACACACACACACACACACACACACACACACACACACACACACACACACACACACACACACACACACACACACAACTAAATGAGAGGGAAACTACTATGAGTGGTGACTCAAAGAAACGATACCCACTTTGTTCCACATGAACAGAACAGATTCTCCAGGCCCTTTACTGAAGGCTCCCACTTTCTGTAAGAAAATAAACAACTGGAAAATGTGCTTCTACCCTCTAACTTAAAGATAGGACCAAAAAATTGGTATTATAACCTTGAAACCTGGTTACGAATGCATCAATATAATACAAGTGCTCACAAGTGTTTGCCAAAGAACATGTGCCTTATACTGAAGTACCTAAATAAAGAATGGGTCACAAGTTTTCCTGCATGCTTTGTTTCTGGGTCTGGGTGGATCTTCATTTATTTTATAAGGAGTATTAGGACTGTGGGTTACACAAGAAATCTGATAAAAGAAAACACACAATAGAAGGAGGGAATATATGTTGATTGTTACTATACTGCATTCATTTAGCACAGAAACAAATATTTTTTAAAAATTTTATTTTATTTTAAAGATGCTTTACAGAGAGAGGGGTTACCCTTACATGAATAAGGCGATAAGTACATTTCTTGTTGAGCATTATTACCCTTTCTCTTGTTCTCTCACTATCCCTTCCCTCCCTTGTTCATATTTAATAATCAATTTAATAAGTAAATTAATTAACTTAACATTTTATTTTTAATTGTCTTATATATATATCCTTCAAAATTATATACAAAAAATTAGGCTACAATATGGGATAGAACTGTACAAACATACACCCTCAGAGACATGACTGACAAGAATATTTGTTAAAGTACTTTTAAATGATAAGGTTCTTAAATCTTAGAATGAAAGTGAAGATTCAAAACAATTTATAGAAGTAAACTATACTTACAATAACTATAAGTCATCTGTGTTTAGAGCAATTTCAGTTTTAAACAAATTTACCGAAACTGTTTTCATAGAGGAGAGGAAGATATTCTCTTACATCTGTATATTAACTGAAGTTACTCATTACAATCTGATGTCCATTTAGCATCATAACATTTGCACTAAATTATTATTACAATGAGCTAAACATTGTACTTTATCACATAATTCAATAGTTTAAGATGCTCTTTGAAATTACATATTATAGCAAAATAACCAAAAGTTTGAAAAGGACTTTAGAATACTTACAGTGCAATACATATTGATATGGTTTATGAAATCAAGAAATTTTCACAAGATTCTGCAGCAATTTCACTAAAACAAAAGAATAAAAGCAAAGAGATAGATACTAATTTTTTCCTGCACACATTTATATTGACTACTTAATTTTTTTTCAAAATTTAAGGCTATTGTATGCACATTCTTTCCCACTACAATTCTTTGTTATGTTTTTGCGTATTATGATGAGAAGCCCTAAATTATGGCAGGAGTGGGCATATACAGTCTGCTACTCTTTAAATCCAGATTAACCATCCATTACTATCCAATCTATCTCAGGGGGCAAGTGTGCCTCTATTTAAGTTCTTTAACTTTAAATTTGGGAAATTGACTCCTATATATACTGAAGAAATCAAAAGACCTATTGAATCAGAGCAGTGAAAATAGAGCTGGGAATTTAGCAGAAATCACAGCCATATAAACTTTATAATATTTGTTTTACGAAAAAGACAATTTTTTACCAAACCAAGGTTAGAGACAAAAATCAAAATTCATTTAAGGCTAGATTTATGGGTCATAATATTGAAGGAAAAAAATCATACAGAGTTATAAAGAAAACTAACTCTACATAGAACCCTGCTTCTAAAATAAGAATCAGCTCCACTAAATCACCTAGTTTCTAGTTCCAAACAAGGCTATTCAAAAACATAAAATAAAATAAAATAAAACTGATTCTCTATCTCCAACTCCTAAAGCTGGAAAGATTACCATTTTTCTCATAATTCTTATGAAGTAAATTGTCTCTTGCTAGTGAGAGCAAACATGTCCTTACCAGACTTGAACTACTAAACCTATTCTGACAATGTCTTTACCTGTGATTATTATTGTTTTGTACATCCATGGCTTTTGTAAGAATCCACTATATGCGCCATTTGTGTTTGGCTCTTTAGAGGATTATTGGGATTTACTTTGCTGGCGTCTATCTTGCTATTACTTCTTTTACTTGTGTTCTTCACTTACCCTTTCCCAAAGCAGACTGTGAATTAACTCCATCAGAAAAAATATGAGACAAAAATCAAACTTCAGAAATAAGGGCCACAGTGAGTTCTACAAATATAATATTATGCAAAAGAGTTTCCTTCATCTTGAATCATTTCAGAGTAATCCTTTTGACATCTAAAGAAACCACAGATCAAAAACAAGCAGTAAATAACATCACAGATGCTATTAACTTCCATGTCTGCTCTTGTCCTCTGGAGTGCTGGTAGAAAGTCAAGTGTATTGCTCTTGTGCTGTTTCTACTTGTCACTTCATCAACTAGCACGAGTTAGCTGTTTCAAGTTGGTGACTATCATTTGTGTGTCCTTCATCAAAAATTTCTCCCACTCTTTATTGATGTCTTTGTTTTGAGGTCTTACAGATAGATAATATACAGAACAAATGATTTTCTGTATCATTGTCTTTGTCCTTGGTAGATCGTCATTTTTTAAGAAAGGGTTTCCACACTTCCACATTGTTGCTCAGATTGACCTCAAATTTATGACCTTGGTGACAGCCTCCTAAGTAGCTGGGATTGCAGCCATTAACCACCATTCTTGGCTTCTATTATTATTTTTAATATTATATCTACCTTTTAAATTTATAATTATTTTATTCTGGAAAATTATTTATGTGCTCTGTCTCCATTTCACATAGTAGAGGTATTATAATACATACTTTTAAAAATAGCATCATTATATTAACTGAGGATGAGGAAAATAAAACTCAGATAAACAACTCTCCATGAATCAGTGGAATATTCGAAGGTTTGCAGTTGAAACTCTGCATTAAAGTGACTGGAATGAATTAAACTTATGTCTAGGCTTCTTCTTTTTATGTAATTCATTAATATACTACATATACCTGTTCATGTAAAATGTGCAAAAATTAAAATCATGAAGAACCATTGTAAGACTATTTCAAAGTCTTTAAACTGACTTCCTTCAGTGTGAAAAATCTAACATTTTAAGATTGTGGCTTGAGTGCAGTACAGCACTTCTATTTTTTTAAATCCAATAAATTTTTAGCTTATCTTACATACAAAATATAGGGAAATTGATCTACAATAAGAGCTATAAATATAACTAATTGTAAAGTTATACAAATTTAAAAAGGTTGATATATAGAGATATAAAAAATAAAATACATAATACATTGAAGGAAGTTTAATATGAAATATTGGTATCTAATATATGCTACATGGACTTACAGGTTTTCAAGGCAAATAAGAACATGTGTCTTGCAAGACTAAGATACTCTAAAGATATTTTACAGAGGGATAAGAGTTACATGAGTAAGGTAATGAGTACATTTCCTATAGAACATTGTGACCCCCTCCTTTGCTACTATCCCTGCCTTCCCCTCCTCCTCACTTCCCCAACTCCCCCCCACAAAGTTACAAAAGTTCAACTCATTTTCCTTCCTTCCTTCCTTCCTCTCTTCCTTCCTCTCTTTCTTTCTCTCTCTCTTTCTTTCTTTCTTTCTTTCCTTCTCTCTTTCTTTCTTTCTTTCTTTCTTTCTTTCTTTCTTTCTTTCTTTCTTTCTTTCTTCTCTCTCTCTTTCTTTTATTTTTATCACCGTGGATCTTGGATCTTAAACTCTGGGCCTGGGCGCTGTCCCTCAACTCTTCAGCTCAAGGCTACCACTTGAGCCACAGCACCACTTCTGATTTTCTGGTGGTTAATTGTACATAAGAGTCTCATGGACTTTCTTGCCCAGGCTGGCTTTGAACTGTGATCCTCAGATCTCAGCCTCCTGAGTAGTTAGGATTACAGGTGTGAGCCACTTGGAGCCTGGTAGTTCAGTTCCTTTTCTAAATAGTGTCTTATATGTCTCATTGTTACAATGGGTCAACCTGTATCCTTGTTTTAGCATTTTGTTATTTCCTTTTCTCTTCCTAAATTAGACAACAGTATATACAAGATACAGGACACCAGAATCAAATACAGTGACAACAGTGGTTATACCATAGGGGAAGAACATATAAAAGAAACAAAAATAATCGCATAGTACTTTAAAAACAACAGCAGCAAATATGAACCCTCTTGTGTCCCATCTTGGGGTTCATTTGGCTTAGCATCATCTTATATGGTCATATGTACATAGCTTTTTACCTTTTCTGCTTGTCTGGTAAAATCATACTAGACACATACTAGTTACTGCAAATAAGGGAAACCACGGGACCTACGTTTCTTTGGGTCTGGCTTACTTCACTTAATATAATTTTTCCAAGTCTTTCCATTTCCTAAGAAATGGGGCAGTGTCATTCTTTGTGATAAAGGCATAGAATTCCTGAACACACACACACACACACACACACACACACACACACACACACACACACACACACACACACACACACACACACACACACACACACCACAATATTTAGATCCATTTATCAACTGAGGGACGTCTGGGTTGGTTCCATATCTTAGCTATTGTGAATAATGCTGCAGTAAACATAGTTGTGCTGGTAGCTTTAGTATAGCCTTGTTTGTGATCGTTTGGGTACATAACCAAAAGTGTGATTGCTGGGTCATAGGGGAGCTTTATGTGGAGTCTTTTGAGGAACCTCCATACTACTTTCCAGAGTGGTTGAATAAGTTTACACTCCCAATGCAGCCTCTTCAGTAAATGGTTAAACAACTGTAGAAAACTAAAGCTAGATTATTATTATTATTATTTTTGTCAGTCATGGGGCTTGAACTCCGGGCGTGGGTGCTGTTCCTGAGTTCTTTAGCTCAAGGCCAGCACTCTACCACTAGAGCCACAGCGCCACTTCCGGTTTTTTTCTAGTGGTTTATTGAAGATAAGTGTCTCATGGACTTTCCTGCCCCGGCTGGCTTTGAACCGTGATCCTCAAATCTCAGCCTCATGAGTAGCTAGGATTACAGGCGTGAACCACAGGCACCTGGCTTAAAGCTAGTTTCTTATATATCACCCTGCACCAGAATCAATTCCAAATGGATCAAAGTCCTCGAAGTAAAAGCAGACACCCTGAAAACATTACAGGAAGAATAAGGAGAAATTCTAGGTCTCCTTGACACAGGCTGAAATTTTCTTATTAAAGACCCAGAGACACAACACATCAAAGAAAGGTTAGACAAATGGGATTTCATGAAACTTCAGAACTTCTGCATGGCAAAGGACATAGCTAGCAAGATCAATAGAAAGCCCCCGGATTGGGCTTCATTAGCCCATACAACAGATAAGGTCATCATATCTAAAATATACTTGAAATTCAAAAAATTAAATCCCCCAACAACAAATCCTCAAAGAAACAACCACCCCATTAATAAATTGGCTAAAGACCTAAAGAGAGATTTCTCTGAAGAGGAAATAATAATGCCCAATAGACACATGAAGAAATGTTCAACTTCTCTAGACATAAAAGAAATACAAATCAAGGCTAAGATTTCTATAGCCTCAGAGCAGCATGCATACAAGAAGTCTTTTAGCTAAGTCATTTCAGAATTGTTTGCAAATATATCACACTAGTTTATTCCTGGAAGTTTTAATTACTCTAGATTTTTCAGTCAACAACAACTAAGAGGAGAGATGTCTTAAAAAGTTTTCAGAAGTAAAAAAAGAAACAATGGTTATTAAAAATTTTATCCTCAGCAATAGAATTTACATGTACTAGATGGGAACTGACAAGGTACCATGTGCACTTGAAGTGACAGGGTCACTTCGACTGATCTTAAGACTAAGAAACCACCTTGCTGCCATTCTCACATGTCTAAAGAGAAGATCTGATCTGTGTATATAAGAACACACTCTAGACTTACATTGTTGTTACACAAAATGTAGAGAGAAATCATTTCTTTTATACTAAAAAGAAAGTTCAATGACAAGAAAAAAATCTTCTTTATGGTAATAGCCAATGTAACTGCTACCAGTTTTAACTTTAGATTTGCTCATAGTACTATTTAAAATGTTTTTCATTAGGTGAAAGAAAATCCATAGCTAATACACTGTAGAAAATCCCCAAGCAATACAATCTCTCAGAAGTCGGCTATTACAAAATCTCAAAGGATTTACTAAATTAAAGGGAAAGGAGGAAGGGACAAGAATGAGATGCTTGTCAAAGTCCCACATGGGAGAAAGGATCAATGTTTGTACAAATTGCTAAGCTGTTCACAAGGAAAAAATATAATACTTCAACAAGAAGTCCCTACTCAGGACATGAAAATAGTTATATCCATAGTCAAAAATGTATTATATAGTATTATAAAAAGTACAATGAAAATAGCATGTTTTAAAATTACTCCTTATTTCTGAATGTTTGTATGTATGACTATTTGTATTTGAATTAGCATGAATAAATTTTTTTTGTCTTTTTTTTGTTGGTCATGGGACTTGGGACTCGGCACTGTCCCGGAGCTCTTCAACTCAAGGCTAGCACTCTACCACAGTGCCACTTCTGGTTTTCTAGTGATTTATTGGAGATATGAGTCTCACAGGCGTTCCTGCCTGGGCTGGCTTTGAACCGCAATCCTTGGATCTCAGCCTCCTGAGTAGCTAGGATTAGGCGTGAGCCACAGGCACCTGGCTAACAAGAATAAATTTTTAAAAGGGATTTTATCGAGATATGTCCACATGCTTATAATGTACTTTGGTTAAGTACACTTCATCTACATTCCTGTTCTCTTTTTTTAATTTAATTTTATTGTAAACTTGTTGAGAGGGGTTATGGTTACATAAGTAATTAAATGAGTACATGTTTACCCCCTCCCTTGTTTTTCTCCCCATGTTTCCCCCACTTCCCATTCCTCCCTCCCTCAAGTTATAAAGTAAATTTCCAACATGGTATCTTGTGACTATCACTGTTGTATTGGTTCACCCTTTGTCCTTTGTCTCACTATTTTGTTATTTCCCTTCCCTTCCCCAAATCAGATAAACATATATCCAAGACACAGGGTACCACAATTAAAGCAACAACAACAATGACAACAACAAACAATGACAACAGGGGATGAACCAAAGGGAGTAACAATGAAGAAAAAAAGAAATAACTTCCCACAGTACATTAAAAACAACAACAACAACAGCAACAACAAACTCATTTGTTTGCCTATTTTGGAGTTCACTTCAATTAGCATCATTTTACATGGTTATATGTGAATAGATATTGAGCTATTGTGGTCTTCTGTAAGACTATCCTAGACATACACTAGTTATTACAAATGAGGGAAATTATGGAGCCTATGTTTCTTGTGGTTGAGCTTACTTCACTTAATATGATTTTTAACATATTTTCTTACTTTTTTTTACATTTTCTTACAACTGGGGCTATGCCATTCTTTCTGATGGAAAAGAATTCCATTGTGTATATATACCACATTTTCTTCATCTATTCATCTGGTTTGGTCTCATATCCTCCCTATGCCCTCTTCCTTTTTTATATCTTTTAGTGGGTTTTATTGTACAACTTTAATATGTACCTACAACCACATTACTAAAATACACTGAAAAATGATGCAGGGCAGCATTCATAAGCTGGTTATTGTCTTAGATGTAGATCCTACTTCCTCAAACACCAGCCACTGCCTTATCACCCAAATCAGAGGTACAATATATTTTAAAAAAAAGTACAAATACCCAGATCTAGGTAAATAATACTTGTTGGTGGCTCATTCTTAGGACAAGAAGTTCTACAAAATAGTGACAATATTAAGACAACTATTCTATTAAGCCAAGGCAGAGACCTGTTATTTACATAGACCCCATTTTATAATATTACATATTAAAATGTTTATACAAGTCAGAATATAATAAAATTGGTATTGTGCACTCCTTCTTCAAAGATAGTGTTAAGTCAAGCATAATTCTATGTGAATTATTGTCCAATTATACCAGTCAAATTATTGTTCAATTGAAAAATATAAATTTTCCATGAAAGCTGAGCAAGGGTTGGGAGAAGTTTTGTTTGTATTTCATATTAATAAACAAAAACACAGGGTAAAAATGGATTCAAGGGACTTATAAAGACACTTAGTCATATATAATAAAGTAAGGATAGTGTTCGCATTTTGCATTCCAATTCAAAGTGCATAACAGAAATACAGCCTCACCAATTTAGTTGAAATTATTCACTTGTGCCTAGAATACTCCAGGTGGGGTAATGTGCAAGAGGGATATATATTATGGATTTTATACCCATAATACACATTGGCATCAAGGAAAAAGAGCTTTCATTCCTTTAGAATAGGTCCTTGCATCATTTTCAAATTGTAAACATGGTAATCAAATATAGTATTTAGTGACATATACAAGTTAATGCCCATGGGTTGTTGAATTCTTTTTGCATAAACTGATTGTTAAGGTATCTATGAATATTTGAATGCTTGAATCAAGATAATTAAAGAAATTATACTCCATTGCACATTATTTTTGTTGTGAGAGCATGGAACATACACTATTTTATGGTTTTATAAGATATAATAAATCATAGCTATAGTCATCTTCCTACATTATTGCTTTGTTGAAAACCATTCCATGTATTTAGTGGTAATTATATAATTTGATCAATGTTTTTCAATATACCCATCTTTTAAATGACTCTAGGATTTGGTATCCATCATTGAATGCTCTATTTTTGTGAGATCAGTTTTTTTTTAATGTGTACATATATGTCTCAGTTCTGTGATTGTTTTGTTAAGCACGTGGTCTTCAATTCCATTTGCATTATTGTAAAAAGGAAAAGCCCATTATTTTATGGATATATATATATATATATATATATATATATATATATATGGGCTGCTTACATATTTTAAAAGTTGAACACTTTTAACATGTGTAGGTTTCAAATACTGCCTCCCATACTAAAGATTATCTTGTCATTGTTAGCTGTTTCATGTGGTGATTAGAAGCTTTTTACTTGGATGTAATGTTATTTGTAAATTTAGGCTTTTCTTTTTGCTTGCATTTGAATCCATTGCTGTTATCAATATCAATATTTGTTTCTGTGTTTTCCTGTATACCTTTTATAGTTTCAAATTTCACATTTAAAAATTTCATCCCTTTTGTGTTGAAATTTTATATGACAATAGTCGTCTAATTACTTTCTTCTACACACATCTATTTAGTTCTTATTCATTCCACTTACTGAAGATAATAATTTTTTTTATTGTGAAAATACTGTACAGAGGGGTTACAATTACATGGGCAAGATAATGAGTACATTTCTTATCAAGCATCGTAACCTCCTCCTTTGTTTCCCCTTCCCATCCCTTCCCATCCTCCCCCTGCCCCCCCCACCCAATTCTCCTCACTCTCCCCCACCAAAGTTGTAACGTTCGTTTTTGACATAACGACTTGTACATCTCATTGTTGCAGTGGATCCACCTGTATCCCTATTTAAATGATTTGTTTTTCCCCTTCCCCTCCACAAATTATACCGACATCAAATACAGTGAAAGCAGGGGCTATACTGTGGGGGAAGGATATACAAAGCAACAAAGAAGTAATCTTAAAAATGCGTTAGAAACAATCGCATGAAAGAAAAAAAAACATTTGAATACATATCTTAGGGTTCATTTCCCTAACATCACCTTATCTGAACTTTTCTGCTTGACTCAGACATATACTAGATATTGCAAATAAGGGAAACCATGGGACCTTAAATAGTCTTATGAAATTGGTTGAAAAATTATAACTATGATTCCTACTATGTTCAATTAGTCCAGTGTCTGTTTTAATGCTAGTATCAGATTTCTTGTGTTTGCTTATTTATTGTATTTGTAGTATTTAAAGTTACTTTGTCTCTAGGTCTCTTCCTAGTGAAGACATCTAATATGTAACAAGTTCGGCTTTATTATTGTTTATTGTGTGGGATATATCAATTTTCTCTGAAAGTATTAGTATTACAAAAATTTTAAATAAATAATAAAAATAATTTTCTCTTTGTTTCTCAATCTTTGTAAGAATATTGAAATATATTCCAATAGAGTAGGTCTAAGAAAAAATATATTTAAAGAATGATGGCTATAGTCAATTTATTTATTATATTGTAAAATTAAATGGTTGAACAATAATGACATATATGATTGATATGATAAATTTTCTTTCCAACCTACTATAATTTTGTATGTTCCAAACAGCAGTTCACATTTAAGCAGGAGCTAACCTATAGCTAGAATTGTGGCCCAGAATGATATTAAGTAAATCTACTTTCACAGGGGTCAAATAGTCATAATATGATTAAGTAAAAGCAATTTTGAGAGCTCAACTTTTGAGGAAAAAAATAACATTATTTAAAATGGCCTTCATAAAACAAGCAATGCAGAGAATTTATAGGATATACAAGTTCAGTCTACTGAAAGTAATGTTTACTATCATAGTGCAATTTTAAAATTAAACCAGAAAGAAAATAGTTTAGTAGGTATATTGATAGGACAAAATGATCAATAAAATTATAAGTACATTTACTCACTTGAACAATGGAGTGATTGATTTCAAGGCTTTTCAAATGGTATTCACATGGAATGAATTCTTACAAAAATGGGTACAAAATTCCAGTCCATATGAACTTATTGGCACCTCAAAGATAATACTGTTTTTAGAATTATTGTGAAAGTATTCTTAGTCCTTGTTATTGAATCCCCTATTATCTGATACAATTATGGTCTCTTAACAATAGATTTCTTAAATCAGAATTTTCTCCAGTACAAATTGACAGATTAGGGGAAAAGAAACATACACATACATACCTACATATGTTGCCTTACTGTTGTTCAAGTTGAAAATGTTTTAAATTTTTTACTTTGTGTGTGTGTGTGTGTGTGTGTGTGTGTGTGTGTGTGTGTGTGTGTGTGTGTGTGTGTTGGTGTCAATTTGTGTGTTTATGCTTGTGTTTGTATGCTGGTCCTAGGCTTGAACCCTTATTATTTGAAGATAAGAGTCAGGATTTTCCTACCCAGGCTTGCTTCTTTCCTTGATCCTCAGATCTCAGCTTCCTGAGTAGCTAAGATTATAGACATGAACCACAGACTCCCAGCTAACTGTTAAATTTCATTGCTGTGAAAGTCTGCACTGAATACACCTACCCTTGATCCACAATTTTATAGTTATTCTCACATAAAATCTGGGCAGTAGTAAAGTTTTGAGAAGCTACGTACTTATGTTTGTGAGCTCTGCAATGAAATTTCTTTCTCTGTCTTATTCATTTTCTCTAACTAGTGAACTCTGCTCTGGTTTTCAAACACTGTAGTCTTTTCTAAACTTATTGATCTTGTGGCTCAAGTAGTTTGACAATTTTATTAAAAAGGAAAAATAATTAGCATTATTTCTTCCATGCAACCGCAAATATGTGCTTTCTCCATTACCTTGCCAAAATTTCCACCTCTTTATTTCTACCATTTGATATAGCATGATAAAATTCAGAAGTAGAACAATCAAAACATGTCTCTTTACAAGAACATAGCTAAGTTTTTGTATCATTTAATTAATCAATATAAGATTGAATTTAGTCCCCTTCATTGTTAAAATTCAATACACAAACATTTATACTGTTTCTTATTTATGTTAGTAAAAGATTTTAATATATTATAATATTTCACACCATGATCAAAAGTAACATTTTACAAATAAGTTTATGTACTGTAGTTCAATTATAAATTGTTACTCAGCTTGAGCTGAGAAACAAATATCTAATGTTGTGTATGTGTATTTTAATACAACATATTCTACAGTAGTTAGAATATTATTTTGTACTTTTGATAATATTCTGGAAGCATTTAGGCTTACATATGTATTCAAATATGTGCATACTTACATTCATAAGAATATGTAATTCACTCTAATTATTCAATTGCATTTGTGGGAAAATTAGAAAAAAGATCAAATCTATATACAACCTTACACAAAATTAATCACAAACTTACCACACTTCTGTAATTTGCACATTGTTTGGTGGGATTCTATTTACATTATCATGTAATATCTTAAACTTAACATTTTACATGACTTGATTTTGATGACTTCTGTTATGGCAGCCAATGATGTTTTGTTTTACTAATATATGTCTTCATAATTGGGAAATTTTCTTGCCACCAAAAAATTGCCCAACAATATTAACAATAAATTAATTTCACATATTTAAACAGCTAGAAACTTTTAAATTTCCCATGATATATAATTCCTTAGCAGGCACAGTACTTCTTATAAAATAGCAACTATATCTCTGTGTTGATGGCTCAGGAGGCTGAGATCTCAGGATTATCTCACAAAGACAGACCAGGCAGGAAAGTCTATGAGACTCTTATCTCCAATTAACAACCCAAAATGACCAAAGTGGAGCTGTGGCTCAAGTTGGTAGAACCGTAAATGCCCAGTGACATCTCCCAGCCTTGAGTTCCATCTCTAAGACAAGCACAAAGAAAAGTAACTCCATTACATAGATGAATTATTTTAGCCCATGACTGCTGAAACCACCTTTGTCATATAAACAAAATTTCCAATTTTGTTTGAAAAAGAGACGTTACTAAGGCTATTCATCACAATATATTTATCACATAGCATCCAAAATACTCACATACCTTTTGACAGTTTCTTATCATTGCTTATAACATTCATTTAAATCTGATTATTTTATACATAGCTTTCTACTATTAAGTATAAGTTGTATTCAATATGAAACATTTTGTTATAAATCTGTTCCTTTTTTTAACTGTCTATGAATTGATAGATTTTTAAATTTTTTGTTGTTATTGTAAAGGTGATGTACCGCTAAAGTGATGCACTTAAACCCAAAGTAACTAGATCCTTGCTTCACTAAAGCCATTTTCAGCCTGAGCTACTCTCCCCAGAAGGCCTCATACTGTGAGGACTTCCCTTTTAGTATGAGCCTGGCATCCCTTGTCCCTGTAGTAGAACAAAGTTTTAGTTTGTGGGTGGGTGTAATGAGTTGAATTTTTCTAGGAAATCTGAATATGAACTATCTTTATTTCCTTTTATTGTTCCCCAAAGTAATTTTTATGAACCTTTCATTATTTTCAAATTGTAAAGTATTATTTAAAAAATATTGATTACAGTTTGTTTTTACCTTGTAGCCACTTGTACTTATTGTTTTTTGCTTATGCAAGAAACGACCTTCTTTATTTAAATACTTGATGACACATGATGGGACATAACAATTATAGTTCTTGCTGGAAACAAGCCGTTTCCAAGCTTCCGTCTCCATTTGTTAATGGAGGAGGAAATGCTGATGAATTTGTCAGAGTGAGTGAAAACAAATAAAAAATCTAGAACAATAAGGAAAAGAATTTCTCAGCATCAAGAACCATGGTACTTAAGGTATTTTGTTACATTTAATATGCTTTCAAATGCATTCTGAAAATGTTTTAATTTTCAAATAAAAGATATCAAGTTAGTCAGTTGTAAATGGTTCATGCTTGTAATTCTAGCTACTTGGGAGACCTGAGATATGAGGATCATGTCAAAGACTTTTTTTCTTATATAAATGAGTGATTGAGATAGGCCTAGATTGGAATCCTCAAATTAATCAAGAAACTAGCTACCCATAAGGAGACTGATATCTAGGGATGGCTATCCAAAGCCAGCTTAATGAAGGAAGTTTATAAGAATCATATCTCCAAATAAACACAAAAAATTCCAGAAGTAGAGGCTTCACTTAAAGTGGTCTTGAGCAAAAAAGCTGAGGGAATCCATTAAAACCCTGAGTTGAAGCACTCAATTCTGCACATAATAATAATAATGATAATAATGATAATAATAATAATAATAAATAAATAAAAATTTAAAAAATCAAAGTAAAAAGGAACTGATAAGATATTTTTTTTTTTTGGGTCCGGTCCTGGGGCCTGAACTCTGGGCCTGGGCGCTGTCCCTCAGCTCTTCAGCTCAAGGCTAGCGCTCTACCACTATGAGCCACAGCGCCACTTCCGGCTTTTTTCTTTTTGCTTATGTGGTGCTGAGGAATCGAACCCAGGGACTGGAGCACGCAAGGCAAGCGCTCTACCACTGAGCCACCTTCCAAGCCCAAGATATATTTATATTTAAGGTATATATAAAAATCTTCTGATATGTTATTTTAAGTTTTATTTTGTTTCTTTTTGACATTACTTGTTTCCCAATTGTGAAAGGAACCTTTTGAGATGTATTAGGCCAATAAAATGAATCAAACATAATGAGACATGTTATAGCTTAGTGTTTAACCATCTCTTAATTGTTGATACAATTGAGTAGATTCATTAAAGTCACCATTTTGTAAGTTGTGATATAAGAGATAAAAATAAAATGCTCTCTTCCTAATTAGATAACTATGAAGTACCAATTCAATCTTTATTGGGGAAATTTAACACAAAAAAATTTCCCCCCATTCTTTTTGACCAAGTAGTCTAGTTTACTTTGTATTTAATTTTATATAGCTTAGACTTTAATAACAAAAGAAATAAACTATTAATATTATAGTTACATATCTTAGCTATCATAAATAATGCTGCAATAAACATAGTTGTGCTGGTAGCCCAAAAGTGGGATTGCTGGGTCATAGGGGAGCTCTATGTGGAGTCTTTTGAGGAACCGCCATACTACTTTCCAAAGTTTACACTCCCACCAACAATGCAGTAGAGTTCCTTTCTGTCCACATCCCCTCCAGTATCTGTTGTTATTAGAGTTCTTGATTATAGCCATTCTAACTAGGATGAGGTGGTATCTCAGTGTTGATTTGATTTACATTTCTTTTATGGCTAGAGAGGTTGAGTATTTCTTCATGTGTCTATTGGCCATGATATGGAACCCACCCAGATGACCCTCAGTTGATGAATGGATTAAGGAAATGTGGTATATATACACAGCGGAATTCTATGCCTCCATCAGAAAGAATGATATTGCCCCATTTGTCAGGAAATAGAAAGATTTGGAAAAAAATATTACATTAAGTGAAGTAAGCCGGAGCCAAAGAAACATAGGTCCATGGTTTCCCTTATTTGGAATAATTAGTATATGTATGAGACAAGCAGAAACGGTCAGATAAGATGATGTTAGGCAAAATGAACCCCAAGATAAGGACATAATTTTTTTTTCTTTCTTGCTTGTATTGTTTCTAACGTATTTATAAGGTGATTTTTTTTTTTTTTGGTCAGTAGTGGGGCTTGAACTCTGGGCCTGAGCGCTGTCCTGCGCTCTTCAGCTCAAGGCGAGAGCTATACTACTTGAGCCACAGAGCCACTTCCTGTTTTCTAGTGGTTTCTTGGAGATGAGAGTCTCACAAACTTTCCTGCCAGGGCTGGCTTTGAACCGCAATCCTCAGATCTCAGCCTCCTGAGTAGCTAGGATTAGAGGCGTGAGCTACCACTGCACAGCAAGGTAATTTTTTTTTTGTTGTTTTTGCATGTACCTCCCCCACGGGATAACCCCTGCTTTCACTGTATTTGATGTTGGTATAATTTGAGGAGAGGAAGGGAAAAAACAAATTGTTTAAATAGATGGACCCATTGCAACAATGAGATGTACAAGATGCTATATCGAAAAATCAGTGAGGGAGTGTAGTGGTGGAGAGGGGAGGGAAGGGATGGTAGGGGAAAAACAAAAAGGAGGAGGCACCAATGCTGGAGAAGAAATGTACTCATTACCTTGCTCATGTAATTGTAACCCCTCTGTATGGTATTTTACAATAAAAACTTATTAAAAAGAGTATTATACTTTATGATTTATAAAATTGACTCAGAAAAAAGTTTTATAGATATTTTAAATAAGCTTATCTGTATTCTTGGTCATAGTATATTTAATCACCTGTAGAAGAAACACAAGATATTTCTTGTGAGGAAAAATGAAAGGAATTAAAATCAACCTGGCAGAAAAGCTATTTTGGAAACTATCATGTTATAAATTATGATATGCAAATCAAGTCTTAGTTCTATCTCTCTCTATTATCATCATAGTGTCTAAACAGACATCAAAAGAATTATAAGTTCTATTTTTCCAAATAAGCTTAAAGTCCTTGGAGGCAAATGATTTATCAAGAGAGAATTTATTTTTTTGTTAGTTGTGGGACTTGAACTCAGGACCTGGATGGCATCATTGAGCTTCTTTGTGCTCAAAGCTAGTGCTCCACCACTTTCAGCCACAGTTCCAATTACAGTATTTCAGTGGTTAATTGGACATGAGTTTCTCAGTGACTTTTCTGCCTGGGCTGGCTTTGAACCACGATCCTGAGTTCTCAGCTTCTTGAGTAGTTAGGATTACAGGCTTGAGCCATTGGCACTCAGATGGGAGTTTCTTAAATTAAAAATAAAATGTGGTATTTTGGACAATAGACAGAATCAGTTACTTAAGTTTAGGAAAAACATAGCACATTTCATTTAAAATTTCCTCCTCATTCCTTATGTGATTGCAAAGATTTGTGCAATCTCTTTCTGACAACAGTAATCCCCTCTTTATATAGGGATCTACAACGTCTACCCAAGTATAAGTTTTCCTTATTTTCTTCTTTTCACAGTATTAGGGGGTTTTAATTTAGGACTGATAGCATATTAGGCTAGTGGAAAAAGACTGAGCCATGAGCCATGCATCTAGTTCCATTTCTCACTGATTGTTTTTGGATAGACCCTTACTTTAGCAGCTATGCACTTGCTTGTAGGTATCTTTTCATTACTGGAATCTCAGGACTCTGACATCATGTCCTATTTCTTTTTATATAGGTGGTATCTCAAGGACTGGCACATTGATCCTCTCAAACTCAGCCTTTCATGTACCTTAAGGCTTAGGCTCACAACACTGTGTCCAGCTAAGACTTGAGAAGGAGTTTTACAAACTTTTCTGACTGGACGTGAGCTGTAATCTTCCCATTTTCTACCCGCCAAATAGCAAAGGATTACAGGGGTGAGCAATGAGAACGTGGCTCACTTCCTTCACTTCTAATGGAAGTTACATTCAGTTCATAGATCTCTTTGGCCCTAGGCCTGCTTGAAGAATTGAACCCTCCAGACCAAACAAAGACGGAAAGAAGGAGAACAAAGAAAGCACAATTAGGAAAAACAGAGAAGAAACTAAAAGATATAGAAATGGAGGGCAAAGAAAAGGAGTGTAAGGAAGGAAGGAAAGGAATGAACAGGTTATGGGATGAAAGGTGAGGAATGACGTGATGAAATAGGTTAATCTTTCAAATCTTTAAAAACTGCTGGTTACAAATGAACATATAAATGTTTCACTTGATTTTCTGGGTTGTGTGAAAATGAAGTCTCCAATGGAAGCAAACTGAGTTTACTTAGATAGGACTAATTTTTTTGTTGTAATTGTTTAAGAGGAGCTGCAAGGTAAAATGTCCTTAGTTCATGGAAAATTAAAAAAAAAATCTGCATAAATAGTCCAGTAGTAACCTCTCAGGTCATCAGGTTCTTAGCACATAAATTAAATCTTCTTCTCCTTAAAGTCAAGTTCAAGATATACTCAGGAAAAAATGTTTAGCCAAAATTCTTGTAGAAATTACACACAGTTTGATTTCTTCTTAAATTGGGCTATATGTACACTCTTATTTTTTATCATAAGGTATGTTTGTAAAAATTTGCAGTATAGGAATAAGGATTATAAATTCTTACCATTAGAAATATGGCATACATCTAATAATGAACAGATTAATAATATAGTAAGACTATATACTGAAAAAACTTTATAGAAAATATATTATACCATTCTAAATGGGAAGGGATAATATTCCTGGAATTCTCAAGGACAAAGACATGATTTTTTTCCCAATCATTTGAGCAATGTATATCGGGGTTACACTGCACAGGAATCCATTAGTTATCCTTAGGTCACTGTCATTTTCATTCTGGTTATCAGAAAATGTAACATTTTTTCAAATAAACATTCATATACTGAGTGGAAAAGGGAAATTCATAAAAACATTACAACATTAGCAATTTTAACTTACATTCTTTCCAGGTAGATGGAAGGATATAATTCATCTTAAATAAGGTATCAAATTCCTTTAAGTCTGATATTGAAAAGCATTTAATGTTGATGTTCTACCAATTCTTATATGTAGTCTTGTATGAAAGTATTTAATCTCAGTATCTTGATAAATTTGTACTCCAATTTAGTAACGCTATTCAAAAATCTCAACTTACATATTATCATTGTTTTTAGAAAATTGGCAAAACTTTTTTGAACTCTCAGTTACTATTTTCTTGTTATGTTTAATAAGCTCCATCAAGGAATATTTTAACTGATTTACCAGGATAACAGGCCATTCACAAGCAAAAAGGTGAGTATTTGGCAGTTAATTTATTGAAAGTAAAGTACTGAAAGATTTCATTAAATTCCTATTTTTCATTATATTGATTTTATCTTTTATATTGCAAAATTTGCTATAATGCTTAAATATTTCACAGAAGGTATATGAAATGTTTTCCAATATTTTCTTTATTCCCAAATATTTACAAATGATCACAATCTTGTCTGTTTATGTAAGCATTCTTAAATAATCTTATTAAAATGCCCAATAATTTGATTACAAATGCACACATTTGGTTTTTCCTTAATACAAAATGCAAAACTTATAAAAACATACAAAAATAAGCTGGAATGTAACATCAGTGTAGTGTACATGTACATCATGTATGAACAACATGAAACTGTGTATTGGTATTGTGTTAATAATATGTATTAGTTAATAGGGTATTTCCCAAAGAAATTATTCCATTTGCTACTCCTTCCTATAACATATTGTATTTTCCATTATTTTGTATTATGGACAACACGTAAATTAGTCATCTTTTTTATTCTGTCCATCCTGAGAATAGAACTAAGATACACAGAATAGAATATAATATGGTACATAGTACTCTATCACTGAGCCATACTAGCTTTAATTTTATCCATTCAGATGAGTGTTTGGTAGTTTTACTTTAGGATTGCAGGGTCTATTATGTTTACTAGTAATGAAATTTAAAATCATATTTTCAGCCATAATGATACACAGGTTGTGAAGTATCTGTTTGTATTTCTTGTATTTTGTTCTGCTTCCATTTTTCAAAATTCTTTTTCATAGTGGTTTCTGTATTATTTATATTCCAGAAATAATATAATTATAAACTTTATGTTTTGCAACTATAATTTCCCACATTGTGGGATAACTTTATTAATAGAATCTTAATTGTAACCTGATATAATTTATTCATCTTTCCTCCTACAGTTTATGCTTCTTATTATATAGAGAATAATAAATCATTTCATATCCAAGGAAGAAATCATTTTGTTTTTAAATGACTTTGAGAGAATACATTGCTCTCCAACTTACATTCAGCTCTTCAATACTTTCAGGTGATTTGATTAGTAGTTCATATTTCTTTTCTTTCCTGATATCCTCATCAAAGTGACTTAGATCCAACTTTGAAAAAAAATCTCTATATCCATTTCTCTACAATAATTTCTCTTAGAACATCATATGATACCAATAGGTTCCCAACCAACAACAGCATTTTGTGCTTTAAATAACTAATATTACAAATAATCCATCCAGAGTAAAACAAATGAAAAAAACAAAAAAACAGAAAAAATGAAATTAAAAACAATAAAGCAAAATAGGCCCAATGAGCATATAGTTAATATTCATTTAGCATTTCATCCATTATTTCTCAAAATTGTGTATAGAGTAATTACTATTACTCTATAGAAAATAGTATCTGTGACTTTGTAGTGCATCCCTTCTCTTACTTTTACACTTATGATTTCTATATTTGGTCTTTCATGAAGATCTTATTTAATGTTGTAGTGCTTCTTCTGTAGCTGATTGTTAACTGTCTTCCTTACTTAATTATCTATCCCTGATATTTTATTATCAATTAGTGGAGTCATACAATAAAGTTTTCTATTTGGTTATTTAGGGTTTTTTTTAGTTATAAGGTTTCAACATTTCAATTTCTAAATTGTGTTTATTTTTTATGATCCTATACCTCTAATTGAACTTTTCTTCCATATTTTGCATTTTGCTTTTTATTATATTCAACTGTTTGTTTCTATTGTATTTGAGTCATTCATTGATACATGTCATTATTAATATTATTGATGCTCATCATTTTCTTGACATTAATTCTTTACAGTTCTTTCTCATCCAAAATCTTCATTGTGAACTTGCTGAATTTTGAAGACTACTCATTGTCTTGTTTTTTTATATATATATTTCTTGTGTTTCTATGTTTGGATTTATATATTTGGGGATAATAAATTTGTGTAGGATTTATTCTTTGAGTTCTTTGAGGTGAAGTGATCATGGTATTTAAGCAAGACTGAGAATTGGTCATTCATTTAGAAATAGGTATGATAAAAATCTCTCTAGAATTGTCACAATGATTAAGAGAAATAACTAAAGGACAGAGTAGGTTAAATTATTATCTGCTAATATTAACTTAGTGAGAATATTTGGTGATATTAATCTTTAGCCAACATCTTACCACAGTTTTACTTTTATTCCATCCTTGGGAATCATATAAAAGGACAAAGTTGCCTTTTCACATTCTATTCCCTAAAGCTATCAGCTATTTGAGGACTCCACTGCACACATATATTCCAACTTGCTAAATCATATTCTAGCTACGGTTTGACTAGGCTCCATTCATCCCCAGGTCAGGTAATTGCTCTCTATAAAAAATGAGTTTAGAGGAAGGTACCAAAAATCACTTCAGAGCTACATAATTTTGAAAAGACCTAGAATACCTTTAACCTTTCATGAATTTTTCTCTACCATTTGTCTTCAAAATTTACAGATTATAAAATAGGCTGCCTGCCCTATTCTCTGCATAAGCCCCAAAGGTCACTGGTACAGACTCTAAGGCAGCAAGGAATGACAGACCAGTCACTTCATAATAATGATACTTTTCTCCAAACAAAGCATTCCCCTAATAGAAAGGTTTGTCTCTTTTCCCATTATCTGAGAGATGCTTTCTTAAGTGTTTTGGAGTTATTTTGTGGATTTCAGACAGCACAATAAACATAATTTTGCTAATAAAATATAATATTAAAAGTTCATGCCATCTTTTAGAATCTAATGCTTTCTAATACGATAAAATTGAAATGATAATGCAATATTTACTAAAAAGAAACAGATAGGCCTTTTCATTTACGTTTATCATTTAAAAAATCTTCACAAGTGTGGTGTTTTAAATACTACTAGTACATGATGAAGAAGAAAACTCCATTATAAGGGATTAATTTTCTTTTTTTTAATTTAATTTTATTTGTGAACATACTGTACAGAGGAGTGACAATTACATGGGCAGGATAATGCGTACATTTCTTACCAAGCATTGCAGCCTCCTCCTTTGTTTACCCTTCACATCCCTTCCCAGCCTCCCCCCTCCCCCCCATCCCAATCCTTCTCCTTCCCCTCCCTTCCCTACCCCCTCCCCCCCCCCCCCCCCCCCCCCGCACCGACTTTGTAAAGCTCGTTTTGGACATGACAACTTGTCTAACACATAGATTCACATCTCTTCTCTACGTAAGTAAAAATAATAAAGATGGTGAATAGGCAATAATACTGTCTCCATGGAATAGATGTAAGATGTTTTCTTCTTTTAGGTAAAATAATGTTTTCTTTATTTTAATAAAATTTTCTTGTTCAGGATTTGAGTGGCAGCATAAATACAATATCAAGTAATATGTCTTTCAGGAAACAATAGTCTACAATAAATTATGTGAGATATTAGATTACCTTAGAAAAATTCATAGCTTTTAACTATTTTTAAATTTAATTAATAAAGAAAAACAAATTTACACATGTAAATGTTTTATTTTATGTAAAAAAAAAATCCAAGGTGTTAGTCTGGTTTTGTGTGTGTGTGTGTGTGTGTGCGTGTGTGTGTGTGTGTGTGTGTGTGTGTGTGTGTGTGTGTGTGTGAAAATACTGTACAGAGGGGTTACAATTATGTGGTCAAGGTAATGAGTACATTTCTTATCAAGCATTGTTGCCTCCTCCTTTTTTTCCCATCCCTTCCCTTCTTCCTCCCCACTACCCCCTTCCCCTTTCCCCACCCCCCCCACCCTCCCAGGCAAAGTTGTAAAGTTCGTTTTTCCACATAATGTCTTGTACATCTCATTGTTGCAATGGGTCCACCTGTATCCCTATTTAAACAATTTGTTTTTTCCCTTCCCCTCCACAAAGTATACCAACATCAAATACAGTGAAAATAGGGATTATAGCGTGGGGGAAGGTCCTATTCTTTATCTTGGGAAATCCCACAGTAGATTACAGGTATCTGATGAGTAATTTTATTTTTCTTGCTGTTGAGTCATTTCCATTCATAGGAAAACCTCTGTTTTCAGATTTGTTCGGCATTACAGTTTCATTAGAAAGAATTTGTTCCCAATTTGTTCTTTCCCACTCAAGAATGACCCTTTTGCTGATAACTCTGGCAACCTAATTTCTGTATAGAAAAGGATGAATCAAAGGTCAAACATAGCAAGCCTGGCAATATTCCCTGTACTGCAGTTGCAATTTATGTCAAGGAGAGAGAGAGGAATGGCAAGAACAGAAAGTAGACCTGTGAATTTTAGTAGAAAAGCTATATTTAGCCAACTGCAGTTAGATACATTGCATTGGTCTTTTGGAGGGAGCCCAAAAGTAGTCTATATAGTGGATAGATAGATAGATAGATAGATAGATAGATAGATAGATAGATAGATAGATAGATAGATAGATAGATGATAGATAGATAGACAAATAGATAAATAGATATTATATACACCCATATTCCTGATATACATGTGTCTTATATGACTAGGAAAGAATTTCAATAATTTTTTTACTAAACAGAAAGTATATATGACATTATGGAAAATGCTGCTATATAAATTTAAAAATGATATGTATTCATTTAAAATGTAACACAATTTTTTATATTTGGATTCACTTATTTGTGTCTTTTCTATTTTTGGTGGTAGAGTTAGAACCCAGGGACTTAAGTATCCCATGTAATTACTCTACTACTGAGCTACATCTCCTGTACTTATTACTATCTTTATTAAGTTGGCTTTTATATGATGTTCCATAATTATGGAAATGATTAAACAATATAACAAGAGTTTTAATTTTTATAGCAGAATGTATTAATATGAATGGCTTATGAATTTTTACTAACTCTGCCCAATACAGGGTCATAATTAAGACCCAACTTTAGATTTAACATATAGCAAGAACATACAATAAAGTAATTGAAATGCTCAAAGTTTTGAATTCTTAATGAAAAATTCCATTCTTATATTTTTAGTTTTGTTTCTACTATATTAATTATACCTTTACATTTTCCTGAAGTGATCCTCAAACAATGGTAATCAAATACCATTGAATATTGTTTCTTCTATATATTTTTACATTTTGTTTGATTTTATTGTGAAAATACTGCACAGAGGGGTTACCATTTCTTGGGCAAGGTAATGAGTACATTTCTTATCAAGCATTGTTGTCTCCTCCTTTGTTTCCCCTTTCTATCCCTTCCCATCCCCCAAGTCCCCCCATTCCCTGGCCAAAATTGTAAAGTTCGTTTTTCGACACAACGACTTGTACATCTCATTGTTGCAGTGGGTACACCTGTATCCCTATTTAAACAATTTGTTTTTTTCCTTCCCCTCCACAAATTACACCAACATCAAATACGGTGAAAACAGGGTTTATACCTTGGGGGAAGGACATACAAAGCAACAAAACAATCATCTTATAACTCTGTTAGAAACAATCGCAAGAAACAAATAACATTTGAATCCTTAACTTGGGGTTCATTTTGCCTAACATGAACTTATTTGACCGTTTCTGCTTGTCTCAGACATACCCTAGTTATTTCAAATAAGGGAAACAATGGGACCTATGTTTCTTTGGGCCTGGCTTACTTCACTTAATATAATCTATATTTCTTATAAATGCAAACTCGATGTATTCAAATTCTTTTCCTTAGATTTCATGGCAATAAGTTTGTCAGATTTAGCATGAAAAATACAAGGTAATATGGTAAAATTGAAGTGTTTTCAGGCGTGTGTGTAAGTATGTTATGAAATGTTTTAGTCACAAAGGTTGCTATTTACTTTTTGTAGTCTCTTATCAATTCTAGTTGAAATTCAAACATCAGATTAGTTGAAATACTATTAAATTTAGATTTAGATTTTAATTTATTTTCATTACTTTAAATATAGATTTCCTTTTTGTCCTAAATATCCTCATTATTGCCTTTAAATGTCCCAAAGTGTACTGAGGTGAATATGTGTTGTGAATTTTATGCACATTAATGAGGTAAAATAATAGTTCCAATTCTTACTATTTTTACAAACTTTCAAAGATTTCTTTTTCCATTTATCCTATCAGAATCATAACTGTGAATTCCCAAGAGATATAATAACTTCAGTATTCTCTGCAGGGTATATTTATAGATGATAAAACTACACCATAAAAAGAGCAGCAATTACCTTCAATAGATTCTGTCTCTATTATATTACAGAAAAATAAAACCAAGGTAAGAATATTTTGACAGTAAGAAAATCCTAATAGAACAATTTCCACCCAACAAGAAACCTATCTTTGTACCTCACAAAAGCTAAACTCTTGAGGATAAGTATTAGTAAAAAATAGAAAATAAAGCAATTTTAATGCTGAGGTATAATGCAGTGATTGCCTGTACTTTTAATACTGGAATTTCTGGTATTATATTGTATTGTAATACTCTTCCTGAACACCTCATCATCTTGTCTTCATATACTTGTCAAGAAAAATACTTGTTTCTATATCTGATCTGTAAACCCCAAATTCTATGACTTCAATCTTTCTGCATTTTCTTTATTGCTAGGTCAAGCTGCTATATGAATAAAAATGAGTTAAGAGGCAGAATATGGATATTAAAAACAATGAGGAAGAGATTCCCTCAATTAAAACTCATTACATTTAACTCTTCATTTTCATTTTTTATTTTTACCCTAATGTCTTGATATTCACCTCTCCTCCTTTCTCCTTCTTTCCCTCGCTCCCCCTCACCTTCTCCTTTTACAGAGTAAACACCTAAGAAACGGTCAGTCTTTTATCTTTTGTGTTAAATGTATCTCCCTTTACACATCTGTTGCAGACTTCGGTCTTTTATCTGTTATTAAAAATTATCCACGGGTCCAGGCGGCTGTGGCTCACGCTTGTAATCCTAGCTATTCAGAAGGCTGAGAGTTGAGAACCAAGGCACAGAGCCAGCCTGGCAGGAAAGCCTGTGAAACTCCTATTTCCAATTAACCACCAGCTAACTAGAAGTTGTAGCTGTGGCTCAAAATGGTTGAGCACTAGCTTTGAAAGAAAGAGCTAAGCAAGGGACAGCGTCTAGACCCAGAGTTCAAGCCCCACAACCAATAACAAAACAAACAAACAAACAATAACATCATCTTCTGTGCATATTCATCTGTTTGTTCTTGGAGTGGTATCTAGCACCATTGTCCAGTTATTTTCTAAATAGAAGAGACATTTTCATGAGAGTTCTACTCAGTTGTCTTCATGTCCAAGCCTTTAGAAGGTTTTACATACTTTCCTCCCCATTATGTGTTATTATTATTGTTTTTCTTTTTCTTCACATCAGCCTCGTTCTTTCTAGACCATAAAAATAGTTTTTCTCCTGGCTTCTCTCCGTTTTTCTCATCCTAATAGTATTTTAACATTTATATGTCCTGTGTAAAATTATATCTACCTCTGCAAAAACTAAAATCATGGCAATACTATAAATATGGGTTCAATTAGGTAGGATATGAATAAAATTACTTTGTTCATTGAGAAACTTGCAAGTTACTACCTGTTTCCATGTCACTGAATTCTGAGGAACAAGTAGGTAATACATTTTTATCTGACCTTTTTGATTGAGAATGTAAAATAAAAAAGGAATAAATGAATATAGTGTAGGGCTGGAAAGGAAAAGTCAGTGACTTGGAAGGAGGTATAACAGTAATTCATAAACTGAAGGGAAGGATAGAGAGCATTTCTTTAAATTGGAGTCTAAGAAGCAAAAATTATGAAACAAATTATTTACATTTCACTCAATACAATGAAAAGCTATGTATATTATATGTATGGTAAAATCAAAATATGGAAAATATAAAATAAATTGTATATTTCCATTGCATGAAAATATCATCTTACAATTTTGCTTGTTTTGAGGCATTATTGCTTTCTACTGCTGATCAAGATGCTTCTTACAGTAATTATATTTTAGCATCATACACACACAAAATACAAATATACATTTTCACCTGTATATAAATATGTATACTTATATGAATTAATGCATACAGAATATAAAAAGTAATATATTATTTTTAATAGTATGTATTAGTCATATTTTGTATATAGCTGCAAAAGCATTAAAAACTTCAGGAATATTTAGGATATTCATTAAATTATGTTTGTATATTTGTTACTACAATCGAATAATCTTATTCTGATACCTTATATAATGCTAAACCAAAGAAAAAAAAGTATTAGAAAAGAAAGGGTAAAAAGAGCCGAAGAAAAAAATTAAATTTAAAAAGTATCCTGTTGCTTTATCTGTACTCAATAATTATATGAACTCATTTAAGGTAACTTACTTATTAAGTAACTTACTTATTAAGGGGTATTTCACAATGAGGTCAGTAATTTAGAGAATAATATTTTATGAAAATTCATGTTGCTTCAGGAAATTAATATTATTAAAAATAAAGTATGTCAATTTAGACATACATTTGAACTTCCTGGTATCCTTTTCCAAAAACTGTGTTATCAGTTTAATTTTTCAAGCAAGACATAACTTTTTAAATTTGTTCATAATATTGGTATATATAATATAATAAGTTAATTACAATGATAAATTTGTCATTGTATACTTTTAATTAAAATATTAAAATGTTAATATTCTAATTCTTATAAGCAAGTGGTCTGGACAAAATGCAAAATTTTCTATTATTTCCTGATAATAACATTGCAAAATGTTTTGTTAATTTATTAATGACAATTTCATAAAATTCAATCATCAATAAATAATATATGCAGTTTAATATAAATGAAGGAGTCATACATACAAATTTGTTACAGCAGGGTTCCTGCTTCACAGCTCATCAGAATCCTTTCAACACTTCCTAGAGAAATGCCTATACTGTGAGTTTTAAAAGTTACACACTGGATAATTCTTGTTCTAATAGATGAAATCATTACACATCATCAGTGCTGTTAATAGGTCATTTTCAAGGAGTTAAATCATTCCATTTATGCCAAGATTAGAACCTAAGAAGTTTTTCATTGGCTATGCCTCATCTTTTCTGTTTCTTATTGGGTATCTTTTACCTGTCCATATGTATTACCTCAATGTTTCTGTAACTTGGTCAATATCCATATCCACAGGTATATTTTCACCATGTTTCTACTGTTCTATTAACTTAAGGAAATATATTTGTTCTCCTGAATAGAGTTTACCAATGGCTGGACCAGCATGTCCATCAATAGTGAATGGGTTGACTCAACTTCTTAAGTGAATTTTCTGGGGTAGATGTTTCTGCAAAAACAAACATGGAAAAAGCATTGGCTTCTATATCTCCTCTGCTTTCAAGTTGAAATAGAATTAATCTTACTTTAACAGGACTAAGTCAAGCCAACTATTCAAATAGCTTCAGGTGTAAAAACCAAAACAAAAAAACAAAAGCAATAGTAATACATAGAACTAGAAAAGTCTTCAAAAATATTTTTAAAATTTTCTATTAGCACCGTCTTCCGTTATCATCATTTAATTGCACAAGGTTTTTAGAAAAGAAAATATTGTAAAGATGAGTTACAGAGAGGTTAGAGCTTCATAAGTAAGATAGCAAGTGCATTTCTTTTTGAACAGTGTCACTTTTCTAGTTTTCTCCCAGTTTTAATATACCCATATATACATATATGTACCTTCATCAATGTCATCCACTTTAGCACTCTCTCTCCTGCTCCCTACCCCTTTCCCAAATCAGTCTCAACAAGTTTTGTTGTCCTATTTTCATACCTGTCAATAATCTTTCTGTTCCGCATAAATCATTCTCCTCTCTCCATCCCCCCCCCCACTATTACTCACAACTGGATAGAACTTGTTTATATTCCTGTCACTCATCTTCCCAGAGAATGCTAACTTTCCAAATGGAAGTCACTGTAGTATTTCACACATGATTATACAGCATTCTAAAATTTCACCTTCTTAAGTCTCACTTTTTCCTCTGTGGGTTCTGTAGGAATTTATACAGTGTGAGCCCCAGGGGATGAAGTTAACCTGGATCAGGTTTTTATTTCTGGTCCATAGTGACTTCTATGTTGGCCAGGGAATGACCCCACTCATTTTCAGAAGACGACTAGCTTGTCTAGGAGATGACATGGCTGCTGCATTGACATTGCAACTTTTATTAACTATGGTTGTCCTTATAACTCTTCTAGAACCACCCTAGGAATGAACGTCCCAAGCCTTCCAGAGTCACTTTATTATAGTATTAGCAAAAGCTCAGAGAAATGTAGATATCAGAAACCTACATGTGTAAATTGACTAAAGCACTGACAACAGCCACCATCTTGGGATAATTCTGACAATCTAAGAAGTCCTAATTCATCTCCAAGTTAAGCTCATCAATATTGTAGGTGACAACTTGACTTCTTTCTACAGGCTGGTGGCCTCAGGCAGGGATGGGAGAGGATCTTCCAGAGATTCACCTACTAACATTGGAGGAATGGGCAGAACTCTTTGTCCGTAAAGTACTTCTGATGTAGTCAAGTCTTCCTGCTCTTCATACCATTAGACAGGTAGCTTCTTATCCAGCCTGCAGATCTTGCTGAAGACTCAGGCCACAGGAAAACAATAACTTCAGAAATTAAATAAGAAGGGTAGACATATCAAAAGTTAATATCTAATCAAACATTACAACATGGGATCCGGGATCCAGATGAATATTAAAATAAATATATACCTTTATGAGGCAGTATAACATTAGGTAAAAAAAAAGCAATTCAGAAAGTTGTATCTTAAATGACTAGCTCCAGAAAAATGACATTTGAAAAAAATATTTGCGATAGCATCTAGTTATATGTTAGACTAATAGAGTAAGTTATAAAATATCCCATTGCATTCTTGGAATTATAACATTTTATATAATGTTATTGACTAGCTGCTTATTGTCAAGTTGTCAGATTTCACCTATGCAACATTAATGGCCTAATTGTAGCTTAGGCATAGATTTTCAAAATTATTTGTAATTTTTTTCCTTTTAGTTTTATGGTTGATTCATTTTTTACAATATACAGGAAATGTTAATCTCTATTATGCCATTCCAGAGGTTGGCAATTATAGTCTGTATAAAGCCAGGCAGTAAGTGTTTTAGTCTCTCTGGGCTGTGTTATTTTCTGTCACAGCTATTCAACTGTGGTTTTGTAACACAAAGATTTCAGTAGATGAATGATTATTTCTGTGTTACAATATAACTTTATTAACAAAAACATGCAGTGGACCACATTAGGATGGTGAGTCAAGATATGCCTACTCTTGTGCTACCTGTATTCATACTCATTGAGCCTCTCAGTGGTATCCACTGAAACTTTTACTTCTTTCACATGCCCAAATTTTCTCCTTTACCATTGTTTGATGTTTCATACTTTTAAGGTCTACACTTAAAAAACGAAACTACTTACAGAGAAATATAGAGATTATGCTGATTTTGAAGTGGGAAAGTTCATTAATCAGGGACATTAATGAAAGGTGAACCTTCATTATTCAGAAACCAGTTTTCATATATTATCCATGACAGATATATCTATATCTATATCTATATCTATATCTATATATTACCCTGGCCTAATGAATGAAGTAGGAATTCCATGATTTCTTATAACTGCCCTAAAAAATTCAGTGATTGCATTCTCAGCATAACGATGTAAAAGTGAACCTAAGTTTGTTTATATATGTAATGTATTGATATTTGACACTTATAAAATTGATTAAATTAGGCCTCTGATTATTGGGATCTTATATGCTCAAACAGGAAGCCAAATATAATGGACAATTATAGTACAAGAATATATTCATCCTTAAACTAGTACCTAAGTATATCATTTAAGTAGATTTATAGTTGAAAAATACTAAAACTGTTTTTCTTTCAAGTTATCATGTCAAGATACAAATTCTCAGTATTTTAGGCTAATATACCATAAGTACATAATGAAAATGCATTAACCTAAGAAAGTTTTTTTTATCCCAATTTAAAAAAAACAGCAAATGGTTTGCATCAAAGACTTCTGTATGTTGGACCAGTAAATATATGGGCTTTTATTTTAATGTCTTTCAGTAGTTTGGGATATTTGATTTACTATAATTAGTTTCTAATTTATTTCTAATAATTTTTATCGTGTCTCAAAATCCACTTTTTACTCATACATTTTCTTTAATTGTGCTATGCCACTATGTATGAACTGGGAAATTAAGATCATAAAGCTAAATAATTTATGTTGAACAATCCTCTGAGAAAAAGAATCAGGTATATACTGGCAGAAGCATTCAATTTAGAAAAATTTCCAATCTGCAATATCAGTAAGTCTTACAAGTATGCATGACAGGTATTTCATTAGAGTTTTCCTTTTAAGTGAAAGCATCTATTCCAGTGCTATTTTCTAAAAGCTCACAGAATGTCTAATTGGCTGACGTGAATTCTATATGAAAGAATTTCACACCAAGACATATATCATCAAAAAGAATGTTCTGGAAATGGGAACAGCTATAAACTGGTCTCAGTATGTACCACTTCATTCCACATACCACATCATCTTTATGCTGAACTTATTTTCTTGTAGATTGCATGCAATTTTATTGGCAACAATTGCTCAAATAAAGCAATGTTTGAATGATGACATAGCTCTCTTTCACTATTACCTTGTTGATCTTAGACATTTTGACATCTCAGAAATTCTGTTCAAAAAATTCCGGGTTGTATTTCTAATTATAATTTTGCTAAATCAAAGAACTCTCTTTTGTACCATTTTTATTTTTTAATTAATTTTTATTTTTAATATTGTTTTCTATTAATCTTTTTTTCTATTTTTTCCTATAATAGTCTTTTATTACTAGTAAATATTTAAAATAGGCAAGCATATGGTTACATATTACCATACCAAAAAAGATACAAAAATCTTTTTAAAAACTGAGTTGTTCCATTAGTTCAAAAAGTCACAATTTTCAATGAAAATTCATTTGGTAAATTAGTATTTATTTATTTATTTTAAATTTTATTATAAAACTGGTGTACAAAGGGTTACAGTTATATAAGAGTCAGGTAATGACTACATTTCTTTGTGAACAGTGTTAACCCCTCCTTTATTCCTTCCCACTTTTCCCCCTCCAACCCTCCTCCCCACCCCCACCTCAAGTTGTATAGTTCATTTCCAACATAGTCTGTAAGAACATTCTTCATTAAGTTATTTTGTTTTGACATTGTTTGGCACAGTTATTTTAAAATACTAGGTCTTTCAGAAAAACTCCTTGTGGCAACTTTCTTAGTAATTATCCAGAGATTTAATTTAAAATAAAACATACAGTTGATTAGAATGCATTTATAATATTTTAATACTATAACTGAATGGCCAGAGAATATATATTCACATTTATATATGCATATGAAGTTCTATATATATATATACATATATATATATACACTTATTTTTTTCAGAGACTTCTAATACATTTCTTAAATTGTAAAAATTTTGCAGTTATTACATTTCATGGTTATTTCTGTCATCCCTAACCACTCTTGGCAGCATTTATGCTTTTAGCCATTCTTTTGTATCAGCAAAATATTATTTCCAGAACTGAATGGTAAAAGTGTGTATTCCTTTGTAAAAAATGTATTATCTTCAAGTAGTTGTACAAGGGAGCTGCCATTTAACAAAACTGTTTATGAATACAATAGCTATATTAATGTCACCACTTTCAAGGTTCTCACTCATCATTCCCAGCACTAACCCTTCCCTCATTTTTTAATTTTCTTTGAATTTCTTAATTCTCATTGAATTCTCTACTGCATTCTCACTCTCCTTCTACTCTTCATTTTTCTACCTCTTTTGAAGTGTTTATTCTCCCTTAGAATCACAACGTTTTTAACTTGCTGACCAATTTAAATGAATACCAACAAAACAAAAACACTTTGAAGTCACTGTGTACCTTGCATGTTCAAAAGCATACATTTACTGAATTTTTAAGGTAGAAACATTATATTATTTTGAAATTTTTATTGATAATTATAGTTAGACACTTCTCATTCAGATTATTTTAGAATGTATGATAATACAATATGTCTAAATGATTTTACATGAATAAAAGAAAAACAAAACTTAATAGCAGCAAAAGGAATTGAAACACAAATGGAGAAAAAAAAAAAAAACTTACTTTGGAAACCAGCACAATTTATCAAGTAGGAGTAACAGCAAATATAGAATTTCTGTAGGAGTAAAACTGGGAACAGTTAAAGAAACATCAGCTAGGATTTCAAAATAAAATGAATAACATCTATTTGAATTATTCAAATGACCAAATTAGGAAAATCACATGTATTTTACTTTCTTGAATGATGACATTTTGTTAGCTGTTCTTACATAGCTCACTATGATTTTGACAAGTTTATTTTTACTATTTTGTTGTTGTTGTTTTGAATTTGTTTCTATAGCCTGGAAAAAAATCTATTTTACGTAGAGTCAGTGATGCTGAAGAAATGCTGGCAATTATCTTTTCCATGTTTTCTGCATATTCTTTTTTTATCCTCTTTTTTTCTCTCCCCCACTTTTATTCTTCTTTATTTCATACAGTATCCTAAAGTCCATGGCTTGTGCCTGGTTTTAAGTACTTTTATGAAACATAGGTCTTCTCAAAACTTTTTTACATATTAAATATGTTATTTGTCACTAATTTTTTTTTTTTTTTTTTTTTTTGCCGGTCATGGGGCCTGAACTCTGGACCTGGGCGCTGTCCCTCAGCTCTTCAGCTCAAGGCTAGCGCTCTACCACTGGAGCCACAACACCACTTCCGGCTTTTTCTGCTTATGTGGTGCTGAGGAATCAAACCCAGGGCCTCATGCATGAGAGGCAAACACTTTACCACTGAGCCACCTTTCCAGCCCTTTGTCACTAATTTTTATAAATTGCTGTAAAGAAACACCAAAAAAGAACACTATAGGTTGAAATGTATACAAATAATATTGCTCAACAATTTTGGAACAAACAAATGAAGCCTACCACACCACAAATAATGAATGTCTTTAAATTTCAGAATCATCAGTCCAGAGGAAAAAGAGCTTTAGTTATAAATATTAATGAATATTAATACTTATATGATAGATAGTACAATAGATAGATACTAGAGGCTTTCAGTTTCACTTGTAGTTCCCATTTGGTTGAACTTAGAAAAATATATTAATAATGATGATTGTATCTTATTATAGCATTTGTGTTGATATGGTTTTAGTGCAATAATTATTCATTTTTGTACATTGCATAGCAAAAGTAAGAAACAACTTATTTGAGAAAGAATAGAAGATATTTTTTTCTAACAAGTTCACCAACTACTTTCTCCTCCTTCTCATATGGCACTAAAACTAAGCATAGCAACAGGTGAGACCTAAAAGTTGGATAACTTATTAGGATCTGAATTTCAAAAATCTAGATCAGTATAAACAATTTATCATTCTAGCTCAGAATGAGCTGGGCTGGTAGAAATTTTTGATTAAACAGGGAAAGCTGCTTTATCAGGACAAAGTAAGAAGAATTTATCCTATGTATTGCAAATAGAAGAAGTGACATTGATTATATGACAGTAAGAGATTTTTGGTATTAATTGATTAGGATTGGTATAGATTATGTGTTTGTTGTAGACAAAGGAACTAGCAATCATGAATCCTAAATTCTGGCCAGATGTTTCAATGTACTGTAATTTCCTTTTCTTCATTAGTACGGTTTTTTAGTACGACAGAAATAAGATAGTAGACAAATGCAAAGATTAGTATCTTATCTTCAACGTTGGGCAGTGGGATTAAAATTCATAAATATCATTCTGAGATTTATTTTCTATGAATTTCTTTCAAAAACTATGTATTATTCTTGAAATAAATTGTGAACATCTACTAAATACCTATCTATCCATATAGATAGATATAGATGATAGTCAGTCAGATAAATATCTATCTACTGCTTTCATCTTCAAATGTATTATACACCTTTGCTTGCTTCTTATAAACTGCTGTAGACTCAATAAACTTTTAATGAACAAATGACCATAGTCATTTTTTATGTAATACTATTTATACAACTCACAAATAAAATTGCAAAACATCATCTAGCATATTTATTGATAATAGAAATAAAATAGATAAGTTTTTTAAAACAACTCTATTTTTGTGAATAAATCTTCTACCTATGATTTTTTTGTAAAGTATAACTAAAAAACCAGAACAAATTACGCCATGAAAATACGGAATTTCATTGAAGAACAGTACAATTAAAGTGAAAGAAAAATACTAATATGTTAATAGCATGATTTTGATGGTTCTGGTTAGTTTGCTCTCAAAAATTGATAGATTTATGGTTTTATTATCTAGTGAGCATTATTTCACCTACAAGTATGTGACCATTTTTATTAAAATGTGTGACAATTTTCTTAAAAATTGAACTCAAATACATCATTTGTTTCTCAAAATTACATGATATATCTACAGTATTTAGTAAAGGGACTATTTAAAAAAATTCTTGTAAAGATACTGTTCAGAGTATACTGTTACAGTTACAGGATTAAGGTAATGAGTATGTTTCCTTTGGAGCACTGTTATCCCCTCCTTTGTTTTTCTCCTACTACCCTTCCCTCCCCCCACCCCCAAGTTGTAAAGTATATTTTCAACATAGTGTCTTGAACACCTCATTGTTACAATGGGTCAACATGTATCTTTATTTCAGCATTTTATTATTTCCCTTCCCCTCCCCAAATTAGAAAAAAAATGTATATACAAGGAGAGCACCAGAGTCAAATACAGTCAAAACAAGGGTTATACAATGGGGGAAGAACATACAAAAGAAACAAAAAAAATCACATAGTACATTATAAGTACATTAAAAACAAGAGCAACAAAGATAAAACCTCTTGTGTCCCTATCTTGGGATTCATTTTGATTAGCATCATCTTTTTTGTATTTTTTTTATTGTAAAGATAGTGTACAGAGGGGTTACACTTACATGAGTAAGGTAATGAGTACATTTCCTATTGAGCATTGTTACTTCCAGCACCATCTTTTTTGGTCATATGTACATAGCTTTTGAACTTTTCTGCTAGTCTGGTGAGATTATCCTAGACATATACCAGTTATTGGAAATAAGGGAAATCATGGGATCTATGTTTCTTTGGGACTGGCATACTTCACTTAATATAATTTTTTCCAAGTTTGTCCATTTCCTAACAAATGTGGTGGGGTCATTCTTTTTTCTGGAGGCATAGAATTCAATTGTATGTTTATACTGCATTTCCTTGATCTATTAATCTACTAAGGGGCATCTGGGTTGGTTCCATATCTAAACTATGGTAAATAATGTTGCGATGAACATAGTTGTGCTGGTAGCTTTATTATGGGCTTGGATGTGACCGTTTAGGCAAATGTCCAAAAATGGGATTGCTGGATCTTAGGGGAGCTCTATGTGTAGTATTTTGAGGAAACTTCATACTGCTTTCCAAAGTAGGTGAACAAGTTTACACTTCCAGCAACAATGCATTAAGGTTCCCTTTTGGCCACATCCCCGCCAGCATCTGTTGTTATTAGATTTCTTGATTATATTCATACTAACTAGAGTGAGTTGGAATCTCAATGTTTTGTTTTTTTTTTAATAAGTTTTTATTGTGGAAAATATTGTACAGATGGGTTACAATTACATGAGCAAGGTAATGAGTACATTTCTTATCAAGCATTCTTATCAAAGCCTCCTCATTTGTTTTTCCCCTACCATCCCTTCCCTCCCATCTCCACAAATACACTCCTCCCCCACCCCCACCCCGCCTAAATTGTGAAATTCATATTCTATATCTCATTGTTGCAATAGGTCAACCTGTATCCCTACTTAAACAATTTGGTTTTTTCCCTTCCCCTCCCCAAATTATACCAATATCAAATATAGTGAAAACAGGGATTATACCGTGGAGAAGGCACATACAAAGCGACAGTAAAATCACGTGGTACCTTATAAATACGTTAGAAACAGATGCTGGAGGGGATGTGGACAGAAGGGAACCTTACTGCATTGTTGGTGGGAGTGTAAACTTGTTCAACCATTTTGGAAGGTAGTATAGAGGTTCCTCAAAAGACTCCACATAGAGCTCCCCTATGACCCATCAATCCCACTTTTGGGCATTTACCCAAATGATCACAAACAAGACCATACTAAAGCTACCAGCACAACTATGTTTATTGCACCATAGCTAAGATATGGAACCAACCCACATGCCCCTCAGTAGATGAATGGATCAAGAAAATGTGGTATATATACACAATGGAATTCTATGCCTCAATGTTGTTTTCATTTGCACCCTCTATTTCTTATGTGATGACTTAATAGGTGAATACATGTACAAAAATTCACCACATAAGGTATTTCTCATACAGGTTGGTCCTAAAATATACAAAGCTATACTAGATATAATGTGTTTTGAAAGGAAAAACATAATACATATATTTCTGTTTTATTCATACTAAAATATTGATGTTATAAAGGAGGATGTTTTCTTTTAATTCAATGGTAAAGATCAGAAAGATAAAAATACAGTTGAGACTCAAATTTCCAGTTTATCATTCACATGACATAATTTGGCTTGTATTTTCCTGTTAACATAATTAGTGTAATTGTTTCATTTCTCTTGTTGCTAACCTGATTTTGAAACTCATCCCTTTCATTACTCATTAAAATTTGCTTATATTAATATCACATTTAAAATCTTTTTCCAGACATAAAGGGAAACATTAGTGTGATGAATCTTCCTTGACGATATTCTAAATACACCATCACCCTTACAAAATGTAAGTTTTCTATTTTCAGAAAATAATTCAGTATGCACTCCAATCAAAGCCTGGACATATTTATTGATACTGTAGAAAATGAAAACAATTGCATCAGTGTTGTTTAGTGAAATACAGTGAAAACAGATATTGAGCATTGTTTTAACATTTAACTATGCTAGTAATTTTCAGAATTAAATGTGTATTTATCTTGCTAGCTATGTCCTTTGCAATGCAGAAACTCTGGTGTTTAATGCAATCCCATTTTATCCAGATTTTCTTTGATTTGTTGTGTTTCTGGATCTTTATTTAGGAAGTTTTGTATTGTGCCTAGGAGCCCTAGTGTATCCCCTATCCCTTTTTGTAATATTTTAGGGTCTCTGCTTTTACCTCAAGGTCTGTGATCTATTTGGAGTTGATTTTGGTGTGGGGTGATATATAGGGATCTAACTTCAATTTTCTACATGTGTGTAGCAAAATTTGCCAGCAACATTTGTTGAAGAAACTGTTTTTCCTCCATCTGATAATTTTGGTTCCCTTATCAAAGATTAGGTGGCCATAAGTCTGTGGGATCATGTCTGGATTTTCAATCTATTCCACTGGTCCTCTAGGCTGTTCATGTGCCAGTACCAAAATGTTTATATAACTACAGCTTTATAATAGAATTTGAAGTTGGATATTGATATTCCTCCAGCACATTCTTCCTGCTACGGATTGTTTTTGCTATTTGTGTCTTCTTTTGTTCCATATGAATTTTTGGATTGCTTCTTCTATTTCATTAAACAATTTTTTTTGCAAAATTGATAGGTATTACTTTGAATTTGTAGATAGCTTTGGGCAGTATTGCCATTTTCAAGATGTTAATTCTCCCAACCCAAGAGCATGGGAGGTTTTCCAATTCTTTAAATCAGCTTTAATTTCCTTTTTAAAATTTTTAAAGTTTTCAACATAGAGGTCCTTGACCTCTTCGGTTAAGTTTATTCCTACATATTTTATTTATTTATTTATTTATTTATTTATTTATTTATTTATTTATTTATTTATTTGGTCGTGGGACCTGAACTCCGGGCCAAAGTGTCACTTCCAGCTTTTTTTTTCTTCTGTTTATGTGATGCTGAGGAATTGAACCCAAGCCCTCATGCATGTAAGGCAAACACTCTACCACTGAGACACCTTCCCAGCCCCTGTTTTTTATTTTTTTAGAAGCTATTATAAAAGGAGATGCTTTTTTTTTTTTTGTTTCAACCACACTCTTCTATTGTTGGCATACAGAAAAGCTACTGATTTTTGTGATTTTTATATCCTGATACTTTGCCAAAGTTTTGGATCAACTCAAATAATTTGTGGGAGGAGTTTATGGGATTCTTTAAGTACAGGATCATGTCATCTGCAAAGAGGGAGAGATTGACTTCTTTTTCTATTCAGATCTCTTTTATGTTTGCTTCTTGTCTTATTGCTCTGGCTAGGAATTCCAATACAATATTTAAGAGGAGTGGAGGGAGCAGACATCCTTGTCTTGTTCCTGATTTTAGAGGAAATGACTTTAACTTTTGACCATTGAGTATAATGCTGGCTGTAGGTTTGCCATATATGGCCTCAATTACATTGAGGAATGTACCATGGATTCCTAGTTTCTCCAGACCTTTCATCATAAAGTGGTGTTGGCTCTTGTCACATGCTTTTTCTACATCTATTGAGATGATCATGTGGTTCTTGTCCCTGCTTCTATTGATATTTTGAATTACATTAATTGACTTGTGTATATTGAACTAGCTTTGCATCCTTGAATGAACCCTATTTGGTCATAGTGAATGACTTTTTTGATTAGATTTTCTAGTCTGTTGTTCAGAATAGAAAGCCCACAGATTCAGAGAAGGTCTTCACTAGCTGTACAACAAACAAGGACTCATATTAAAAATATACCTAAATCTCAAATATTAACCCCCCATAATAAATCCCCAGAGAAACACATTAATAATAAGTGTGCTAAAGAATTGAAAAAAAGACTTCTCTGGAGAAGAAATAAAAATAGCCAATAGACACATGAAGAAATGCAAAGCATCACTGGCCATAAAAGAAATGCAAATTAAAACTACATTGAGATACGACTTCACCCCAGTTAGAATGGCCATTATCAAGAAAAAAATAACAGAAAATATTTTCAAGAAAATAATAACAGGTGCTGGTGGGGATGTGGCCAAAAGGGAACACTAGTATACTGTTGGTGGGAATTTAAGCTGGTTAAACCACTCTGGAAGGCAGTATGGAGGTTCTTCAAAAGACTAAACATAGAGCTCTTCTATGACCTAGCATCCCATCCTGGGCATTTATCCAAATGTTTCCAAACTAGGCTACACTAAAGCTACCAGCACAACTATATTTATTGTAGCATTATTTACCATAGCTAAGATATGTAAGCAACCCAGATGCCCCTTAGTCGGTGAATGGATCAAGAAAATGTGGTATATTTACACAATGGAATTTTATACTTCTATCAGAAGGAATGACATTGCCCCTTTCATAAGGAAAATTCATATTAAGTAAGCCAGACCCAAAGAAACATAGGCTCTATGGTTTCCCTCATTTGTAATAAATTAGTATAAGACTAAGTTACTCCTGACAGATAATCATAATAGCTCAAGAACTATGAACATATGACCATACAATGATGCCAATTAAAATGACCTCCAAGACATGGAAACAACAGGTTTTTGTTTTTGTTTTTGTTTTTAGTTGTCAACCTTGATGTCACCAATATACTGTATCTAGTTCTTTCTTCTTATTTTATTTCATTTTTCTTTTTCCATTGGATTATCTCTGGGAATCTTTGTTTTTGATAATGGTACCCTCCATCTTGTGTATGCATTTATCTGATTGAGGGAAAAGAAGGGAAATAACAAAATTCTGAAAAAAGTACAACAACAATGATACAGGACACTATATTGGAAATGAACTTTACAACTTCAGTTGTGTGTGGGGGAGTAATGGGTGTAGGAAGGGATAGTGAAAGAACAATAATGGAGTAGGTAAGAATGTTCACCAAGAAATGAAGCTTACTCATGTATATGTAACCCCTCTGTACAGCATCTTTAACGTAAAATTTAAAAAATGTAATGTAGTGTAACTGAATTACTTAAGGAAAGTATGTCTGTGTGTGTGTGTGTGTGTGTGTGTGTGTGTGTGTGTGTCTGTGTGTGTGTGTGTGTGGTTTTATGATTGCTTTCTTTGTCAAACCACCATTTTAGATTATCTACAGGAGCTGTAGTGAATTGGATTTGGTAATCCTTCATAACTGCAGACATTCTCCCATGTTTTATATGTAAAGAGAAAATCAGAGAACATTTTCTCTGACTATTTTAGAGGAAAAATATGCACAGGTTTTCAAGTGCTAGTCAGCACTTAGATAAAATATTTTAACAACCTGGAACACATTGTTTCTTGATTGATTTCTTTGGAAATAAAATGCCTATCAAATTTAAGTTTTCAAACATTTTTTTCTGTCATAGTGAAGTTCAGGTACAAGATTTTTGTTCATTCCCTTGGCCTATTTTGAATGTTCTCACTTTATGAATGTTAATATTATTTTCCCTTGCCAAATATAGCAGCTTTTATCTAGAATAGATGATACATATTAAAATTTCTAGCAGCTGTAGGAGGAATTTTTGCTAAAACAGCCATAATGTGACAACCAAAAAATACATTGTACAACCCAATCTTCTAAATTCATTTTCTTGTCAAAGACTGGGTGACAAGTGTCACATGTGCACATTCTGTGTTAAGAAATATTTGGAGTTAGTCATATGAAGACTGGATTTTTCCTGTCAAGATTTCAGGGAAGCTGAGTTTAAAATTACCGAATTTATTTGACTAATCTTTTATTTCCTTTTAAAATTGTAATGGTTAAATGAAAAAGCCACTGTATGAAGAAATTTCAGTAATCTTTATAAATGGCTTATAAGCTATTTGCTGTACTTACTAAGTATGATGAATATTGCTCAATAAGGGCTTATCTGTTCATGTGTGCTTTCTCTTGTGTAAGGAAACCTTCTAAAGGTCCATTTGGTAATCTCTCTTCATTCTTTTTTCAAAAAATAAAACTTAAGAAACAATAGTATGTCTGGGACTTTGGCTATTGTTCTTACTATGGATAAGCCCTTTTACTACCAAACATCGTAATTTCTCATAGCACCAATGAAGCTACAGTCAAATAATTTACTATCATGTTAGTATGGTAAATTCTCTGACCCTTATATTTCTCAATGGAAAATTTCCATGAAAGTCTTCCTTGTAATAAGTGATCAAATTATTACCATGAAGGGTAGGGCCCACACATTGATGGTGGTATCCATATGTGAGGATATCATGTAAACAAATTCTATGCCATTGAGTCTTAGTGTCTACACTCATCAGTTTGTTCATCTAAGTTACGACAGAGACAAATATTCATGAATGATTGACAATAACCCAAATATATGTGGAACTCTAGTAAAGTCAAATGTATAATCATAAGAATAATCTATGAGCAGAAGCAATAAGAACTTCCTTGAAAATAAAATCATTTACTAAAGAATGATCTTATTATGTAAATGGAGCCAGGCCCATTAAGGTTGTAAAGGGCGAACACAAGAATGAAGAAAGATTGAAAGTTGAAAGAGAATGAGAAGACATATAGCAAAAAGTAACACATATGTATCATTTTCTGCTGAGAACATCTGTAGGATCATTGTTGTATCATGGAAGTATTAAAAGTTCATAACATGTTAGTGTCAGTTTTTGGAAAGTTAATGTCTGCTTTTTGTTTTTTAAAAGAAAAATAGTTAAAAATTTGTGGGAGAAGAGACTGTGTTACTCATTGAGGTAGGGGTAATATATATATATGTATATATATATATATATATATATATATATATACATATATATACCTTTAAATAATAAGTTAAATAATGTCCTTTCAGAATATTTTGGCAAATAGGCCCAATTTTTAAAGGCATTAAAAATATTTCTTAAAATATCTAGAGGATTTTGAAGAAAACTTACATCTTAAAACATGATGAGCAAAAATGTATACTAAGATTTTTTAACAAAATTATAAGATGGAAAAGTGATGATAAGGTATAACTAGAATAAATTAGAGCAATCATGTATTTTCAGATTTCTAAATATTCTTTATCAAATGAATATTTGAATAATATTCATAATGGATTAACTAATAATACTCTGTAAAAGCAAAGCTAGTTCTGTCTGCTATGACTGAACACTTCCAGTGGGTGTCATTCCTTGCCTCTAAAGTTGGCTTTCTAATCCTACTACTTTAGTCTGAGTCACAAATTATTCCCTGCTTGTTGCTTCATTATCATTGCCACCTACAAGTTTCTCTTTATTTATCAGTTGAAATCTTCTTTGTCTTGCTTCTATTCTCAGTAGCAGCCCAATGATCACCTACCTGGGTTACTTACAAATGAACAGTTAGAAGAATATAGCCTGTTCCACATGAAATCACTTAATATCCAGGCCTTCATTGTATGTGCTCTATAAAAACCACAAAAAGAAGATATATATTTAATTATTTTTATATTTTTATAAGCATTGTTTCCTGTTTTTGGTGGATGGAATATGAAATGAACTGCACAGGCCTTGAAGACCTCATCTCTAGCAAGTTGGCACTAGTTGGAGAGTATCTAGAAACTATGGGATTAGAGCTATAGATGGAGATGAGAGCTGGTTGTCAGGAGTATTTGTAACTAACCCCTTTCTGCCTATCTATTTGCTTTCTCTCCATCTGTAAGTGAAGAACTGCCTCTGCCAATGCTCTTAGCACCATAGTGTTCTATCTAATACCTGTGTCCAACTATCCATTGACTGAACCCTCCAAAAGAATGAACTAAAATATAGCTTTCTTTGCTTAAGTTGAGCTGTCAAACATTCTGCCACAGTGACCAGAATAGGTTATATTTATATAAGTAAATGTAAAATGTATACAAGTAAAAAACTAAGTCTATTCCTGAACATATAGTTTTATGATAATCCACCCAAAGTGGTGAAACATTTAGGTTGAAAACTAGTATTCACTAGGCAAGTTGTTTACTTATCCAAATTTACTTTCAATTACAAAAATGTTTCAGACAAGCATTATCTGAAAACGGTGTATTTCTTAACTAACACACAACTTATGCCAAAGCCCAGATACTACTGTTGTAGTATCTATAAAAACAGACAAAAATATAAAAATAAAAATCAGCAATCAGACTTTTCAGTCTACCAAGTTGTGAGTAAATAATTTCAAATAGCATTTTATGTTATCTTAACATTAATGGATAAAAATTCTTATATAGGATTTGATGATTGAATACAGTGCATTTAGTACAACCCCAAAGTGTCTTGATTTTAATTTTTTTGTTTTCTGGAAGATCTTTATCTAAATAAGGAAAACATCACTGTCATGAATAAAAAAATCCTTGATATCCATTTTGTGAATATTTTTTAAATGATTTTTTCTTTTGACTCCATAGGTAGATTTCTAATTATATGTGTTTTGATCTTTGAAATCAAAGAAAGAATATTCTGCTGTAAAGAGTTACTTCTATTTAGAAAAAAATCCAGAAGATATTCAAATTGCATTGAGTTAACATAAATTTTAAAAAGATACAGCAATAAATAAATTTGATAATTCAATGATATAGATTTATCACATTTGTTAATGTATGACTGCATTGTTAGGTGTTAATCTATATTGCTAATTTCATGAATTACATAAGTCAAAAAGATTTTCTGCAAATTGTTTTCCAGATTCCAATTTATAGAACCTTACATAGCCAAATTCTTCTGTATGCATGATGTTTAAATGTTATAAAAAGCCTTGTAAGTTTCAAATACATGTGCATTACATGTGACAGATTTAGGGAGATAATTTCCTTGACTATTTTAATCTCTCTTTGTGATACTGTTAATCTTCTTGTGTTATTCTTGTATTAGCAATCAAAATCTGTACTTCATTATGTGAATATCTCTGAAATATTTATTTAATTTTAATCTTTCAGAATTATTGTGTTTCTTTATGCAGTTAACATTTAAAAAACAATATTATCTTTAAAATTATAAAACAAATATTACTCTCCCAGTAACACACTTCAGAAATCACTTCACTAAGTCACCAAAGAAAGATAATTCGTTGTCCATATGGGAGGGTGGGAGGAGGATAGGAAGGGATGGGAAGGGGAAACAGAGGAGGCTACAATGCTTGATAAGAAATGTACTCATTATCTTGCCCATGTAATTGCAACCCCTCTGTACAGTATTTTCACAATAAAATAAAACATTTATAAAAAATAAAATTAAAGTAAAACAGGTAAATTTTATGTAAATTCTGTGTATTAAAAGACTGATGTCACCATAAATTGTTTGAAAGCATATCCTTGGATATGTTTGAAGTGTTTGCTGCAAATGAAAGAAATGGAAGACTTGTCATCCTCCTTGTATTTACCAAAACAGAACCAATGATGTCTCCCTACATTTCCTTACAAATCACTCTACACTAACATACAATTCAAATAAAACTGAGTAGATAAAATATCTTACTAAATACCAAGAGGAAATTTCAAGGTAAATGTAGTACTATAACAGAGGCTAAGTTGGTTGTGCATGACTATAAATCCCAACAGCCAAGAAATTGAGTTAAGATGGTCAAAGGTCCAAGGTCAGTGAAAGTTGCCTAGCGCGTTCAAGATCTATCATAGCTTTATGAGAAAACCATGTCTCAAAAAATAACATAAAATAATTAGTGAATTTATTATCTTAAATATGCAAACATTATTTTTACTTAAAATCAGTTAAAAATATGTAACTTGAAAATCATGAGATTATAATTGGCTATTTAAAATGAATTTAAAAACCTAATCAACTATCTTTCATTGGTATTATGCAGTTAAAGTTATAGTTATAAGTGCAACATGATAGGACTGTGGAAATAGTATACTTGCCATATGTAATTTTCCCTTTCCCCCAAAATCTATGTTTTTTGAAAGCTGATTGCATTTATCTCAGAGCTTTAAGTTATTTAATTATTCTCTTTTAGCAATTAAGTCAACTGAGGCCATTTTACTTTTCAAAGTCATATACTTATTGGTGACCATTAGGAAAATTGTCTGTTAAACAATTATGCTCTAATAAAAGCTTTGTAGCAGAAATTAAAATAATACTTAAGGAAAGATTTTAACAAACAAATAGATTAAATAACCTAAAAACCATACACATTAATAGAATAGTTTATAATGTACAATTTTTTCAATACACAAAAGATCATTGCATATTTATTCATAAAACACACAAAGTTTTCTTAGTAGGAACTATTGTGAACATTACCATTCAGAAACTATGAAAATTAGTCAAATTAATTGAAATCACAAAAAATAATGTGACTAGCACAGCAAGTCTGGGAAAAAAAATCTTGAATCCACAACAAAATTTTTACAGTTGAAGACTGTACTATGAAGACTATACCCTTTATATTTTTGCCTCTAATAATACAGATACTGAAGTATTATCTTGGGGAGTAAATATATGTATATATATATATATGTATATACATATATATATATATAATGATTTTAATCATAAGAAAAGTATATATATATATGTATATATATATATATATATATACTTTTCTTATGATTAAAATCATTATGTTTATAGTGACCTTATAGTAAATAACTGTTTAATTTACATTTTCATTCTTTTCCTTGTGATTGATAAATATACTAATGATTAATTTGACATGAATCTGTAATAGCCTTTAATCAATTTGATAAAAATTTAATAGTTTTAATATTTAATAGTTTTAGTATTTTATGTTTTTCAATGTGATATATAGCTGCTTTCAAACAAAACTAGATTTTATATTGGTTACGTATGTACCTTTGAACCTGAGAAAAATATTTAAATATCTGAAAATCCTTTCAAAATTATTTTAATAAGTTTTTATTGTGAAAATACCGTACAGAAGGGTTACAATTACATGAGCAAGGTAATGAGAACATTTGTTATCATGTATTGTTGCCTCCTCCTTTGTTTCCCCTTCCCATCTCCGTCCCCCTCTCCTCCCCTCCCCGCCCCCCTCCCCCCCCCCCCGCCAAAGTTATAAAGTTCATTTTTTGACACAACGTCTTGTACATCTCATTGTTGCAATGAGATGTATCCCTTTTTGAACAATTTGTTTTTTCCCTTCCCCTCCACAAGTTATAGCTACATCAAATACAGTGAAAACAGGGGTTATACTGTAGGGGAGGGACATACAAAGCAACAGCAACAAAAAAAAATCGCCTTATAAATATGTTAGAAACAATAGCAAGAAAGAAAAAAAATCACTTGTGTCCTTATCTTAGGGTTCATTTCGCCTAACATCATCTTATCTGACCTTTTCTACTTGTCTCAGACATATACTAGTTATTGCAAATAAAGGACGTAGAAACACAACAAATCAAAGAAAGGTTGGACAAATGGGATTGCATCAAGGTGCAGAGCTTCTGCATGGCAAAGTACATAGCTAGCAAGATTAATAGAAAGCCCATGGATTGGGAGAAGATCTTTACTAGCCATACAACGGACAAGAGTCTCATATCTAAAATATACCTGGAACTCAAAAACTTAAATCCCCCAACAACAAAGCCTCAAAGAAACAACTGCCCAATAATTAAGTGGGCTAAAGACTTAAAGAGAAACTTCTCTGAAGAGGAAAGAAGGATGGCCAATAGACACATGAAGAAATGCTCAACCTCTCTAGCCATAAAAGAAATGCAAATCGAAATAACACTGAGATACCACTTCACCCCAGTTAGAATGGCTATAATCAAGAACTCTAATAAACAGATGCTGTAGGGGATGTAGTCAAAATTATTTTTACCAGTTGTAAAACCAATATTAAAAATATATGCTAATAAATGATAGCTTAAATTCACCAAAGTGATTATATTGAAGTTGTACATAGAAGTTTGATAATGAGTCTAACAATAAAGTAAAATTAAACAAATATGCTTAAATGATAACTATCATGTGCTACATTAGAAAGAAATATACAAAACATTCTAATTATATTGAAAATAAACATAATGAATTTGAAGACAGAATGAAAAAGAAAAAAATCTTATTCAATTAGATATTGCAATACTCACTTTACTTGAAATCAACTTCCCCTATGAGTCATTTTCAACAATTAAAGAGATTATGACAGGCAGGAGTTCAGCTTAACAACAATCTGTCTTCAATAACAAAGTAATTTTTTTTACAATGAGAAAAAGATCATCCTGGGAGATCAATGCTCTACATTGGGCAGCTTGGGAAATACAAATGAGAGATTAGTGAATGTGAAAATGTAAAAAAGTTCCCCAAAACAAATTATCCCCTAATGAAAAATCGAGTCACTTATTAAGTTTGGTTTTGACTAGGAGAAGCTGGTCTTGACATCTGCTGTCTTACTAAGCATATTATTACTCCAGATGGCGACTTCAAACTATTCTCCAGTGTTTCACTTCTGAAGAATAACAATTTTGTGCTTTCTGAGTTCAATGGCTTTACCTTTGTGCTGTTCTTTCACTTTGCTTTGTGTCTTAAAATATGTCATCAAGCTGGGCACCAGTGGCTTACACCTGTAATCCTAGCTACTCAGTAGGCTGAGATCTGATGGTAACAGGTTAAAAACAGCCTGGGGCAGGAAAGTTTCATGAGACTCTTAGTCCAATTAGCACCAAAAGATCAAGAAGTGGAGGGCTGGGATGTAGCTCAGTGGCAAAGCGCTTGCCTAGCAAGTGCAACGTCCTGGGTTCGATCCCCAGTACCAAAAAAGAAAAAGACAAAAAAAAAATACAGTTAAAAAAAACCCAAACAAAAAAAGATCAAGAAGTGGAGCTGTAGCTCAACGGTAGAGCACTAACCCTAAGCAAAATTCTCAGCGTTAGTGCCTAGGTCCTGAGCCCTAGGAATAGCACAAACGCACACAAAATTCATCAATAATATTGCGTTAGACCAAGTATGATAGAAACATTAATATGTCTTGGTAATTGTATAAATAACACCAGTAAATGGCTCTTGATTAAAATGCTAAGAATACATACTTTGTTAAAGATAGGATAACAATATTTATATCTTCCGAGATAAATAAATCACTCCCACTAAAGTAATAAGAACTTATAAGACACATAAAGCACAAAATCTACATATAAACAATAATTAATTAATTCAACAAAAAAATAGAGAAAAGAATTGTGGACCCCTCAATGTAAAAGTGAATGCATACTTCAAGTCTCATTTTAATTTGTGATCCTAATTACGTAGACAACAGAAAAGAAACATGGGCATAGCTCAAGGAAAACCCATGAGTTTGAGGCTATGATAATAGAGAATTCCTAAAATTAAAACTTACATAAAACTTACATTACACTGTAATGAGAATTTCAAAAACTAGTAATGAATAGATAGATGGAAATAACAGGATTTGAATAAGAGTGGGATATTGGTGGCACAGGCCTCTACTCTTACCTGTTCAGGGTGCTCAGAGCTGCTCATCACAGTTAAAATCTGACACACTCTTATCTCCCATTAAGCAGCAGAAATATGGAAGTGGATCAAGTGGTAGAGAGATGAGTAAAATAACTGAGTAAGGGCTGGATTTCAAGCCCTAGTATTGAAACACTAAAAATAAAAACCATTTGAAGAATACATTGCAAAAACTGTTCAGTCTTATTTTTTAAAATCAACATTACATATTTACCTATCAAGAAATAGTAATCTCCATGTCTTCACATAAACATATATGTATCTATGTACATTATAATCAAATTTGTTAACAAAAAACCAATTATTTAAATGTCTTCTGATTAAAAATTGTTATACTAGTAATCGCAAATAAGGGAATCCATGGTACATATGACCATATAAGACGATGCTAAAGCAAAATGAATTCCAAGATAGGGACACAAGAGGGTTTTTTATTTGATGCTGTTGTTTTTAAGGTACTATGCATATGTACTATTGTTTCTTTTATATGTTCTTCCCCAATGCTATAACCCTCGTTGTCACTGTATTTGATTCATATGCCCTTCATCTTATATATACATTTTTCTAATTTGGGATGGAGAAGGGAAATAATAAAATGCTGAAACAAGGATACAGGTTGATGCATTGTAGCAATTGCATGTATAAGACACTATGTTGAAAACAAACTTTACAACTTTTGCTGGTGTTGGGGAGTGGGGGGAAGGGTCAGTAAGGGAAAAACAAAGGAGGGTGTAACAATGTTCAATAGGAAATATACTCATTACCTTACTCATGCAACTCTAACCCCTCTGTACAGTATCTTTACAACAGAACAATTCTTAAAAAATAGTTATAAGTACTAGATTTTATCTAAGACATCACATGGAGACAGGGGAACAATAGAAGATCTTCTAAGTTCTGGGGGGCAAAAGCTGTCCACAATTTCTGTAGGCAATGATCATATCTATCAAAAAGCAGTAACAAAAGGACCTTTTTACTACAACTGAAAGCATGCACATTAATTGACAAAACCTTTACATGAGAAAATTCTAGCTGAAGAGAGATTATATGAAATGGTGAAATGGATTTACAGGGTGAAAATAGGAAATCAGCAACATGATATGTATATGTATGTGTAAAAATGTTACTATTTTCCTCTCAATTTATTTAAAGCCAATGTGTCATACACAAAATTATGTTTTATTGTGTAATTTATATTTCTGCAGAAAGAAAGTCCATAGCAGCAATAGGTAAAAGACAGAGTGCCAAACAAGGCTCATTTTATTCACAGTTTTATATGATTCTCATATTTTTAATAAAAATTTTGGCTTGTACTATTTGCTGTAGCCTCAATTTGATCATGACTTATATGAGTTTCAGTAGGTTCACCTTCTATGTGCTCTATGCAATATAAGTTAGGCAGCAAAGTAAAATCTCCTTCTTTTGTTCTTGTTCTAGAAAATAAATTATGTCGAAGAGGTTCCAGGGCATTTTCATAAACAAGTGTTAAGCATAATTATTAGGATATATGCAATATGTATTAGTGTTTCCACAGTATGGCCTTTAATTCATGATCCTTCTACTCTAGCCTTCTTTTTGCTATAATTAAAAGTATGTGCCTACAGGTCAGGCCTTTTACTAATTTTTGTCTAATTCACATTTCAGACTATCTTGTTCCTGTACTAACCCACATGAATTCGCAAGTGTTTAATTTGAATATTTATGATGATTTGTTACATGTTACTAGTTGCTAATATTTAATTTACTATTGTTATTTTATTATGGTCATCTATATCTATCTATATAACAAAAGTAAGTGGTTTATTTTATTGTATCAGTGGCACTTTGTTAATTAATATTACATAGAACTCCTTAGTTACAAAGTCTTTTTTTATATCATGTATTCTCAGGAATTAAGAATAGAATTACATGTATTTCAACTGATAATCATTTTAAAAGTTTCAGTTATACAATACATATGAATTTGTTTTTTACATATTTTGCTTTGAAAATATCAAATAGCCAAAGTTTGACTTTGGGAGTGCAGAAACCAACTAGGTTATGTAGGTCATACATTTTTTTTTCTCCAGAAGCCCAGTTATAAGTCCTTCAACTAGCTTTGACAAGAAGCTAACATATCTGTGTGGGGCTGAGTATACTACTGAAAGGATGGTTCAAAACAAATACAGAAATGTCAAATTAAAATTAAATGAAATACCATCTCACCACAAGCTAGTATTCTTTTAGCTAATATTGTTTTATTTGAATATATTCAAAACAAATTAATCAATTTTAAGTGCAATTCAGTATTCATTTAACCTAGACTTGATTATGTTCCTATTTCTGAAAACATTTATATAATAAAAGGAATTTTTTACCATATCCCTTTTTTATCTTCTTTTATTTTGCTTCTACCAAGTAGATTTATGTAAAGATACCATTATATGCAAGCTCTTAGAAGGACACTGTGGATTCAGAGTTGAAAAATATTTATAAAGATCTCAATCAGGTAGATCACACACTGAGTATTCAAAATGTATGCGTATAGCAGTCTAAAAATAGGATGTTGAATTAGCTTTTATGATTTAAAAAATTCATTTGACATCATAATTCATAGACATGTCTTAATTTTGGAATCTTCAGTGCATGTATGATGTATGAATTTCTAGAATGTATCTCCCTATCTAATTAATATTTTGGTATGCTATTATTAGTTATTGTATTACTAAAATAGGACAGTATTATTTTATTTTATTAGAATAAAACAAATGTTATTATTTTACCAATTACATTAATAGATAAAAGGCTAATGCACGACAAAACCAGTAAAACTAGATAATGTTCTATTGGAAATCTAGTGGGTAATTACATTGAAAAAAAGTCATTTTAGTGGATGCATACTAATTCATAAAATTCAATTTTCATTGTTATTCCAATATTTTTATATCTCATTTAATAAGCCTGACCTTTTCTCTAGAAATAATTCCAATTTTTGGAAAATTACTATATATTTAAAACTATTAGCATTAAAATGGAAATGTTAAATACTGATCATTTTACAAAAATAACAGATAAATTCAGAAGACTGTATTTTAACTTCAAACTCAATGTATTGTCATTTATTTTTAAATCCACTGTTTTTTAAATTATATTTTATTATTATCAAGTAGTTATACAAAAGGGTTATCATCCAATGTATCAGTTTATAAGTACAATGAATCATGATTAATAATAATCTTTGTGTATCATCATCAAGACAAAAGATAACCATAAAATAATCATTTATTTTACTTAGATCAGAGAAGAAATATACATTACAATTTAAAGTACCATTTAATAAACAAATGTTATTATTAATACTAAATAATTATTATTTTGTCTCAGCAGAGGCAGGATTATCTGTATCTAATTCTGAAAATAATATCATCCCACTATTCTAATCACTTCATTTGTTGAGAAGTTGCTAAAGATGTTGTGGTAGAATTGTGGTTTCATCTTCTTTTCATTTAGCTAGCTGAAATTAAACACTTTAACCCATTGTACTAGAAATTACAACTTACGTATTAACAATTCTACACTGAGCCATACCTCCACTTCTGATTTTCACTGCTTAATAGGAGATGAGAGTCTCACGGATATTTCTTTGGGGTTGCTTTCAAACTGTGATCTTCTATCTCAGCCTCCAGAGTAGTTAGAATTAGGGATGAGCCACCAGTGACTGGCTGGCCATTCAGTTGTAACTAAATTCACTATAGTTTATCTATAGTCACAAATTTCATTTTCTTGATTAACACTGAAATTTGACTACTGGAGCAAGAATCCTCTCAGTTTAAAAGTTTCGTGTTTGTTTTAACATTTTGATAATACCTTAAAATGCTTTCATTTTGTATGAGAAATCCTTTGTTTTCATTTTGTGCTGGAAACCAACAAAAATATATACAATTTTATTACCACTATAATCTCTTTCATATATTGTAATTATATGACTTCATGTCTTACATTTTGTCCTTAAAATAAATTGACTGACATAAAGAAAAATACGTAGAAGTAGCTTGAAATTAATGGAAGTTATAAAGGATTATTATGGCTCTTATTGCAAAAACATGAAAGAACAGTGCTGTTTCCTTGCTTAAGACTAAAGGGCAGGAAAAAAAATATCAATTTTAGTTGTAAATTTTCCTAGGGGAAAATTCAATAAGCAATTGTGCTTTTTTTCACCCTTCCTTTCTTTCTTCATTTGCTACTTAGATAGAAGTGAAATTATATAAGAAACTTTGTTCAATGAAATATCTGGAGAAACACTAATGGTTAAAAGAATACCTTTTGATTGCACTGTTTATGGAGATAGTAGAAGCACTAGCATTTACAGGGCATTGAATATGGCATTATAACTAATATATAAACAAATATGTAAACCTCATGATTCATACTAAAACAGCTTGCCAGAGAACAACTGACAGTAAAAAAGAAATAACTAATTAAATGCATATATAAATAGTCTAATTCTGATTCAGAGAAAATAAATGCATATATAAATAGTCTAATTCTGATTCAGAGAAAATAAATAAAACCTTAAATATTGATTTAGAAAAAAATACAAATTGATATGTAAGAGAATATCTACTATTTGACTGTAAACGTAAGAATGTTGTAAATTCATGGAAATTGCTGATTTTCAAGATTATGTATGCAAAAAAGATGAGCTGAGGACCCCAAAGCAAGAAAACAGAAAATGTATGTGATTACTAATGTGAAACTCAGAAGACAATTCCAAAACTGAACACAAGATTATTAAGATTCCAGAAAGAAAGATCACACCAAGGAAAGAACAGGACACTGTCAAAGGAACAGCACAATGTCACAGAAATAGAAAATTGGGTCTCCAGAATGAACTGAATCACAGAGTGGTCAGCCTACATAGTCAGTGGAGAAGCTCACACCTAAGGTCCACAGGTTACAACACTTGATAAGGAAACAATATATCTAAGAAGTTTCCACAGCAAAAAACACATTGGAAAATGAGAGACGGATATATAGATCTTTGCCCCATCTCTCTCCCTAACCCTTGGAGTACAGAGGCTTAATTTGGGTAGTGACCTCCTTGCATGTTACAAAATCACCGTCTGTCAAGAAGACAAGTCAGAACAATGAACAATCACAGGGGCCGAAGTGTGTCTCAACATAGCTCCTAAGCACTTTTGCTGGTTATTTTTAGCAAAGTTGAAATCTGGATACATTCTGATCTGACCTGGCAGAAAATTGTCCTTATCATAAACTTCCATTAAAAAAAAAAGTTCCATGTTGAGAACAGTGACTCTGTGATTCTGTCCTTCTGTTCCATACTACCCATAACAGCGTTTTACCGATTATTACATAACTTGAAGTCCTAGAAGACAATTCTTACTAAACCTTTACTTGACAGCTTTCTCAGTAAGGTTCTCTTCCTTTGTGTGAGTGTGTGTGTTTGGGGACGGGGTGGGTGTGGGGGGAGATATAATAGAGAAGCTGTGGAACTTGAACGCAGGCTTTCACATTCTTACTTGGCTTTTTTTTTTTTTCTCAGCCTGGCACTCCACTATTTAAATCATACTTTCAATCTGGCTTTTTGCTGGCCACTTGGAGATGAGTCTGCCCACTGACTTAGAATCTCAGTTCTCAGATATCAGCCTCCCAAATAACTAGAGTTCAGCAACAGTGCTCGTATCATTCTCTATTCTTGAAATTTTTTAAATGTCTTGCTAGATATTAAATAGGATTATGGTTATATCATCACATTAAATTTATTATAATGTTATGAATTGGTTGGAAGGTATGGAGAAAACCAAGACTTAATTGAGATCCAGTTGAGATGAAGAGAAATATTTAATAACTCTTGAAAATGTGTGCATATAAGTCTGTAATATACTAGAATATGTCATGTTTTAGCTTCCTAAAGACTAACTATACTCAGCTACATAGGAGGTGGAGGTAACTAGCTAACAGTTAGGATCTGGCCCTTGGAAAAATGAAGACCATATATGAAAAATAACTTAAAGCCAAAAGGGCTGGGGATATGACTCAAATGCTTAAGTATGGAACATTTGCTTAATAGTACAAGGCACCAGAATCAAATACAGTGACAACAGAGATTATACCATAGGGGAAAGAACACACAGAAGAAACAAACAAACAAAAGCACATAGTTCATTCATTGCAACAATAAGATGTACAAGTCTTATGTGGAAAACGAACTTTACAACTTTGGTGCGGCGGGGTGGGGGGGGAGCGGGGAGGATTGAGTAGGGGGGGAGGATGGGAAGGTATGGGATGGGAAGGGGAAACAAAAGAGGAGGCTACAATGCTTGATAAGAAATGTACTCATTATCTTGCCCATGTAATTGTAACCCCTCTGTACAGTATTTTCACAATAAAAAATAAAAAGGAAAAGAAAATTGACAGACTGCCAAACAAACAAACAAACAAACAAAAAAACAACAGCGAGAAAGAAAAACCCTCCTTTGTCTATATCTTGGGGTTCATTTGGCTTAGCATCATCTTATATGGCCATATGTACATAGCTTTTGACCTTTTCTGCTTGTCTGATAAGACTGGGGAAGGGAAGGGAAATAACAAAATGCTGAAATAAGGATATAGGTTGGGACACTGTAACAATAAGATATATAAGGCACTATGTTGAAAACAGACCTCACAACTATGAGGTTGGGGGGAGGGGAGGAATTGGGGAAGTCAGGAGGGAAGGGATAGTAGAGAAAAAGCAAAGGAAGAGGTAACAATGATTGATAAGAAATGTACTCATTACCTTACTCATTTAACTATAACTCCTCTGTACAGTATCTTTACAACAAAAGAATTAAAAAATTTTAAAAAGATAAAGAATTAAAAAAATAAAAACACAAGGCCCTGAGTTCAAACTAAAGTGAGACAAAAATATAAAATATATATGGAGAATAAGCTACTATGGCTGTTTTGGAGAATGTGAAACATACCCATTTTTTTTATATTCAGCTTCTTTAACCTCTTTTATTATATCCAAAAATTTGAATATTTTTATATAAGCATAGTTGTATAACAGCATACTTATTTCCATTCAGAAATTATTTTTATTTTAAAAATCATTATGTCTGAATTCTAATACTTGTGAAAATACATAGATGTGAAAACATCTAAAATAATAATTGAATTTAAATAAATCAGAAAATACTCAAGGACATGTGCATAAAAGCACTAAGTTGATTAAATATTTTCTTGAGGCCAGGAGCTGGTAGCTCATGCCTGCAATCCCAGCTACTCAGGAGACTGAGGTCTGAGGATCATGATTCAAAGACAACATGGGCAGGAAAGTCCTTGAGACTGTTACCTCCAACTGACTATCAGAAAAACAGAAGTGGAGCAAAGCCATGGTTCAAAGTGGTAGAGCGTTATAGTGGAGCAAAAGAGCTCAGGGAAAGCACCCAGGCCAGTAGTTCAAGCCCCAAACCTATTTACATATTTATGTGTATAAATATACATATTTATGCAAATGCACAATTCAATTAAAATTTTCTTGTACTAGGAATGTTTTCTTAAATATCATTTTACTCGTGGTAATTGTGTACTAATAGAATGATGTTCATTGTTCTACATGACTATGGAGTATCATTGTAATTTTCATAGCAATTTAATGCTGAAAAGCAAAACAGGGAAGTGTTTCCCTTTTCCTTGTGGTGGGGCAAAAAGAGGGCACAGAGGTGGAAATTGGACAAACAAATTTTCTTCGGTTCTTTTAACTATGGTGATGTCCAGGATCTTCTAGGAATACTATGTTGGAGATGTGTTGTTAACCTTGCTCAGAAAAGTGAAGCATTATTGTAGTCACTAGCCTCTTAGCCAGTTCTGGCTGGGATCAAAATGTAGCAAAGGACCTTGATAAGCCCCATGAATTTAGATTCAGTAAAGATCAAACATGAAGGAACTGGCCATGGCTTTTTACAATATTCTCATGGGATTTTATTTTATTTTCATAGTTCAGCAAGAGAGATTATTTGAGACATTATTATTGTTTACCATTTATGTTTCTATTTTATCTCCTTTTTTTTGGTCAGTCGTGGGGCTTGAACTTTGTGCCTGGGAGCTGTCCTTGTGCTCTTCAGCTCAAGGTGACTGCTCTACCGCTTGAGCCACAGCAACACTTTGGGTTTTCTAGAGGTTTATTGGCGATAAGAGTTTCACTGACCTTCCTGCCTGGGCTGGCTTTGAATCATGATCCTCAGATCTCAGTCTCCTGAGTAGATAGGATTACAGACATGAGTCACTGGCACATGGTTTATCTCCTCATATTTTTGTACAGGAACTTAGGTAGAAATAATCGCAATAGAATATGGGCCTCTAAGACATTGTGCTATTTAAAATCTCGCCCCTAATTTCCCCTTATATTAGTATTCTGTGGTACCAAGTAGTCAACCTTTTATGAAGAAGAGTGGAATGCAACCATGCAACTATTATTCTAGGGTATCATTTTGTATTAATGGATTGTTTTCCTAAACGTGCTCATGTTTTGTCATGATGTTAACAAATCCCTGTGATCTCAGCCTCTCAAATAGCTCAGATTACAGGCAGGAGTACTGGTACCTGGCTATATTTTCTAACTTTTACAATCTGTCAACGTGGTTGTCTCCTTAATGAAATAAATCCAGTATAAATAGCTTTCTTTAATTAAGTGGTTATTTATTATGAAATTTTTAGACATTAAATGAACAGTATACATGTGACAAGTTTTGCTCTGACTGAAAATGCTTTTCAGGAGCTTTGTTAATTAGTCCCATCTGTGCAACATTTCTAACTTAACAGCAACCGTGTAAACCATGAGAGCAAAATGTCAAGAGTCTAGGCAATAAGTTATGATTATTCATAAGAACATAATCTAACATGTAGGGAAAAATATCACATTTTCTAAAAGTGCCTTTGGAAGATTTAGATTGGAATTAGAAGAAAGGATATCTCAGTTTATACTCGTTGTGTTTGAGCTCATAAAAATAAATCTTTATTTTATGAAAAATACTACTTGAAAAACAATCTCTTTTTTTAAAATTTCATTTTGTTTGTGAACATACTGTACAGAGGAGTTATGCAGGATAATGCGTACATTTCTTACCAAGCATTGCAGCCTCCTCCTTTGTTTACCATTCACATCCCTTCCCAGCCTCCCCCCTCCCCCCCAATCCCAATCATTCTCCTTCCCCCCTCCTCCCCCCCCACCGACTTTGTAAAGCTCGTTTTGGACATGACAACTTGTACTTCTCATTGTTGCAACAGGTCCACCTGTATCCTTAAACAACTGGTTTTTCCCCATCTCCTCCACAAGTTATACTGACATGAAATATAGTGAAAGCAGGGGTTATACTGTGAGGGAGGGATATACAAAGCAACAAAGAGATAATCTTATAAGTGCATTAGAAACACACGCATGAAAGAAAAAAAAACATTAAAATACACATCTAAGGGTTCATTTTCCTGACATCACATTATCTGACCTTTTCCGCTTGACTCATACATATACTAGATATTAAAAATAAGGGAAACCATGGGATATTTTTGTGTTTTTTTAATTTTTCATCTACCTGTCTGCATTCGAGTTTTACAGATAAGCTTTCAGTTTCCATATATGTGTGTGTATATATATATATATATATATATATATATATATACATATATATTCCCAGTGTCTCATTTTTAGCTTGCTGTGTTTGTTTTGTTATTAAAGATAATGATGTTGAGATCTGGATAGGAAGTAAGTATAAGAGAATGTTCGTTCAGGTAGTCCTTAAGAAACTGCATTAGAAAACCTTTCACTTCCTTTACCTACCTATTATCAGAGAATTTTGAATAAAGATAATAATTTGGTTAAAAAAAAAGAAAAATACTACTAAATTTCATTGAATATATTATTCTGTGTGCAGTGTGTGTGTATATATGTGTGTGTGTGTGAAATGACAAAAAAAGACAAAATTTCAGTTATTTCAATAAATGAAACATTATGCCAAATAAAACAAATCTCACAGGTATCAATTAGCTTCCCTAAAACATTTTGCCTGATATTGTGTTTTATGAGCTCTACTAATTGTTTCATCTGAAAACAAGATTAGTATTGTGGAGGTGGGAGGGAAGAGATGGTAGGGGAAAAACAAAAGAGGAGGCAACAATGCTTGATAAGAAATGTACTCATTACCTTGCTCATGTAACTGTAACCCCTCTGTACAGTATTTTCACAATACTTATTTTTTAAAAAATTGATTAAATAGGGATACAGGTTGACCCATTGCAACAATGAGATGTACAAGAAGCTATGTTGAAAAATGAACTTTACCATTAAGGCAGATGAGGGTGGAGAGGGGGAGACAGTGTAGTTGAAGTGGGAGGGAAGGGATGGTAGAGGAAAAACAAAGGAGGAGGCAACAATGCTTGATAAGAAATGTACTCATTACCTTGCTCATGTAACTGTAACCCCTCTATACAGTATTTTCGCAATAAAAACCTATTATAAAAATGAAATAAATCAATTCTGAATTTCAAATGCACAAATGCACATATATACATATCTATGAAATAAAAATGAATACCTGAAACTGGAGCATGTACTATCAATGGTGGGGTGATTCCAAGGGGAGGGTGTACAGAGGAGTAGAGAGAGGAAGTCACGACATTCAAACTGCATTTATGATCATAGAACCAGGTAAATGGAGGCGATGGTAGGGTTAGGATGTATGGGGATGAATGATGAAGGGGGTGATGTTAAAATCTCTGGTACTCACAGATTGATATGTTATACTGACACCTGTTTGTGTAGCTACTTAAAAATAATTTTAAATGTCTTGAACCAAAAGAAGAGAGAAAGAAATTTTCGAGTGTGACTATAGGACTATGACTATATAACTAGTTGAATTATGATTATATATGAATATATGCATATATGTGTATCTATAGGTATGTGAAAACTAGATTTTTTAAAACAAACTCAATGTTTTAATAATCTCTGTGAATTTTCTCCAATGATAGCTATTACAGTATCATTGAGTCCACACTATGAGTTCCCTATATACTTCATGCTAGGTCCAATGAGAAGTTCTGATTCAATAGAAAAATTATTAATTTTGTTCCTGAAAGTTACATAAGATAGTTACATAAGGTGTTGTCCTGCTAGTGACAGCACCAGGGATTTGTTGAGAGGCCATTTTCATTCCCACCAAAGTATTTATGTACTGGAGGCAGCTTCTGGTGAATAAGGCAAGGCTTTTGTTCATTGATTGTTTTTAATTCTTGAGCTGGGAGAAAATTTGGTATGTTGTGGCTTCAAGTTGTTTCTATGCTGGTTTGCATGTGAATGCCCTCAAGGAAATCTGAAGAATATCTGATCTTAAAAAAAAAGAAAAGAGTGAGCAAAATGTTTGTTCCTAAAAGTAGAAATACCATTAGTATCATTACAAATTTCAAAGGAAAATCAAAATAAGAGCCAAGATTGGACGATGTCTAATACCTCCACCTAGTGGAAGGATAGGTAACATCACAGAAGGCATATTACGTGTGTGTGTGTGTGTGTGTGTGTGTGCGCGTGCGTGTGTGTGTGTGTGTGTGTGTGTGTGTGTGTTATGGTTTGTTTAATTTTATAATTTTTAAAAAATATTTTCATTGTCATTCAGTATAATGCTGGCTGTAGGTTTGTCCTACACAGACTTTATTGTATTCAGGAATGTGCCATGGATTCCTAGTTTTTTCCAGAGCTTTTATCATAAAGGGGTGTTGGATCTTGTCCAATGCACTTTCTGCATCTACTGAGATAATCATGTGGCTCTTATCCTTACTCTTGTTGATCTGGTGAATTATGTGAACTGTACAACTTTGCAGGGGCAGGGTGGGCAGGTGGGGAGGGAAGGGATGGTAGGGGAAAAAACAAAGGAGGGGGTAACAATGCTTGATAGGAAATGGACTCGTTACCTTGCTCATGTAACTGTAACCTTCTGTACAGTATCTTTACAATAAAATACATATTAAAAATAAATAAACATATTCTAGTAAAGTCCCAATCCATAAAAATATTTTTATTGTAACTGTATAGATGATGTATAGATGGGTTGCACTTAACATGAGTTAGGCAATGAGTACATTTCTATTTGAACAGTATCACCTCTTCTCTTGTTTTCTCTGTTTTTTCTTCCTGACCTCCCTCCTCCACAAGTCATATAGTTCATTTTCAACATAGTGTCGATTCAGAATCACTGAGAAATGGAGATATTGGCAATCACCTTCCTTGTCTTGAATTTTATTTTTCTCTAAAAACATTGATTATTAATTATTTCATGTTATTGTCCACTAGGGTATGATTAACATTTTTGTCTTCGTAATATTCTACCAACGAGGGAAGGGCACCGAATACAAAAATAACTTTTAGATAAATTTGAGCAATATAAAGGTTTATTATAAGCAGCCTTTAAGCTAAACTTACATGAAATCTCCTGTGAAAGTGGCAAGCTGATTTTGCTGAGGTGCTACTGAGTCTTACTTGGACCCATAAATTAACTAAGAGCAGGATAAGTCATTCATCTTCCCTGCCTCCGTGTTGTACTTACAGTCTTTGCCCTGTAGCACTTATTTCTTGCAGTCATTTTTCAGCCATCTTAGGAGCCAATAAGAACAAGACCAGTCATGACTGCATCAATGACTCCTATTGATTGTAACAAGATCCTACTTGTCCAGTCCTCAGACAATGAGCTGCCAGACTACCTATGACTGTATGTAGTCTGCTTGCAGTGCCCTTGGAATACATAGCATCTACTCATGCCTGGGGCTGGGACTGCTTGATAATGCATGCCTTTCACTCCTATCCCCAATTACTCATGCCATTAAACCTGTGTTTGTTCAGGGAAGATGGGCTGCAGTGCTTTCTTTTCATGACTGGCCATGTCTTTTCTTTGGCAAGCTGTGATGAGTGGCAGTACTGTACTAATGGACCCCAAGAGTTTGAGAATGAGGAATAAAATCTACTGTGGTACAAAAATATATCATTTATGCATGCACTATCCGCATTCATTAAAGATATAAATTAGATGCAAATATTCTAAGACTTTTTGGAACAAACCTTGTTAAGATTTTTCTGCCAAAACAAAATGATTAACAAAGAACAATATTTTGAAAATCTAATTGAATCAAAATAATCTATGAAGCTCACCCACTGCAAGAAATTGTAGCTTCTATTAGGAATAATAATATTAGGCCGCACAAGTAAACAGATTTTATTTTTTAATAAGTTTTTTATTGTGAAAATACCATACAGAGAGGTTACAATTACATGAGCAAGGTAATGAGTACATTTCTTATCAAGCATTGTTGCCTCCTCCTTTGTTTTTCCCCTACCATCCCTGCCCTCCCATCTACATGACTAACAGATTTTATTAATGGATGGAATAAGTAGCCATTTAGGTCCCTTTATGAAATATTCTTCACAATTGGGTCTCTGCTGGAACACACACACACACACACACACACACACACACACACACACACACACTACTGTGTTTCTAGAACTTCTGGTGACTATTTACTAATCAGTTATTAAAGAAATAGCCCCTACAGAAATAGTCTAGAGTATTTTAAAGTTATGAATAGTAAGACCCACAGTCATATTTAAATTTTAGTGCCGTACAACTCTACTTATTAAAATGATTGAGCATTTGTCTGCTAGACAGTAAGCCTGTCAAAAAGTATGTTGTTTATTTGTACATATGTGTTTAAAATAAGCATGGGGAAAATGTCATCTGAGGTGTTTATGAGTCAAAAAATGCAAAACTATAGGAGCCACAAGGACATCAGATGGAGAGTTGAATTTTGTCTGAGGTTGGTTTGGGCATCTCACTTTTTTGAGGCTTGTCTTGATGGGGACTGTAGGGGTCAGTCTCCAACAGAACTGTGGCTACAGGCATCCACTTTGTTAGCCTTCACCAAGCCAAATTATCAGGCATAAACTAATATATTCATATAGCAAATGATATGAACAACATTACATTAATTCAGAAAGTATTCTTCACATGACCTTCTTTCTTATTAGACTCACCAACTCTCTGTAGGGGACAGGATAGACTTAGCGTTTTTTATTATTGTTAAGCAAAGCACAACAGAGTTGTCAAGCATAAAACCTTATATTCCGTTTGTACTTTACATCCCTTTCTTGCTAATTGCCAAGACAATGTTACAGAAGTAAAAATTCCTGTGAGACAAATTAGTTGAAATAGAACCAAAGGAGAGCAAAAGAGTAACCAAACTACAATGAATCCAAGTATTTCCCTGTCAAACAAGCTGCAAGAGCCAACATTAGTGTAGAGGAAACCACATCCAGCAGCCCAAGGTGCATTATCATAGAGAATTTACCACGAGTCAGGCTGAAGGGGCTGGAACATTCAATTAATCATTTTTCTGCCTCCCAAAGGGTGACAAAAACCAGCCAGTGCCAGCAGACATGGATAAGATAAAATAATTAGACCCCCTACATGGGAATACTTTATCTTTTCCCTCCACCCAGTGTTGGCTGACTATGAGGGTCTAATGCCTAACGGGTATATTTTCTCTTGGTTCTGGTTCTCCAAAATCATAACTCAAATTCGAGACCAGAGACTCAACTTTAGGCCCTTCAGATATCAACTCCAAACACTTTTTCCAAATAAGAGTAGTGGCGAGGGGCAGAGATAGGATATTTACCATGGTGTACAATACTCTGCAAAGAAAAGTAATGTAAGGTCTTTACCCACCTTTAGGCTACAGACAATGAGTTGTACATTTAATGAGAGGAAAAGTTTAGGTAAGTGATGAGAGTTATCTATCTAGCTAGCTAGCTAGCTAGCTAGCTATCTGTAGATATACCTATTTCTATACCTATATGTATATACACATACAACTGTATTACATATTACATATGTGTGATATATAAACACACACTCATATATATACATATATATATATGTATATATATGAGTAGATAGGATATATAGATAGATAGATGCCTGCAAGGTAACTCCTTGGAGCCATGACCAACATGACAAATGTATAAAGGAGGCAGGGATACCAGGCTTCTGTTTAACTTTTATGTATTTGCAGGACAAGTCAGGAATCACTGCTTTTTAACTGAAGGAATTTCTAAGTGTCTGATATACTTATAAGAGAGACACAAAGCTAAAAGGCAAAACAGCCAAAATATATAGTAACATATCTGAAGACACCTTCATTTTATCTTCCAAACAAATTTAAATTAAACATGGTTCTCAGGGTTCTACGTATGTTAAAAGCTTTTGAAATCAATCAAAGCAAAATAATATAAATCTTTCAGGTCCACTATTGGTCAAATTCAAATTATATTTGTGACAAACTAAAATCTGTTGAGTTCTTTCAATTTTTAGATTAAACTGTAAGTTTTACATGATCTATACACCTTGAATCAAATATTCACATAAGATTAACTTTGGGGAAGGTCATTTTCATTCTTAGCATGGTATTACCTATAGTTAACTGGAAATGAGAAAGACCATGTTTGAAATCATATTTTAATTCCGAAGGCCCCATTACAAAAGGAAAAAAATAGATTCCAAATAAAAATGATCAAAGTATAGCTTTTGTTGTCAGATATGTATACAACTTTACCTGTAGTATTCCACATTTTTAAAAATGTACATTGTTCTTTTTAAGGTTTTACAACTATTTTCACCATTTAATAATCATTTGTATATTGAGCATCCACTTGATGTCAGAGCTTAGGACCCTCTGTAACGGGAAAGAATGCCAATACTTCCTCTTATATAATAAGAATGTATTCTCTGACTTTCTCTAATTTTCTTCACAAGTAAGCTTAGACATATATGAACCATACATGAACATTTAGTTTCTTCATATACCTTCATTTCTTTAAGTAATGTGTGTAAGACTTTCTCACAAATGCCCTCAGCAAACATTGAGAGTGCTGTAGAGATAAAGGGTACTATGCTTTATGTCTCCTGGTCTCTGTTGCCAATATTTGAAACAGAAAAAGATTAAATATTAAAATACGTTGAAAATGATTATGATAGATTATGCATGACTGTGTAGGAGCACAAAGGAAATAAGTCCGTTCCATCAGCAGTTCAGAAAAGGCTCCATAGAAGATAACACAAAGCATGTCTTGCCTCTTGAAAAGCAAGCATGGAGTTAAGGAGATTTCACATAACACAACAACAAATTGTGAGTACAATGAAGACAGATATAACATTCCAACATTTCAGAATTGAAAATAGTTTTGTGGACTTGAGAATGAAGTTTTTGATGTATAGCATACGATCTCAAGAGCTAAAACCCAAAAGGCATTTATTATCTGCTGTTGTAGTATATTTAATAAAACAATATTACACTTTACAGATAAGAAAATTGTTATTACATGTGGGACAAACTGTCAGAGTCTATTAAAGTTAGAATACCACATATTTTTTGGTGTGGAAATTCTCCTTTAATCCATTTGAGAGGAGCTAGAAACATTGTTAGTATAACATTATTTGTATATTAAATGGTAAAATCATAAATGAGTGTTGTTGCTAATGAAAGGTACCTTATAACTGCAAAATGCTATTCAATCCTAAGGAATAATTTAAATAAAATATGTGCTATCATACATAATTTTAAAATGGCATGCTATAAATTTACTGAACTATAGTAAAATACACTCTAAATTATTTTAATAAAATAAATTATTCCATATTTTCTTGATCCATTCATCTACTGAAGGGCATCTGGGTTGGTTCCATATCTTAGCTATGGTGAACAATGCTGTGATAAATATGGTTGTGCTGGTACTTTTAGTATAGCCTTGTTTGTCATATATATGCATATATATTAATATATAATATATAATATATGACATTATATATTATGTAATTCTGTTATCGTATATTATATAATATATTGTAATAATTTATATTACAAAAATAATGTATAATATAATATATAATTCATATATATATGAAATCTATGCTCCCATCAGAAAGAATGACATTGCCCCATTTGTTAGGAAATGGAAAGACTTGGAAAAAAAATATATTAAATGAAGTAAGCCAGGCCCAAAGAAACATAGGTCCCATGGTTTCCCTTATTTTCAAGAACTTGTATATGTCTTGGACAAACAGAAAAGGTCAAAAGCCATGTTCATATGACCATATAAGATCACGCTAAGTGAAATGAACCCCAAGATAGGGACATAGGAGGTTTTATCTTTGTTGATGTTGGTTTTAATGTACTTATAATGTACTATGTGATATTTTTGTTTCTTTTGCATGTTTTTTATAACCCGTTTTCACTGTATTTGATTCTACATCTTGTATATACATTTTTCTAATTTTTGGAAGGAAAGGGAAATAATCAAATGCAAAAACAAGGATACAGGTTGACTCATTGTAACAATGATATATACAAGACACTATGTTGAAAACAAACTTTACAACTTTGGGGTTGCAGGGGAGGGTGGGAGAGGGGAATTGGGGAGGTGGGAGGGAGGGGATGGTAGTGGAAAACAAAGGAGGGGCTAACAATGCTCTATAGGAAATATACTCATTACCTTACTCATGTAACTGTAACCCCTCTGTACAGTATCTTCATAACTATATATATATATATATATATATGAAACAATAAATTATTTAGCTGAGTGCTGGTGGCTCACTCCTGTTATCTTAGCTATTCAGGAGGCTGAGATCTGAGGATCCTGGTTCACAACCAGCTCAGACAGGAAAATCTGTGAAACTCTTATCTCCAATTAACCAACAGAAACGGGGAGTAGTGCTGGGGCTCAAAGTGTTAGCAGGATATCTTTGAGCAGAAAAGCTCAGGAAGATCCCCTAGGCTGTGAGTTCTAGGACCAAAAATAACAACAATAAAAACGGTCTTATTTAGGATATTTTTGCACAAGATTCAGTCCATAAGAATGCTTAAAGTTGAATATTGATTTATTTCTCAATGTATGTGTAATTATTGTTATCTAAATATATTTATGAAAATAATCTTCCCAGTGGTGCTAAATACTGGAGCAAAAGAGCTCAGGAACAGTTCTAGGTCCTGAATTCAAGCCCCACAACAATGAAAAAAAATTACAAAAGATGGACACTAATGGCTCAGGCCTGTAATCCTATTTACTCAGGAGCCTGAGGTCTGAGGATAATGGTTCAGGGCCAACCAAGACCGTGAGACTCATGGCTAATTGATCACCACAAACCAGAAATGATACTGTGTCTCAAAATGGAAGAGCACTAGCCTTGAGCCAAAGAGCTCAGGGACAGTCCCTAGGCCCTGAATTGAAGCCCCAAAACTGACTGCCTCCCATCCCCCTAAAAAAGAATTTAATATTTATATTATCTGGAGGGTATACACCATAATTTTTTCCTATCCCATTAAAGATAGAAGCAAGTTTCTTTCCTAGCTTACACTTTGTCTGTGGGTTCTTAGGAACCTGGCCTCTGTTTCACATGGGTGGTAATGGAAAGTAGAGGCCACAATGGTTTTCTCCTCTGGAGTTGTGGTGTTGTTTCTCATTTAGGCCTTGTTGTATGGATTGAGTGTGATGACTTGTATTCATCACTAATAAAAAGATTTCAACAAAGATTTTAAAATTGCTCAACACAGAGTCTGTCCTCTCATTGGCTTATAGATTTTTTCCTTTAATAATGGAGACTGCCTTGGCTTAGTACCCAGATTCTTTCTAGATTCTAATGATGGGAGACAGCAGAGCTGCCTGACCTTTTCTAGGTTTTGTTGTTGTTGTTGCATGCTGAGTCCTTACCTTTTATAGCTATTCTCTTCTCTTATCCTAAAATCCTAGGGATCTTAATATAGGCATTCCCAGGGCATTGTATCTACCCTTTCTCTTGGAAACCTGCATAAATTTGGATTGTTATGCAACATTTCTGCAACAGTAAAATAAAATAAAAATGTTCATAAATTTGGCATAAGAGTTGGTGTTCCGTTCTGCCTCTTGATTCATTATAGATCATTTGATACATTTTCTAGAGTCATCTTAGTGTAATTTTTTGTCCTGTAATAAAACAGAAAAGGGTAGGAATAATATGTACTGTTGCACAATTCTTCTAGCAGAGAATGAAAAAACAAAAGGAGAGGGAAAGAAGGTGATAGAAGATCACTGTGAATCTTTCTTTAGTATTATTTGTTTAAGGATACTGCCTTACAAGTAATACATCCTACCACTTTTTGAAATGGCCTCAGGAATGAGACTCCTACAGGAATTATCATAGTGAGAAGGGAAGCAGCCCGCTATTAGAGTGCTGGTATCTAATTCCAGGAAAGATGTATCTACAGCTTCTTTTACTGAAGCTCAAGGTTAAATCTGCAGAGGCAAGTACCTTAAATATGAAGATGGCAGAAAGAGACAATATACTTTCTCCTCAGTTTTTAGGCAGAGTTATAAAATGTAAACATTTCTTCAACTTTATGAATTTTTATGTCATTTTTCTCTTAATGTTGGCAAGTGTTCAAACTCAGAACTACACTTATGGCTCAAGGCTCTTGCAAGTTTACGTCTGTTAAACTAAAACTCTAGACATAAAGATTCTAAAATAGAAGGGTTTATTGGATCATTACTGATTTTATAAGGCCAAAAGGACTCGTCCTGAACAGATTCCTAACCCTCTGACAGAAAGTTTAGCAAGCAGTTGGAAAAATGTCAACTGGGCCAGAGATAAGATTATTTTATGCTAGTGAAGATGTTAGCAATGTACCACACGAGGTTGTTTAGACTGTACAAAGAATTTTTAAAAAAACCTACATTTGCTATAGATAACTGGGAAAAGACTACAGGAATGGAAAATTGAGGAATAAAAGGCAACCTGTAAGAATTCATAGCTGTTTCTGCATGGATTGGGTTTAAAGCAGAATTTTGGTACCTAGGGTATATTAAAGGGGTTTGATTTAAGGTTTAATAAAATCTCAAGGAACTGAAGCTATCTTTTGTTCTATTTTTTTCCTTCTAACTGTTTAACTCATTTCATCTGTCATCCCTTTTTCTTTTTCTAGTCTTTTACAGTTTAACTTGGGACATCTTAATAATTTTTTTCTTCCTGAATTTATTGCTCCAAATTGACCATAAAGTTCAAAGGAGATATGAACTAGGAAAATGAGATAATAACTTGACAGGGGCCTCAAAGTAACCAAAACAGAATGTTTATTAAAAATCAAAAGAACGATCATGGTTACTAGAGTTTAGGGATCCAAGAGCCCTAGGTTCAACCACTCAATTAAAGTCTCAACAGACTAGGCCTCAATCCTCATCTAAGCAGCACCATCAAAGACAGGAGAAGTGGTAAAGGATCATGCAAGGAAACTAAATAACCATACCACTTTGGAAGAACAATATAGAGGTTCTGTGACCCCCAAGACATTCTTGAAAATTTGAGGTTTTGCAGGAGAGAAAAAATGAAAAACAATAGTAGGGGCATACACAGTTGATAGAGAAGGCATCTTGGTCAGGTCAGTAGTCTGAGTATTTTTATCTCCCTCTGGTTTTAGGGCCATTGTTTTTGATAGCAACATTATGTCTAGCTATGTACCAACTATGGAATATCAACCGTATTAGTTAGCCTTTTCTAATATTAGTTGTATCCGAAATTTTGCTAAAAATGTTCAACACATCACTCTTCCCAATAATCCCTTTTTCTTGTCATATTTCACAGCTGATTAAACTAATATTAAAAAAAACTGAAGGAATTTGCCTAAGGACACTATATTGCTGGATGCCCCTTGTTTTTACAACTCAGTGTGCCAAATGCTAAACCTGTAAGATTTCCAGAAGAGTTTATTCATAAGCTGTGACATCACATTTTCTTGATCCATTCATCTAATGAGGGTCATCAAGTTTTTTCCATATCTTAGCTATGGTGAATAATGCTGCGATAAAATAGTTGTACTGGTGGCATTGGTATGACCTTGTTTGTGATAGTTTGGGTAAATGCCCAAAACTGGGATTGCTGGGTCATAGAGAACTCTATGTAGAGTCTTTTGAGGAATCTGCATACTGCTTTCCAAAGTGGTTGAATAAGTTCACACTCCCACCAGCAATGCAGTAGGGTTCCTTTTGGCCACATCCCCTCCAGCATCTGTTGTTACTAGATTCTAACTGAGGTGAGGTGGAATCTCAATGTTGTCTTGATTTTCATTTCTTTTATAGCCAGAGAAGTTGAGCATTTCTTCATCAGAGAAGTCTCTCTTTTAAGTCTTTAGCCCACTTATTAATTGGGTGATTGTTTCCTTGAGGATTTGTTGTGGAGGGATTTAGTTTTTTGAGTTCTAAATATATTTTATATATGAGACCCTTGTCTGTTGAACCCCTCAGTAGATGGATGGATTAAGAAAATGTGGTATATATATTCAAGGGAATTCTATGCCTCCATCAGAAAGGATGAGATTGCCTCATTTGTTAGGAAGTGGAAAGACTTGTAAAATTTATATTAAGTAAAGTAAGCCAGGCCCGAAGAAGCATAGGTCCCATGGTTTCCCTTGTTTGCAATGACTAGTACATGTCTAGGACAAGCAGAAAAGATCAGAGGCTATGGACATATGACCAGATGAGATGATGTTAACTGAAATGTACCCCAAGACAGGGACACTAGGTTTTTTTTTTCTTGCTTGGTATTGATTTTAATCTACTTATAAAGCACTATGTGATTCTTTTGTTTCTTTTGTAAGTTCTTCCCCCACAGTATAACCCCAGTTTTCACTGCATTTGATTCCTGTCTTCCGCATCTTGTATATACAGTTTTGTAATTTGGGGAATGGAAGGGGTATAGCAGAATGCTTAAATGGGGATGCAGGTTGACCCATTGTTATGACACTATGTTGAAAATGAACTTTATAATGTCGGGATGGGGGGAGGGAGGAGTTGGGGAGGTGGAGAGGGAAGTGAGAGGGAAGGTGGAGAGGGTAGGGGAAAATCAAAGGAGGAGGTAACAATGCTCAATAGGAAATGTACTCATTACCCTAATCATGTAACTGTAACTCCTCTGTACAGTATTTTTACAATAAAAATTTTAAAAAAAATAAGCAGCAGGGTCCAAGGGTTTTGTGGAATATAGAAGTTTGTGGTCTCAGATGTATGGAAATATGGAGGTAAGGAAAGTTGAAGTGATTGGTGATTTGACTATGTAAACAATCTTCATGGTTCTTCATAGTACCGTGATCAGGAAAGTAAAGCATTATCATCATTTGAACCCAGGGGTTTGCCTTTGTGACACTGAATGATTGCCTATCAATCTCTTGTACAGACTCAAGTAATGGTCTCCAAGGCTTCAAACTATTTGACTTAGACAAGATTATTTCTAGAAAACAACAAAACAAAAACAAAAAAAATTCCTCCACTGATCATGCATCAAACTGTTATCTATGGTAAAAGTAATAGGAATTGATTACTTCCCTCTTTAGTTAAGTGACTTCTGAGACCAGTTATGAATACTTGCAATTGAAATCAACTATGACCAAAAGATTTACTTATCTCTCAGTTTTAAAGAAATAATGTACTTTATGAATTTTAACTTTCAATAGGGAGACAGAATGGCCTAAACAACTCCTAAGAAGAAAAATGGTAATAATCATATGTAAATTAGTAAAAGTTGATACTTATAGCTCTTCTAAAATTGATACAAATATATTAAATTCAGTTTGTTTGAGACATAGTCTTACTATGTGGCTCACGCTCATCTTAAAGTTCCTCTTAAACCTAGGCCAGAGTTAAACTCATGATCTTCCTACCTCAGTCTCCTGAGTCAAAGGATTACAAGTGTAATGCCTTAGTTCTTGTATTAAATCTGTCTATTTGTCTTCAACGTTCATACTTTCATACTATATTTTATTGTCATTAACTAGTTGTGCAAAGCAAATCATCATTTAACAAATCAGATTAGGAGTACAATGCATCTTGATCCATGTCACTCTTTCTTTCATCCTTCTCTACTAACGAAGAACATATTTCTAACATCTTTGCTATTTCTCTATTTCACTTTTGTGATAAGAAAAGCATTATTTTCTTCCATAAATTTGTAGGATTTGAAAGAGAAATCATAACAGATGAACTGTAATGAATAAAATGAACACAGAAGACACATGAGACTCTTAGAATGTGGCTTTTAATACCCATCATTACTAAGTGAATGAGTCAATAGCATCTACTTTATTTTCATTTGGATGTGTAGTCACAAGAGAGTATTTTATTTTGCCTGTAATTCATTTTTCTCCAAACAAAGAATTTAACTTTCTGTTTTAGAGACAATTTTTTTTATGTTTTAAATTCTTATCATCCTGGAATGTGTAAGGTGGAGATATGTGTTGGAGATAAAGGCTATTTGGAAAACTTATATAACAACAGGGTAGCTAATTCTTTAAATAAAGAAAACATATTTTCATTATCATGTTGCATATAGTCCAACTTTTTTTCCCCCGAAAACCCACTTTAAACTGTTATTAGACACTTGGAAAGGCATAGTTCTAAGGACCACAACTGACCACTTAGGACAAAAATCAAATCAACAGAGAGATAAGTCATGGTGAATCTGTAAAGGGAATTACTCCATGTAAGTGTGCCATATTGCAAAGACTTTTATTCAAAGAACCACCCAATGCAATAGAGGATTATGGAAGACAATCAGGGGTAGATTATCTGCCTAACAGGTGTGAAATTCCAGGTCCACATTCTTAGTACTACTAGAAAGGATTAAAAAATAAATACAAGACCTTTTTGAAAACATGTTTCTAGCTTTTGTTGTTTTCACATTTCCATTTAAGTGTCTTATTCAGATTCCAAAAAGTCAAACTTAATGATAACGTAAAATTATTATGCAACAAAAATATGTGACATTTTGTTGTTATTTTACAATTAATACTATTTTCCTTTACAATAGATTTTAATTCAAACACTATTTGTTTTCTTCCAAATGGCGTATTTCTTATTCAAATCAAATCTTAGGAAGTTATGTGTATGCATTCAATATACTTGTATGATTTGCCTATTTTGAACTTCAAATATTATCATTGATTTTAAATTGATCTGATTCTATTTTTAAATTTTTTTATTGTGAAAACACTGTACAGAGGGGTTACAGTTACATGAGCAAGTTAATGAATACATTTCTTATCAAGCATTATTGCCTCTTCCTTTGTTTTTCCCCCACCATTCCTTCCCTCCCAACTCCTCAACTACACCCCCCCCCCCGCCAGCCTAAATTGTAAAGTTTGTTTTTCAACATAGGGTTTCTACATCTCAGTGTTGCAATGGGTCATCATGTATCCCTATTTAAACATTTTGTTTTTTCTTTTCCCCTCCTCAAATTATACCAACATCAAATACAATGAAAACCGGGGTTATACCTTGGGGGAGGGACATACAAAGTAACAAAAAAAAAATCACATGGTACTTTATAAAGATGTTAGGAACAATGACAAGAAAGAAAAAAAACAAAAAAAGAAAAACATTTATGTCCCTATCTTGGAGTTCATTTCACTTAACTTCATCTTATCTGGTCATATATATATATATATATATATATATATATATATATATATATATATATATATATATATATATATATATATATATATATATATAGCTTTTGACCTTTTCTACTTGCCCCTGACATTTAATAGTAAGTAACTGAAGATACTTGTGACAGATCTTCCAAGTATTATATCATGTAGAATGTGAATGAAAGATACTTGTTTTTGTTTTTCTCCACTGAAAAACGCCAAATAGAATTAAAATTTTATCAAAAAGTGGCAGATATTTCAGTTTATTCTTACTAAGTTAACAAGCATGATTATCAATGGATAACAGACAAGAAATATTTGTAAAGAGCTTTAATTTCCTCTTAAGCAGTTATTTATAATTAGTAGCAAGAACTAATGGTATTATATATGTAAATCAATGTATAATGTCTCCCAACCAAAGTGCATACAATGTTTTCATGGTTTTAATTGTGAAAATACTGTACAGAGGGGTTACAATTACATGGGCAAGATAATGAGTACATTTCTTATCAAGCATTGTAGCCTCCTCCTTTGTTTCCCCTTATGAGTACATTTCTTATCAAGCATTGTAGCTTCCTCTTTTGTTTCCCCTTCCCATCCCTACCCATCCTTCCCCCACCCCCTACCCAATCCTCTCTCCCCCATCAAAATTGTAAAGTTTGTTTTTCAACGTAACAACTTGTATATCTCATTGTTGCAATGGGTCCACCTGTAACTCTATTTAGATGATTTGTTTTTTCCCTTCACAAATTATACCAACATCAAATACAGTGAAAGCAGGGGTTATATCGGGGGGAGGAACATAGCAACAAAGAAATCATCTTATAAACATGTTAGAAACAATCTCAAGAAAGAAAAAAACATTTGAATACTTATGGCTATTTTAAAATTATGTTGTATCTGCCTACATCTATTAACCTGAAAAAGAGAAAGATAATAGGTAGAAATGTGTAGTTTTCAAAAATTTAATTGGTTCTTTCTTATTCTCTGTAGCATCTTTAGATCTGCTGTTGTTGAACAGGCTTACTCATGTTAATTTCTTCATAGCTAAAATATATTATTTCAAGCTAAAGATTAAATATATGCTTAGTAATTGGGTAATAATTCTAAGTTCATACTTAATATTCTGCATCTTACAAAACTAACAATGGGTTGCAGGAACAATGCCATAATGTCATTATCAACAAATGATTTTTATTCATTAATTTCTTGGACTAGTTAATAAAAGAAGTTCAATAGGGAGAATAGAGGATAGAGTTTTGATTTCATTTATACTATACTTTAATAGTATGTTCTTGCTGATCTGTTTTTTAGGTACCTTTGTGTACATGAATTAAATCACAGAGCATCACTAAGTTGACGTACAAAATCTATGAAAAATATCTGACCTTGTGAAGGAAGAATATGAATTATAGCATTCGAATTCTTCCATTGTTCCTTGATTTGATTTGAATTTATCCTAAATGTGCTGTCACTGCATGCACAGTAGCCCATAGACAAGGTTATTTATTTTATTCACAGAAAAAAAAATGCAAGCAATACAAATTTGAAATTCTCCTACTCTTGAAAGGATAGAATTTTCTCAGTCTGTTTTCACTACATGACATTTATTGGAGGAGATTTATATTTGCAATGAGAATTACCAAACTAGTTTCAATAACCACAACTCCAAATTCTCCAGAAATAATTTAGTAGGAGCTAGACAGTTGTTTATGCTAAAAATGACAAATATTATTCAGAAAAAATAACCATACCTAAATCAATGGATAGAAGGATATTTTTTCTATATATTAAAAATCAGCAATATAAGGATGGCAATTCTCCCCATCTTATTCATTATTTTCAATAAATTCTAGTCAATTCCCCACTGTTACTTCACAATTGATTAGTTTATTCTAAAGTCCATATAGAATAGAAATAGGCAGAATTTGCAAGAAAAACAAAAAGAAAAAAAGAAGTATTTATACTGATCAAAATATATAGAGAGATGTTTTTGCTATGTGACTAATCTCTCCCCATTTCTTAAAGTACAGAAATTGACTAGAGTTAAGAAAACACTACTGTTTTCTTGTAATTTGCTAACAGAACAGATCTGAAGAGGTCTTTACCTGCCCCATGTGATGGTAACTGTGTGATGAAGGATATAGTAACTTATTTAATTATGATAACATGATATATGTTTATCCAATTGTCTTGCTTTATCCTTGACTATATACTCTCTATGTTTCTTAGCTATACCTGAATCAAGATCAAATTGTGTGTGTGTGGGGGGGGATGTGGGTGTGGATCTGTGAAAATAGTAAAGCAAGGAGAGCACAAGGAATTCTTCCCTAGTACAAATTTCTCTGACTTCTTCAGTCAACAACTGGAGAAAAACATCTGCTTTAATATTCTTACAGGATTAAGTCAAGGCAATGGGATAATCTCTTAATTTTAGCTGAAGCATAATACAGCTATCAGAAAGTGGAATGGTATCTCATATTCACAGATTTCAAGGACTAGATTGTATTGTAGAGAGTTGTAGGATTGAGAGTCTACTCGCACAGGTAGATTTTTTTTTAATGAACTTCTACTATAACTAGGATTTTAAAGCCATTAAAAACCAGTTAATGAGGGCTGGGAAGGTGGCTCAGTGGTAGAGCGCTTGCCTTGCATGCCTGAGGCCCTAGATTTGATTCCTCAGCACCACATAAGCAAAAAAGAAAAGAAAAAAAGCCAGAAGTGGTGCTGTGGCTCAAGTGGTAGAGCATTAGCCTTGAGTTGAAGAGCTGAGGGACAGCGCCCAGGCCCAGAGTTCAGGCCCCATGACTGGACCAAAAAGAAAAAAAAAGAACGAAGACTAAAAAAAACCAAACAGTTAATGAGGTCTTTAAAAAAATTGTAATGCAGTTAAGTTCTTGAAACATGTACCATTGAATAAACTTATTTTCTATCTCTTTTCATTAGCTGAATGAACTAGATAGAAAAGTACACAACAAAACATATGTTCTCCCAGCACTCAATGTGGTGACTCCGGGTTGTATTTTTTGTTTTATATTAAATATTAACATGGGAGAAATGAAGAACATAAAATGTGTATATCATCTGAGTTGATAATGCTCAGTATATATTCCATCATGTATATTTTGTGCCATATATTTGTTAATTGTGCTTGCCAAGCTAACTGAACTGACAAACTCCTAGAAAACTGGCAATAACTATTTTGTGTAAGTACTTCATACTGAGTATGAAGTGTGAAGGTATTTCCAGGGAAAAGTGGTATGGCAAGTATAGCTAAGACCTGCCCTGAATGTGACTGCCACCATCTGATAGGCTGTTTGACCAGGTCAATGCAAAACAGTAAGGCAAGTTCACATTTTTTCTCACTTCACGATTTGCCATGGGAACATTTTTAGTTGTGGCTGTTGGTTGTGAATACTAGGCTCCTGATTTCTCAGTCTTTTCTTTTGAAAGCAACTTTCCAGGGGACTAACAGCTTTTTCAGCCTGACTCCAAAGCTGTATAGTTTCTCCTTGTTTTTCTGAAAATTCCATTTTCTTGTATTGATTAACCACTGGGTTCCTCAGCATTCAGCTTTCAGATGGTCAATCCAGTAGCCATTGAGCCTCTGATGGTATGAGCCCATCCAAAACATCTCATAAATTAGAGGCTATTTATTGATCGGTTCCTCTGAAATAAGCAGAATAATCAAGTGATAGTTACTAAGCTTACACTAAATAATTGAACTAATGAATGATTACCTCAAAATAGAAATTCAAGATAATATTTTATATTGGTACTAGAATGATTTATTTCTCCAGACCCATGCTGCCCAACAAAGAAGTCTTTTCAAAGAGGATTAATGATCATTGGAAATATGCCATCAAAAATGAAAAGCATATGTAATTGAAGTTATGGCTAATGTAGCATGGCACTGAGGGAAAAAGCTGAGATTTGAGGTCCTAATGTCAAGCCTTTAGTATAATTGTGTACATACATACACATACACATTGAATAAACAATATGGAAAAATGTGATAAATCTCAGTAATTTTACAATGGATGTATGTAAAATTGTTTTTGACATGGGCTAGGAAAATTAAATAATATTAGTTGTTAATTTTAATTTAGAAAATTGTAATGTTTCTCATATTAGTTATTAAAATACACACATGTATTATACGTACATATATATTGCTTCCATAATATTCATATATTAGAAAAATTTTCCTCTTTCCTCTTATCTTCAGGTCAAATAAGATGTTATTTACAAATAGTTTCTTTGAATGTTTTTAATTAGTTTAAGTTATGAGCAAAAATAAAAAACTAGCAGAAGCCATTAGACTATTAGGATCAAAATAATAAGAATAAATTGACTGAAATAGTTAGGTTTTGGCCTTTGCTTCGTATTTCAGAGTTTTCACCTGCTTGTTGTGTAGTAACCTGAGTTCCCAACAGTATACCCCAACACTCTGTCAATTAGGGTAGGAGTCTTTAGTGCCAAGTGGCAACTTCAGGGAGTTTGCAGAGCTTAGGAATGTAACCATGAAATGTGGACATGCTGGGTATTTGCAAACCTCACACAGGTGGTATTTTTGCAATAAGCCAGAGCGAGCAAGCTGGGGCACCAGAAGCTAGATTTATGTGGTTATAGTTGGTTTCCCTCTCACCCATTTCTCAGAATATGCAGAGGTCAAGCTTGATTCTGGTTATTCAGGTCACTGTGCCTCCTGCATGGCCCCTGGCCTGGTCAGTTCCCCATGGTGGATACTGATTTTTTCATGATTATTTAATCAATTCTAGTAACCCAGTGTTTAATTCACTAATTTACTTCAAGCTTTTATCTTTGGAATTTTACCTTTAATGATTAGCCTGGAGTTTCTCTGTACAAGGAGGTTCTGCCATTAATGTTTTGCCCTATACTTAATAATCAATAATTTTGTTCTGTTTCTGATTTCACATTTTATATTCTTTTTGTGGGGATCATTGCAGTTGAGCTCATTTCTTCTCTCCTTCCAGGTCTAATAAATTGACCTCAATGTACTTCTCCTATTAATTCAAAAGTAGCTTTGTGCTTGGATCAGCATTGCCTGACACAAGGGAAATGAGAAATAGGGCCATTGATATGCAAAGAAGGGCAGTGTGGCTGGATTAAAGAGACAAAGCTTTTGGCTAGTTTCTTCCAACATGGCTCATTTAAAATTCTCACATGTTTAACTAAAACAAAATGTTAATGACTTTGCTGAAGAGAGCTTATAAACCATAAAGAATAAAAGCTAGTGAATTCTGAAGGACATAAGAATGATATTGCAATAAATTCTCTTCAACCACTCCTACTCAGGTGTGTGTTGTTACCGGTTTTCTTTTTTAGTGAATCCTTCCATTGCTATGAAAGGACTCTGCATGACCTTTACCACCAAGAAAGAAGAAATTGACTTCAATAAAACATCTTGGAAAGTTTTCTATGCTTTAAAATTTTAATGAAATGTGGCCGAATGACGACATAAATATGAGTAGGAGAAAAGTCTACCTCAGTAGACAAACTTTTCTTGATTTCAAAGTAAATGAATGCTAAAAATAATATTCATGGCATGGAAACAATTACCAAAAATGAATAATAATTGGACTACAACATAATTGGACTACAAAATTTAAGCTTCACTTCAATCTCTAAAATAATTACTTAAATGAAAATCTAGTTTCTTTGTAGTACTATGCATAAATCACTGAAGTCAATAGAAATTTTGTTTTTCTGCCTTTGACTTGTAAGTGTGCAGTTTTTACAGATCCTTATGTAATGAATACTTACATGTGTAAAACAAAATTAAAGATGTATATTGCTGGGCACACAGGCTGAACCCTCTAATTCTACCTAATTTGTAAATGAAATTCTGAGGATACTTGTTCTCTGTCAACCTTGTACATAAATTTCTTGGCTCCAACTTAACCAATGGCTGGGCATAATGGTAATTCCTTGTCATTTCCATTTGTAGGAACACAAATAGAAGGATCATAATCCAGGCTTTTGGGACACAAAGCAATAGAGTGCCTTAAGTCATGACTTAAGCACAAAGGTGAAATAGGCATAGCTCAAAAGATTGAACACAGGCCTGGGAATGTGGCTTAGTGGTATAGTTCTTGTCTAGCATTCATGGGCCTTTAGGTTTAATCACTGTTAACACATAAACAAACATAAAGAAATAAAATAAAAAAGAAATTAAAAAATTAAAAAAGATTGACTACATAACCTTCTAAGTGGTGAATCACTGAGTTCAAAGACCAGTGATCCAAGATGATAAAATAAAATATATTAAAAAGACAGTATTGTGGTTTGAACTCATGCTTACAAACTTGCTAAGTAGATGCCTTATCACCTGAGTCAGTTCACCAGTTCTACTAATACCTATATATTTGAAGGTAGCTGGAATTAACTCAACAAAATTGATACATAGAAAATAAACACATTTACATTAACTATGAATTTATCAAGGGCTTGTTCAAGATATATAATTTTTAATAAGTGATATTTAAAATGAAAATTAACACATTGAATTAAAACTTTTGGAAAACAGCATGGCAAACATTCATGAATAAAGATGTTAATTTGCAAGAAGCAACTTGTTTCTTTGTGAATGATTTATTAGTTCATTGACACCATTTAAATTTAGCTATTCAAATTTAAGAAAACTCAAAATGGTGTGCTTCATAGAAGTTGGGAAAACCTGGATGAATATAGGTAAAATTTTTCATCCACCACATAACAAGATGTTTAAGAGAAAACAAAGTTGTCTTTGTTTCCTGTAATTCAATAAACTATTTTCCTGAATTCTTTTGGGAAAAGATAAGCATATGGAACATTTTCAAATTAAAACTCTTCATGATCATAAATATTAGTTTTTCTATATCTCTCTGATTTTAACAACATAATTTTGAATTTTACTTCAAATATTATATTTTGTTAGAGTTTTAGATTAATTCTGTATGATGAAGTTACTGTTTGATTAGCTCTTGCCTAGAAAGTGTAGGGCACTGAGATCAATCCTCATCTCTGAAAAGAAAGTAGAAAAAGCTATAATTTGTTCCTAAATTTCATTTTATTTTAGTTTACTATTCTACACGTACATTTGCTTATCTACCAATAGGGTCAAATTGTGCAATCTATATTATCTTTTCATAAGTGGCAGCAAAGGGATTTTTTTCCAGGTTTTCTTTGAACGTGAAAATTTTAAATCTGGAATCTAAGTCTGTAATCATTAGAATAAGCTCTGGCTAATTAATGTATTCTTGTATCCACACATTTGTTTTTCCTCCACGACTTTATTGAAGGTCTGGCATTCTCCAGTGAAATTATATTGCTGCTATTTCTCAATTTATATATGGATTTTATTTCAAAAGATTTCTTTCAAATATGCACTAGCTGAAGCAGTTATTTGAAATTCAAACCGCTTCTTTAGTTGATATAAGTAATGGGCTCTCCAAAGCAAACTCATTAAAAAATCAGTTAACTTATTATAATGATGTACTCTAAAAAATGGATTCAACACAGCACACATAGTGTGAATAGTTTCATTCCCTTAACTTTAAATTCTCTACAAATTGGCCTTCTTTGCTTTGGATCCATTTATTGTATTGTATAAACTATCAAGGAAACAAGGTAAGCACTCAAGGGAAAGAAACACAAGGAGAAAGAAAAGGAGTTCCTGAACTCAGCTTGGATTACATGCAGATTTTGATAGATAAAACTTCTCTAATAATGATGCATTTACATTTAACTTCTTCTCTAATCCTTTGCCTACTAAGTTACCATTCTGGAGCAATGTTCATCATTTGAGATATTCTGTCAAATATTACTCTTCTTAGAATATTTTGTTTCCTTCCAGGATGAAACAATAGGGAATTATAAAAATACCATGATCAAATCTATAAAAAGCCAAACTGTAGATTGTAGTCTAGACCATCATGGTTAATAAAATAACCATCCTGTTTCCACCAGCTTCAGCTTAATTATACACCCTTATTACTCAGCCATTACTCCCCAGTTGTACTTAGTTTACATCTGTTTCTGCCATCTTCATTACATAAATTACAGCCTCCATGATTTTTTTCTTTTTTTAAATTTAATTTAATTTTATTTGTGAACATACTGTACAGAGGGGTTACAATTACATGGGCAGGATAATGCATACATTTCTTACCAAGAATTGCAGCCTCCTCCTTTGTTTACCCTTCACATCCCTTCCTAGCCTCCCCCCTCCCCCCAATCCCAATCCTTCTCCTTCCCCCCCCTTCCCCTTCCCCCCCCCCACCGACTTTGTAAAGCTCGTTTTGGACATGACAACTTGTACTTCTCATTGTTGCAACAGGTCCACCTGTATCCTTAAACAACTGGTTTTTCCCCATCTCCTCCACAAGTTATACAGACATTAAATATAGTGAAAGCAGGGGTTATACTGTGGGGGAGGGACATACAAAGCAACAAAGAGATAATCTTATAAATGCATTAGAAACACATGCATGAAAGAAAAAAAAACATTAAAATACACATCTAAGGGTTCATTTTCCTGACATCACATTATCTGACCTTTTCCGCTTGACTCATACCTATACTAGATATTGCAAATAAGGGAAACCATGGGACCTATGTTTCTTTGGGCCTGGCTTACTTCACTTAATATAATTTTTTCCAAGCCTTTCCATTTCCTAACAAATGGGGAAATGTCATTCTTTCTGATGGAGACATAGAATTCCATTGTGTATATATTCTTGATCCATTCATCTACTGAGAGGCATCTGGGTTGGGTCCATATCTTAGCTATGGTAAATAATGCTGCAATAAACATAGTTGTGCTGGTAGCTTTAGTGTGGTCTTGTTTGTATACATTTGGGTAAATGCCCAAAAGTGGGATTGCTGGATCATAGGGGAGATCTATGTGAAGTCTTTGAGGGACCTCCATACTGCTTTCCAAAGTGGTTGAACAAGTTTACATTCCCACCAACAATGAAGTAAGGTTCCTTTCTGTCCACATCCCCTCCAGCATCTGTTGTTGTTAGAGTTCTTGATTTTTGCTGTTCTAACTGGAGTGAGGTGATATCTCAATGTTGTTTTGATTTGCATTTCTTTTATGGCTAGGGATGTTGAACATTTCTTCATGTGTCTATTGGCCATCCTTCTTTCTTCTTCAGGGAAGTTTCTCTTTAAGTCTTTTGCCCACTTATTTATTGGGCAGTTGTTTCTTTGAGGATTTGTTGTTGGGGGGTGTAATCTTTTGAGTTCGAAGTATATTTTAGATATGAGACCCTTGTCCGTTGTATGGCTAGTAAAGATCTTCTCCCAATCCATGGGCTTTCTATTGATCTTGCTAGCTATGTCATTTGCCCTGCAGAAGCTCTTTATGCAACTTTATGCAATCCCATTTGTCCAACCTTTCTTTGATTTGTTGTGTTTCCGGGTCTCTATTCAGAAAATTTTGGCCTGAGTCAAGGATACCTAGGGTTTCTCCTATTCCATCCTGTAATGTTTTCAGAGTGTCTGCTTTGATTCGGAGGTCTTTGATCCATTTGGAGTTGATTCTGGTGCAGGGTGATATATAAGGATCTAGCTTAAGTTTTCTACATGTAGTTAACCAATTTTGCCAGCACCATTTACTGAAGAGGTTGTCTTTCTTCCATTCTATTGTTTTAGCTCCCTTATCGAAGATTAGATGGCTATAGGTCTGTAGGTTCATTTCTGGGTTTTCAGTTCTATTCCATTGGTCCTGAGGTCTGTTCTTATGCCAATACAAAGCTGTTTTGATTACTATGGCTTTATAGTAGACTTTGAAATTTGGTGTTGATATTCCTCCAGCAGTGTTCTTTCCATTGAGGAGCGTTTTTGCTATTCGTGGTCTTTTATTGTTCCATATGAATTTTTGGATTGCCTCTTCTATTTCCTTGAAGAATGAGGTTGGAATTTTGATAGGTATTGCATTGAATTTGTAGATAGCCTTAGGAATTATTGCCATTTTCACGATGTTAATCTTTCCAATCCAGGAGCATGGGAGGTTTTGCCATTTTTTAAGTTCTGTGTTGATTTCCTTTTTTAAGATTTTAAAGTTTTCATCATAGAGGTCCTTCACTTCTTTAGTTAAGTTAATTCCTAGGTATTTTATTTTTGTGGGGCTATTACAAATGGAGTTGCTTTCCTAATTTCAGCCACACTTTTCTCATTGTTGGCATAAAGAAAAGCCATTGATTTTGGGGGGTTAATTTTATAACCTGCTACTTTGCCAAAGTTTTGAATCAGCTTGAGTAATTTGGGAGTGGAGTCTACAGGATTCTTTAAATACAAGATCATGTCATCTGCAAAGAGGGAGAGTTTTATTTCTTCTTTCCCTATTTGGATCCCCTTTATGTCTGCATCTTGTCTTATTGCTGTAGCTAGGCATTCTAATACTAGATTGAAGAGAAGTGGAAAGAGTGGGCATCCTTGTCTTGTTCCTGAGTTAAGAGGAAATGGCTTTAGTTTTTCACCATTGATTATAATGCTGGTTGTAGGTTTGTCATATACAGCCCTTATTGTATTGAGGAATGTTCCATGGATTCCTAATTTTTCCAAAACCTTCATCATAAAGGGGTGTTGGATCTTGTCGAATGCTTTTTCTGCATCTATTGAGATAACCATGTGGTTCTTATTCTTGCTCCTGTTGATGTGATGAATAATATTAATTGATTTGCGTATATTGAACCAGCTTTGCATCCCTAAAATGAATCCTGTTTGATCATGGTGTATGATTTTTTGGATGAATTGTTGAAGTTGATTGGCCAAAATTTTGTTGAGAAGTGAGCTTTCTCTTTCAATTTCATTGAAGAGTTCGAGGAGTATTGGTGTGAGCTCTGCTTTGAAGACCTTGTAAAATTCTGCTGTAAAACCATCTGGTCCTGGACTTTTCTTAGCTGGGAGGTCTCTTATTGCTGTTTCTATTTCAGTGCTTGATATGGGCCTGTTAAGCTGGTTTAACTCATCTTGGTTTAGTTTTGGCATGTCAATATTTGCTAGGAAAAGGTCCATTTCTGTCAAGTTCTCAAACTTATTAGCATAAAGTTTTGAGAAATATTCCCTTATACTGTTCTGAATCTTGGTTGTTTCCGTGGTGATGTTTCCATTCTCATCTCTGAGTTTATTAATTTGGGTGTGTTCTCTTCTTTTTCTGATAATATTTGCTAAGGGTCTGTCAATTTTGTTAAGTTTTTCGAAGAACCAACTCTTTGTTTTGTTGATTCTTTCTATAGTTTTTTTGGGTTCTAATTCATTTAATTCTGATTTAATTTTGATTATTTCTTTCTGTCTACTGGATTGGGGTTTATCTTGCTGCTCTTTTTCAAGGAGGTTTAGATGTGTCATTAAATTGCTAGTTTCAGATATCTCCAATTTGTTGATGTAGGAGCTCAGAGCTATAAACTTGCCTCTGAGTACTGCCTTTGCTGTGTCCCAGAGGAGCTGGTAATTTGTGTGTTCATTTTTGTTGAATAGCATGAACATTTGAATTTCCTTTCTAATCTCTTCCATGACCCACTCTTGATTCAGCAGTGTGTTGTTCAGCCTCCATGTGATACCGGACTTTCTTTGGTGGCTTTTGGTGATGAGTTCTAATTTTATTCCCTTGTGGTCAGAGAGAATGCAAGGTATAACTTCAATGTTTCTGAATTTGGAAAAGTTTGCTTTGTGGCCTAAAATGTGGTCTATTTTAGAAAACGTTCCATGTGCTGCTGAGAAAAACGTGTATTCTGATGATGCTGCGTGAAATGTTCGGTAGATGTCTGTTAAGTCTATTTGATCTATGCAGCTGTTTAGATCTGCGGTTTCTCTGTTGAGTTTTTGCCGAGTTGATCTATCTAGTGGGGAGAGTGGTGTGTTAAAATCCCCAACAATTAATGTCTTTGGATCTATATGGGATTTGAGGGAAAGTAGTGTTTCTTTGATAAATTTGGGTGCTCCATTGTTTGGCGAATAGATATTTAGAATTGTAATATCCTCCTGAAGGAGAGATCCTTTAATTAGTATGTAGCGACCTTCTTTATCTCTTCTCACGAATTTTAATTTGAAGTCTATTTTATCTGATATTAGGATTGCAACTCCCAACTGTTTATGGGGGCCGTTTGCTTGGTAGATTTTGTTCCAGCCTTTAACATTGAAAATGTGTTTGTTTTTACGGGCAAGATGTGACTCCTGTAGGCAGCAGATAGAAGGGTCTTGTTTTTTAATCCAACTAGACAGTCTATGTCACTTAATTGGAGAGTTCAGTCCTTTAACGTTAAGAGATAAGACTGAGAGGTATTTGCGAGTTCCTGCCATGTTATCCACCTTCTTGGGGGCTGCGAAAACTGGGTTCTTCCTAAGGTTCTTGGATTCTCAGTTTGGGTGCAGTTTCTTGGCCTTTGTTGCAGCCTTGTTGGTTTTCTATGTGTAGGACATCTTTAAGAATCTTTTGTAGGGCTGGTTTGGTGGAGATGTATTGTTTCAATTTTTCTTTGCTATGGAAGGTTTTTATTTGGCCTTCAGTTATGAAGGAGAGTTTAGCTGGTACAGTATTCTTGGTTGATAGTTGTTTGTTTTTAGGGCATGGCATACATCATTCCAGGCTCTTCTTGCTTTGATTGTCTCTGCTGAGAAATCTGAGGTGATTCTAATTGGTTTCCCTTTATAGGTGATTACCCTTTTCTGTGTGGATTATAATGTGAAGTTGGGATGTCCTATTCTGGTCTGGTCTGGTCTATTTGGGGTTCTAAAAGCTTCTTGTATCTGAATAGGCCTATCTTTTTGTATGTTTGGGAAGTTCTCTGCTAGGATCCTGTTAAACAAATTTCCTAGACCATTAACTTCTGTTTCTAGGTGCTCCTCTACACCCATTATCCTTAGATTGGGCCTTCTGATTGTGTCTTCCAGGTGTTGGATAGACCTATCATATTTCTTGGACTTGTCTTGGATGGTTGTATGTTCTTTCTCTATAATATCTAGGCTGTCTTCAATCCCTGAGATTCGATCTTCTGCATGGTCTAACCTACTGTCAAGACTCTCTACTTTGTTTTTTATCTCTTTTCCTTCTAATTGGTCAGCTTTGATGGCTTCAAGTTCTTTGTTGAAGCTCTGTTTTAGATCTTGTATGAATTTCTTTACTTCCTTAATTTGGTGTTCAGTGTTTGTTCTCAAATCACTTAGTTGATTGGTTATGGTTTCTTTGGACTCCCATTCCTTCTGTTGGGTTCCATTCAGCATTCCCTTTGTGGTCTCCCTGACTTCCTTCAGCTCTTTGTTAAGATTCCATGAATGCCTTTAGTGATCTTTGTGTATTCTCTACCTGGTCTCTCAATTCCTGAATTACTCTTTGTAAAAATTAATATAGTTATGGAGATTGAAAGACCGTCTATTTAGAGAGGAATGTGAATATATTGAGAAAACAGGAGGGAGATAGAGGAGATGTGAAAAACTTAACAAAATGCTTAAAATATTGTATAGGTATAAAGAGGTAGTACTGCTATTAAGGAATTTAAGTCTCAGAGGTTTTGGATTGAGTAATAAGTTTGTGGATTAAGTGTGTACACAATGGGGGATAGGGTCTTCTAGTTAACTATGGGTTTATCTGAGTATGTGCAGGACAAGGGTTAAGTCACATACAGAAGAACAAAAGAGAGGAAAAGGTGAAACGGATAAGAAAGGGAGAAAAAAAAAGATCAGAAGTTCAGTAGAGCTAGACAAAAAACAAAACGTTCATTAAGAAAGAAAGAAAAAGAGAAAGAAGACAAGAAAAGAAAGGAAAACACACATTCACGTATTCCTAAAATAAAAATTATAAGAGGGAAAAAACAGTTACTGGAAAACAATTATTTTTTCAAAAAAGGCAAAAATTAAAGATTAATAAAAGTTTTAGAAAAGGAAAAAAAATTTATATATATAAGGTACCAAAAAAAAAAGAAAAAAGAAAAAAGAAAAGAAGAAAAAAAAAGTTCTTTGATTTTTTTTTAAATTTTTTTTTGGGAGGGGTGGGAAGAATCCTGTATCTCCCTTTTGTCTGTAACCAGCCTCTTGTTGGAGTCTCTGGTCAGCTTGAGGTCCTGTGGCTTGATTGGTTTCTTAAGTCAGTTTGTTCGAACAGGCAGAAAAATGCTCTGCTTTACCCAAGATTTTGAGATCCCCCTCCCAGGTTAGTTTAATGTGAGGGTGATCTGCTTTGAGAATCACAAAAGAGGGGTGATGAGGCTAGGATCTGGTAGAGTTGAGGCCTTTCAACAAACAGTAGCTTTTCCCTGGGGCTATTTTGTGAAAAACTCACAGAGCCCAGCCTGGAGCCATTCTCAGGGTTTCTGTTTTTCAATTGATTGTGGTGGCTGCTAGAGGGAGGGGCAGCCTCTGGCTCTGGTTACACAGTGAGGAAAGCCACTCCAATGGCGGGTGCCTGAGCTGGGTGACTTTCCCTGGATGGAGCTGAGTCTGGCAGGTCACTTCACCGGTAAGTTCTTGTGACCTGCTAAATGACTCGTTTTATTCCAACGCCTGAGTTGGAGCCAGCAGCTCCTCCGAGCTTTGTGGGTATCCAAGATGGAGATCACCGGTGCTGGGGGGGGAGGGGTGGCCTTCCCTCCTCTGCTCCCTGAGAAGGAGTGAGGACATCGGGCTTGTACTCACGCCGAGTCTTGGATCCTGGGTCGTCTCTGGTCTGCAAACTGCAGGATGAAGATGTCCGCTTCTTGTCGGTTCTTGCTGCTGTTGAGTAGAATCCTCTCGCCCGCTGCGTCTGGCTCCTTTGTCTCGGACTCTCTGTGTGAGCGCTCAGGTATGGCCGCGGCTGAGGTCCGCCACGGCGGCTGCTGGCAGGCGCTCAGATGTGTCTCCTTGTCTTGGCTTCCCCTCTGTTGTCTAACTCTCTGTCCTGTGATGGCACACTTGGTGTGATTCTCTGGCTTAGGACTGTTCACTGGAACTCTAAAACTGCTTTCTATGGGACAGCTTATTCAGATTCCAGCTTCTCCTCCGCCATCTTCCCGGAACTCCATGATTTTTTTCTTGTTTGGCTATTTTTGTGCTACAAAATTAAATATTTTGCTTTAAATTACTTAAATTTAATTATTAAAATTAGGGAAAAATGTTAAAACTCTCAGTTATTTTCTTAAATTAGAACAATCCAAAAAAAGAAAAGACAAAGGAAAACTGATGTTCAAATTAATATTAGTGATGAATACACCAACTCTTAGAAATTATTGCCCTTATTTAGGGTAGTAATCAGAAAATAATGCATGCCAGTTAAATATTAATAAAGTCATAACAATAAGTGAAAATAATAAGTTAGCTTTCAATATTCTAAAAATATAAAAGAACAAAATAGAGAAAAAGGAACTTGCATCATCGACACAGGCTTTACTTATATAAAAATTAGAATTTCTTTCCATATTTCACACACACACACACACACACACACACACACACACACAAGCATGCACTTGTGTCTGGTTGGAAACAGTTACTTATGTGAGAACCACCTGGGAACTAATTTAGCCACCTATCAAATTCAACATTTTGCTCTCAATGGCCAAACACATAGAACAATGATATGAATCCCATTTTTTTTCATTCTACACAACATTACAAACAAACACAAAAAAAGAATCACCAAACTGCCAGGAACTAAGGATACTTTACCACTCTTATCTGAGGAAATGTCCAGTAGCTGTCATTTGGGATTACCAGCCAGCAAACACTGCATTCATCCTTCTTGTTATCCCTCTGTGCAAATTCCCTTTCATCACTTCTATCTTGGAAAAAAGTAATGCACAGATGCCTTATTTCTCCAAACAAAATGGAATCTGATACTACGTTCCTGAACTGGTAGCCCAAACTCTCTTGGGGAATTATTTAACTAATCTGTAACCCACATCAACCTCACAAGTTTGCCTACTTGTGAAGGAACATTATTTACCTCCCTAACATTCTCACCTCATCACTGACCTCAGGGCATGGAGATGCTCCTACCTAACTCATCTTGACACCCATGTGCCACCCAAGAAGCCATGTGCTTAATTTCAGAAATGAAATGCTCCCAACACCAATCTAAACCCAATGTGAGACTTAGTTATAAATAACTTCATGATTAACCTGAATTCTATCACATAGTTGCTTTGTGATGAGAATAATCAAAGTTCCCACTTTCCTTTAAATTATTTTTTCAAAATTGTAATATTATCCTGGCAAAGCGGAACACTCTTTGAGTCCCACATATTCAGGAGAATAGTACCAGGATCACTTTGCACCTAGATTTATTGACCAACTTGGACAAATAGCACCTGTCCTAAATAAAAGTAAAATTAAACTAAACAAAAAGGTAATTAGTCATACATAATTGTAGCTCTGATGTGCAATAGATCACTTTAAAAATGTCCCTTCTATCCCATTGTACATATGCTTACTTTAAGCAATGACTTCCCAATCTATTCTCTCCTTTAAGTCTGCTAGCATTAGAAACTACATTTCCTTCAGTACTTCTGTGATGTCTGTTTTTATTAGTTTGCTGCTTAATCAGGGTTAGGTCTTTCTGAACCTGGGCAATATCACTTAATATAATGCCCTCAAAATGCATCCATGTTGAAACGGCAAAATCCCATTGTTTTTATAGATGGAAAGTATTCCATTGTACACTTATTCCACATTTTCTATATCCATCTATCTACCATTGGAAAGTTACATTGATGGCATAGCTCTATTCTAGAATGGTGTCTGAACATGGGAATGTGGGAATGTGGCTAACATTTAGTTATATTGATTCCCTTTCTTTATGACATATACAAAGTGGAGGATTACTGGATTATATGGTATTCTGTTTCTCATTCTGTGTTTGAGGAAGTTTCATGCTGATTTGCCCATTGCCATAGTTTAGATCCAAACTGTACCACCATAGGCTCAAAACAGCAAGCTAATCCATGATGGTTCAAAACTATGTGTTCAAAATTTTCTTATATGTGAGCTGATTTTCCAGACTTGTGTAGTAAGAGAACGATAATTGACATTCCAACCAGAAGTTCCCCTCCTTGTGGATGAAGAGATCATTGCTGTGGGAATCACATAATTCAGAGGATCTGAGCAAAGTTTCCTTGGGCATATTTTGCAACAAACATATATAGCCAGAAGAAAGGACTTATAGATGCAGTACTACATCATCAACAGGTTTGGTGTTCTACCTTTTCATTATCCTTAGTGATGGGACGTACTCACTTTCATGGATGAAGAGAAATCTATAAATCTGGTCCTTCTCTCCACATATTAACATCTCTACTGGTATGTTAGGCTTTCTCCATTTCTATAGACGTAGCTTGTGCCGTCTCCACCCAGTATTATGTCAAGGAGTACTGAAATTCTGCAAGTCACCATCATTCTTGTTTCTAAGTCACCAGAATATCTAAAGCTCAAAGAATAGGCAGTCTAAAAAGATGGTACCTTGATATAGCTATTCAAAATTAGGGGAGAGAATGTCTTTCTTATTTGAATTTTTAGCCATCCACATAGTCACTGTCTTGGCAAATCTATTAGCAGTCACAGTGGGAGTTGTGAAGTTAACCTATAGCTAAATTTGACAGTTGATCACCAAGATCACCCTACTTATTTTGTAATTACATTTCTGTCTGCTCCTCTTACTGTGGTACACTAAGGTGAAATCAATATTGTTTTTCAACTTTAAAAAAAAATTTGTTTGCTATTTTTTTATTTTTGCTGAATTTATTTCTCCAGTTTTTTCATCTATCGACACTTTTTTCAAGATTCCTAATATCCTTTCTCTTTCTTAAGAATACATATTTCCACTATTGCCTTAATCTTGTCATTTCTGAAGTCAAAAGAGAGGATACTTTTACTGTACCATCTTCCTTTGCCCGGTCCCAGAACTCATTTAATTTGCTAATTCAATGAAGCCTCACAGCTTGACTGATCTTAACCAGTAAATAATAGAGTAAAAATCTCTAAAGCTTTAATTTTAAAATAATTTAGGTGGATTTCAAAAAAGTATGTTACTTTCTTTTCAAAATTCAGTCTTTACTGACATAAAAATTGCACTTTGTATGGGATAAAATAAGTTTTTATTCAATAATAAATTGGTTAATTGTCCAATCAGGATAATTGTCATATCCATCACTTAAAACTTTTCTCTTTATTAGCTATTTTGAAATACACAATTCATCACAACTCTGAAATGTACCATAACTTCTCCTTTCATTATACATAAATTTGTACCTATAGATCAACTTCTCTCTGTATTGCATCCCTACTTCTCTCCTTAGTCTCTTATAATCACTGTTGTAGCCTCAAATTTCAAGTTTAGATTTTTTTTTTTTTGGTCCAGGGGCTTGAACTCTGGGCATGGGCGCTGTTCCTGCACTCTTCAGCTCAAGGCAAACACTCTACCGCTTGAGCCACTGCGCCACTGCTCCACTTCTGTTTTTCTGAGTGGTTTGTTGGAGATAAGAGTCTCATGGCTCTTCCTGCCGGGGCTTGCTTTGAATATGATCCTCAGATCTCAGCCCTGATTAGCTAGGATTACAGGCGTGAGCCACCGCTGCCCAGCTTAGATTTTACATAGAAGTGAGGTCACATAGTACTTCTTTTTCTGTGCCACCCTAAGTCCACCTCCATGTCATATACTCTGTATTCATCCATGCAATTTCAAATAGAAGGATGTATTCCTTTTATGGAAGAATATATTCTATTAGATTTTTTTGATTTGCATGCTGTTTTCTCTATCATTTATCCATTGATAGGAATTTAGTTTAATTCAACATGTTGACTGTGTGGATAATATTGTAATAATACAGAGATGAAGCTATCTTCAACTCCTGATTTCTTTCATTTTATATAATTGGGGTAGTAGGACTATAGGATCATCTATTAGTCTGTTATTATTTTAAATTTATGAAGAACTTCCATATTGTTTTCTAGAATAACTGTAATAATTTACATTTCCATCAATAGTGCACAAGTTTCCTTTCTTGACATTCTCCCTTGCACTGGTTGTCATTCACCATTAAAAGGTGTGAGGTGAGAGGTTATTTAGGTATTTATTTTAATTTCTTTCATTGTTAGCAATGACAAAAGAATCATTTTTTTCCTACTGGCCACTTTTATGTTATGCCTTCTTCTGAGAGATATATTAAATGTAGTGTTATAAATTGTATAGATCACTTTGCTTTACATTTGACTTTTTAATTTTTTTGTACCTATTCTGGAGCTTGAACACAAAGGTTGTTGGGTGTTGTCCCTGATTTTTTATGTTCAGGCATATCAGGGATAATGCTCTATTACTTGGCCACAGCTTCACTTCTGGATTTTAAGTAGTTATAAGGGTCCCATGGACTTTCTTGCCTGGGTTGGCTTTGAACTATGATCCTCAGATCCCAGTCTTCTGAATAGCTAGGATTTTAAGCATGAGCCACTGGTGCCCAGATAGCTCTAGATTTGAAGTCAGTATCTTAATCATCTGCTTAAAATATAGGTAGATAGATAGATGGATAGATGATAGATAGACAGATAGATAGATAGATAGATAGATAGATAGATAGATAGATAGATAGATAGAATTAGAGGCTACTATATAAACTTTAACCAATTTAAAAGATGTTCAAATATTTATTTCATTCAGTAGTACTTTAGTATAATTATGTCTTCTTTAAAATTCTAAAGGTGTCTGGAAGACTCTCAATAAAATATGAAAACTGAATTAAAAAAAGAAACCTAAAGTGTTTATAAATTGCATGAAACAGATGTGCACTTTAAATATTGTAATTATATTCATATTAACATATATTTAAATCTATATATAAATTTCCATGTATGTAACATCATAGATCTTTGGAGTATGAAAAAGTACAGAAAATTATTGACAATTTTCTGATGTATATTATAAAATACATTTTAATGTTCCACAAGGATGTTTTCTTTAACTTCTAATTACAAACTAATTATTGTAAACTAAGTATTTCCTCAGAACAAATTATGCAAATCACAAATTTTCTACAGAATAAGAATTATAAGTGTTTTAATTTAATTTAGCAGCAATTGATCATATGCTAAAAATTGTATCAGGGTTCTTCTAAAATATACTACTAACAGTTTTTAAACACAACAATTTGATAATTTAGAAGTACAATTTAAATAAATTAAAATAATGTGTATAGATCAATTTGATTAAATTTTCCAGAAAACAAAATAAAACTACCAGGTAACTGATATGCTTTTTCATAGAAACTATTTATATTCATTTTGAAGTTACTTTTCAAAGTAGGAGAAGTTCATATCAGATTTGCTTACTTTTTTATGATTTTTATTGTAAAAATAGTGTGCAGAGGGATTACAGTTACATGAGGAATGTAATGAGAATTGCCAATTAGAGTTTCTTTGAGAAAAATCATGAGGTATCCTTAGTTAGTTTACATTTTAGAATTGAAGTTTCCCTCTGAATATTTATTGCTTTCTTTCTGTATTAACTTCTTGCTTCCCAGATAGCTTTTCTACTTACAAAGTAATATGTTAATCTTAAAGATAGAACCTTTTAATTATTCCATGTAAATTAGAGTTTGGATTTCTGAGAAAAAAAATAAGAACTTGTTAAACTTATTAACATGCACATAGACTATTTTGTGTCTTATTATATTGAATGACAGTTTGAACTGAGGTTTGTGTTTGTCCCCTATTTCTTTATTTTTGAAAGTCAAGTCAATTTATCTGGTAATTAAGTAAGATTAATTTTAGTCTACAGAAAATAAGATAAAAGAATACATGATTTTTATTCTTGTATGTTGTTCTTTCTTTAGCCATTATCAGAGCTTGAACTTAGGGACTCCAGCATACTAGGGTTTCTTTGCTTAGAGTTGGCTTACTCCCAATTGAGCTTTACCTTTAGCCCTTTTTATTTGCTGGCTAATTGAAGATAGAATCTCTTGGACTTTTCTTCCTAGACTTGTTTCAGATTAAATCCTCAAGATCTTACATATCTGAGTAGCTAGGAGTACAGGGGTAATTATAAGGGTGAACGAGTACCTCACCAGTAAAATACTGGCATTTATTTGCATGGGATGTGAATATTTATAATGGGATATTTCTTCAGTTCTTTGTTTCATTGTGTGTGCATGTGTGCATGTGTGTGTGTATATGGGCACGCATGCACCATTTCTGGGCTTGAAGTCTGGACTTAGACTTTATCCCTGAACTTTTTTTTTTCTCAAGGCTAGCACTCTACTGTATGAGCCACAGGTGCACTCCTGGTGTTATGTTCACTTATTCAAGAGAGTAATCCCATGATCTTTCCTGCCTGAGCTGAATTTGAACTACGATCCTCAAATATCAGACTTCTGATTAGCTAGGACTGCAAGCATGGGCCCTTAGTGACCAGTTATGTTCCTGACTTTAACGATTCTCTTATTATTCTGTTTATTTTTGACATATGTTATGCTTTTTGCTTGGGCTATTTTTTTTCTTTCTTTCTTTTATTAGTCATGAGGCTTGAACTCTGGGCCTGGGCACTGTCCCTCAGCTCTTGTGCTCAAGGCAAGTGCTCTACCACTTGAGCCACAGCACCACTTCTGGTTTTCTAAGTGGTTTACTGGAAATAAGAGTCTCACTGGCTTTCCTGCCAGGGCTGGCTTTGAACTGTGATCCTCAGATCTTAGCCTCCTGAGTAGCTAGTAGTACAGGCATGAGCCACAGGTGCCCTGCTGCTTGGGTTATTCTTGAATAGTGATCCTCCCAGTCTTAGCCTTCTTGCATAGCCAGGATAACATACACACTCTGTTGAATTCAACAGTTGAGATGGGTTCTTGGGAACTGTCGGCTTGGTCTGGTCCCCAAAAGCCAACTTCTCAATCTCTGCCACCTGAGTAGCTAAAATTATGATTATGAAACCTCAAAACTTGGATAAAATAATTTTCAAAACTCAAATTAGGCACATTATTTTTCCACATAGACTTTCTTTGTGCCACCTAACACAAACATCTTAAAAGTAGTATATTCCTACTGTTTGTATGACTATGTGGCTACTATCATAACTTTTTGTTGTTGATGAGTAACTTAGCTTTTAATTGTGGAAATTCCATGGCCTGTTAAAGTGCTCTCTGAAAGCAAATTCATGTTATGTTTTTATTTGCTTATATATATATTTATACATATGATAACATATGTATGTATGTTATCTATTTGAGAATATATTTTTTCTTTCTCTAAATGTTGGATTTAAGTATGGAATATCAATTGAATAACTGATTCAATTGAATAACTTAAATGTTCATTGGAGTCCAAAGCAATAATGCCACCTGTAATTCCCATTTTATTGCCACTCTGTATGTGAATGCCATTAATTCTCTAACAAGAAACAGAAACCACATCATGGTCTTATATTCTTCTTACTGAATATTTAAAGATTTTTGGATATTTCCCCCTTTTGAAAAAAACCAAAATATCATTTACCTAAAACACATGGAGATTGAACTAGGGACTCGGGAATAACTCAAGTGTTAGAGCAATTACTGAGCAAATAGAAGGCCCTTAGGTCAAAAGTTAATATCACTAAAAACTGTTATGTGTACAACTGAGGAAAAATAAATTTGTTTCAAAATATATAATTCTTCATAGTAATTACTTTGAGATCTTAGATTAGATAATTCATTTTATTTTTCATGTATTTTTCTAAGTATTATAAATCAACAAAACTTTCTACAAGGGAAAGAGAAATAAATATGTTTCCTACAAGTGAAAGAGAAATAGATATATTTTTAACTATTTTAAAATATATTTATAAATGAGTTTTGTAGATAGACAAATATTTTGTTCTTATAGATTGACCATTTATCAACATTGGATTATTGCAATATATAAAATTTGGAGATAGTGGGAAGGTGGCTCAGTGGTAGAGGGCTTGCCTTGCATGCATGAGGCCCTGGGTTCGATTTCTCAGCACCACATAAGCAGAAAAAAAAAGTCGGAAGTGGCACTGTGGCTCAAGTGGTAGAGTGCTAGCCTTGAGCTGAAGAGCTGAGGGGCAGCGCCCAGGCCCAGAGTTCAGGCCCCACAACAAGACCCCCCCCCAAAAAAAAATTGGAGATAGTTAAAATTTAGTAATTAGGCATAATAATTATTCATTGTAACTGTTCAATCAAAAATACAAATAAACAATTATGTTTATTTTCTAGACATTTAAACTGTGTGTTACTTAGTATTTGGCACTAATGTTATAGTAAGAGAATAAAGTTAGTTTATTGAGAATTTTATGAATACCAAAATTTGTATTATAGTAGTAAAATGTATTCATATTCTGTTCAAAGAACTTTTTAAAATTTACTAATCTTTCTGTTTATTTGAATTGTAAAAGTGATCTCAATATTTTGTTTTGCATAGTGGTGGCATAGCAATTTTTAAAACAAATTTAGTGAAGGTATTTAATTTAATAAAGGTATTGCAATGCTTGTGTCCCTTTAAAACTTTGATGTTGAAACTGAATTCCCACTACAATAGTAGTGGGTAGTAGGTAGAACATTTAGAATGTGAATAAGTCATGAGAAAGGAGATATGATTAATTGGATTGAGATTCATAGAAATTTGAAATTTTGATACAGAACATAAGCATCCCTCATATGATAACAAGTATGTAATACCTTCATCTTGGTATCATTTCTCTGAGGGGGAAAAGGCAAACTACAGTTCATAAGCCAGCTGCCATGTGTCATTTTGTTATAGCAACAGCATAAGAGGGACCAATATCACTCTGAAATACATTCTGTGACACAGAGAATTTCCAAGAATATTATAATCTGTTTGAGCCATGAACACTCATTGTATTCTAACATCAGCCCAGAGGATTTCAGTATGTCTCTCTATTCAGTGGCTTGAACAATGTGCATCTTCATTTTCAGCTCAGCATGTGATCAGAAATAAAGCCATAGCTACAGACCACATTTGTAGTCTGTGAATTCAGCTCAGATGCTTAAAGTTCCTTTGGTATTTTGGAACTCTATTGTGAAATTACTCTTCCTCCAAGCACTTTTAGACAGTCAATCTGTACCTCATTCTATATTTTAAGAATGTATTTTAAAATATTTTATAAAAGGAAAAACTTGAAAATTCAATATATAATGAGCAATGGGGAATAAAAATCATTTCTCAAAAATTATTTATTAGAATTGTATTAGAAATTGTTTCCATGATAACATAGTACATAAGTATTATACTACACTGATATTATTCAAGATAACATCATCTTAAGTTTTATCTGTATGTATCTACAGAAGATAATAGTTACCATTACTTACTCTATTTTTACTCCAGAAAAAATAGTCTCATGTGCCTGGTGCTGGTGGCTTATGCCTATAAACCTAGATACTCAGGAGGCTGAGATCTGAGGATCGTGGTTCACAGCCATCCTGGGCAGGAAAGTCAGTGAGACTCTTATCTCCAATAAGCCATTAGAAAACTGGAAATGGCACTGTGGCTCAAGTAGAGTGCTCATCCTGAGCTGACAAGTACAGGGAGAGTACCCAAGCCTAGAGTTCAAGCCCCATGGAGGACCATAAAAAATAAAAACCCATGTAACTAATAAAATATGATTTATTAATGAACCATAAGGGTATCAATTTCATTTGACAATAAGGCTATGAAAAATATTAGGTCTTATTCTAATGAGAAAAAACTCATATATTAGAAAATTTTACTTGGCATTGTGTACAAAATACAAATATTGCATACAAATATAGTTTTCTTTATCCTGAGCATATTTTATTATAAATGATACATCTTAAAGTCACAATAGGATTAAACAAAAATATTATGTAAGATTTGCTTAATGAAAAAAATAGGCTTTTCAGATGCAGATAATTCAAATTACAGTAATTAGTAGATAATGAAAATGTCAATTAAAATTTGCATATAAAATGAAAGAGATAGGAGAGGGGCAAAAGGAAAAGTGAGAAAGTAGAGGAAGAAATGTTGTCACTGTACTTGATGTTCATACTCTTAATCTTGTATATACATTTGTCTAATTTGGGGAGGGGGAGGGGAATAACAAAACGCTGAAACATGGACATAGGATAACCCCTTGCAGCAATGATATCCATCAGACAGTATATTGGAAATGAACTTTATAACTTGGTCGGGGGGAGGTGGGAAGGGAGAAGTGAGGGAGGGAGAGGAAAGGGATAATGCTAGAACAACAAGGGAAGGGGTAACAATGCTCCACAAGAAAAGTACCCATTGCCTTACTCATGTAACTGTAACCCCTCTGTACAGAATCTTAACAATAAAATAAAATTTAAAAAATATGTTTAAATAAAGCGCTATTGAGTATAAAAGAAAAAAAGTAGTAATTTCATGTTAGAATCAGATAATTTGTAATTTACTACTTACATAAAATGTAATATAGGAGTTTGAAAGAAGAAAATGCTTGACATATTTATGAAATTAAAACTTTGTAAAAGGAGCTGGTGACTCACCCCTATAATCCCAGTTACTCAGGAGGCTGAGATCTGAGCATCAGGCAGGGTTCGAAGAGCCCAGGCAGGAAAGCCCGTGAGACTCTTACAGCCAATAAACTACATGAAAACAGGAAGTGGTGCTGTGGCTCAAGTGGTAGAGTACTTTCCTTGAGCTGAATAGCTAAGGGATAGTGCCCAGGCTCAGAAAAATCTGTGTAAAAGCAGCAAATAATAATACAAACAAATAGTTTAGGATAATTTCATTTGTGCGTGTATAACTTAAATTTAAATCAGGTCTTCAAGCTTCCAATGTTGGCTCTCTACCACTTGAGCCACACCTGAAGCCTGAACTTTTGCTCTTTAAAATAAATGAGATAGGTCCTGGAAATTTTTTCTGAATAGGGAGGCCTTAAACTACAATCCTTTAAATCTCAAATTCTTTGTATGTATATTACAGATGTGTGCAATGGGTATTATCTAGAAAGAATTTTGTGAATTTTATTTTATTGTGGAAATACCCTACAGAGGGTTACAATTATATGGGCAAGGTAATGAGTACAATTTTTATCAAGCATTGTTGCCTCCTCCTTTGTTTCCCCTTCCCAGCCCTTCCCATCTCCCGCCCCCCCTCTTCCCCCTCCCCCGCCAAGGTTGTAAAGTTCGTTTTTCGACATAACGTCTTTGTTGCAATGGGTCCACCTGTATCCCTATTTAAACAATTTGCTTTTTCCCTTCCCCTCCACAAATTATACCAACATCAAGTACAGTGAAAACAGGGGCTATACCGTGGGGGAGGGACATACAAAGCAACAAAGAAACCATCTTATAAATATGTTAGGAACAATCGCAAGAAAGAAAGAACAAGTCTTTGCAGTTCCTAACAAATGGGACAATGTGATTCTTTCTGATGGAGGCATAGAATTCCATTGTGTATATATACATTTTCTTGATCCATTCATTATATTAAGTGAAGTAAGCCAGACCCAAACCAACATAGGTACCATTGTTTCCCTTATTTGAAATAACTAGTAGGTGTTAGGTTTTTAAAAAGAGGTAGGTGAGTTAGAACAGCACCAGCACGCACGTGGTATTCAGGTAAGGGGTAGGTTTATTCAGTAGACCTGCTGGGACCAGGCAAGGTTGGCACTCCACGTGGCTGGGAAAGGCCTGGGAATGAGAGAGAGCTGGGAAGAGAGGAAAGAGAGAGAAAAGAGCCAGAAAAGAGCAGGGAGAGGGGTAAGAACAGTAGCAATCACGTGGTATTCAGGTAAGGGGTAGACCTGCTGGGACCAGGCAAGGTTGGCACTCCACGTGGCTGGGAAAGAGAGAGAGCAAGAAAATAACAGAGAGTGAGCTAGAATAGAATAGAGAGAGCAAGAAAAGAGCAGCAAGAGCAAGAGCAAGAGCAAGAGCAAGAGAGCAAGAGCAAGAGCAAGAGAGCATCTGGGCCTGGGTTAGGCCTTATGTAGGGTATGGGCGGGGAAAGGTGTGGCCACATCAAATTCAGATGTGACCTCAGCGGATGCAGATGTGACCTCTTCCAGGTGTCCCAGTTGCCTAGGTAACGCAGGTACTGGGTGGAGACTTTGCTGCGAGGAGGGTGGAGTCTGCTCGCCATCCAGGAGCGGACCTTACATTCCAGCCTTTTAATAATCATGAAATAGGGCGAGGATTCTCTCTGGCTACTTCCTGCTGACAAGGGGCGTCGACAATAGGGGTAAAAGGCTGGAATTTGGTCTCCTCCCAGAGAAGGCAGTGAGCAGCAGCTGTCCCTTGGTGGCATGAGTCCTTAGATGAAATCTGGAGAAGTCTCATAAGCATTGAGGGGCTGGAAAAAAAATACTAGAGAGCAGATAAATGGCAAGAGGAAGGACTTGGGGCTGAAAATGTTGGTAGAAATGTCCCTAGTTACTTCTGACATCTGGAGACTAGGTAGAGAATTCAGGTGACAAAGGCAAGAATATAAATTCCTGTTCAGTTAATAGGTAGACAGGTATAGACATTGGATGGGCAAGCTTCTTACTTCTATTTACCTCCCGGCTCAGGTTAATTTTGAAAGGGCAGGCACAAAGTAGCTGATGTGACATCATCTCCTCTTACTCCTTTCCACGTTCCCTTGTTCCCCAGACTGGCTGAGTCTAGGTGCTCGTTGCTGGGATGGCTTGTCCCAGTTGGTATTCAAGATTTGAACTCAAGGCCTGGGCACTGTCCCTGAGCACTTCTGCTCAAGGCTAGCACTGAACCACTTTGAGTTATAGTACCACTAGTATTCAAGGAGGTTTGAACTCAAGGCCTGGGCACTGTCCCTGAGCACTTCTGCTCAAGGCTAGCAGTGAACCACTTTGAGTTATAGTACCACTTGCAGAGTTTAGCTGGGAGACGGAGTCTTAGGGATTTTTTAGCCCGAGCTGGCTTTGAACTGAAATCTTTGCCACAAAAGCCCTTTATTATTTTCAATTAAAGCAACAAGGAGGTCAAGTAGATTAAGTAGAGCTTACCTGGTTCTTATCAAGAATTGCCAACAAATATTCTGAAATGACGAAACTCATTAGATGTGATGAAAATTTTAGCATAGATATGCCCAGTATTTTAGAACCATGTAGTCAGTAGTAGAATACACAACACAAAACAAAAAAGGCAAAACTCGAAACCTAAAATTTTGACAACATTTAGACATCTTTGCTAACAAAGCACATCAGATGGTTGGACCTCAGTTACTAGGGCCTGTGAAAAGAGCAACTTGTTAGCAAGGCACCTTAGAATAGATGGAGTAGTAAACTTAGTGGAAGGTTAAGGGTCAGATGGGGCCAAACCCTTAACCCACCACGTGGCCAAGATGGCGGATTCAAGATGGCGAATTTCTGAAAGAATGCAAAGAAAGCCTGAATAGATTAAGCCTACATTGGCTAGCCTTTGAGAGGGAACCTAGAGGGGGGTCCCTGGGACCCAGCCTGTGTCGCACTCTTCAAGGCACAAGCCAAAAAGTTATAAAAAAAAAAGGGTAGAAAGTTGCCCATGAATGGTGGAGAGAGAGCAAAGAGCCTGAAATTAAACTTCTGACCATTTACCATTGCAGTAGCAAAAACTGTGCTTCTGAGAATGGCATAAAAATGAGGCTCTCTGGCTTTCCAGGGAGCGCGGGAGACATTTCAAAGGGGTTTCATGGCTCAGGCGTGATTCGCAGCACCCCATTAAATGAGTAGGAGAGTCAGTCTGGTGAGTGAAGGAGAGCTGACCAGGCAGAAGCGGCGTCCCGACTTCCCCCAGAGCCCTCTAGAGTTTCACTCACCAGAGTAGAGAAGTGGTGTGGACATGGATGTGAAGGCAGCAATGGTATCAATGCCTTGATTCCGCCGCAGACAGACTGGTTCGCAAAAGACCGTCAGAACTGCGGGTATTCCTCAGAGCAAAAGGGAAGAACAAAAAAAAAGAAAAAAGAAGAAAAAAAAACAGAGAAATCCCAGCTATCCTGACTTTAAGCCTTTATCCGAGTCACGGCACCATTTATGTTAGGTTTTTAAAAAGAGATAGGTGAGTTAGAACAGCACCAGCACGCACGTGGTATTCAGGTAAGGGGTAGGTTTATTCAGTAGACCTGCTGGGACCAGGCAAGGTTGGCACTCCACGTGGCTGGGAAAGGCCTGGGAATGAGAGAGAGCTGGGAAGAGAGGAAAGAGAGAGAAAAGAGCCAGAAAAGAGCAGGGAGAGGGGTAAGAACAGTAGCAATCACGTGGTATTCAGGTAAGGGGTAGACCTGCTGGGACCAGGCAAGGTTGGCACTCCACGTGGCTGGGAAAGAGAGAGAGCAAGAAAATAACAGAGAGTGAGCTAGAATAGAATAGAGAGAGCAAGAAAAGAGCAGCAAGAGCAAGAGAGCAAGAGCAAGAGCAAGAGAGCGTCTGGGCCTGGGTTAGGCCTTATGTAGGGTATGGGCGGGGAAAGGTGTGGCCACATCAAATTCAGATGTGACCTCAGCGGATGCAGATGTGACCTCTTCCAGGTGTTCCAGTTGCCTAGGTAACGCAGGTACTGGGTGGAGACTTTGCTGCGAGGAGGGTGGAGTCTGCTCGCCATCCAGGAGCGGACCTTACAGTAGGTATCTGAGACAAGCGGAAAAGGTCAGATAAGTTAATGTTAGGTGAAATAAATCTCAAGATAAGTATTCAAATGTTTTTGCTTTCATGTGATTGTTTGTAACATATTTATAAGATGATTTCTTTGTTGCTTTGTATGTCCCTCCTCCATTGTGTAAACACCTGCTTTCACTGTATTTGATGTTGGTACAATTTGTGGAGGGGAAGGGAAAAAACAAATCGTTTAAATAGGGATACAGGTGGACCTATTGCAACAATGAGATGTACAAATGGTTATGAAGAAAAAACAAACTTTACAACTTTAGAGTTGGGGAAGGGGGACGGGAGGGGGGGTGGTGATGGGAAGAGGAAACAAAGGAGGAGGCAACAATGCTTAATAAGAAATGTACTCATTATCTTGCCCATGTAATTGTAACCCCTCTGTACAGTATTTTCACAATTAAAAAAAAGTTATAAGCACTAACACTGTAAATAGAAACAAAAAATGTTTGAATCCTTATCTTGGGGTTCATTTCTCCTAACATCAACTTATCTGACCATTTCTGCTTGTCTCAGACATATACTAGATATTGCAAATAAGGGAAACCATGGAACCTATGTTTCTTTGGGCCTGGCTTACTTAATATACTTAATATACTATATATATACTTAATATAATATACTTACTTAATATAATTTTTTCCAAGTCTTTCCATTTCCTAACAAATGGGTGATGTCATTCTTTCTGAATTTTTCTTTGGGGGGGATGGTTGTGGGGCCTGAACTCTGGGCCTAGGCGCTGTTCTTCAGCTCTTCAGCTCAAGGCTAGCACTCTACCACTTGTGCCACAGCGCCACTTCCAGCTTTTTTTTTCTGCTTTTGTGGTGCTGAGGAATCGAACCCAGGGTCTCAAACATGCAAGGCAAGCTCTCTACCACTGAGCCACCTTCCCAGCCCTCCTTCTGAATTTTTAAATGACTAAACAATTTATATTTTAGATAAATATATGTAGTCAGGTTTTCTGCCTATAAAAACTTAAAAATGTTAGAGTATATGACTCTATAATATTCTTACATAGTCATCAAGCTTTAATCCCAATATAACCAGGTGTCATATATTACTTCACCAGACATTTCCTGAATTATATTTAAACAAAAAAAAGTCACAATCTCATCATTACTCAAAATAAGAATGTAATCATATAGATTCTTTATAATAGTAGTTTACAGAAAAAGACTCATCCTCCTATATTAGCACTATGTTGTTGTTGTTGTTTGCTGTTGTTGTTTTGTTAGTCCTGAGGCTTGAACTCAAGGTCTGGGAACTGTTCCTGAGCTAGCACTCTACCACATGAACCACAGTACTACTTTTGCCTTTTTCTGCTTACATGGTATTGAGGAATCAAACCCAGGACTTCATGCATGCTAGACATGCACTCTACAACTGAGCCACATTCTCAGCCCAGCACTATGTTTTAAAATTAGGTTAACAAGACACTGATGAAAACGCAAAACAACTAATAAAAATAAAGTATCTAATTAGGTTTTAATTTATAGATTTTTCAATATTTTTATTTAATTGTGCTCTACTTGGACTCAATTTGATTTTTGGCATGACAATAAAAATACAATAACTAAGGAAGAATTTTCTTTCAATAATACAGACGTTTAACACAATATTATACTAAACTAATAGAAAATATCCTTATTTGTATTTTTAGGATATAAATAAACATTATACTTTTGACAGACTTTGTAGTCTGTATTTCTATTGCATATTATGTTTGTGGACTGGAATTTCATTTACAAAATAAAAACTGAATATATGGAAAAATAATATGCTATCAGATGTTTGTGTATCTTAAAATACTACTTTTTCATACTGAGTAAAACAGTTTCAATCAGCATTATCAACTATTGTCTGGAAATGGCACTGTAGTGTGTAGAAAGGGGGTATTATTTATCCTGAGCAAAATTATATATATTATGACCTTATGAAAATCTAAATGATTAATCTATTAGGTATTGCAAATTCATTTTTCAATATTTTTCTCTATTTATCTGGTAAAGTCACCTTAAAATTTATTAATTACTATACCACATACAAACAAGAGAAAATACAAATTGTAGTGTTTTGTATAAGAGAAGTGTATAGGAGAAAACAGAGGCTTTGTATGGTTCCATTTGTAAATGGAAGGCCATAAAGAAAAAAGAAGTCAGGCATAGATACATAGATACTATGGGATACACCCTTGTAATATGTTCTTTGTCCTTCCAAACTGTATATGACGATGGGTAAATCTCTCCATTTTATTATAATAGATCAGAGTATTCCCAGCAATGAAATCCAGTGTAATCAACTAGTCTGGAAATAGGAGATTTCAGGTCTTAGTTAGAAGCATTTCCTGTCATTTGGGTTTTTGATTTGTGCTGCCCTGCATTGATTTACAGCATCAATTCCCTGCATGATCTGCTCATTTGAGATTCTGAAGGATTTGAAAGCAGCAAGAGCCATTGTAAGAGTGATTTTAAAATCCTCAAAAGTTTCTTCCTTTATTTCTCATAAATGTCAGAAGCCCACATGCTATGTGTAGTTTTCACAAAGAGGATAATCCTATATCTCTATTTTGCCCTGATGGCAAACATTTCTCATCTCTGTCAGATTGGAGTGAATAACTGGATCCGAAAAGCTATGTCTGTTGGTCACAGGGACAGTTGTCTTCTGACATATGACTCACATTGTCCATAACAAACTGGAATAGCAGAAGTGACAAGCTACTTAGGTCTCCGAATGTAACAGCTAGTGTCAGAATGGACAATTCACAGGAAGCAGAGAGGACACAGGATTTATTATGTTTAATTTGAGTATCACCATGAATATGAATGGAACTTTAACCCATGCAGATCAAAACTAGTGAACAGTTGTGTATGCAAAAGTCAAGTTAAGTTTACATGTCAGCATATATTTTTAAATTCTGATTTTATTTCTCTCTGGTATTATATTTCCCCCTCTGTGAAAATACAACACTCTAGGAAAGGCGTGGGGTTTGTTGGCACACCAATACTTCAGTAATTTATGATACATTACAAAGATAAGGATAACAATGGTGTTTAGGATTTGTACATTTCTGGAAAGATGTCATTTACAGCTCCAAGTGATAAATAATTGGAGAGAAAATTTTTATTGCAAAATTCTTTTCTCATTGAAAATGGGTCATAGAATAGTAAAAAAAATCCAAAGAATTTCTTTCTTTCTTTGCATAGCAAAGAAACAATTTAGAGCTCCAAAATCATTAAATTTTTTATTCTTTATAATTTTACTATATAAAGTACAAAAATACTCAAGTTTGACAACTTATGCTTTTATACATATTAATTAGAAATCAGCAATATTTAATCCACGGAAGTATTTGACCTGAAATGTATCTATTGTTTATATAATTACTCCCATTAATGTAGTATGAAAATAAATGTATACAAAATAACTTATTATAATGTAAGATACCTTGAAGCTCAGGATGCCAAATTTCAAAAATCAATATTAAAAGGACAAGGCAGACTGATGTGTTAATAATTTTATGATTACAGTAACCACAGTAATATTTAACAAAAACAGGACAAATTTCACCGTTTAGTTGGCTTCTAGGTTTTTAACACATCATGTTTTGATTAAAACAAACTAGAAAGCATATGTAGTCAAAACTATTAGGTATCTGGACAAATTTATTTCTCTCCCCAAACCTATATGTACAAATAAAAGATTAATGACAGTTAACAACATGGTTTTTTGTTTATTTGTTTGCTTGTTACTGTTCTGCTATTTTTGTTTTTGTTTTTGTTTTTCAGTCCTGGGGCTTAAGGTCTAGGCCTAGGAACTGTCCCTGAGCTCATTTTGCTCAAGGCTGGCACTCTACAACTTGAACCACAGCACAACTTCCTGCCTTTTCTGTGATTAATTGGAGATAAGAATCTCAAGGACTTTCCTGCACTGTCTAGTTTTGAACCACAATCCTCAGGTGGCAGTCTTGTTAGTAGCTTGGATTACAGGCTTGAGCCACCTGTTTCAATATTTGTTGTTTGTATATCAGTAGCTAAACCCAAACTACTCAATGCTGTTTATCAAAGGGAATAGTTACTCCTCTCTAAAAGATCAATAAAAATAAATGACTAAAAGGAATGAAGCAATACGGAGAATTAAATGCTAAGAAACACTCATACTTAATGTATAGCTTTTATGTGACAAACTCTGATGTAGACACTGGAATTGTAACTGTGGACCAAACACAACTTCTTAAACTTATCATTGAGGAGTTGTAAAATGAAGCTGCCACTTCACAAAACCGTTTATGAATAACACATGTTGGTCAATGTTGCAACTTTCAATATTCTCACCCATTTCTCCCTCCTGACCTTATCTATCAATTCTTTTAATTTTGTAGGAAAAACATTCAATACTTCACTGCATTCTCCCCTCTTCTATTCATTCATCTATGCCTTTTCACAGCTGACCCCAATGACCTTAACTTTTGGAGGTGACCAACCAGCGAGTAGAAGGTAGAAACATTCAAAGTACTGCAATGTGCAATAGAAAGAAATATCCATTTCAAGGTTGAAATTCTCATTTCTTTATTTCTTCAAATAAGGGACATGAGCAGGAGTTTACTGAACATAGGGCAATGATTTAACAAGGCATGTGGCCTACCTAAACTTTCTAAATGATAGGGTTCTGAAAAGTATAAATTTGGTCAACACAGAAAATTGCCAGGGAGTGTGTATCAGAGCAACCATTTGTGTTTGTGTTTGATTCCCACAACTCAATCTATCTATCTAGCTATCTAGCTAGCTAGCTAGCTATATGCCTGACAAGAAACTTGTAGAAATCCCAATTTGTGTGTGTGTGTATACACACACACACACATATATATATGTATATATATACATATATATATATGAATATACTGCACAGAGGGGTTACAGTTACATGAGTAAGGTAATGAGTACGTTTCCTATGGAGCATTGTTACTCCCTCATTTTTCCCCTACTATCCCTTTCTTCCCCACCACCCCAACTCTTCCCCTCACCCCCGAATTTGTAAAGTTCTTTTTCAATATATTGTCTTGTACATCTCATTGTTACAATAGGTCAACCTGTATCGTTTCTCCATCAGAAAGAATGACATTGCCCCATTTTTTAGGAAATGGAAAAACTTGCAAAAAATATATCAAGTGAAGTAAGCCAGACCCAAGGAAACATAGGTCCTATCGTTTCCCTTGTTTGCAATATCTAGTATAGTCTAGGATAATCTTACCAGACAAGCAGAAAAGGTCAAAAGCTATATACATATTACCACATAAGATGATGCTAAACGAAATGAACCCCAAGATAGGTACACAAGATTTTTTTTTCCTTTGTTGTTGTTTTTAATGTACTTTGCGATCTTTTTTGTTTCTTTTGTATGTTTTTTCCCCCATGGTATAACGCCTGTTTTCACTGTATTAGATTCCAGTGCCCTGCATCTTTTATATACATTTTACTAGTTTAGGGAGGGGAAGGAAAATAACAAAATGCTGAAACATATCCCTTCTTGAAATACATATATATATATATATATATATATATATTTTTTTTTTTTTTTCTTTTTGTCGGTCCTGGGGCTTGAACTCTGGGCCTGGGCGCTGTCCCTGCTCTCTTCAGCTCTACCACTTGAGCCACTGCGCCACTTGCAGTTTTTGAGTGATTTATTGGAGATAAGAGTTTCACAGACTTTCCTGCCCCAGTTGGCTTTGTACCTTGATCCTCAACTCTCAGCCTTCTGAGTAGCTAGGATTACAGGCATGAACCACCAGCGCCCGGCTTGAAATATATTTTTATATGCATGAAAAATAATAGTAAATGAAGCAATTTCCTGAGTTCTGAGTTACTTGAGACTGATAAGAAAGTTTTAGAAACCACAATTTGTACCCACAATTTCAAAGATGTGTCCACATATGGTATGACATCCACTCATGCTGCCATCTAAACTAATCCTCTACCCATGAGCAATGCTGACCCAGCAGTCAATGGCAGAACTACATTATGGGATATTACTTTGGTGATCAAAGTTGATATTGGAGAAAGGTATCAGAGATTTGCTATCAAATGATGAAAAAATAAATTAACTTCATGGGAAACACATTTAGGTAGGTGAAGTAAGAAATACATATAAACCGGAAGTGGTGCTGTAGCTCAAGTGGTAGAGCGCTCGCCTTGAGCTGAAGATCTGAGGGACAGCGCCCAGGCCCAGAGCTCAAGCCCCACGACCGACAAAAAAAAAAAAAAAAAAAAAAAAGAAATACATATAAACCAAATACTAAATTATATAAAATGTTGTAAAAAGTGATAATCTAAAATTTAAATTTTTGCTATTTTGGTTAAAATTTATGACCTGTAAATTAGTGAAATTAACTGGACTGGAATATCAATTATGGATTCCTACAGTATATTTTTATATCCTCTACAATAGTGAAATTTCTTTACCTAAATATTTGATTGACTATTTCAAATTAATAAGCCATTACAGATTTCAAACTTCATATTATATAAAATGCAAGTGATAGATTATTGTAATAATAAACTGTCACATATATTCCAAAGAATTTATGAATAATATACAAGAAGATAAATAATGAGGAAATTAAACTGGGAACAGTGTATGCCAAAACTGCAGTTAATTGAGCACACTTTTCTGTGAAACTCAATGCATGTCACAGGAGATTATAACTAATTACATAATACTAAATTACGGTCTTGGCTTCTTCTAAGGTAAAAATCAAATCATTCTTCAATGCCCCTTTTGCTTTCCATGGGTTGATTTCAAATGTGATTACTTGTGCTTTTGTTCATTAATACTATAATTTTTTTGGCACTTTTAAAAAGAAAATAGCCTGGCACTGGTGACTCACACATGTAATTCTAGCTACTTAGTAGGATGAGATCTGAAGACCATGGTTTGTAGCCAGTCTGGGTAGAAAAGTCCCTGAGATTTTGATCTCCAATTAACCACTACAAATCCAGAAACACAGTTGTGTCTCAAGTGGTAGATTGGTAGCCTTGAGATAAAAAGCTGAAGGATTGCAGCCAGGCCTTGATTAGTTAGAATAGTCAGAAGAGAAGGGGGAGGAGAAAGAGAAGGAGGAAAAGAAAAGGAGCAGAAACAACAGAAGCAGCAAAGAGTTGCAAGCAATATGAGATTTTTGTCTTTTGTAAATGTAGTATGATATGAACAGAATACACACACACACACACACACACACACACACACACACACACACACACACACATCTGAATCAGGGGAGTCTTCATAATTTAATGCCTCCTCCCACCCACCAAAAAAAAAAAACTTTTACCTTCACAACAGGGTTTGAGTATATCTCAAAGAAATCACATGTCCCAAGTAGGTTTATTAGGTTTAATTAGATAACAGAGAAAAATCACTTTATCCCAAATGACTGAATCAGCTCTGCTAGGTACTTTTTGCCATGTAAGGAAGTATAACTACAGGTTATATTCCACACACAGGATTTAAGGAGGTGGATATTTTAAGTCTGTTATTCTATTTGTGAAGAGGTAATTATGAAGCAGACATGAGGGCAAGGAAGACAAAGAATTTATTGATTGATTAAATTCATGAAAAAATATTCCTAAAGTACATACAAAATATCGAATTCATGAGTCTATGAATCATGTCTTTAGTAAGAAAAATCAGTATTATATTAAATAATTACACAAGGGTTTTTGTTATGATGTGTACACACATGCACATAATCTACTTTGTTCAAATTTATACTTATCCATTATTTTTCTGATGACCAGTGACATGTACATGAACAGGGGAGTAAAAATAGTTTAAGATACAACTTGATAAATATATGAAATATTCCTGTATTAATAATAGTTGTTAGATTTTTGTTAAAACATACACTTTCAATAAAATTCTTTGGAATATTTTTTCTACATACATAATGCAAAGATCCGTGACATTACATGGTTTGTCTTTCCTTGTTTTTATCCATGTAAAAAGACAAATATCTAATTCAGTTCTCATCTGTAAAAGCATAAAACATTGTTTTACTCCTGAAAATTTTTCATATGAAAAATGTTTCTACTAGATTTATCAGTTTTGGAAGGCAGGATTATACCTCTGAATGATCAATGGAATGATTATATAGTAAAGAACATGTAATTCACAACACATTTTGGATTGAGTTTAAGTATGATTCATCAATGTTTTTAGTTTTCTGAAAATAATCACAGAATATTCAACATTTCCTTTCCATGTTTTGGAAAGCCTCGCTGCCATAATATGTAATGCCGTTACATATCTTCATCACCATTCATATTAATGATATCAGGTGAAAGATCACAATTATTTTTTTTACAAATGCTGGCCATTTGTCTTTAATTAATTTATGATCCAGGTCCTGCAAATTTCTAAAAATTCTAACTAGGATTGTTAATATCTACCCTTTCTCACCACTACTATGACATGCAAGCTCTTACATTACTTGTGTGGGATACCTGGCCATGTAAAAACACAAGTGTTAGGATTTACCACACTTTGATTCTATCAACTCCATGCCACTTCATTAATTTAAACCCTAGTATGGCCATCAATGCAGCTCCCCATGAGCCTAATAATTATTTCCTATGGATTTTTCAGCTTATTACTAAGGACATAACTATATATTAGTATATAACAAAATTACAAGACTAACAATGATTCTCAAAAGTCTAAGTAATTATAGACATTACAAATGCAGATCTGAACTTGAGTCTTACAGATTAAATTACATGGAATGTTATTTTGGTGACTATAGTACATAGAATCTAATATTGTTATCTTGCTACTAGGTATCCCATTACTTTGTTGTAAATGGGGACATTTCCAAGTGGAACTTATAAATTCTAAAACAATAAAAGAAATTCCTAACTTAAGAGAGCCTCTTCTGGGTGTGCAAAGGCTTCAACTCCGGCTGGGCACTGTCCCTGAATTTCTTTGCTCAAGATTATTTTTCTGCCCCTTGAGAAACAGTTCCACATCCAGCTTTTCTGTGGTTGATGGGAGGTGAAGTCTCACAGACTTTACTTGCCAGAGGTCTGTGAACCATGATTGTTAGATATCAGCCTCCTGAGTAGCTAGGATTGCAGGCTGCTAAGAGCCATTCCAAATAATTGTGTTATATGTCACTGATAACGAGGGAGCACGTACGATACTGCTAATTGCACATCTCTCCTAGGGGTCTTTTATATGACAATAGCCAATCCTACCTCATCAGCAGAAACAGATCATGTTTACAGCATCAATACACAGAATGCTACAGAGCAGGTATGTACACAGAGTGAATCCGATACATTATGAAATGCATCATCTAATGACTCAGATAACTTACATCCATGGTAGGAAACCGGTATTTGAAGCAATATTTTGAAACAATGATTGTGGAGCAGGTAGGTATAATTGATTAGGAAGATGTAGATCCACTTTTCACAATAAACAAATGTAATGAGAAAGTTTATATTTTGAAAGGTGAAGACTAAACATACCTTGAACCAACATAAATAATCACAAATATTCTTCCATAGTAATCAGAGTAATACTTGATGTGTACGAATATCTGAATGATTATAATTTTTATGAGTATGATTATCTGAATATATATGTATATATAACTACATATAAAACTGTATAAGTATATATGTATACATATATGTGTATACACACACACACACACACACACACACACACACACACACACACACACACACGCTGGTCCTGGAACTTAAACTCCTGGCTAGTTCACCCATGGCTCTTGGCTCTACTTCTGACTGGTCTGGCTTTATGATTCCCAGAGAAACCTCTGAATAATTAGGATTACAGACATGAACCACAAATACTTGCCTTGAATTATTATTAATTTTTATGTTTTAATTAATTACATCAAACTATTTATTATTATTTATAATTTTAATTTGAATACAACAATATGTAAAATTAACAATCATCATATTTTATATATATTAACAAAAATGAGAATTCAACTCGAATTTTATTTTCCATGATTTTCTCCTTTAGTGCTAGAGTTTGGATTCAGAGCATACAGAGGCTGTAGTGCAGTTAACATAATAGAAAAACTTTTGTTACTTCTGAGATAGTTAAATATCATATTTTGGTATATCTTGTGAATTTATTTTTATTTGTCCCAGTTTATTGTGAATGTACATACCAAAATAGAAGTTTGTACATTTAGAAGAGATACACACAAACTTGTAGTTGGCATAACAAAAGTATATGTTGCAATAATGAATATGTATTACAATCAAGTTTTCCAATTCCTTATATCACATTTACTCTTTGTCTTTTAATAGCTCTGTTCTTTCTCTGTAATGTTATTAGTGAGTAAGACAAAAACAATGGGTGGGTTATAATTTGGTGGAACACATGTCTGTTTATTGAAACAAGTGGGACAGTTTCGTACCATTGGGACCAGCCCTGTTCCTATTTCTATGCAAAATTGTAGGCTACCACATTTAGCTACACATTAAAAGCTGAAGCATTGAGCTTTTGCTTTTCAGGTATATTTACTGTATAGTGAAGGTTTTTTAAGCTTCATAATAAATAAATAAAATTATGTAAATTATTTCCCTCAAATGTAGCAACAAGTTGAATACTTTTCTCAAGTATATACTTTTTAAATTAAGTATAAGAAACTGAAATATCAGCGTTAATTTGCAGAAAAATAATACAAAATAATCTATCAGAGTATATTACTGAAGTTCTAGTTCTTCAGTTTTTGCAAATAAGAATATGTCATGATTGCTTCTTATTTGGTTTACAAGGACTATTTATTAAATTGTTATTTTCCAATATGTATATGCATAGAATTTCAATCCTCCTGTCTTTTTTTAAACATTTGCTAAATTCCAGATCTTGTAGACTATATGAGTTATTCAAACTTCAAAATGCAAACCTTGTTTCTGGTATGTGATAAATGTATTGATAAATGTATTGATTTAAAACATTTTAGAATATAAGGTTTTTGACCAAAATTTTATTTTTTTCTTAAATAGGGATACACATTTTAATAGAAGATGCTAATTTAGGAGACTAAACAAACTTCTCAGCTACTATCTGAAAAAAATTAGTATATCACAATTTCTTTTGAGTTTCACAAAACTTTTATTATTACCTCATCTGTGATTATATAGCTATAAATATAAAATACCTGTCCATTGAAATACTTTAACATAAAACATTGAGGTTAAAATGCTGCTTCAAGGAGCTGGGAAGGTGGCACAGTGGCAGAGTGCTTGCTTTGCATGCATGAGGCCCTGGGTTCGATTCCCCAGCACCACATAAGCAAAAAGAAAAAAAAAGCCGGAATTAGGGGGGAGGGGGGTATAATTGGGTGAGGGGAGGGGGGAGGCTGGGAAGGGAGGTGAAGGGTAAACAAAGGAGGAGGCTGCGATGCTTGGTAAGAAATGTATGCATTATCCTGCCCATGTAATTGTAGCCCCTCTGTACAGTATGTTCTCAAATAAAATAAAATAAAATTAAAAAAAAAAAAGCCAGAATTAGCGCTGTGGCTCAAGTGGTAGAGCGCTTGCCTTGAGCTGAAGAGCTGAGGGACAGCGCCCAGGCCCAAAGTTCAGGCCCCACGACCCGAACCCCCCCAAAAAAGTACAGGTAGACCTAGCTTAATTGTCTTATAGAAGAAATAAGCCATGTTGGAGGAACTGAAAATTTGAAATTGTAAATGAGACATATGTAGGTCCTATAAAAATGCCATTATCCAACTGGTTTTTCCCCATCTCCTCCACAAGTTATACTAACATCAAATATAGTGAAAGCAGGGGTTATACTGTGGGGGAGGGACATACAAAGCAACAAAGAGATAATCTTATAAATGCGTTAGAAACACATGCAGGAAAGAAAAAAACATTAAAATACATATCTAAGGGTTCATTTCCCTGACATCACATTATCTGACCTTTTCCACTTGACTCATACATCTACTAGATATTACAAATAAGGGAAACCATGGGACCAATGTTTCTTTGGGCCAAAACGAGCTTTACAACGTCGGTGGGGGAGGGGAGGGGGGGGAAGGAGAAGGATTGGGATGGGGGGGAGGGGGGTGGCTGGGAAGGGATGTGAAGGGTAAACAAAGGAGGAGGCTGCAATGCTTGGTAAGAAATGTACGCATTATCCTGCCCATGTAATTGTAACTCCTCTGTACAGTATGTTCACAAATAAAATAAAATTAAATTTTAAAAAAAATGCCATTATCCCAAACAGAGAGAAAAGAGGTACATGCTCTCAAACATTTGTGAAGGCTGCAACTATAGATTTCTTGGAACAAGAGAGCTCAATGGGTGTGGAGGGGCAAAAGGAAGAGGAGTGGACAGGTGGATAGTGAGATGTTAATTATCCAGTATTAGAACAGAGTTAGAAAGTAGTTTGGATGATGAGTAGCTCTGTGGGGCTATAAGCATGAAAGTTTTCTAATTAATTGTTACATACTTGAGAATAACTATAAGTATCTAAACATTATGCACACATAGAACTGATAAATATTTGACCATATAGATCACCACATTTTATCAAATTATCCTAATGTATAATGAAAATATGTGCATTGGCAATACTGTAGATCTGTAAATGCATAAAAACATTCTGTGTCCATTCAAAATAAGGATACCCACACCTAAACATGAGATCCAGAAGAAATCAGGATCAAATTTGCTTTGCAAGATCAGACATTAGGCAGTAAGAAAGCTGGTGTAATTCATAGAAAAGAATTAGAGAAAAATAAAAGGTTAAAACTACAATTAAAACAAGTAACTCAAGGGAGAGGAAATGAAGGACTTAAATACCTCATAGCCCTCTCCATTCTCATCTGTCAAGAGCTCTTAGAATCATTCCTGATTGCTCAGGTTGATGTGTTCCCTAAGTACTCAAATCTCATGAGCACGATAAACATATAAGGCACATGTAAGAATGATTCCACATCTTACTCTTTTTCTATTAGTCATCAGACAGCATTTTATCCTTGGTAAAGAAAAAAAGTTATTAATGGAGCAGAAATTTCGGCTGCTTCCTCTATGACTAAGGTAAAACAGGCATGTTTTCTCGGGTTCATTCCTTTCAGGTAGTTGAGTATGTAAAATATAAAGATCCATAGCCTTTGAGTAACTATTAAATATTTATGAATCTTAGACTTTATAGTGAGATATTTTAATTTTAATATTGGATATATTAAAGTTTGAATATATAAAAATGTGTTTAGTACAACTAACATCACTATATTAATACAATAGTATTTATTCTTCAGTGATGCTCAAATCATCATCCTTTACTTTTTAGTTCCCTTTTGTCTATGTAGAGTCATGGCTTAATTTTTAGAAAAGAAGACTGAAGTATGTTTTATAAGAACTGAATTTCTTCCTGTCACTCATGCACAGAAGTTCCAGTATATGCAGTTCATTCAATCAATGTTGGGTATACATCCAACATTGTCCCTGGCTTGTAAAGTTGGCCTGCAGATTTTGAGGTGGTCTTCATAGAATTTCTGATTTGCATTCTCACTAAACATAACCCCATATTTCCAACATCTAGATCATCTTTCTTATGCATTCATTTTAATTAAGCCTAGATGATTGGATAATAGAATATCTGAAATTTTGTGCTCTTGAAGCTCTCACATGAAGCAACCCAGTCATACCACAGGATATACACTGAACCTCATTCCACCCTCCTTTATTTCTCAGAACATTTATAACTATCTGATTGTATATATGGTTCATAGAATACACGCACGAAACTTCCCAGCCTTCGTATCTGAAAATTTGTTTATAGATTCTTTCTTTATTGGAATAGAATGCATTTTATATTTTAAGCCTCTTAAGAAAATGAATTTGCTCCAGTGATTTAACTTAATGGTTCAGTGTCTTGGGATCTGAGGTAAGAAATAATACTATTCTATTTCAAACATCCTAAAAATAAGATGCTGTTGCATTTATTTTTGTTGTTGTTCTTTCTTTTAAATAAGTTTTTTTAATTGTGAAAATACCATACAGAGGAGTTACAATTACATGAGCAAGGTAATGAGTACATTTCTTATCAAACATTGTTGCCTCCTCCTCTGTTTCCCTTCCCATCCCTTCCCATCCCTGCCCATCCCTTCCCATCTTCCCCCTCACCCCCCTTCCACCTCTCCCTCCCCTGCCAAAATTGTAAAATTTGTTTTTCGACATAACGTCTTGTACATCTATCTCATTGTTGCAATGGGTCTACCTGTATCCCTATTTAAACAATGTTTTTTCCCTTCCCCTTCAAATTATACCAACATCAAATGCAGTGACAACAGGGGTTATACTGTGGGGGAGGGACATACAAAGCAACAAAAAAAAATCACGTTGTAGGCACTTATGTCCTTATTATTCTTAAGTCCATCATTACTACACATGTTCAAGGGGAATGAAGTACTTAAGAGGCTGCTAATAGTTTGTTAAAATATCTGGAATGTCATGCTCATTAAATAATTGTCATTGAAATAAGAGCCCTGAAGCACTAGAGGAGTTGGTCCACCTTTAATTGGGCTCCATTGTTGAATCTTTGCATTAGGCTAAATACCTCATTTTTAAGCTCTGGCTATTGCATCCAAGGGAAAGAATGAAAGTTTAATTCAGAATAATTAATGATGAATTTTGCCTTGACAAACCAATGATAGCTATAGTTTGGCATTTCTAATGCTTAAAAGTGTATGTGTGCTGTATGTTAATGGTATTATTGTAGAATGGCTACATTATAATTTTCTTTAAAAATGTGCCTCAGTTTCTATGAAGTAAATTTCCCTTGGAATATAGAGTCTTTTGGAGAGAATAAAAAAATGTCCTAATAATATCCTTCTTCAGGTGATAAATACCCTAGGGCTTCCTTAGTGAAAAGGCTGCTGGAAAAAAGTCTATTGACTTTTAAGACAAACTTGGTAATTAACCTCTTGAAAGTTTTCTCTAAACTACTGTGTGAGTCTAAGCACAACAATGGTAACTTAATTTTACAAATAGGCATTAAGTAGGCTTGGAAACAAGATCCTTTCAAATAACAAAGTATGTTAACTTTAATACACTAAATGTGGAATATTGTCCACATTTTAGCAAGAAAATAGTTTTATTTCTGTGCTCTTCTGTTTTATTGGATTGGATTTGCTGCTGGGAAAAACACCAGAAAATGTTCACTTTTTCTTATATAGAATGTAGTTTGGAAAATACAAATTATTGAAAGGAAAACATAGATGTTTCTGTGAATTGTTTTGATATGCAGTGTATTAGAATAGCTGAATTGTTATTTTGAAGGTAAGTTAAAATAGATAACAAAATAAACAACAAAAAACAGATAACAAAATAGACCACACTACATAATGTAGTCCAAAATTATGAAAAGCATATTATACATAGTATTCAGAATATTTTTGATAGTTATTTCACTAATAATAAATACACTCAGTATTAATTTTCCTTTGTTCAATAGAATAAAAATATTATTCTATAATTATGGAAATGAAACAAATTCCATAGCTGCCAAGAAACCTTTCCAACAGCAAAATTAAGCTGGTAATTAATATGAGATGAGAATTCAGGCAATACATATAGTTTTTTATAAGCTTTCAGTATTAAAAAATTCCATTTATTTCCAAAGATACTGAAGTCAGCTCCTTTTCCCCAAACCACTTCAGTTTGAAAGATTCAAATATTTTTTAATACAGTTAGACTGTTTTGTGACATTCTTCATAACATCCTGGGATTGCACTGTCACCTGAGTAATTTTATTTGCAATCCTTGAAGCCTACACTTTTTGACTTAAAAGTCCTTTTGAGTGTATAAGCTATCTGCACATTTCCTCACCTCAGAGAAGTTTTACCACTATAAAATTCTCTCAAGTTTCATGTAGTTTTCAGTCTTTTTTAAAATCACAGATCCTAGCAAACACTATTCTTTACAAATTTTCTATAGATTTCTTTTTCTAGAAGGTCACCTAATTGGAATCATATCTTTGTGTGTGTTTATGCCTGGGTGCTGTCCTTGAGTTTTCTTTGCTTCTTTGCCCAAAATCAGTGCCCTACAACTTGAATCACAGTCCACTTCCAGCTCTCTTTGTTCTTTATTGGAGAACAAGAGTCACACACACCTTACTGTTCTGTCTGGCTTTGAATGGTGAGCCTCACATTTCATCCTCCTGAGTAAAAAGAAAACAAGCATCTTGATTATTATCACCTCTTTCTTAATCCTTCCTATCCTATTTTCCCCTTCCTTTCTCTGAGACTGAGTCTAGTTGGTGCCTGGCTCATACACACTATTTTTTCATATGATAATTCATCCATATACTTTTATGGCATGATATTGTTAACAGTTCATTTATTCTTAGAATTGAATACTTTTCCCTTAAATAAATAAATAATTATATTTACACAAATATATTTACACAAATATACACATCTATGTGTGTCTTATTCAATCAATTTAAAAACACCTTCATTGCTTTCGATTGTTGTTGATTTTGTTTAGCATTTTATTTATGTATGTATGTCTTTATTGTTTATTTCTGATTGGAACTAGGACTTAAACTTGGTTTCTGTGGCACAATTTTGCTTGCTTGGTTAACATTCTATCATTTGTAGTTTTCAGGACTATAGTAGAGAATCTGGCTTTGAAATGTCACTCTCTGAATCTCAGTCCACTGGAAAACTAGGACTACATATGTGAGCCACTGGCAACTGGCTTACTTACACTCTCATAATAGTGTATTTGTGTATTTTAAGCACCAACCAATATATTTTGCATATTTTGACACTTTATTGATGGGTTCAAATAGGTTTACATATATTATATTTTTTGGATAAGCAGTAGTGATTATTGAGAATGTAAGTTCCTGAAGTCTTTAATCTTCTCTGTATTACTTCTTCAGATGTACTAGATATAGGGGGAGAAGGGAAAAAAAGCAATATCCAAAAAGAAGAAAATGTCATTACAGAAGCAGATTTGGAGAGATTCTAGAAGAGCAAGGCTTATGAGCATTTGCTGGATTTGGTGATGGAAGAGGTGACATAATTTGTAGAAAGAAACATGATTCCAAATGTGTGGTGATATTAGTGTAAAACTGTACCATAAATGATAAGTTGGGCTAGTGACCATTTTTTAAACCTCAGGAATTTGAGAAAACCATTGCTTAATCTATAATAATCAACTTTCAAAAAATTGTCCTCTTTTGTACATGTACATAAGACAATACAAATAAACAAGTTTGACTTTTGTTTAGATGTTTTCCATTATACATATTTGTTATTTTACTGATTCTGTAAACTTTAAATGATTGTACAAAGGTGATGCAATTTAAAATATTAATTTATGTCTTCAGTGCTTCTTGTTTATAATAATCACCTCCTTTATCATTCTCCCTTATATTCCCCTTCCCCTTAGATGGAGTCTAGATGGTTTTTAATGAACTAGATACAACTATTTGTTAGAGAAGTGTTTTCCAAAACACACAGGGAAAGAAAAGCATGAAAAATAATCACATCTTATATTGAACATTGCCCAGAATAAAATAGAACTGTGGTTGGAAGAGAAAACTATTTTTTTTCCATTTTAGTACCATTTCTGTTCTTATGTTACCTTTTATCAATAAGTATATGAAAATTGTACATAAAAGTAACAGTAGGAACTTGACATTTCATAGTAATAAGCAAAAACTGCCTTATATTTCTCACTATGTTATTTTTTTTCAATCTGTTCTGCTGAGCTCCATTTTCAGTCGTAACTGGAAGATAAGTACATTTGAGTGACGATATTACTTTTCTCTTTTTCAGGGCCATTTTTTTTAACCCATGTCCTGACATTCATCTGAGGACACCACAGAGTCAGTGTAAGCCACATTAAAGCTGACATTTTGCAATGTCAGATATTTCTCCAAGTCTGAGTCAAAAATAAATTTATTTACTATCTTTCTTTTTTTGAGGACTTCAATATATGTATTCCAAGATTATTTATACTGCTTATTCATATATAGGTTATGCAATTTCATTTACATTCCTATTGAGTTCAGACAGTACATTCCAGTTCTGCACCAAAATGTATATAAAGCTTCCTGCTTTATTGTCAGCAACAGCGACTTAATGATATTTCTCCTCACAAATATTCCATTCACATGTATAACTCCATGTCCTGCACTTCAGGGTTTAGAAATATTTAGATCAGGGCCACATAATTTTCAGCTGCAGTATTCTGTCATTTTTCTAGAAGAAAGGTATCAAAAACTGAGCTAACTCTTGTTTCCAAAGAGATACTAAATGTAAAAATTTTCTACTTCAGTTCCTTGCATAAATTCTCTGCTCTCTTCTTTAATCTGTCGCTCAGTCAGTGGGTATCTAATCAGCTTCTACTCAGTGAAAATCTATGTGATATTAGAAAATCATTGCAGATGCTGGAATAAAATTAATAGCATTTTGTCTGGTAGAAGGGTAATGTATCAACATGGATCATAAAGGGACGTAATTTAAAAAATGAATATTTAAATTGTACCACACACACACACACACACACACACACACACACACACACACACACACACAGATTTTTTTTGTCAAAGTAATACCAAGCAATCAAAGTGTTAACATGTTACTCTTAATCTGGGATTTTAAGGATGGATATACTTTAGGAATATATTGAGGTAGCACAGCAGGCAAAAGCAAAAATCAAAGAAATATTGTCTTTAAGTTGTAATGTGTTCTGATTATACAAGTAGGTTGGATTGGCAGCAGTGGCTATCTGTGACATGCATGATACCTTGTGATATAACAATCAAAGTAGAACCCAATAAAAAGACGAATGCCAACCAGCTGCAGATATATCCAGTGTGAGCAGAAAGCCACTTTTATCACACATCATGCAACTACTTCAGGGGGAGTAAAAGGAAGTTAAACTATTAAACACATACACCATATTTAATCAAAACCATATAGCACACTGAACACATAAAAACTCAGACACACTGATACACAGATATACAAACATGTGGATTCCATTTTCCTAAATATTTTCAATTCATAAATCACTAAATTAAGTTGTATGCAGCTTAATATTCTTTAGAATAATAGATGGTCAAAATTTATGTTTTCGATGTATTCCAATGCTTATAAAATGTTTACAAAATGCCTAATAATTTGGAAGAAAAGAATTCACAATTCTATGAGTTTAAAAAATACTTGTTTTGTACTGAGTCATACCTTTAACATTTCCAAAATTAAAATAGAACAAGCAAAACCTGGGTGCTTAAACAGAAACAAAACAGCAGAATATATCTTGGTTAAATGTATTTCTTTTTTGTGATTGTTTTCATCTGCTTCAGATATGTAAGGTCATAGCTTTTGAAATTAATGTGTCATTGGCTATCACAGTACTAGGTGTCTGAGTTTAAAAACAATCTTACTCTCTATAAAACATTGTATTTTTAAAAGTTAAATGGGGAAATAACCACTTTTGGTTTTCCTGGAGGTTAAATAAGATGACATGTTCAATGTGTTAAAAAAAAAAAAAACTCTAGGTATTTGGTAAGTGCTTGTAAATGGTAAATGTTACTGCAATTTTTATTAATATTGTTCACCTTTGTTTATATATCCACATATTTATACATTGCTTGGCTGATACAATAAAATAAGCTGATAATAAAACAGAATTTTTACAATGTATGAAATGTCCCCTAACATAATTTTTTTTCAATAAAATTATTAGCAATTGTGACATATAGACATCAGAAATAGATTCACATGAACACTGACTTCCCTACAACTTTTTAAAAGCAGACACAAATCCTCTAGTAGTATATAAACACTCTTAATGTAAATGGACCAAATTCAAGCACCTTTTTCTCCTTTAAATCTATCATATTTAATAGAAGTCTACTGTGAGAGGACATTAACATGAAACAAAATTCTGCCACTGAATAAACATCTCAATTAGGAAAATACAACATGTCTGCATTGTTCTGGAAACGTGTTAAGTTTCAATACACAAGAAAAGAATTGGACAGCCAGGCGCTGGTGGCTCACGCCTGTAATCCTAGGTACTCAGGAGGCTGAGATCTGAGGATCGCGGTTCAAAGCCAGCCCGGGCAGGAGAGACCGTGAGACTCCTATCTCCAATAAACCACCAGAAAACCAGAAGTGGCGCTGTAGCTCAAGTGGTAGAGCGCTCGCCTTGAGCTGAAGAGCTGAGGTACAGCGCCCAGGCCCAGAGTTCAAATCCCACAGCCGACCAAAAAAAAAAAAAAAAGAATTGGAAATGAAGAGATTATAAAATGAGGATTTTCAAAGTACACTTCCCCCAAAAAGCAACATAGACTTCTGCATCAAATTGTCAAGGTGAAAAGTTTTCTGAATTTTGGAAGATAATGAATCTTTTATAAGAGAGGAGCATGTTTTGGAGAAAACAGTAAGTGAAGTTTTCAACTTCAGTAAAAACAATTCAAAATGTTTTTGGCAATGTAACATGGGCTTCTCTAATCACAATTTCCCCAGTCCTAAGGTTGAATTGAAAACTAGCACCATCACAAAACAGGAACCAAAGCAAGTGTCCTTGTAGCCACTGAGGAGAACAGACATTCTGAACATCTATCTAAAATAAATCTGATTCATCATCTGAATCCTCTGAAAGCTCACTAAAACAGTCCCCATTGTAAGGGAAAGTCATTATCTGCTCCAACTCCAAACTTCTGTCTCCATAATTTAGTGAATTTAGGGGTGCCCAATAGCTGCCATCATTGTTAAGGCAAAAGATACTGTCTAAAATAACAAAACAAATCTGAAGAATAAGATATTCATAGGAGATTAATAGTCTTTGATATGCTACAGGAAACCTAAAAGACTACACTGTACAGAATGTACTCCCACTACCAAAATCCAGAGATATCCTCAGACTCTCACTGCTGCCTGATGGGCAATGATGATTTGAAGACCCAGAGAAGAGCCTGACATCACTGAGAATGATTGCCATGGTAGTACCCAAGATTCACCCATGATCTTACCAGGGACGGAGGATCCTAGGGAACACAGGATTCTTGTTATAATTACAATAAGAGAGACATTACTGAATTTTCTCTTCATAAGTTTATTAATTTGTAAATTACAAATATTTGCTTAAGTAGTTGTAAAAAGGGTTTAAATTCAACCTATCAATTCATGAGTACAATGCATCTTGAACAACAGCATACCTGCCATTGCTCTCCTAACCTCACCCATCCTTTAAAGTTACCTAGTTTTAATTTAATATTAAGACTTTGTTTGTGTTTGTGTATTTGCATGTTTGTGCATATATGTGTTTGGAGAAAATTAAGTGTTGTATAAATTTTACAGGTTTCTTAAATATCTTGTATACAAAAAGGGAATTCTCTTTTGAAGGCCCTGAGGGCCCTTATTCCAGTGTGATCCAGTACATATTGCAGCAAAAAACAGCACTTTTTATAATGATATTGGAATGATATATTTCTCATAACAATCAGAACAAAATACTAGGGTAATTATAAATTTTGAGTTATTTTTTTGAATTTTAATTTCTTTAAGAAAAATCAATTTCATCATAATTCCTCAGGGTTTTAATTATTACAGACATTAAATGATAAATAAATGTAGAATTAAAACATTTAATGTTATTATGATTGCTACTTTAATATATGAGAAAGTTCCAGTTTGTGTCATCTCCATTTCAAAACTTTATTACTGGTATTGGTTTAAAATATTATTTTATTAAAATTCTTCTAAGTATTATGAGATGAATTGATTAGGGAATATACTCTTAAGAATTTAAATCTGCCCAGCATGGTGATACACAGTGATAATCGTAGTTATTTGGTAGACTGAGATGGACAAACCGCTAGATTAAGGCAAACAATGGAAAATATATCAAAAGCCTGTTTCAAATTTAGTTTGTAAAATAAGTCTAGTACTGTAGCTCAGTGGGAAATTACTTCCTGTCCTTGGGCAGGCTTTGGGATCAATTCTCAATATTGGGGAAAAATGTAAACAATAAATCAGTTTCTTTTCAGAGGTAAAAAGTGGATTTAAATTTGGTTCAATTAGAGTCTGGCAAGTTGGTTCAGTGGTAGATTGTTTGCCTCACGTGCATGATATCCTGGGTTCAATTCCTCAGCACCACATAAGCACAAAAAAGCTGCAAGTGGCACTGTGGCTCAAGTGGTAGAGCACTAACCTTGAGCTGAAGAGCTGAGGATAGTGCCCAGGCTGAGAGCCCCAAAATAGGCTTAATAACACAGTGATTGTGTCCTGTTTTATAGAGCTGTTACCATAAAAGTTAAATCACTTTTTCTTTTTTCTGTAGAGCACTCAAGGAAACCTTCTGAACTTAAAATAATGAGAAACAGCATATAAAAATAATAATGGTACTGTTATCCAAAACTGCTCCTTTCTCAGCCATGCCCTAAAGGTTTAAATCAAGTAAGATATAAGGAATCAAAAAGTGAAGAATACTGAAAACACTTAAACATCTTGTCTCGGGCTATTACATATAGTAACTTAAAGACACTTTTCATCATGATCACCCCAGGGCATATCTTTCCATGAAAGAGGAGTTTCATTATAGAGACTGGTGAACAAATACAATATTACAACTAGAATATCTGTTAATAAGAATTGAATTTTTATATATGAAAATATGCATTTCCACTTTTGGCATCTTAATAGCATAACTTTATTATTGATGTTAGTTTTACAATACAGGCATTAGGGAGAACCAAATTGTTAAGGGGAGCAATGACAGGTCCTCTTTCTGGCTATGTAATAAGAGTGAAGCTTGATTCAGGAGCCATAACAGATATCCAAGTTTTGGGGTACGAATAGCAATATTCAAGGGTTATATTAGGAAATTAGTTAAGATGAGAACATGGTTACCTACAGCAGTTTTGCCAGAAAGAGAAATGAAATATTCTCAGGCATCTGCTTGATCTTTTTCTATCTCTCATAAATGTAGAAAGAGGAGTCTTTTAGCAGGGCACCAGTGGCTCATGCTTGTAATCCTAGCTACTCAGGAGGCTGAGATCTGAGGATGATGGTCTAAAGCCAGGCAGAGCAGTAAAGCCCATGAGACTCTTATCTACAATAAGAGTGCTGTGACTCAAGTGCTAGAGTGCTCACCTTGAGCAGAAGAGCTAAGGGACAGGGACCAAGTTCAGAGTTCAAGCCCCAAGAGCAACAACAATATCAACAACAACAACAAATGAGGTGTCTTGTTGATTGGTTTTCTTAAATCAAAATAGCTTAGGTAGTTTTGTATCTAAGTAGGATCAGATTTGGGAGAAAAGAAACGGGATAGAGTTCAGAGTCTCATGCATACTACCTAAGCAGACTACTACTGATCTGCAGCCAATGAACAGACTCTTGGAAGTATGAAATAATTACATTTACACAACACCATCATCCACCTTGAAGTGCTCCACACATAATTTGCCAAGGAGCTCAAATTTGGAAAAATGTTTGTGTCATGGACACAGTTGAGTGATTGCAAGTATTTGAAATTTCTCCTCTGGAAACACATCCATCTGACTAAAATTACCAAGAGCACTTCAGAGATTTACATGATTTATATTAATAGCTACTCTTCAGAAAAGATTTAAAGATCAACTCAATCGAAAAATTAATTTCTATGTTGATACTCAGCATTCATTATATCGTTTACATTGAAAATTGTATTAGGTCTCATGAGTTACTTTGCAATTTATTAGAAGGTAAGTGACTGGAAAAACTATATATTAAGCAAATGCCAAAGAAAATTATTTATTTTTATTATTTATTCACATATATTAATTAAATTATAGAGTGTCAAGCACTGGCAAAAATACCACAATTTCTGTATCTTTTATATCTTTTATTACTGGCAGATCTACATATTTTTTTGGGGGGGGTCTGGTCGTGGGGCCTGAACTCTGGGTCTGGGCGCTGTTCCTCAGCTCTTCAGCTCAAGGCTAGCACTCTACCACTTGAGCCACAGCTCCACTTCTGGCTTTTTCTGCTTATGTGGTGCTGAGGAATTGAACCCAGGGCCTCATGCATGCAAGCAAGTGCTCTACTGAGCCACCTTCCCAGCCCTGGCAGATCTACATTTTTAAAACAATGGAGAATCATCTCTATGATACAATATTTCCCGGTATTTTCAGTTAGTATGAGTGTTCACGGTAATTTTATCTCTGAGTTTAATATAAAGGAAAAGCATGTCAAAATATAAGCTTTTTCATATAAGTATAAAATCTTAACAAATCAAAAGAGAAATTGATACTACAACATGAAAGCCCAAAACTTAAATTTTAATGAAACAGATTTTTCTTTCTTCCTTTTTCGCTTACCATAGCCTACTTATATATACTTTGTGTCATCCCACGGTAATTCAGCCAAAACACTTCAAAAAGTAGTTACTCAAAATCAGATACATATTATAATGAAATAAATATACTAAAAATGACAAGTAATTCCCTAAAGAACTGTAGTAGATTCATAATGGATCCCAGAGTACTAGCTATTCTACCCATTGTAATACACATATGTTATCTGATTTAGAATAAGAAATTTCACCCAGAACTTTTCACACCTAAATGCAAGGAGTTGAAGTTGGGCTTTGGTGGCTCACACTTGCAATTTTAGCTACCTAGCAGGCTGAATCCTAAAGGATCTCAGAGCAAAGCCAGCCCAGTCAAAAAAGTCAGTAAGATTGCATGTCTAATTCACCAGCAAAATACTGGTCTGGTGGTGCAGCTCCAGGGGTGGAGTGCCAGCCATAAACAAATAAGCCTGAAAGAGAGTGTTATGCCCCTGACTTCAAGCTCTAGTACTAATATAGGCAAGCACACACACACACACACATACACACACACACACACACACACCAGCAAGGATGCTGAGATAAGTATATGATCATGAATTTTCTAGATAGGGTACCAATGCCATCAGAAACATCATTCCAAGAGAAAGACCACAAATATTAGAGCACGACGTAGTGAAAAGATGAGCAGATCGGTGACTCATGCTGAAGAATGGCAATACCAGGGAGAAATTAAAGGTGGTAAGGAACAGAATTTACACTACTCTCTAGAGGGTATGTGGGCCTACTCACAGCTTGACTTCAGACTTCTATGCTGTACATTTATGATAAACTTGCCACTTGTGGTCATTTGATATAATGGCTGATATAACATAAGAACTAGTGATAGTTAAATCCCAACTCTTCCAGGCATTCCGTTTTCTTTTCGTTCTTTTTTTTTAATGAACTTTTTTTTACTTTTACAAAGGGGAAATGATTTCATTGTTACACACATTTTCTAGGCATCATCAAAGATCATTTTTTTCATTACTTCTCTTATTTAAAATACTAATGATTAAGCAACAACTTCATTTCATTTTACTTCTCCAAAGCAGAAATTGTTCTGATCTTTCATGTAAGGAAGATCATATGACCTTCATAATGACCTCATTAAATCTATTATACTACTTTTACAAAGGTGAAATTGGGATGGTAAAAGATTGCTTTTCTCTGAAGTTAAATATCTGGTAAATTGCATACTTGAGACTTGAATACGAATAATATAGCTTCAAATTTAAATTGTGAACAATACCGTGACTTCCCTCTAAGTTATTAGATCCAAAATCTTTGAAATGAATACTTCCCCTTTCTCCTGTTAAAAAATAAAAAGTAGATTTACATATGTAGCTTTAAATAGAGATTTTCAAATGAACTAAATCTTTGAAACTTTATTAAACAGCTTATTACAACTATTTTGTTTTTCTGACTATCATGAATCCAGTTTATTAAGTTCCTTTTCCATGATGTAATATTCATGAGTGTAATTTATCTGAAATATCTATGACTTGTGGCCATCCTGATAAATTGCTTACATGCTCATTAAGAGCTATCAACAAGATATTTGTCCTAGGTTCTTGCTTTGTAACTTGCAAATATATCTAAAAATGGTATTCATACAGGCAAATGGATTTTGTTAGAGTCTCTATGAAATTTTAAATTTTGCATTCCGTTTTAGCCTACCATTGAGTGAAATATTTGGTGATAAAGCAATTTAATAAATACCAAATATTCTTTGCAAAATAAAATCTATTGTAGCTTAATATGTCTTTTCAGTTTCAAATAAAATATAAGAAACCCTTACAGAATACCAATTCAATTAAACTGATGCTAATCTTAGAAGATGTATGCTATTGTGGAATAAGATAGTTAGAATTAACTGCCTAAATAGTTCCAAATGTTTCAGTTACTATTTTGTAGCAGTGACTCAGCAAGTAGCTGAGTCTTAATTTCTATATTTTCCTCTATATATTGTTCACATAACCCCTCATTAACATCCTACATGCATGCCACACACACCTACCCGTATTCCCAAATGATAATTGTAGATATTTAAGGAAATCACTAAAGAAAATACCTACTACATTGTTCTATTGCTAAAATAATCTTATTAACAGAATCATAACAGCAGTAACAAAGTCAAAAAGCATTCACCATACACAGGCACACATATATAAAATTATATATATATATATATATATGCATACATACAGTGTGTATATGGTTTTATTTCAGAGACTAATACTGTGACTTGTGTATTATCTTTTCTGTTTGTTAGTAAGTCTGTTAGCAATGGTATAAACTATGAATATCTACTTATATAGGAAGGTGAAATGAAGTATAAGGTATATTTAAACCACAATTATATTATTTGTAATATTTAAAATGTTAAACTATTAGGAAATAATTAATTTTTAATATTATATATACTATATGCAATATATATACTATATGTAATATATAGTACATATGTGTGCATATATATAGTATATTTTATCTGAGCCATTTGATGTTTTTAAAGAGGAAAGTTAATTTAGGCATTAGAATTTTTAAGTAGCCATTACAATTTCACCTATGTTTTTACTCAAGATTGCAAAAAAAGTATTATATTCTCCAACATAAATTTCTTTGGCATCTTACCACAGCTACAATCTGATGTGAAACAAAGCACCCCATTTTGAGAAGTCTTTTGCTCTTCCATGCTTTAAATGTACTACAAGCTTCATCATCCTAAATAAAAGTCATTCCAAATTCATACCGACTTTGTTAATAGTCTAGATTGAGATTGGAGATGACATTTGGACTGGAGTCAATTTATTAGCATTAATTCTTAGTTTTCCTAAAATACAGTAAATAGCTATGGCACATCTTTGTATGTTTATGTAATGACAAACATATGGCTGATATTAAATGATGTTAATACGTCTCCAAACATTACAGGTATTGTAGTCCGTGAGGTGTCCTCATCCCTAATGTTCTGTGGGTAAAAATCCACCCATACTCATTTGTGTGTAGTCCAATTCCATTGTTTATCTCATTCTATGGCTTTAAACTTATTTTTCTGATTTGATTTTGGAGATACCCTGTTTTCTTAAATAGATTCAGGAAAAATTCCAGTTTATCTAGGCAATCTGTCAATATACCACCTGGGACAAAGCAACTGTGATGGTTGCAAAGGAGTTAGTTTTGTCCAAATATTCTAAAGCATACAAACTTGCCAAAGTCATCTGTTGACAAATAAAGGTGCCTGAATAATCTAGACAATGCATGATTATAGTATCCTAAATAGCATACATTATACACCTCTATTAAAATAAATATTCCCTTTAAATCTAAAATTAATAATCCAGAAGAGGCAGGGTTTTTTGTTTTTTGTTTTAGTTTTGTTTTTTATTGTTTTGTTTATTTGTTTATTTATTTATTGGGTTTTATTGCCAAATTTCAGAATACTAAGGCTGAATTATCTTAAGTCTGGCTGGATCTTGCTCAAGTGAGAATGTAAAAATGCATTTTCCTTTTTAGTATCTAATCTATTCATTACGCTTGTGGCTGTGTTTTCTCATTGTTGCAGGATATAAAGGTGCCCCAGTTTGTTTCTGATTTCAATGTTCTTCTCTCTCCTGTTAATAGTTCAATGTAATATTCTTATGTGAATAGACTTGTAAGGGACTAGGAAATAAAAATGTCTAGGGTAGTCCTGGCAGAGGATCACAATAGCTCAATAGTTACATACATATGACTGTATAAAATGATGCTAATCAAAATGAGCTCTAATATATGGAAAGAATTTTTTTTTTCTTTTTTCCTAATGTACTGTGTGAAGTTATTTCATTTTTCTTTAGATTTTTTCCCCTTTGGTTTATCCCTTGTTATCACTGTTTTTTATTTTGGTGCCCTGTGTATTTTGTGTATATGTTTATCTAATTTGGGAAATAGAAGGGGAATAACAAAATGGTGAAACAAAGGACAAAGCAACAGTGACACTTAGAACACACTATGTTGGAAATGATCTATATAACTAGAGGAGGGAAGGGAGTCAAGAGGGAGGACAAGTGGAAGAAAACAAGGGAGTGGGTAACATTGTTCAATAAGAAATGTACTCATTACCTTACTTATGTAATTCCTCTGCATAATCTTATCATATTTTGTAATTTAGATTTGTACTTAACTCATCTGTTTCAAATATTTGTTGTTTGAGACCCTGGGCTGCCATGCTCGTTTATCTATCATGATCAACATTGTGAATTTTCAAGGTTAATATAATATTAAGTAATTTTGCCTTACTTTAAGGTTTTATCCTCTACTTAGTCACTCCATTTAGAAATATCCAATGCATATTGTATGTGCTATTATTCCTATTCTGCATGTCTTTTGCTCTATTATTTAAAAAAGAACAATATCAAATCCACCCTCAAAAGAATCATTATCTTTTCTCCTCTGGTTTCATTTACCATTTTAAAGCTTTAAGTCCTTTTATTCTGAATCAGAAAATGACCAAAGACTTTGTTTTTTCATACTGTCATCAGAGATTTTACCTAAAGCATGCATCTCATTGTGGTGTCTGCCATGACTGGGAAAAGGTTTGCATTTGTTGCTAATTGGTTTCTGGAGAGAAACTGACAAAAAAAATCAGTATTTTTGTTTGCTTAGTATTGTTAGAAAAAATATCTTCAAGTTATTTGAATGTTCATCTAAATACTAATAAAATTAAACTCAGAAGTCAACAATACATTAATAACCTACAGAGCTGTTCTTTTCAGTCAGACTTTGAAATCAATTAAATTCAAATGCTCTTCTCTTTCCCTACATAAATTCCTGCTTCTCTCTGCTTTTGGAGATGTCATTGTTAAGCTTTTTAGTGGGACTGTTTTTGATACTGCAATAAGCCTAAATCAAGTATGACACAAAATATTACTCATCATTCTACATCTTAATTGACTTTATTAAGATTACATATGTCTTAACAGACTTGTTGACAATAACATATAAGTATCACCAATAATATTGTGTTGAACCAAATTTATCCTTGCTATATATAGTACATCTTCCATTTAACTTGTGGATTCTGGGAGAGTGAGGTCCACTGTGATGTGAGATGTGCTTTTTTGTGTTTGGTTAATCTTCGCAGCAGTAAAAAGTCCATCAAATCTTGTCTATAACTTGAGAAATAAAACTCATAATTACTCTGGATCCCTACACTGATATAAACGAAAATCAGTTATGAGCAGGTCACTGATGGCTCTCACTTTAATAATAGTATTCAAGAGGCTAAGATCTGAAGATCATAGTTGAAACCAGACCAGCAGGAAAGTTCATGAGAATCTCTCCAATTAACTACAAAGAAACAGATGTGGAGCTATAAGCTCTAGTGGGAAAATGGCAGCCTTTAGTGAAAAGGTAAGGGACAGTGCCCATGTATTGAATTCATGTGTTTATAGTAGTACTAAAAAGTCAGTGATGAAAAAGATAAAGATTGACTATTAGGAAATCACATTTTTAAATAGCAATATTAAATTCTCCACTTATTACCAATAAATATTTCTTCATGACAGCATTGCCTTTAAAATTAATTTAAATTAATTTCACAAAAGTAAACACAGTCATAAAGCATTTAAGTATCCTACAAGGGCTCAAACAAGTTACTTTTTGTGGTAATTAAAAATGCATTCAGGGCTTTCTACTTGAGTCACATTCTCTACCCAGAAAATGGAATTTTAGTTTTGTACCCTGAATTTTTTTCATCTGTATTAAAGTTCATATAATTAAACTAAATAATTACTTTAAAATTGATACCTGTTTAGTTGCCATTCTCTGAATTCCTGCAATTCATTTTCATTTAAAAGGGGCTTTTGACATGCTTTTATATTTTGATATTATACACATTATGAATAAATGATTCTGCTCAATACTTGGAATCCCATTTATCTTTAAGTGTTTTATTGGAAGATACTTTTCTTTAATACTGAGGATTAACTAAAGAATTATAGTACTGAAAAGTTCATTATATATTTATAAGCATTCTTGAATTACAAAAATTATGTTTTAATTATAAATTCAATGTTCAAATTTTAAAATAGTTAATTCTATATCAATGACACTGATGAAAAATAGAATTTCTTACTAGCCCTAAACACACATAAAATTTGTAATATGGTGGTTTGCCTTGAGCATATGCATGTGTGTGTGTGTGTGTGTGTGTGTGTGTGTGTGTGTGTGTGTGTGTGTGTGTGTTGTAGGGCTTGAACTCTGGGCCTGGGTCCTGTCCCTCAGGTCTTCAACTCAAGGCTACAGCCTTGAGCTACAGCACCACTTCTGGTTGCATGGGTGGTTTAATGGAGGTATGAATCTCATGGACATTACTGCCCAGTCTGGGATTGAACCACAATCCTCAGATCTCAGCCTCCTGAGTAGCTAGGTGAGAGCCACTGGTGCCTGGCATCTTGAGCATTTTGTTCTGTCAAAATCTTTTTTTCTTGATTGTTTGGCTTGTGTTCTTATTTGCTCTTAAAATTTTTAATTTAAAACTTTTAGTCATAACTTTTTTTCACAAGTCTGTGTCAGGTTTTTATGACTAATGATGTAATTAATGACTAGAGAAGTATTTCTTTCATTTTTCTCTAATGTATTTTGAGTACACTTCTTGCTCGATGGTTTTATTTTTTAAATTATAATGAAAGTCAAAGAAATACAATGGTGATTTTTGTTTGGATGAATATATGACACTAATAGTCCAATAATCTGTAACAACAACAATAACAATACTAATAGCAGTTGTATAGTAGTAATAACAATAATTAAATTTCACACAACTTGTCTTTCTTGGTGAAAATAGTGATGTATAATTAACTATATTGAAAATCTGAGAACAAAGTCTTAGAATGATGTAACTTTTCCATAGAACTAGTACATCTAGTACATCTAGTAATTGTCAGGATTTTGAATTAAATCCAGTCCTTCTAGCTCTATTACAGTTTCTCCTACAGAAACAGAACTGCCAATATAGAAAACACTCAAAATACTCAAAAGAAAGTAGCCTTTAAGTAGAGTACACCCACTTTTTAATTTAATTTTATTGTCAAGGTGATGTACAGAAGGGGTACAGCTACTTATGTATGGTACTGAGAACATTTCTTGTTATCCTTCCCCTCATTTTCTTCCATTTCCCTCTCTCTATATGTCCCCTTCCAAGTTGTTAAGTTCATTTCCAACATATTGTCTTATGAGTATCATTGTTGCATTGGTTTGCCCTTTGTCCTTTGTCTCATCATTTTGCTATACACCTTCCCTTCCTTAATTCAGATAAGTATACTTACAACACACAGAGTACCAAAATCAAATACAGTGACAATGAGGGATAAAACATAGGGGAAAAAAAAACAAAACAAAAAAGAAATCACATAGTACATTAAAAACAATAACAAAGAAAATCCTATGGTTCCCACATCTTAGATTTCATTTCGCTTAGCCTCATCTTATATGGTACATCTTATATATATAAGGCTATTGAGCTATTGTGATCCACTTCTAGGACTATCCTAGATATATAGTAATTATTACAAGTGAGGGAAACCATGGAACCTCTGCTTCTTTGGGTCAGGCTTACTTCAACACCCATTTTATTCATGGAATTCCATGCATTTGAACTTCACAAGCCTGATGACCTCTATGTGTTTTTCAGTTTCCAGACCCTCTATCATTTACTCTTTTTCTCCCCAAGTAACCATTGTTTCTGTTGAAACTTTTTTTTCATTCCCTATGATAACAGAACTAAATTATTACCCCAGACATGTAATGAAATTGCTTTATTGCACTCCCACTGAAAAGCAGAGAACTCTAAACATACTAGTGTCTTATATTAGAAAATTACTGATAAGAAAAGTCAGTAAATAGAAGCCTTGGTCAAAATTCTTTCTTTAAGTAATTGAAATGAAATCAGAATTAAACGAATTAGAATCCAAAAATCCATAGAATCAGCAAAACAAAGAGTTGGTTCTTAGAAAAAATTAACAAAAAAGACAGATCTGTACAACTCTTATCAGAAAAAGAAGAGAACACACCCAAATAATAAACACAGAGATGAGAATGGAAACATCACCACAGAAACAACCAAGATTCAGGACATTATAAGGACTACTTTTCAAACTTGGCAGGAATGGACCTTTTCCTAGCAAATATTGACAAGCTGAAACTAAACCAAGGGGACTTGAATCATCTTAACAGTCCCATATCAAGCAAAATAGAAACAGCAATAAGAGACCTCCCACCTAAGGAAAGCCCAGGACCAGATGGATTTACAGTGGAATTCTCCAAAGCCTTCAATGTAGAACCCACACCAATACTCCTTCAATTCTTCAATAAAATTGAAAGAGAAAGTTCACTACCAAACTCATTCTATGAAGCCATCATAACCCTCATCCCAAAACGAGGCAGGGACTCATCAAAGAAAGAGGACTATAGACCCATTTCTTTGATAAACATTGATGCAAAACTTCTCAACAAAATTTTGGCCAATTGACTTCAACAATTCTTCAGAAAAGTCATATACCACAATCAAACAGGATTCATTTCAGGGATACAAAGCTGGTTCAATATATGCAAATCAATTAATATAATTCATCACATCAACAAGAGCAAGGATAAGAACCAAATAGTTATCTCAATAGATGCAGAAAAAACATTTGACAAGATCCAACACCCCTTTATGATGAAGGTTCTGGAAAAAATTAGGAATCCATGGAATATTCCTCAATACAATAAATGTTGTATATGATAAACCTACAGCCGGCATTATGCTTAATAGTGAAAAAAAACATTTCCTCTTAATTCAGGAACAAGATAAGGATGTCCACTTTCTACACTTCTCTTCAATCTAGCATTAGAATGCCTAGCTACAGCAATAAGACAAGATGTAAACATAAAAGGGATCCAAATAGGGAAAGATGAAGTAAAACTCTAACTCCTTGCAGATGACATGATTTTGTCTTTAAAGAATCCCACGGATTCCACTCCCTAATTGCTCAAGCTGATTCAAAACTTTGGCAAAGTAACGGGGTATAAATTGCTCAAGTTGATTCAAAATTTGGCAAAGTAGCAGGGTATAAAATTAACCCTCAAATATCAATGGCTTTTCTGTATGCCAACAATGAGAAAAGAAAAGCGTGGCTGAAATCAGGAAAGCAACACCATTTGTAATAGCCCACAAAAAATAAAAAACCTGGGAATTAACTTAACCAAAGAAGTCAAGGACATCTATGATGAAAACTGTAAAAACCTGAAAAAGGAAATCAAAAAGTGGCAAAACCTTCCATGCTCCTGGATTGGAAGGATCAACATGGTGAAAATGGCAATACTTCCCAAGGCTATCTACAAATTCAACGCGATACCTATCGATATTCCAATCTCATTCTTCAAGGAAATAGAAGAGGCAATCCAAAAATTCATATGGAACAATAAAAGATCCCGAATACCAAAAACAATGCTTAACCGAAAGAACAGTACTGGAAGAATATCAATACCAAATTTCAAACTCTACTACAAAGCCATAGTAATCAAAACAGCTTGGTACTGGCATAAGAACAGACCTCAGGACCAATGGAATAGAATTTAAAACCCAGAAATGAACATACATACATATAGCTATCTAATCTTTGATAAGGGAGCTAAAAAATAGAATGGAAGAAAAACAGTCTCTTCAGTAAAAGGTTCTAGCAAAACTGGTTAATCACTTGTAGAAAACTAAAGCTAGATTCATGTATATATATATATACCCTGCACCAGAATCAACTCCAATGGATCAAAGACCTCGGTGTCAAAGCAGACACTCTGAAAACATTACAGGATGAAATAGGAGAAACCCTAGGACTCCTTGGCACAGGCCGAAATTTTCTTAATAGAGTTCCAGAAACACAACAAACCCAAGAATGATTGGACAAATGGTATTGCATGAAATTTCAGAGCTTCTGCATGACAAAGGACATAGCTACCAAGATCAATAGAAAGCCCAGGGATTGGGAGAAGATCTTCACTAGCCATACAACAGACAAGAGTCACATATCTAAAATATACCTGGAACTCAAAAAATTAAATCCCCCCAAAACAAAGACTCAAAGAAACAATTGCCCAATAAAAAAGAGGGCTAATGTCTTATAGAAAAACTTCTCTGAAGAGGAAAAAAGAATGACCAATAGACACATGAAGAAATGCTCAACCTCTCTAGTCATAAAAAAATGCAAATCAAACAACATTGAGATACCACTTCACCCCAATTAGAATGGCTATAATCAAGAACTCTAAAAACTACAGATGCTGGAGGGGATGTAGACAGAAGGGAACCTTACTGCATTGTTGGTGGGAGTGTAAACTTGTTCAACAACTTTAGAAAGTAGTATGGAGGTTCCTCAAAAGACTCCACATAGAGCTCCCCTATGACCTAGCAATCCCACTTTTGGGCATTTATCCAAATGATCAAAAACAAGACTATACTAAAGCTTCCAGCACAACTATGTTTATTGTAGCATTATTTACCATATGGATATGGAACCAACCCAGATGCTCTTCAGTAGATGAATGGATCAAGAAAATGTGGTATATATACACAATGGAATTCTAGGCCACTATCAGAAAGAATGACATTACCCCATTTATTAAAAAATGGAAAGACTTGGAAAAAATTATATGAAGTGAAGTAAGCTAGGCCCAAAACAACATAGGTCCCGTGATTTCCCATATTTGCAATAACTAGTATATGTCTGAGACAAGCAGAAACAGTCAGATAAGTTGATGTTAGGTGGTGAAATGAACCCCAAGATAAGGATTCGAATCCTTTTTTCTTTCTTTCCATTGTTTCTAACATGTTTATAAGATTATTTCTTTGTTGCTTTGTGTGTCCCTCCCCCATGGTATAACCCCTGCTTTCACTGTATTTGATGTTGGTATAATTTGTGGAAGGGAAAAAAAAATCGTTTAACTAGGGATACAGGTGGACCCATTGCATCAATGAGATGTACATGTCGTTATATTGAAAGACAAACTTTACAACTTTGGTAGAGGGTGGAGGTGGGAGTGGGAGATGGGAAGAGATGAGAAGGGGAAACAAAGGAGGAGGCAACAATGCTTGATAAGTAATGTACTCCTTATATTGTCAATGTAATTGTAACCCTTCTGTACATTATTTTCACAATACAAATTGTTTCTTTAAAGTAAAATTTCTTTGTATTTTTGTTAACATAATAGGCTTTTGCTTATTTGATGTAGTGTGTTATTTTATGTGATATTTAATCTGATCCATTATAAAATGAAAAGAGTTAGGGAATCTATGTAGTTTATGTACAGATATGAAGATGAAAATATATCATATTGTTCATTGTAAGTAGTAGATGTGGTTAAGGATTTCTTAATACATGAAAAAATTATTTAGTAAATATTAAAATAGCAGTAAATTGTTCTTATTTTCTAGTTGGAGTATTGTGCAAATATTTGTACATTTTCAAATGCTTCCCAAATGATAGTGATGCAATTAGCATTAAACTAAGAATCTGTCTAATGTTACATGTTATTTCTACTACAGGGAGCTTTTCTGATTGACTATGAAATAATATACCCAAACTGGTATTTACATAGTAAAAGCTCAATATACAATGGAGGATCAAACTAAGTGAAGTATTGTTGTCTTTGTGTGACAAAAGAGCAGGTGTACTAGCTTAGTTGATTGATTTTTTTTTTCCCATTAGCTGATGCCATTATGATGTACTAACTAAGCAATATTTTTTATAGTTTTTCAGTTTACAGAAAACCTAATTAAGTAAAAACCAATTAGTTTTCTTATGTATGCAGATAGCATGTGCTATATTCTTTCCAATGTTTTTAAGTATACACACACACACACACACACACACACACACACACACACACACGCCACACATACACATACCTAAGTAGTCACTTGTCTCTGTGTACTCACAGCCTGTCTCCCCATCATGTAACGCAGGAGGAGTAAATTTGTTATAATTGATAATTGATATTTAGAATAGAAGAAACTACTAAATCCAGAGAAAATTTTCTATATATCTATCTCACAAACTTAGGCTTATTAAATACATCTTTCTATACTTTCTGTACTATCTTCTGGGAATATATAAAGACAATTTTCAAGGAAATGTACCTTCTGTGCACAAGGCACAATGCCAGAAAATTCCACTCAAGATAAACCATCGAGCCCCAGAACTAGATTTCTGTATTCTAAACTGCACCTTGATAGAAATGAAACTTTTCTTGTGACAAGTGATTTTATCCTTACAAAAGAGTTAGATAAGTTTTAGAAAATAATAAAAAAATGAATTACTTAGAGACAATAGATTATATCTCTTCAGCACATATTTTTATAATAACAAGGAGGCTTCAAACACTTCAGTAAATTTTCTGTTCTTTTAAGAACATTGACATAGAATTTAAAGGAACCAATAACTGAATACATTTTAAGGAATTTAGGTCTCTATGAAACAGAACTCAGACAGACAGACAGACAGACAGACAGACAGACAGACAGACAGACAGACAGACACACACACACACACACACACACACACACACACACACACACACTCGACAATCTCCCGTATTAATCACTTTAGATTAAATTTCACCTGGTCCTCTTCATTTAAGAATACAGGAAAGAAACACTGTACTATTGTCTCATTATCAATGCCATTGTTCTACATAATTATATCCAGTTTATTTGCCACTACAATCAAACTACTTATATTGTGATATAAACAGAATGTACCTAAAGTAACCAAACAGTGGCTTAGAGCTCCTTTAATTCCCCTTCCATGATCATAGAAGTTCAGCAGAGTAGACATGATTTTGTTAAATCACTAAACCTAGATTAAGATAAGTGAACAATTATTAATTGGTTTCTACATGTTCCTACTCATTAAACATGGGGCCGTCCAGTCAATAAACTTCCAACAATTTGATGTACAAGTGATAATAACTAATATCTAAGCATTGTTAATCTTCTAACAGAGATTTTGTAGTATATAATAATATGGCTTCATTAGTATAAAAATAGATCATTGCTAATAATAGTGGTTCATGCTTGTTATACCAGCTATATAGAAAGTTGATATTAGGAAAAGGTTGGTTTGAGACCAACTTGAGCAAAATGTAGGACTTACATTCAACTTATAACCTGGTTATGATCGTGCTTATCTGTAGAATCTAGGCTACAGAAAGACCTTAATTAAAATAATTGACATTTGAGGATAGCCTGAGCAAACACATGAAACTTACTTGAAAAATGACTAATCTTAGGGATTCTTGGAAGTGTCCTCAAGTGTTAGAGTTCCTGCCGAGCAAGTGTGAGGCTCTAAGTTCATATCTTATGCATGTTTATTTATATATTTATATACATACATAAATATAATTAATAAATATATGAATTATTTTCCTAAATTTATATTTATATACAATGAATATAAGAAATAGGTACATGCATACATATGTGCATATATAATGATATTTTCTATGAGCAGTGTAGCTTAATATTACTTTATTAAATGATTTTGAGCAGAAAATTTTACATGTGAAAACATCTTAAGCAAAGTTATTATTTTTTATACAAATACCTAAGTCAACTTCAAGTCAAAGTATGTCATATTAGGTAAAGAATATTATGATGTTCTACTAAAGAAAAGAATTCATTATTATAATACAATAAATATGTAATTGCATGTATCAAACTTTGGTAAATATAATTTTAAAAATGAAACATAAAAACAACCATGAGAAGATACCTCCTGATACAGTAGTAGCCCACTGTAATTCACAGATGTATTCTCTTGACAAAAACAAATGACAAAGAAACATCAGAGTTTATGTACAACATAGGTCCAATAGTCTGAGCAGTTCTCTGAAGAATATTTCATCCAAAAGGTGTGGAATTTTGTGATCTTTTCAGCATCCCATATAACTTAAAGTAATAAAATAACTTCCCCTGTTTTATCAAATCATAATGAAATAAAAAGATAAATTACAGTGCATGCACCAACCATGGAAATTGAACAATACCTAATGGAGCAATCATTAGTCATGGAAGAAATCAGAGAAATAGTAAAAATCTCCCAAGAATCAAGAGAAAATGAAAATACCACTTGTACATATCTAGGGGACACAGTTCACAGACAGAAGCTTATAGCTTTGAGTATTCACATTTTAAAATAAAGAGTTTTCAAAAATAAATAAACTCATGATGCACCTCAGTGTCTTAGAAAAGCAAGAAAAATCAAGCTATAAGTTAATAGATGAAAATACATGATCGAGAGTACAATAGATATTAATGAAACAGAAAGCAAAAGAAAAATCCAGGGTAAACAAAGAAACAAAGTGTTGATCCTTTGGAAAGATAAGTGGGAAACCTTATGCTGAAACCCAAGTCAATCAAGTTAGAGATGAAATAGAAACAAGAAAACACAGAAACCCACAAAATCATTAGAGAATATTTTGAAATAAGTTTGAAAAGTGAGGAGCAATCAATGAATTTTCTATGAAAATTAGACTAAGGATTTAAAAAAATCCTAAATAAGTATAATGAACAATAAGCCTGAAGCATAATAGTCTTTCAACATACAAATCCAGATCAAGAACAATTTACTGCCAAAATTAATCTTTATTTTAAAGAATGAACACCAATGTTCCTCAAGTACTTTCTTAAATTATAAATAGAAGGGATCCATCGATTTTTTTTCTATACAGTCTAAATTGGTCTGATACAAAAACGACAGAAGGACACCTACACAGATTAAGTACATTATTAACATAGACAATAAAACTTTGGTAAAATGAATTTAAAACAGTTTATAAAAATAGTTGAGTACAATAAGTGTTTAAAAATTAACAGAAAAAGCTGGGTGTCAGTGGCTTGTGACTGTAATCCTAGCTACTCAGGAGGCTGAGATCTGAGGATCATGGTTCAAAGCCAGCCGGGACAGGAAAGACCATGAGACTCTTATTGCCAATAAACCACTAGAAAACCGGAAGTGCTTCTGTGCCTCAAGTGGTAGAGAGGTTGCATTGAGCCGAAGAGCTGAGGGACAGTGCCCAAGACAAGAGTTCATGCCCCGAGACAAAAATAAATAAATAAATAAAGCACAGAAAAGATTACACCATGTACAAAATTATTCCTGTCATTTATTCAAAAGAGATATATGGTCATTGAATTAGGAATTCAATCCTGTAGATTATTTTTCAATATGCATTATATGTAATAATAAATTTACAAAATATTTTGAGCCTAAATTATTTATTTTCTAATCAGAAACCTCATTGTAACAATATGAAACATCCTGAAATCAAGTATTTGAAATAATAACTACACTTTACAATATGTGCTTAGTTACTTATAATAAGCATTCTTATATCCTGAACACTATGCATTTAGATCTCCAAGAATACATCAATGGTAACATTTAACATTATGTGGAAGCTAAGGAGAAAAGTGCAATTCCAAAAACACTGGTGAGTTTTTATATTACTTACTATCTTACATACATTGAAATCAATTATATATATAATGAAATTCTATGCTTCCATCAGAAAGAATGGCACCACCCCATTTTTTACGAAATGGAAAATTTGAAGTGAAGTAAGCCAGACCCAAAAAATATAGGTCCCATGGTTTCCCTTATTTGCAATAATTAGTATACAACTAGGATAATCTTACCAGATGAACAGGAAAGCTCAAAAGCTATGTACACATGTCCATATAAGACGATGCTAAGTGAAATGAGCACCAAGATATGAACACAGGAGGTTTTTCTTTGTCATTGTTGTTTTTAATGTACAATGTAATTTTTTTGTTTCTTTTGTATATTCTTCTCCTTAAGGTAGATCCCCTGTTGCTACTGTATTTTATGTTGGTTCACTGTATTTAGCATATACATTTATATAATTTGGGGAGGGGAAGGGGAATAACAAAATGCTGAAACAAGGATACAGGATGACCCATTGTTACAATGATATGCACAAGACACGATGTTGGAGGTGAACTTTACCACTTCTGGGGCAGAAGATGGGTGGAAGGTCAGGGAAGGAAGGGATAATAGGAGAAAAACAAAGGGGGGAATAGCAATGCTGGACAAGAAATGTACTCATTACCTTACTCTGTACAGCATCTTTACAATAAAATTATATTTAAAAAGTCATGGTAACGAACAGTGAAAAAACAAAGGAAAAAATAATAGTATAGATAGAGATCACGGAATTTTATTTTGAGGAATATTTTTAGCTTTTTATATGTTATATTTTTTATGAAATATTATTTATCAACAACAGGCTTGTAAAATCTACAAGTCTCACCCATTGTGCACTGTGATACACTGAGCCCTGATAATTCTGAAGCTGCCAAAAAATCTATTTCAGTACAGATTTAATGAGTACCACCTATAAGTTTTATTTGTGATTTCTCACTTGGAAATTTCAGAAATAATTAGTGCCACTAAAACACTTGGAACAGAAACAGACCTCTAGTTACATTATAAATTAGAAATGAGAGATATTACAATATTCAGAAAGGGAATAAATAATAAATCCCCAGGACATTTCTTCTTACCTCCAACTATTCCCTTTAGAACACAAGTTGATAAAAGGACGCTGGGGTATGAGCAGAGCTGCTCCGGAGGCAGTGTATGGCCTCTGTTCTTGTGCCCAGTGTACTCACAATTGCTTTATACCATTAATTGCAATAATTTGTTTCTTCTGTCATTCAGATTTTTCATTATGCTGATTTTCCCTCACAATATTACATCCATTATCCTCCTTTACCTCTGAAACTGAAGAGAGTACTTCACACCGTTTATATTATTGTAAGAGGCATTTATACTTTCCTTTTTAGTTTTTAAATTTAAATTTTATCATAAATGTGATGTGTAGAGGGGGTGCAGTTATATGAGTCAGGTAATGAGTATATTCCTTTGTGAACAGTGTCACCTCTTCCCTCATTTTCTCTGTTTTTTTTCCCCTGCTTATCGCTCTCTTTCACAAGTTGTATAGTTTATTTTCAACATAGAGTCTAGCTGAATTAGTTCCTGTACCCTCCCCAGATAAGATAAACTTACATACAAGACAAAAGGTACAGAAACCAAAAACAGTGGCAAAAGCCAGAAAACAATAATAAATACATCAACACAAAATAAGGTCTCTAAACATTCACACAGTGAGATCAAAGGTAGATGGGTATCCTTAGGAGATGATCACAAGGTCTCAATCACTATGTGCATACAATCATATGCTTTATTTGAAAGCAAATTTTAGGTTGGTTTACCATTTATTGCTACCAATAAATACAGAAAAACGGAAATTTTGAAGGATATTCATGTATAAGGACTGGTAACTGTTTAGTCAAAAGAACCCTTTCTCCCATCTCTCCAGGACAATTATGTGATATGAAGCATCTCCAAAATAAATTTTAGTGTAATATACTGAATGAAGAAAATGGTTCAAAGAGACCCAAGTTTTGCTGATCAACTTCTTTGTCAGTTTTATTCTCTGTTAGCCCAGGTTGTGCATTAAGGCAACAATTTTCCTGCCAATATCCCCATAAGAAATTTAAATTCCATCTCAAATCCAGGATATTCCCCCTATAGGATGTAATACCAGCACACAACAGAACTCATATACCCAAAGAAATCTATGTGTGAAAGAATAGGAATAGATAGATGATAGATAGATAGATAAATAGATAGATAGATAGATAGATAGATAGATAGATAGATAGATAGATAGATAGATAGATAGAAAATGACTAATAGATGAAAATATATATTTGTAGGCTTTGCTTGCAATTTCCTTTGCATTACTAAACTGTAAAACTGTTACAAACCATGATTTCTTTGAAGTCACTTCAATCAATTCTACTAGCACAAAAGCTCTTGAAGCCACATTCAAAACTGCTCATGCATTGTTTTCAAGTTTGTTTCATTCTGTGCATTCTTTTGTCAGGCGGAACGTGCTTATTCTGAAGATATTTATTGAAACCCGAACTTTTGGAGGATAACACATTTAATCTGATGTTTTGTTCTAGATTTTAAAAGTATCTTCCTTTAAAGGGACACATCTTAAATAATGGGAGGCTGGAAGTATAGCTCAATGACAAGTGCTTGTCTAGTAAAATAGTAGGATCTTGTTCCAAATCTTTAGAAGTCTTACTTCCTCCTATTATCTTTTTGTTGTTGTTTGTTTTTGTTCATTTTTTGATGGCCTTATGAATGCTAGACAGATGCTGGAATCCTGAGTCATGCATCTGTCCCTTGTAAATTTTTCTGATAAAGTCTTATAATTTTTATTGTATTTTCTTACAGTCCTGGACAGCAATCCTCCTACTTCTGTTTCCCATGTAGGTGGCATTACAAATCCTGTCTACCTGCCCCATTCTTTGGTTAAGATAATATCTCAGGAAATTTTCTTCTGTACTGTCTTAAAATCCCAACTCTCCAGGAGCTGTCTTTATGAGCATGAACCCTCACATTGGACTGGATTACTTACTTTTGAAGCTCCACATCTTCTATTTTTGTTCAAATATGTCTAGATAAAAATAGAAATGGTTTCCCCTTCATTTCTACTCATCTTATAGTCATTAATTTAAAGTTTTACTTCAGCCATTTCTTCCCATGGCACTTTTCAAACTTCAGAGGAACAGAAGCACCAACATCAACTAATGGTCTTGTTCCTTTCAAATCTAGATTTATGGGCAAATTGCCACTTATTTTCTTTTCTAACATTAGATACTAGCATGATAGTTTGCTACTGAAACTTTATGTAATCCCTCTTTCAGCATCATTAATCTGTTGCTTTTCTCTCTGCTATTAAATTCTTAACATAGCATCATATATTTCATTACTGCTATTGCAGCACTACATTGACCCTGCTAGAACTGACCCAGCTGTCATAATAAATAAACTCATGTGTGTAATGACTAGAGCTCAATGGAAGTATAGTCTACTTCCCTTAATAAGTTACAGCAGCTCTCCTTCATGGGGAAAACTCCAGTGTAAGTCCCATTGTATTTGGCTACTCTATTGTTTCATGGTGAAAATATCCCTTCAGGAATTTTGACAAGGAAAAGAAAACATGAAAAATAGCTACCTTTGGTGCTCAAAAGTCTAATGCACAATTTTATATCCTTACATTGTCTGGTTTGTACAACTGAGTCATATGAAAGCTTTAATGCAGGTGAAATTGGTTAATAGAGACTAGTAAAGAAACCACCTATGTCAGTTTCTAAAGGATCTCACCATGATATCTTCCACATAATAATTATGGTTATGAATTTTTCTCTTCTGTGAACTCTTGATTTCTCTGTTCTATTGAATGGCAGCAACTGAAAAATGCTTACAATGAAAATACTGAGTTTGGACAAAGATATCCTTGTAATTTTCACACTGACACAGTGATTTAGAATTTGTTTAGTGTTATCCAATATGTGACACAACTGGTATTTTTAGACCTTGCTCGCTGGCATGTATTTGGGAACAACACAGTTGGACAGAATATTCAAGAGCTGTTGCAAAGCCTGAAATGTCTCATTACTCAAGACTTTCTCCTCCTACTTTCATCCTCACCGCCATGTGCACCAAAGGACAATAACAAGCATGTTAATAGTGTCACTACTCCTAACAGGTTTTCTACAGTTTAGGGAAAATGCAGAGTCGATTTCCTGCTATCTACTCTTACATAATTATTCACGATTCTGACAATAGAGGTGAGAAGATCCCTTCCACACTAACTACAGCAAGCTTCCAGCAAATTATTCAGCAAATGCCAGATGGAGATGTTCTAATTAATCTCAGTTCTGTCCATCTGTATCAGATTCCACAAATTGAGAGCTTAATCTAAAATAGTGTCCCCTACTTCAGATGCCAGTTGATACCACAAATTGAGGTTCTTCGAAGCTATAAGGTTTAGGTTCCTCTGAGCTCCTCAATTAGTCACCTAATTTGCTAGAGAATTTTACATACCTCAGGGAAATACTTTTCTTTGGTTTCCCTGAAAAGTAGTAAAGTAGTAGAACATACAGAGGAACACCCAGATAAAAACTATGTGGGGAAAGGAATGGAGGAAAAGACCAGAACTTCTATTTATCTTTCAGAAATCTCCACATGTTTAGTCAACTAAACAGTCACCTGAACCCACTTATTTTAGTGTCTTATAGCTGCTTTATGAGTTATTCACACTTAATTACAGTGCTGGTTACTCGTCATTAATGCAACCATTGCTTCACTCAACTGTGGAGATTGGTGAGGCACTGATGATAGTTCCAAAACTCAAATACTATGTCAGATTCTTTGGCATGACACCTCCATCCCAAAGTGATCTACAAGTTCAACAAATGTTGCCTCTTGAGGTCAAAATACGTGATGATCATAGAGAAAATTCAGAGATTTAATAGTTCCTTATGAGGAAATGAGGTCAAAGAACAGCTATTCGAACAAAGAATTTTAATAAGACCCCAATTGACAAGGATGTTAGGGGCTGTGCCTTAGTATATAAAAGAAGAAAAAACAAAAGAGCAAAATATCCCAAACCATTAACACCCAGGAACTTCTGAAGACTTTAGGAACTCTGGGACACAGGTTTCTCAGACTATTGTGCACATAACTTATTATTCTGTGAGCCCTGCACTTAAGCAAATTATTTAAATACCAGAATGAATGAGTTATGGGTTAATATACAGCACGAGGAATGTACAACACACTTCTATCAGTAAAGTGATAAATCAAATTTATAACTTAACATTGAACAAAAGGTCTTGATACAGAGTGGACTAGACTATAGGTGTGACTAAAACAAAAAAACAAGTTACAATCTCTATAATCTTGTGACCTATGAAGGAAACCGCCATGGCAAACATATTGAAGATGAAATTCTCAATATAATGGACTCTTTAAGTGGGGTTTTTAAGGATAATCAGGATATGAAGGTGGGGTCCTTGTTACTGGAGTTAGTACCCTTAAATAGTATGAAGCAACCAAAGTATCTGTCTGTCTCTGTCTCTCTCTGTCTCTGTCCTTCTCCATCATGTTTCTTTATCTCTCTCTTGTCCAGTTTATAATAAACATGGAAAATAATCATAGGTAAATTAGGAATTTTTTTAGATCCCAGAATTGTGAGTAATAAGCTTACATTTTTAGAGATACATTAATAAATAGGCATAAAAGCCTGCAAAGTATATAAAGAGCTCTATTTACAGAAATAAGAAAAAATATAGAAATATTTGAAATACTGACATTAAAATGGTATGAAATATTTTTGAATTTACCTAAGCTACATGAGAAAATTGGCTAAATATCTCCAAATTCATTTAATAAATTACCTAAATAATATAGAAAATCCTCTAGGAAATTGTGTTTTGTTTCAATCAATATGACTTTGATATGTTATTCTACTTTTGAGACATATCTGTTGGCTTGGTGACCTTGGTGACATTAGGAGAATCTAACCTTTTCAATCTGAGCAGAGTGACAGCCATATTGCTCTGAAACATAAATTTCTCAACAGGATCTCATCATGTTGTAACATGGAATGTTAGCAACATTCCATCAAAAAGCAAGAAGTAGATAAACAACACAAGTATATGTAGTGAACTAAAGGAACAAATATGTAACATGCAGAAGTAGCACAAATTCTCATAGTTTCTATGCCTCTTACCTTAATTTCTATCTCCTGTGTTACACATGTATTCTCATGGGAAGCTCTCCACATTCAGAACAGCTGTCTAAGAGCTGGTTCACAGAAATAATTTTATTTCATGAATCCTCCAACTGAAGTGGACTGTGGCAGCTCAGTTGGACAGCTCCATTCAAACCCCTAAATAACATTACTAAAAAGAAAACTTTCCTCCCAGTAACCTGAACTGTTGGAACCTATTTCTGCACTTTGCTTGAAAAAAAGGAATAGCTAGTTACCTGACTATGTACCAGTCCAGGTACTTAGAAGGAACATAATTGGAAAACTGGTGATACAGGGATTTGAGACAGAGCTTTTTTTTAATTTTGAAAATACCATACAGAGGGGTTACAATTACATGGGCAAGGTAATGAGTGCATTTCTTGTGGAGACAGAGCTTTATATATAAACTTTGGTGAATGAGTAAATAGCATGAAGGTATTTGTATTCTATGTGACCACTCACCAAAGGAAGGCCTCAAAATAAGTAGAATTTAATAATTTAGTGAGAAGAAGGACCTTCCTGTGAATATGAATCAGCTATCATCACTCAATGGTTTCATGAAAAAAAGTCATCAGAAGCAGGAGCAATGCAACGATTCATCAGTATGGATATTTACAAAGGCTAATCTGAGTATAGTCACTAAGTTGCCAATCAGACAGCAGCAGACACAAACACTGATTGGTATGGCACCATTTTGTAAGTGATCAGCCAACTACCTAATGGCATCTTGATTGCATTGAATTATTTCCATCATGGAACTGGCAGTGTTTAGCCTTCTTTACTGAAATAAACATTTCCTATGCATATGGATATTTCTTCCACATATGCTACACTTTTGCAACTGTAATTTGTAAACTAAGAAAATTCTTTAACATTTTCCTCATACCATGTAAAAACCTTATTAGAATAAATTAATTGTATTTATGGGTTTATTTGCTATATACATATATATAATTTACTTTGATCAAATTTATTCTGTCTATATTCCGTCTTCTTAGTTACTCTAGATCAATTCTCTCATTTTAACTTTTTTAGTAAGCTTTCTTTTCTATTTTCATACACATACAAGGTACTTGAACTTATACCTTGAATTAGACTGGGACATTCTTTCCCATTTTTACTTTCTGAAGAAATGATTTAATTTCTTTTCCCAATTAGTACAATGTTGGATATAAGCATTTTTCACATAGCCTTTATTATACTGTGGTATATTCTTTTCATTACTAGTTTTTTTTATTGTGAAGTGAATATTGCAAAGTTTATTTTTTCATCTATTGTGATGTTCACTTATAAAAATCCTTTAATCGGTAATTATACTGATTTGGGTATGTTATACAATACTTGCTTCCTGAAATGAAAACATCATGATCATTTTTTATGATGTTTTGAAGTTTCAAATGTTCTGTAGGATTTAACTTACAATGTATTTTATTGAGAATCTTTCACTGACATTATGCAAAGAGACTGGTGAATAATTCTCCAGATTGAAGAGGATGGGAATCTTCAATGTTTTTAATCACCTGGAAGAAAATATTGCATCTGTATATAATATGTAACAATCCAATTATCTATTTAGCTTCTATATTTCTCTTTATCCTAATGGTCTAGAATTTTCTAGAGAACTCTGACTAGTAAGTAGTGGATAAATGATAACTATATCTATATCTGCAGAAAATAAAACAAAAAACCCTCTGTGAAAATACATGAAAATAAAAATATATTAAAAGAGTAATGGATTATATTTTGTAGATTAACAGAAGAATTTTATAAAGAAAATCTTTTTTCATCATACTTATCTAAAGATAAATTATCATACCGAAATTCCATAAAAGGGACATTTTTTACCTTGATCAAACTTGAAAAATAAAAACTAGAATAAATGGAAATAAAAAATGAATATTCTGGGTACTCCAGATTAATGAACCAGAAGGAATTTCATTGATAGAACAGAATATTATAACAGACTATTCTAAAACTGTCATAACTAAACCATATGCAATTAAAAAGCATCAAAGAAATAGTGTAAATAAAGATAAAATATTGTAATACTAAGTGAGTAGGGATATTTAAAGCAAATATACACTAAACCCAGAAAATCTCTCAAGAAATGAAAAAAGAAACAAAAATTTTATTACTGAATAACTATATGATGTAATATACATGATAATTCACTACAAGAATGAATATAAAGCATTCTTTTTATGTAACCAAACAGAATCAAATCCAACTTTGGCGTTAATTTACTTTTCTAAAACATGATAATAGAGGAGTTACAATTACATGGGTAAGGTAATGAGTAAATTTCTTATCAAGCATTGTTGACTCCTCCTTTGTTTCCCCTTCCCATCCCTTCCCATCTTCACCTCTCCCACTCCCCCCTACCCTTGCCAAAGATGTAAAGTTCGTTTTTCTACATAACAACTTGTACATCTCATTGTTGCAATAGGTCCACCTGTATCCCGATTTAAACAATTTGTTTTTTTCCCTTCCCCTCCACAAATTATACCAACATCAAATACAATGAAAACAGGGGTTATACCGTGGGAGAGATACATACAAAGCAACAAAGAAATCATCTTATAAATATGTTAGAAACAATTAAAAAAAACATTTGAATCCTTATCTTGGGGTTCATTTTGACTAACATCAACTTATCTGACTATTTCTGCTTGTCTCAGACATCTACTAGTTATTGCAAATAAGGGAAACCATGGGACATATATTTCTTTGGTTCTGGCTTACTTCACTTAATATAATTTTTCCAAGACTTTCCATTTCTTAACAGATGAAGCAATGTCATTCTTTCTGATGGAGGCATAGAATAATTCCACTGTGTATATATACCACTTTTGCTTGATCCATTCATTTACTGAGGGACATCTGGGTTGGTTCCATATCTTAGCTATGGTAAATAATGGTGCAATAAACATAGTTGTGCTGGTACCTTTAGTATGGTCTTGTTTGTGATCATTTGGGTAAATGCCCAAAAGTGGGATTGCACGGTATTTTCACAAGAAAAGAAAAGAAAAGAAAGACTATAGAAGAGGAAATACATTGTTCAGTAACTATCACAATGTAGTCAAATTTCAGCAGACACAGTCCAGTTTTTAATTATGAAGTCTGTTTCTTTAAAATAATCTATATTATTGTATTAAAAGCCAAGCTTCTAAATTTAGAATGTCTGAAGTTTAAATAGACACTTTTGTAGTTCCATCAGACAAATTGCTGCCTTTAGTAACTTCATCCTTCTGAATGGTGTCAGCTATGCAATGATTTACTGATATTTGAACAGGTATTTGAGAAAACTGTGATAAACTCTCAGTTTTTCAGAAGGTTTTTTAGTAGTCACAGTGAAATTCTGCCACTAAAAATATATTGTTCTAGCACATAAATAATGTGATAAATATTATATATAAAATATTTAAATATATTCATATAAAATATCTATATATATCACTATAATTAAATAATATGTTATATGCAAATATAATATATAAATATAAATATTCATGTATATGAATATATAATGCAAATGTTTCTACATAGCTTTATCTCTGTATGTGTATATTATACATGGTTTTGCTTAATTGTTATTTGGAAAGACAATATAGTTGATAGATAGATGACAGATTAGATAGATAGTGACAGGTAGTCAATACTTCTCATCACAAGGAAATAAATCTAAAACATAGGCCTCTTGATGTTGCTTTTGGAATGAGTTTAATGAACTTTAAAATTCCATACTCTGAACTAAATGTCAATTTTGTTCATTATTTATTTGTAGATACTTGCCTATGTGCTCTCAACTACTGCCACATTGTCGAAGCCTAAAGTTCATCGGCTGAATCTGCTAGAAAACCAGAAACATTTTTTGCTTAAGTTTACTTGTTTATTGAAAGTTAACTAATTTTAAACTGCTCTAACATACAGAAGGCACATAAAAAAGAAGGATAATAGGAATAAAATAAAATAATGAATTAAAAAATTCTCTAGAATTTACAATTAAAGTTGCCATCAATAAACCAGGAGATTGCAAATAATCACTTCATAATTGATGGGCTTGAGAATTTTCATACTTGAGACAACGATGGTAATTGTTTATGTTTTAATCAGATATTAAAGAAAAGCATATCACATAAAAGAAGGGATTTTCCTTAAGGTGTATGAAATGACCTGAGGGAGGGTGACTATACAAGCTTTATCCTTTTGGATACGATTATGGTTTGCTGGAGTTTCACTTCTTGTTACTTCTGAATCTCATGGCAAAATTTAATCACCAATGTCAGAAATTTGAAAGTGGGGCTTTTACATTAGGGCGGCAGACTCAGGAGAGAGATTAAGTGATTTGTTCAAAAGACTTGTGGGATTGGGCTCAGAGTTGGCCCCTCTGATTCTCACTACCTCGTGGTATAGTGAAATTGACCACCTCAAGAACCATCACGTTGATATTAGGCTTCTTATGCTGCAAAGCCATGGTAAAACAAATGTGTTAATTACAAACTGCCCAATCTCTGGTATTTTGTTATTTTAGGTAAAACAAACAATGAACAACAACAACAACAAAAAGACTTAAGTGTTTTCAATGTTTTTCTAATTGATAGGTATACAAAAATGGTAACAATTCTTCTAGACACTTGTAATGGCCCTTTAATTTTTATATCATAATCAATTTTAACATCTCATCATTTCATGAAGGATAATCACAGAAATTTCTGAGTGCTTTACATTTTAACACTTAAGATTTTCAAGTCTCAGTGACTGATGTCCTAGTGTACTTTTCCTTTTTATTCTTAAGTATTTTTTTTTATTGTGAAAATGCCATACAGAGTGGTTACAATTACATGAGCAAGGACATTTCTTATCAAGCATTGTTACCTCCTTTGTTTCCCCTTCCCATTCCTGCCTTCCCATCTCCCCAGCTAAGTTGTAAAGTTCGGGGTTTTTGTTGTTGTTGTTGTTGTTTTTGGAGGGGTTGGTCATTGGGCTTGAACTCTGGGCCTGAGCGCTGTCCCTCAGCTCTTCAGCTCAAGGCGAGTGCTCTATCACTTGAGCTACAGCGCCACTTCCGGTTTTCTGAGTGTTTATTGGATATAAGAGTTTCACGGACTTTCCTGCCCAGGCTGGCTTTGAACCGAGATCCTCAGATCTCAGCCTCCAAAGTAGCTAGGATTACAGGCGTGAGCCCCAGCGCCCGGCTTAAAGTTCGTTTTTTGACATAACATCTTGTCCATCTCATGTTTACTACAGAATTATTTACCTTAGCTAAGATATGGAACCAACCCAGATGGCCCTCAGTAGATGAATGGATCAAGAAAATGTGGTATATATACACAATGGGATTCTATGCCTCCATCAGAAAGAATGACATTACCCCATTTGCTAGGAAATGGAAAGTCTTGGAAAAAATCATATTAAGTGAAGTAAGCCAGGCCCAAAGAAACATAGGTCCCATGGTTTCCCTTATTTGCAATAACTAGTATATGTCTGAGTCAAGCATATATGGTCAGTTGATGTTAGGCTAAATGAACCCCAAGGTAAGGACTCAAATGTTTTTTTCTTTCTTGCTATTGTTTCTAATATATTTATAAGATGATTTCTTTGTTACTTTATGTGTCTCCCGTATACTTTTCATTCACAATTTTGTTTCTTCTTTATTAATACTGATCCAGTTACTGGTGATCTCTCCTCAATGATTTCTCTATATTACTAATGAAAACAATATTCTACACAGAATTTATATAAAAACAATAATGCTTTTATGCTATTTAACTTTTGGTACAATTTCTGTAGAGTCATTCTATTTTTAAACATAGGCAATTGAAGTTAAAAATAAATGATTATACTAATAATATATTCTAATTGCATATTATGGTAACTCATTATTAAATGTTTGTCATTCTATTGCACTATTGATCATTATGTAAATATAAGAACACATGCTATATATACGTATAATAAAATTAAATATTACAAATTCAGAAAGATAACATAAACCATGAGAATTCACTACTGTCTGAAATAGGATCTGCTTTCTCAGTTTTTTTTTTTTTTTTTTAATCTAATCCACAAAAGCATCTTAGAGTTTCTATCTGCTGTGTGAGGTTTTCTGCTGGAGCAAATTAGTTTGATGAAGGCATTATAAAAGAATGTCAGAAATAGCACTTTATCTTTGCTGTATACATGTGCTGTCCCCTGAAAGTTTCCATGGAGAATAAAAATGGGAAAAAGTAAACATCAATTTAGGATTATAAATTAAATTCTTAAACGAGTTGATATTAGCGTCCTTGGAGAATAGATCTTATCCTACAGACTTCTAATATTATGTCAGAGAGGAATTATGTGTAGTATATTGCATTAAGATATATAAAGATGAAGAGATATGTAAGACTTTTAACCATATTTATGTCAGTTCTACAAAAAGCAAGAACAGAAACTTGATAGGTAACCATGGAACAAATTCATCCTAGAGTACAATTCTTGACTTACTTTGAATTTTACTTAAGACAAAGTACAATATTCTCCCCAGTAATAAATCTATGCAATTTCTTATGGACATTTTCAAGATTGCATAAGGAAAAATATCACACAGAAAATACAGATGCTTATGGAATGTTTTGGACTATAAAAATTGTTCTTTTAACCAAATACATCATGAAAGTATGTCAGGGATTTTTAGTTTTTTATGGATATAAGGTTGAGGTGACTTAGGATTTGGTCTTTTTTTCATTCATTCTACATTTTAGGATGCAAAGCTGGATGTAGACACATAGATGACAGACTGCAGTAGAAGTAAAGGGCACAATGCACATTTATGATTTAGACTCTGTAATTTTTTCTTTACAGGGATGTAAATAGTATGTGTTTAATGATTTTTCTCTGTGAGAGTTGTCTCACCAGATAGAATTCATCAACCTGTAATAACAAACTTGAAACAGGAATATTTTCAAAACTTGTATATTTCCAGATCAGGTCTGCATAGAGTGTGTAGTTTTGTGTAAGGAACAATGTTCATGAAAAGATCTCATGTGATGGTCTATTTGCCTTGAATATGCTCTCTTAAAACCTTATGACTCTCAGATGAGAACACCTCATCTTCAGAAGTTGCAACCGTGAGATAATCTGGGCCATTAGCACATGCATGCACATGTGGCATCTACTCTCAGCACATCAAATGCTAGTTGTGTTCGTGTAAGCCAATCTTCCCAAACATGCATTAGACTTGCTGTTTCATCACAGCCAGTGTAATCCAGCAAGCCATGGTGTAGCAATACAATATTCAGTGATAGAAAAATCTTCTGTTGCTTTTTCGATTCACCCTCAAGAACTGTCTGTCTCTTCTACTACTCTCAGGGGCTCACAGGTGGCCTGAAACCATGTCTTGTTCCAAGAAGACATCAAATATGCTCAATATTAGATAGTAATGTTGCCCTTTTATAGAAATAGGAGTGTTTTGCTATGTTGTAGGCTGAAATGAGGATCATAAACATCTCCCAGAGGTATTTTTTCCTTGTGCTTGTGTTCTGGTAGCCGGAGCACATTTTGTTATAACTTTCAAAATGTTTTTACCAATTTGACAGAGGACAAAGCACCATCTCTGACTGTCAATACTTGTTTAATCTATGTGCATTGTTATTATTATTGTTATTATTATTATTATTATTATTTTGTCAGTTGTGGGCCTGAACTCTAGGCCTGGGCACTGTCCCTCAGCTCTTCAGCTCAAGGCTAGTGCTCTACCTCTTGAGCCACAGCCCCACTTTTGGCTTTTTCTGTTTCTGTTTTGCTGAGGAATTTAACCCAGGGCCTTATGCATGCAAGGCAAGCACTCTACCACTGAGTCACCTTCCCTGCCCCCATAGGTGCATTATTTTAAACACAGGAAATCTGAAAATTTCAAGGAGTATAGAAAAAAAGTTTTATTTTCCTTATTGTGTTCGTCAATTTTGTCTGGCCTTCAAAATATCTTTGCAAACCTTTTTCTTAGTGCTATATCCTGTTTTGCTCTATCCTTTTTGTTGCTTATATTTAATATCCATTCTGATTTGGAAAGAAGATAAGTTATGGCAGTCACTATACCATGATTGGGCAGAAATATCCATAACTGAGCTTAGCTCTCAATCAAAAGAATTTGAGATTCTAATATGCAATACGCACCATTGGATATTTTGTGCAACTAGCCCAGTTATTTGTTTGTTTAGTTAGATAACATTAGTTAATTAGTTTGTTCTGAGAATTAAACTCAGGGACTTATTCTACCACTTGCTTCATACCATCATCCTTCTTTTGCTTTCCCTCAGATAATCTTGAAAATTTTGCTTAAGGACAGCTTAAACTGTGACCCTCCTACATTGCTGTGACAGAGCATCATTTACAAGTATGTTCCACCAGCTTGTTTTTTTAGTTATGATCTTGGCTAATTTTTCCCCCTTGCGCTGGCCTCCAATACAATCCTTACATCTCTACCTTTTGCAAAGCTTGGAAGACAGACACATACCACCATTCCTAGTGATGAAGCGTCCAATATAGGGTCCTTTCCATCATATATAGCTCATATTTTAGGTTCTATAACAGAATTATAAGCTATAATTACCTACCTTGTTTTATTCTTTCAAACAATTATACATTTATATTGCTCTAAAGAAAAGCATGTTCTTGAAATTTCTTTGTGAAGTAATTGTCAGCAAAACAAAATTAGGACAATCTTTTCAGTTTAATTACTTTGGAACTAGTTTTGAACAATTTTCTAATTTTCAGTGCTTAAATCACAAAACTATTGTGTGATTATATAAACACATAATAAAATTACATGTAAACACATTGACCTGCATTTGTAAATGTTTTAATTTCATATTACATCAAACAAATATTTTGTGTAATTTTTTATCATCTCCCTGATGTAAAATGAATAGAACAAAAGAAGCTCTTAAGAATTTCTTCAATGTCAAACGAAAGGCCAAGAGAACTTTTCATAAGAACATTAGATAAAATTTCCAAATTCTTTACACTGTAATTTAGAGTTTCTTTGAAAAGACTTGACTTTTGAAGGGCAGTTTTAATCACAATTTTAGAAATAAGAGTATTATATCATAAAAGCTCTCCACTACAGATAATAGAAAGCTCTTCCTTTTCAGCTTTCTTTAAAATGTCAATGTGAATTTAATATATTTTATATGCGATCAGTTAAAGAATACTATCTTAATATAACTTCTCAGTTCTAAGGATTTCCTCAAAAATTATGCAATACCTTATCGGAGAAGTACTTTATACTTAAGAAATATTTTTTAATTAGCTCTCTTTACCTCTCTGCATAAATATCACTTAATGACACACTTGTGGTCAAAAAGATTCAGTGTGACTTTCATTGTCCTAATTAAGAGAGGAAACTGAATTTTATAAGGAGTAGATTTGGTAATTTACTCTATGTGGTCAAAGAAGTAAAATATAAGAATATATAAGTAACATTTTTAGCATCAACTCTATATCCTCTATGGCTGGAAGTATAAGCGTGGCCTAAAATTGAATAGAAAAAATATTAAGCTAAAGCAGGTCTTCAACATTAGAAAAATACTGAAAAAGTTCTCTAGCAAATTAATAAATGTGACAGGTATTTAATAAAATAATTTCATGACAAGAATGCCACATGATTTAATATTATTTAAGGTTTACCTGCTTAAATATAAAGAATGATAGACATATACTACTACTGAATCATGAGTATTGTTTTTAATGTTGTATTGCCATGAATCCTTTATGTGTCAACTCACAAAATAACCCACAAATCAGCAAGCATTGCTTAATATTTACTCTAGGAGTCAAGTCAAACACACTTGAACATTTGGTCAGAAAAGAACTAAGTGATAAAAATAATTAGGCACGAAGTATTTAGAAAGTACAAAAAGAGGATTATAAATGACCATGCATCTACCTCAGCATACATTTACTCTGCTTACTTTCATTGAGGGTGAGTTGAATAAATTGGAAATATTGAGATCAAGCTTAGTGTTTTAGAAGCAGGTGGCAACCATTTCATATTGGGTTTCACTAAGGGCATGAAATTGTTTGTTTAACAGGTTTTTAAATTAAAACCAGTATGCCAATATAGTTTCAGGAGGAAAAACTTATCTCTACAATACAAAAATCAACATATTGAACTCAAATAAATACCAAATGTAATGAGATGGTGTCTTGATATTCATCTAAGAATTTAAAAAAATATTAGTTATTCAAATTATTAACTTGCACCGAGCAATAAAATCCATCATATTTTAAGTACTGGATAAATATTATTTATTTATTTATTTATTTAGTTAGTTAGTTAGTTATAGTTAGTCAGTTGTGAGGGTTGAACTCTGGGCCTGGGCGCTGTCCCTCAGCTCTTCAGCACACAGCTAGTGCTCTAATTCTTGAGCCACTGTGCCACTTCTGGCTTTTTCTGCTTATGTGGTACTGAGGAATTGAATCCAGGGCTTCATGCATGCAAGGCAAGCAATCTACTACTGAGCCACTTTCTCAGTTTTGGATAAATTTTTAAATACCTGTAGCCAAAAACATTTTCTTCTAAGAGTGATATTAATATCCTGACAGTTTGAAAAGAAAATACCAGTTTCAGTATGTGCTTTGGACAAATATACTAGCTTCCTACCTATCAAATTATCAGAGGATTAAAAATTATTGGATATATTCATAGCATAACCTATTATCCTATTTGAAATCTTTTTCCTTGATATTAATGATGCTGGTCCCTATTCTCCTTCTGTTCCTCTGCCATAAATTCTGATCATTCATTGCATCTTCTTGAAGTCAGTTCTTCTTCTGATTGCAGGTAACCATCAGCTAGAACAACACAGGATGGAATTTAAAAGATTTTTTTTTTTGGTGTTGTTGTTTTGGTCGATCATGAGGCTTGAACTCTGGGCCTGGGCCTATCCCTCAGCTCTTCAGCTCAAAGTGAGCAGTCTACCACTTGAGCCACAGCACCACTTCCCAGGATGGAACTTAAATGTCTAAGTTGGAATCCATGTACTGATCATTAAAATGTCAAGATTTTCACTTTTTATTGATTAATGAATTTTAAAGAAGTACTTGATGAATGTGATTATTGGAAGACTATTCAAGGAAAGCAATAAGAGTAGAATTAATAGTTCTGTTTTGTTAAATGCATCTCATATTTTAAGTTATTATCAGCTCATAAATGGTGGTATCTTGAAGGACCAGTATTCTTGCTATGCATCTTTTTTTCTTCTTTTACTGTCTAATTCCATCATTTTGTCCTCAATGCAACAATGTTTTATCTGTTCTCCAAATACTGAAAAATATTCCAATCTATTTTATCTCAGTTCTAACATATTTAATGAGTACTCCAAAGTAATCAATTTCTAACCTAAATTTACTTTGCAAATCCCTTACTCATACTTTTTTGTGTTAGATTGTCTTTTCATCTTTTATATGGTTAACCAAATTGCCTCTGCCAGAATTTTTTTTTGTCATTTTTGGCTGATTTTGCGCCTTATATCTCACAGACAATCACACAACTTTCCAATTTTAAATAACAGTCATATTCTCTTTCCCCCCTCGATGTTTCAGATTTTGACATAATCAATTAAATTTCTTCATGTAACAGCTATAATATTCTGTATTTAGACTTACTTTCTCCCTACCAAGAAACTATTGAAATCTTTGTCACATAAGAATCTTCTGGTATTCTCCTGCACAAATCCATTGACTTGCATAAGACTGGTCATTCAAATAATTAATAAAAAATAGATTAATTATATCTAATTCATAAAAGCATGAAATAGTTTAGGCCATTTTCCATAACAAAATTAATCCAAAAGATGAAACAATTGAAGCAGCTAATACTTGTACTGAAAATGTTTATTTTTTTTTATTATCTTTAAGTGGTGTTTAGAATACAATTCATCTCCATCAATGTTATCCTTTTCAACATTCTCACCCACCTCTCCCAACTCTCCCCTTCATTCACTTTTCTTAATTTTGTAGGATATAGATTAAAGTATTTTTGCCATTTAACAAAGCAGTTTATGTATACAATGCATCTCAATCTGTGTCATCCCTTTAAAATCTCCTTTCCCTTCTTTGTTTTTCTTAATTTTGTGGTATATGGATGAATTCTTGACTACATTATCCTCACTTACTCCTTCATTTGTTTATCCCTTTCCTTTTGCCTCCATTCATTGGCAAATACCTATTTCTTGGTACTTACTTTTATTGGGCTTTACTAATTTTTTTAATGTGTTATGCAAAATAACACTAGTGGTGATATTTGACATGAACTGTTAGGAAATTAGAAAATATTCAGGGAATATTAAGCTAATTCTTCTGGAAAAATTACAGCAAAACTTAGTGGCATAAGCTATGATTTTATAGAGTCATCATTTGTGTGTCAAGAAATTTTGACTTGTACACTGGCAGTTGGTGCTGTCTTTTGGTATTTAACTATTAAACATTTTTTTTATCAGTCCTGTGACATGAACTCTGGCCTGGGTCCTGTTCCTGACCTATTTAGCACAAGGCAAGTGCTCTACCACTTTAGCCACAGTGCCACTAAAGGTTTTCTGGTGGTAAATTGGAGATAAGACTTTCTTTCCTGAGATGGCTTTGAACGGTGATCCTCAGATCTGTGCCCAGCCTCAGCTCAAACTTTGGCTTGTGAGAAGGTTTATAACATCTTTCTAGATGGGTGTTTTGTGTTTCTAACAGCATGGCTGTATTGTAAATTCACTAAGATGACAGCAATAAAGATGGAGATAGAGGAAGAGTTTGGATTAGTAACAGAGATAGAGGGGATACAAGAGAATGGAGAGAAATTGAACAGAATAAGATAGAGAGTCAATTCTTTTTCTGCAGAGTCAGAAGACATTTTCAGGTCTTATGTCTGCAGAAGACATTTTCAGGTCTTATGTGCCATGTCCTACTGGTTATAGAATTCGTATATTCCTACTTAGAATAAAATAAAAATAACACTTATCTTAATGGTAAGAAAGTTGTCAGATATACAAGAATAGTCTTTGGAAAACATAATCTTTTGTAGTCTGACAGAGTGTTTCAATCATCTGGAATTGTTCAAGCACAGCGTGCAAAAAGCTGTGAAGATGATATAAAGCAAAAGGTCGCACTGATTTCATTTTGCAGGCAATGACCGAATACTAATGAATTTCATGTGGGAGAATAAAAGTATTAGTGTGGTAAAATGGAAGAAATTATTGTGAAAATTATACCTCGAATATGACAAGGGCCACTGTTTCTCTCTGAAGCATGATTAGATTTTACATTGGTTTGTTTTGTCTATACCAATCACAATTTCTTTAAGATGAAGGACCAGCTAACACGGTTTCTCACTGTTTTTAACATTCACTTATTTATATTTGAATCCTTAACACTTATCACAGATGCATTTTATCACAGATCCACTTTCCTTTCCTTGCTCAGCTAGAAGGTAATATCTAGTATAATGGCCTTAAAACTCTATTTCAAATTTTTTGACCAATTTTTGTTGCAATGTTTAAACATGATATATTATCTCTCAATGGGAATTGTAGAATATCTTAATGTAGTGTAAAAGTAGCATAAAATATATGGTTTTTACCAACTTGTTGGAAAAATGGAGGACCCATAATCTGATACCCAGACAGAAATGATATGAAGTGTTGTCTATGTTAGAAATAGCTAGATTACTCTAATGGTCCATCCATACAAATCAATACTCCAAATATAACTTGCTACATGTTTTTTTTCGTTATAAATTTAGGCTTTGTGTCAGTATCTATTTAACTTTTGAACTGTCATTGAGTCTGCTTCTGGTTGATGCGACTCCAGGAGGTTTTGTGTGAACTTCCATGCATTTATAATTTGTTCAATGCTGAACAATTTATGTTTCTACAAGTAAACATCTACCCCATCCTCCTTAAAACATAGATGGTTTTAAACATCTACTCCATCCTCCTTAAAACATAGATGGTTTTAGTGTGTAACATAATTTTAGAACAAAATTTACAGATAAAGTTATCTTTCAGGCTAGTGTAAAATGGCAGAGAGAGCTACATTTTAGTGTAATAACTCATTAGGGTTTTTCTATTATGCCAATCAAGCCATATCTTTTATTTTTTAGTATTTATTTATTTATTTGTTTGTTTGTTTTTGGATCGGCCGTGGGGCTCAAACTCTGTGCCTGGGCGCTGTCCCTGCGCTCTTCAGCTCAAGGCTAGTGCTCTACCACTTGAGCCACAGCACCACTTCCAGTTTTCAAGTGGTTTATTGGAGATAGGAGTCTCAAGGACTTTCCTGCCCGTACTGGCTTTGAACCGCGATCCTCAGATCTCAGCCTCCTGAGTAGCTAGGATTACAGGTGTGAGCCACCAGCGCCCGGCTAAGTATTTATTTTTTTCACAGTTTTTTTTTCTTTTTTCCTTCTATTCCCCCCACCGTTGCCCCCCCCCCCCCCCCGCAGCGCACTCCAAAATTGGAAAGTTCGCTTTTCGACATAACATCTTGTACATATTGTAGTAATGGGTCCACCTATTTAAACAATTTGTTTTTTCCCTTTCCCTCCCCAAATAATACCAATATCATATACAGTGAAAATAAGAGTTATACTGTGAGGGAGAGACATTCAAAGCAACAAAGAAATCATCTTACAAATATGTTAGAAACAATAGCAAGAAAGAACAAACATTTGAGTCCTTATCTTGGGGTTCATTTCATCTAACATCAACTTACCTAACCATTTTTGCTTGTCTCAGACATACACTAGTTATTGCAAATAAGGGAAACCATCGGACTTATGTTTCTTTGGGCCTGACTTACTTCATTAATATATTTTTTTCCAAGTCTTTCAATTTCCTACAAAGGGGGCAATGTCATTCTTTCTGATGGAGACACCCCAGTTAGAATGGCTATAATCAAGAATTCTAATAACAACAGATACTGGAAGCGATGTGGACAGAAGGGAACCCTAGTGTATTGTTGGTGGGAGTGTAAACTTGTTCATCCAATTTGGAAAGCAGTATGGAGATTCCGTAAAAGACTCCACATAGACCTCCCCTATGACTCAGCAATCCCACTTTTGGGCATTTAAACGAATGATCACAAACAAGACCATACTAAAGCTACCAGCACAATTATGTTTATTGCAACATTATTTAGAATAGCTAAGATATGGAACCAACCCAGATGCCCCTCAGTAGATGAATGGATCAAGAAAATGTGGTATATATGTATATAAATATATATATATATATACACACACACACACACACACAATAGAATTCTATGCCTCCATTAGAAAGAATAGCATTGCCCCATTTGTTAGGAAATGGAAAGACTTGTAGTATTTATATATTAAAAAAAAAGATTTCTCATGGCTTGCTTCTGGAATACATTTCTACATCTTTTTCTTTATAATTTGATTTATTTTATTTTTTTGTTCTGAAGTATTTTGCCTTTAATTGATATTCTTTACTTGTTTTCTATGTCTAGAGTAGTCTAAAGTTTATTTAGAAGTATGCTTTTTAATTTCCAGCACAAGGAGGATGCTGTGACTCTTCAATACAATATGTTCAAAGCACTTACTTTTCAAATTTTCAATATTTTGTTGATATTTACTTTGTGATCCAGCATATTGTAAAGTTCTTTTCCTTTGCTTGGAAAGAAAAAATAGTATTCAGGAGTTAACAGTACTATGTTATACAACCCTATTAGCTCATATTTTTTAAAGCATTGACAAAAGTTTCAATATTATAACTAATAGCAATCTGATTTTATTTCAGATCTGCAAGGGATGTTTTGAAGTCTCACTATCATGCCAGATCTGGAAAAAACACTTAAATATTTTGTTAATTATTCGTCAAACATTTTTGTGTGTTATTATTAGGTTGAAAATTACATTAAAAAATCACAGTAATTTACACATAAATTTCTTTTTTATCCCTAACTTTGTAAGGAGTACATTTTGTCACTACAGAGGTAGACAAACATCTTATGGGATGTTTGTGTGTGTGTGTGTGTGTGTGTGTGTGTGTGTGTATGTGTGTGTGTGTGTGTGTGTGTGTGTGTGTGTGTGTGTGTGTGTGTGTGTGTGTGTGCGTGCGTGCATGCGCGCGTGCACCAGTCCTGGGACTTAAATTCAGGGCCTGGGAAATCTCCCTGAGTTATTCTGTTCAGGGCTAGAGATCTACTACTTGAGCCACAGTTCCAAGTCTGACTTTTATGATGCTTAATTGGAGATAAGAATCTCATGTTTTTTCCTGCCTCCGATGGCTTCCAATGGCAATCTTCAAATCTCAGCCTCCTGAATAGTTAGAATTACAGGAGTGTGCCTTCAGTACTGGTGTCAAATAACTCTTTTAAGTGGCTAGACTCACTATGTCTGAATCTGCCTATTTCTTTATTACTGATTCAATTATTAGCTTGTTATCTTTCTTTGTACTTACCAATCTTCTTTCTCATAACATATTGCCTACTTTTAAACCTAAAGTGGTATTAGAGTGAATGGGAACATTTTCTTACTAACCATCCTGTGTGAATGTTTTACAATTTTTTTAACCCATTGAATATACACTACAATAGCTGGGTACCAGTGGCTCACACCTGTAATCCTAGTTACTCAGGAGGCTGAGATATGAGGATCATGGTACAAAGACTGCTCAGGTAGACAATCTATGAGAATCTGACCTCCAATTAACTAACAGAAAACCAGAAGTGGTGCTGTTGCTCAAGTGGTAGAGTGCTTGCCTTGAGCTGAAGAGCTTAAGGACAGTATCTAGACTCAGAGTTCAAGACCCATGACTAAAAAAAACAAAAAAAAAAACAAAACAAAAAACCCTACAATAGTAGTTCTCTTAGATCTCTAAAAGGGAATTTGTTTCATATTTTTTCCATATCATCCTAGATTTTGTAAGGCAATGAAGCACCACTACAGGCAGTAATGCCATTAGCTGACTAAAGGTATTGCTAGTAATGAGTTTCTGGTGTCTCTTCTTAGGTCTAATTAGGTTTGTTTTTATAATATGTTTATTTTCTGATATAGTTTTTATTTTTTAACTTCAAATTTTTATGATCTTTCCAGAACTTTTACTAACTCTAGTTTTACTAGCCATTCATGGCTATCCCAGACAATAATACATAAATCCATTCAAATCCCAGCCTTTGAAAAATAGTGTGTTGACTACTATCCTGGCCTGATAAACATATGGGCCATTTAAGTTTTAAAACCAAGATATTTTCTTGAACCTCATTTTCTCATCATAATCTTCTTTATTTTCCTTAAATTACTTAGCTCACAAAATGCTAACTGGTCCAATTCATCTATATTAAAAATTTGTTGGCAGAACTTTTTATATAATAATTTTTCATTATCCATTCAGTGACCAATCAAAGAAAGGTTGGACAAATGGGATTGCATTAAATTGATATTATTAACTTTCTTTTTGTTTTTCCTGTACAGAATGTCATTGACTATCTTGACCTTTTAAGAAAAACAATTTTCATTAAATCAATTTTCTCAATATAAATTCTTTTTTTAACATAAAATATTTTATTACTTAATAAAATGTCCAAATAACATAGTTTTATACGCATATAACATATGCATATATATACAATATATGTTATGTGTTATAGGCACATGTAATTTTTCTTCTATTTTTATCTTTAATTTTATTATGAAAATACTGTACAGAGGGGTTTCAATTACATGGGCAAGGTAATGAGTATATTTCTTATTCAAGTTTCATTGAATTCCTTTGCTCAGATGTTTCTTTGTTGCTTGCTTAAGGTGTTTTTCTTCATTTAATAATATGTTACTTCATTTAATAATTACTGATTTTAGAAACATTCATTTTGAGTTACAATTTCATTCTCAGGATGCTGTTAATTACATATTTCAAGTCTGAATAATTTTATATTGATGTTGATGAAATGTTTTGAACATTCGATGATACTTTAGTCTTTCTTGTATTAGCTTAGTTTAATATCATGTCAACTGAAAAGTATGTTATATTATCTGTATACTTTGTTATTTAGATTTATGAGAGAATCTGGTCTAATGTGGTAAATGAGCCATGTGACCTCCAGAAGAATGTATATTCTGTTAGCTGTTTGTTATAATATTAATTATATATCAAGTAGATCAAGTTTATTGACAGTGCTGTCAGGTTAACTATTTTTTATGGATTTCCTGTATCTTTATGGATTTCCTGACTGCTAGATTTGTCAATTAAACAAATAAAAAAGAACATTGTAGTTCCTAACTGAAACGGTAGACTTTTCTGTTTTTATTTCCATCATTTTTCTATCCATCATTGGGCATTATTTAGTTGTCTCTTGTTAGTTCATACCAATTCATGATATACAATTTTTGAGATTTTATGTATTTATATAGATGTACTGTGTCTTTGTCCTATATAATTGGTACGGCTACAAATTTAACATTTCCTAAACTATCTATCTATCTATCTATCTATCTATCTATCTATCTATCTATCTATCTATCTATCTGTCTGTCTGTCTGTCTGTCTGTCTGTCTGTCTGTCTGTCTGTCTGTCTATCTATCTATCTATCTATCTATCTATCTATCATCTATCTATCATCTATCTATTGGGCTGAGTGTATGCATGTATTTATGCTTGCTTTCTTTTCACTACTAAAGATAAAATGTATATTTCTGAATCTTTTTCCATTCCAGCTAGCTGTTTCTTTAATATTGGTACATTGTAAAAAACATGGTTGGATTTTTTCACAATTCTTTCTGACAACCTCTATCTTTCTGTTGGTATAGTTTTATTCTACCCTTATTTAAATGGTTACTAACATGAATGAATGAATATTTTTATACTCCTGTGTTTTTAAGATATTTTCTATGTTTTCTACTCATTGTCTTCTCTGTATTAATTGGGAATTTCTATTCTTCATTCTACCTTCTCTTTTATTATATCTATTATATTGTCTAAAACATCCATTATTACTTGAGTGTCCAATCAATAGTCTTGATTAATCTTTTATTTAGTTAAATATCATTACTCTGTAGTGCTTTCTAGGAAATATAAGCACATTATAATATAATGTCTACAAATTTCTCCCTTTTAAGTCAAACATCTTAATATTTTTATGTTTGAAATTATTATATATTAGACAAAGTAAGAATAAAAACAATCAAATACACTACTGTACCTTCATAAATTCCTTCTCTCAAATTCTTCCATTACTTATATAGATTTACACTCCTGACAAATATATTTCCACTGACAAAAGAATTTTATCTAGAAGAAATGTGAATTTCTTGACTCATTTCTTTATCTTCAAAACCAAAATTCTTCAATCACTCCATATGTAATTAGATACACTTCTCTCAATAGAGAATTGTTCTTTGCCATCAGGTACTCTTATGTTGAAACTGAGTCACATTTCTAAAATACATTTTGCCACTGAAAATAATGCATTGACCAAAACCAGAAATTATAGTCATGTGGTCCCATTGTTACATTATTTACGCATAATTTATCATTAGATCATAATGAATTTGAAATAATCCTTGCCAAAAAGTTAAATCAATACCATGTTGCTTTTCTTAGCTGATTCACAAAGATTAGTCATCACCACACAGTTAAAATGGTTTAGTCAGCCACATGCTGGTAGCTCACACCTGTAATCCTAGCTACTAAAGACGATGAGATCTAACGATTACAGTTCAAAGCCAGCCTGGACAAGGAAGTTTGTTAGACTTTGTTAGACACTCTTGTGTCCAAGTACTCACCAGAAAAGCAGAAGTGGAGTTGTGACTCAAGTGGTAGAACAGTAACCTTAAAAGCAAAAAGAGTCAGGGACAGTGCTCAGACCCAAAGTTCAAGCCTCATGAGATTAAAAAAAAATGGTTTAGACAAGGGGGTTTTGAAAGCATTTTACACATAAAAATTTACATGCAAGACATTTGCCAAATAATTTCCTATCCACCAGTAAGAGGAACCAACTAACATGTACTTCTCATTTAATATCGTGGGATGATTCAATATTTTAAAGAAATTATTCAGTAAAAAGCTCCTATATTGTAAATTAGTTTCAGAACTCTGAAAGTGTGAGCAATTAGGTTATACATTAAACAAAACTCATATGTTGTTATAACAAAGTATACTGAAGGAGATTGAATGTGAACATGGTAAAAATAAGTAAACTAAGTTCAAGAGATTTCTTTAATATTACACATTAGAGATGTATGACAGCTCTGTATATGGGGTGAAGATTTAATGAGAAGATTAAATTGTCAGTTAGGATAAAATAACTGATTTTAAACTTGTAGATCAAAGAGAAAATTTCTTTCATAAGAAACTTTCTAACCCAGCCAATTATAACAATCAATATTTCAAGCCAAAGCCCCCTCACATATATTATAAAACAGGTTCTGTTCATCAATTGCCATTACAGTATTGACAACAGGTAATTTATTACCAACTTGCAAAATTTTTATAGTCATTTCACATGAATTTACAAATTTAAACTCAGAATGCTGAACTAACTTCATTAAATGTAAGCCAAGAGAATAGGTGTAATCATTAAAGTGTACTTAAAATTTTTTGAACAGCATGTCAGAAAGAGATACCACAATAGTTACCTTGATGTGTTCTCAGATATAAGATCTCTGCCATCAGTATATAAAATATGAAGGTTGCAGCTGTATTACCTTTTCAACAAATTCAGTGGCCATGGTCATAGGACTGATCATATAAACAAATGTAATTGGATTACTAGCCTGTTCGTAGCTAGAGAGTGGGCAGAACAATATAAGTGCCATCTGGATATAGTACCAAAAAAATTCCTTTATTAACAACTTCCAACCTTGTTTTTGCTGGTTAATTGGAATGAGAGTGTTAGGACTTTTCCTTGGACTGGCTTCACTTTGTGACCCTTTAGATATTAGACTCCTAAATAGGTATGAAGGCACCTGAACCTGGCTAGTTTCTTTTATATTCCACCAATACAAATGTATCCATTTATGGTACATAATGTGATGTTTCAATACATTATAAAATTATCAAAAGAGACAAATCATGAGATTTGCTTCATCAATATTTATTATTTCTTTGTAGTTGTGAACTGAAATATGCAAACTTTATTAAATAAAGCCAATTGTATACAGAATAACACCAGGATTTATTCCTTAGATGAAACTTTATTTTTTTTCATTGTGCAATTTATTTATTTCTTTTTTTTTCTGCCTCAACTCTCTATCACCTCTGGAAACTACTCCTCTGTTCTCCTTCAGTGACTTCTCTATTTTAAATTTTAGCCAAACAGTGACTGAAAGATAAACAGTGTATGCTAAGGGAATGCTGTAATATTTCTGAGGTTAAAAAAAATGTACAACAAAGCTTGGCTTGTGAAACTTAACCCCTTAACCATGTTCTCTCCTTCTTCTTCTAGCTTTCCACTTTTGGTTCTCTTCTAATAAAATATAATTTGGATAAAAAAGACAAAGAATAAGTTAGAATTAATTGGAAAAAAATGTATTAGAAGTTGTAGAAGAAAAAATCCAATAAGAGCATTTACAAAGGAATATATTCAAATAAAACTTGAGGAGGGCAAGGGAACTACTAGGAATGACAGAGGTTATACAACTCAATTACATGAAGGATCCCACACACTAGAAATCAAAATTTGAACCAAGAGGGCAAGCCTTTTATATTAGGAACAGCTTCATGTCTCACATTAGTATTCTTGAAATAACATAACCCTCATTTATGTTGTTATGGGTTTGGAAAATTTCCTTAATTTGCTGTGTTTTTTACTGTGATAAATTCATTTTTATGGATTTTTAAAGGATGAACATATTTAAAGTTATGCAATGCCAAAAAAATAATTTACTAGTAACAAATTTTGTATGACTTAGATATGGAGTTGATGTTACATGTGGCTCTAAGAATTTATTTCTTTGTTAGAAGCCTCTTACAAATTTGTGTGTACATGCACCTTGTTATGAATTGGCAGATAAATTAGATACAGAACTGTGCTGCTAAATAAAGTCACTATCCCATTAAACATTGAAAAATACAAAATATGTTAACATGATTTGGGTAACAAAAGTACTACAACTTAAAATTTATTCAATTAAAATTGGAAGCTAAGATATGTGATACATAAATATTGAAAGCTCAGTTTTAAATTTTCATGAACTTTAGTGCATTTGGATTTAATAAACAAAAGCATAGATATCTCTTACCCCAATCCTTGGATACTTAAAAACAAAACCTTAGATACTTAAACACAATGACCTTTGTAAACACTTCATAAATCTCAAAAATGAAAGTGCCCTGAATAATTTACAAATAGTATTAGAAAACAGTGTACAAAGAACAATACTAGTTCACCACAATGCGGTTTTATAGAGGAAATTACTTCAGTTTCTATGTACGTATTCATCTGATTTTAAGATGAATACACAATAACTATTATGAATATATCAAAACACAAAAGAACAATAATTTCCTTTCCAAATTTTTACAGTGTTCACCATGTTAAATTAGCATAGAAAAGGAACATCTAATCATGAATGTTTTGAATGTACTTGTAGGTAAAGGAAAACAAAGACATGAGAGAGAATTTATGCTTATGCATTTATTTTCATGTTTAAATAAAGTTAAGAAAGTTTTGAATTTAGATCTTACTGCCCCCTCAAATCCAAGTAGTAAAGGCTTTTCCCCAAAGTGGTACTACCAAAGTGGTACTATTGGGGGAATGATGGCACCTGGCAGAGGTGAACTCCAATGGGAAGTATATAGGTGATTGGCAGCATGTTCTGCAGAGGATAGTGTGACCGCAGCTCCTGCCTCTGACTCACCTGCACTCTATGGGAAGAGCAGCATCACTCTGCCAGACACTTCTGTGTTATGCTGCACTTCCACAGGTCCAAAATAACAAATCAAGTGACAGAAGACTGCAGCCTCCAAATGCTAATCCAATTTTTTTGGTCACTTTACAAAAAGTTGCTTGGTTCAGACAATATTTTAGATTAACAAAAATTTTCCTTATAAAAGAATTTACAGATTAAGCAGTTTGAATATATGGGTCCACAATATCCAATTACCTATGTGAATTTATTAGCTTACAGTATTTTAGGTAATGTCTAAAATGCGAAATACTTTAAAGGGAATGTATCAAATTAGGAATCCATAATGAAAATGGAAAATGCTGGATGACTAAGCTTGTTACAAGCTATATATATATATATATATATATATATATATATATATATATATATATATATATACATATACAAATATATGTATATACACATATGTGTGTATATATGCATATATACACATGTATATACATGTATATATAGTGAATGCATATATATGTAGTGTAAGTTTATCATTCACTGTGTCAAACATAAAACTATTGTGATTTTTGACATAATTTAACATAAAACTTGCAATTCTTGATGTAAAATTAGCATACTATAAAACCATAAAATACAAAGTTGCATAAAATAATTAAAACCTCATGAATGAGACAATGACATTCTCTTATCATTTTTTGTTGGTTCTTTTTTTTTGCCAGTCCTGGGACTTGAACTTGGGGCCTGGGCAATGTCCCCAAGCTTCTTTTTACTTAAGACTAGCATTCTACAACTTGAGCCACAGAATCACTTCTCGCATTATCTGTTTCTGTTGTACTGAGGAATTGAACCCAGGGATTCATGCATGCTAAGCAATTTCTCTACCACTAAACCACATTCCCAGCCCAGCAATGTCATTCTTTCTGATGGAAGCATAGAATTCCATTTTGTATATATACCACTTTTTTTGATCCATTCATCTACTGAGGAACATCTGGGTTGATTCCATATCTTTACTATGGTAAATAATGCTGCAATGAACATGGTTGAGTTGCTAGCTTTAGTGTGGCCTTGCCTAGGAGTGGGATTGCTAGGTCATAGGAAAGTCTATGTTTAGTCTTTTGAGGAACATCCATACTGTTTTCTTGAGTGGTTGCACTAGTTAGCATTCCCACCAACAGTGTAGTAGCAGTCCCTTTTGCCTACATCCCTGCCAGCATCTGTTATTATTTGCTTTCTGCATAATGGCTATTCTAACTGGGGTGAGGTGGAATCTGAATGTAGTCTTTATTTTCATTTATTTTAGAGCTAAAGATGTTGAACATTTGTTCATATGTCTATTGGATATTCTTATTTTCCTCTCCAGAGAAGTTTCTTTTTAATTCATTTAATGTCTAGCATATACTTAGCAGAGGCTCATGATGACTCATTAGTGCTGATGCTTATTGAAATGAACTCCAAGTAATGGAAACAAGAGATATTTTTATTATACTCTTTGCAGTAATTTCTTTTATCTGTCTTTCTTGTGTTTCCTTTGGTTTAGTTTCTGTTGTCACTGTTTTGTATTTCTGTACCCTTTATTCTTTATATAAGTATATCTGGTTTGCAGAAGCAAAGGTATCACAGGAATGATTAGACAAAGTATGAATCAATTCAACAGTGATAACTCACTAGACACTATATTGGAAATGAACTTTACAACTTGGAGGTGGGAATTCAAGGTTGAAGTGGGAAAAAATGAGGGTAACACTGTTCAAGAAGAAATATACTCATTACCTTACTTATGTAACTGTAACCCCTCTGTAATCACCTTTACAATAAAATTTAAATAAAAAATAATTAAAACTTTAAATTAATATTTTTTTTGGGTCCGGTCGTGGGGCCTGAACTCTGGGCCTGGGCACTGTCCCTCAGCTCTTCAGCTCAAGGCTAGTGCTCTACTACTTGAGCCACAGTGCCACTGCCGGCTTTTTTCTTTTTGCTTATGTGGTGCTGAGGAATCGAACCCAGGTTTTTATGCATGCAAGGCAAGCACTCTAATACTGATCCACCTTCCCAGCCCTAAATTGGTATTTTTTAAAAGGAAGTAAAAGGATTGATAGAAAGATATCGTTCCACCTCAATGAGCTTATTCTGTATTAGCTTTGTGAGCAACTAGACTTAATTTTAATGATAATTTCACAAATAATATCAAGTTATTGTCTGTATTTCATATATCCATTTTTATTAAATATATATTTCTATTTTAAAAGTAAACAAGTTTTGATGTAAAAATAGCTGGTAAATTATATAATATATTCTCAAGTGATATTTCTTAATTAGAAAGTTGACTCATATGACATCTATGCTTGTTGAATTTGAATCATAAGTATGTTATTAAGTTCATTAACATTTAGGATGTTTACAATTACAGTTCTTAGAAAATAATTTTGTCGGGGCTGGGAAGGTGGCTCAGTGGTAGAGTGCTTGCCTTGCATGCATGAGGCCCTGGGTTCGATAAGCGGAAAAAAGCTGGAAGTGGCGCTGTGGCTCAAGTGGTAGAGCGCTAGCCTTGAGCTGAAGAGCTGAGGGACAGTGCTCAGGCCCAGAGTTCGGGCCCCAGGACTGGCAAAAAAAAAAAAAAAAGAAGATAATTTTGTCTCTCTTTAGGAGGAAACATTTTGAATTCTTTTAACTCATAGATAGGTAAGTAGATAGATAGATAGATAGATAGATAGATAGATAGATAGATAGATAGATAGATAGATAGATAGTTAGATAGATAGACCAGAGAGACTACTTGTTGATTTTCTTTTTGCTCTTTTGCTTTATTGTTTTTTTCTTTAGATTACACTGAAGAAAAAACATTTGGCCTTGTGTAATATAGTAAGTGCTCTACAATAAGATACATTTCCAGGCTAAGTGTATTATGAAAATAGTCTTATAATTCAAGTTGAAGGAAGGAGTATTATAAATTCTAGGCTAGCCTAGACTACATAGTTTGAACTTTTTTCCAAAAAAAAGCAAATAAATAAAATCCCACATATAATTAAAATTCTAAGTTGGTAAAATTTTGATGTTTGTCTCTTTCAAGCCTCATGACCTAGTTGAACTAAGTGGGTAATAAATTGTACACATTTGAAGAAAATTATACATTTTTTATATATCCCTGAAATACAGTCTTTGTGTGCTATTTTCCCAAAATTCTTTCAGATACTACTCCCCACATACAGACTGTACACTCCCAAATTTTAATCTAAACTGATTAAAGTACTTATTTTTAGAGAATGAGTATATTATTTTCATCATTATGTTATTCCCACATTCTGCTTATTATAGGCTTTTTTTGAGGGGGGGATCCGGTCGTGGGGCCTGAACTCTGGGCCTGGGCGCTGTCCCTCAGCTCTTCAGCTCAAGGCTAGCGCTCTACCACTTGAGCCACAGTGCCACTTCCGGCTTTTTCCTTTTTGCTTATGTGGTGCTGAGGAATCAACCCAGGGCCTCAAACATGCAAAGCAAGCTCTATACCACTGAGCCACGTTCCCAGCCCTAGTATAGGCTTCTTAAAAACAAAATCCTCCGATACCACAAATCAAGGTTACATTTGCCCATATTATTGTGTCAATTTACAATCCAACCAAATTCTCCACTCTCTCCATTCTCTAGAATACTATCCTATCCTGTCTCTCAACTTTCACTCAGTTCCTCTTCAATTCTTTCCTTGTCTTAACCAGGTTATCCAGGATTACACAACACTATGTATCTATCTGAAGCAGAATATTTTCCATCCAACTCTTATTCCTTAGCTTAAGGAAAAAGACCCTTGTGATGTATGCCATCCTCTCCACTTCCTTTTTAGTTCAGAAGCTGGAGTAGTTTCAGGAGATTACTGTTGTGTTTCATAAGTAAGCCATTAGGTTTCTAATCAGGTTCATTGACTGAATTTCAATCATAGTCTCCCTTTCTGAATAGCTAAACCTTTAGTTTGATGTCTTTTGGTCATTATTTTGTTTCTTCACATCTATTAGTCAATCTTAAGTGATTTATGATTTTAGGTGTTCTATCCAGCATTTGCATGTGTTACTGAGAAATTCTCTACCAAACAATCTACATCTTTTCCCTCCATTATTCCTCATTTATATTACAGTAGGAATGTATTGGATATTTGATTATTGGTATCTAAATTATATACAGTAGGCGAAGGTTCAACTACTACCATCTTTTTGCATCTCACTTTGTTTTTGCTGGTCATTTCTATGTACCACACGGAAATTTTGATGATTCATTTTTATTGTAACTCCTAATATATTTTCCTTTATATTAACACTCCCCTTTTCTTCTTTCCAACTGGTTTCCTCAATCACAAAAAAAGTTATATAAAATAGTAAAATCAAAACAAATATTCAGTGTTATATTAAAACTTTCACTATCACACACCTGAAAAAGGCATAAACATAGTTTACCAGTAAAACACTAAAAATTATCAAACAAAATAAAATGTAAGCCATGATTTCATTTAGTCTCTAAAGTCAGTTGAAACAAATCTAAGATTAATACAGTTTAACATAAGATTATGATTTTAATGCTTAACTTCATTGTTGACATGTTGATAATTCCTTATTTTTTCTGTTTATATCAGAATTACATTTAATTCTGTTCTTCATGTTAATGTAAATCAGCTTGCAATAAATATTTAGAAAAAATTCTGTGAGTGGAAAATACCTACAAGTTTTCAAATAACAATTACAATTGTAATTAATCATTTATATTTGATTTATAACTTTTACTTTACAAATTCTACATAAGTTTTATTTTCTCATGATTTTCCTTAACTAAATGGATAAATAAGTCATGACTTTGTTAAAAATGGACATCTTAATTTGTATGAGTTTTCTGGGGACCAGGTCCTGTATTAGCTTTGCAAAGGTTAATTTTTTAATACTTATGTTCTTATTCTATTTTAAACATCTAATATAATCAGCAGATAACTCAGAATCTTATTTTTGTACATTCTTTATTGTTAAAATCTTGTACAGAGGGGTTACAATTACATGAGCAAGGTAATGAGTACATTTCCTGTTGAAATTGTTGTCTCCGCCTTTGTTTTCCCCCTACCATCCTTTCCCTCCCACCTATACAACTACCCTCTCTAGACACCCGCCCCACCTTCTCCCTGTCCCCCCTTCCCCTGGCAAAGTTGTAAAGTTTGTTTTCAACATAGTGTTCTGTACATCTCATTGTTACACTGGGTCAACCTGTAACCTTATTTAAGAATTTTGTTTTTTCCCTTCGCCTCCACAAATTAGAGATATGTATATACAAAATGCAGGTTACCGACATCAAATACAGTGAAAACAGGGCTTATACCGTGGGGGATGAACGTACAAAGCAACAGAAAAAAATCACATCATACATTATAAATATGTTAGAAACAAGACCAACCTATCAATATTCCAACCTCATTCTTCAATGAAATAGAAGAAGCAATCCAAAAATTCATACAGAACATTAAAAACTCGAATAGCAAAAACTATCCTTATCAGAAAGAATAGTGCTGAAGTAATATCAATACCAAATTTCCAACTCTACTACAAGGCCATAGTAATGAAAACAGCTTTGTACTCGTACAAGAACAGACCTGAGGACGGGACTAGAACTGAAGACCCAGATGTGAACCCACAGACCTATAGCCACCTAATCTTCGATGAGGGAGTTAAAAAATATAGAATGGAAGAAAGACAGCCTCTTCAGTAAATGGGGCTGGCAAAACTGGTTAATCACTTGCAGAAAACTAAAGCTAGATCCTTATATATCACCCTGTACCAGAATCAACTCCAAATAGATCAAAGACCTCGGAGTCAAAGCAGACACGCAAAAAACATGCAAGAAAGAATAGGAAAAACCCTAGGTCTCCTTGGCACAGGCAGAAATTTTCTTATCCAGAAACACAGAATCTTATTTTTAAAGGTACTTTCATTTCACATTTATGTACAATTACTACCCATCTCTCTCTTATCATAAGTGACCTCGTCATTCTGTTCTTGTCACAAAAAAGCTAGTACAAACTTTGCAATATAGATCCTTTTCAAAATTAATTTCCAGGAAATCTTTTCAACATGGACTCAGGACTCCCGAAAGACCACCAGAGACCACGACCAATGCAAACAGCAAAAGAGGGTTTTTGTTTGTTTGTTTGCTTTTGTTTTTAATGGATAGCAAATGGCTACTTTTTTTTTTAATTGTGAGACTACCGTACAGAGGAGTTCCAATTACATGTCCCTCCCCCACGGTATAACCCCAGCTTTCACTGTATTTGATGTTGGTATAATTTGTGGAGGAGAAGGGCAAAAACAAATCGTTAAACTAGGGATACAGGTGGACCCATTGCAACAATGAGATGTACTAGTGGTTATGTCAAACACGAACTTTACAACTTTGGTGGAGGTAGGGGGGAGGATCAGATGGGGGAGATAGGGGGAGTATGGGAAGGGATGGGAAGGGGAAACAAAAGAAGTTGCTTATTTGCAAGCTGGAGCTTGGTCCTCCGCACCCGGTAACTCGTGATGCTAAGAGGCCCCAGCACAAAATTAGCACAGCTTTTATAACATTTAACAAACAAGTTACATGACAAGTTACACAAGCAGTTACATGATTGGTTAACATTTATAAAAATTGCATAGTCATTTTTTTATTGGCCCATGTATCGAGGTTTGAGTCCACTCTAACCGCGCTGCCCTTTTTCTGAACTATTGGTCCACTTTGATGGTTCGATGGTTGCAAAACCGTTATGTTCTGTTCCTAAAACACTTGGGCAATTGTTCTGTTTCTTAAGGGTGGGCAGGGTTGGCAACTGAGAATTGTTTTTTTTTCCTCTCTCTCTCTCTCTTGAGAGCCTAGCACAAGATGGTGGGTTTAATCTCAACTTGGAGTTACTTTGGCTCTTCATTTCCACCTAGTATCTAAACTCCTATATTAAATTTATTTGCAAAATTCTTAAACTTAGAATGTACTTTTCAGTGAACTATTTGAAAAGTGGTTTTTATGAGCTTGGTTTGTCTTTGTGATGTTGCCTGGTGTATAACTGAAATATAAAGACTTGAATGTATTAAGATGTGTCAAATTTAGACTACAATCATCTGTGACAAAGTCACAAAAATCGACTCAGCTAGTATCTCCCAAAGATTTTCTGTGATTCTTGTTTTTTGGTGTCTTTGTGTTATAACATTCAACATGATATTTATCCTTTTGATAAATTCCAAAGGACCAATAACTCATAATCATAGGTGCTATATTCTACTTCTTAAATACTATTGTCTTTGGTACTTTTATATAACAAAATTGCAATTTTATTTATTCTCATTTGCTACTTAATTTGTCTGACTTTTTTCTCTTCTTTTATCTTTCAAGTCTCTACTATTTGGGAATTATTGCAAGCTGTTGTTTGTTCCCTGCTCTGTCTAACCTTTCTCTCTGCCGGACAAGAATTTTGCCTATGAAGTCCAGATTTAAATAAACACACACACACACACACACACACACACACACACACACACACACACACACACACACACACACACACACAGAGAGAGAGAGAGAGAGAGAGAGAGAGAGAGAGAGAGAGAAATACACACAGAAATTACATGAGGTTCAAATTAACCTATACAACTCTATGTGATATTAACAGTTCAAATTAACCTATACAACTCTATGTGATATTAACAGTTCTATATTTCATTGGTTTCTGAAATTATATTTGAATTCAGATGATTTCATTATCTGAAGACAATAGGTATACTTCATTAAAGATCAAATGTCTACAGAGCCATTTACCTGAGGCACAGGTAACCATTATGATTTCTGATTTTGCGGGTTTTTTTTTTTTTGTCAGTCGTGGGGCTTGAACTCTGGGCTTGGGCACTATCTCTCAGCTCTTCAGCTCAAGGCCAGCACTCTACCACTTGAGATACAGCGCCACTTCCAGCTTTCTAGTGATTTATTGGAGATAAGTGTCTCACGGACTTTCCTGCCTGGGCTGGCTTTGAACTGCGATCCTCAGATCTCAGCCTCCTGAGTTGCTAGGGTTATAGGCGTGAACCACCGGCGCCTGGCTGATTTCTGTTTTTTTTTTTTTATTATTGTGAAAATACTGTGCAGAGGGGTTACAATTACATGGGCAAGATAATGAGTGTGTTTCTTATCAAGCATTGTAGCCTCCTCCTTTGATTTCTGTTTTTGTAACTAGTAATTTCCTGTGTCTAGTGGTGATTACAGTAGTACTTCTTCTCCCACTGTTCTCTACCAAAACTTATATTTTCTTCCTCTATCCTTCCATTCCTTCCTTCCTTTCTTTTTCCCTCTCTGTCTGCTTGTCTTTCTTCCTTTCTTCCTTCCTCCCTCCCCCCACTCTCTCTCTCTCTCTTGCTTGCTTTCCTTCTTTCCTTCATTCTTTCTCTTTCTTGCTTTCTTGCCTTCTTGCTTTCTTTCTCCTTTCCTTAATCTTGGCATTTGCAACTGATTATATTTTGGTGGGGAGAAAGGGAATGAAGAAATATTTCTGAACCACTTCCTAACAACACACATATTTCACTTGTTCTGAAAAAGTTCTTCTAATGATTATTCTAATTATAGTTCGTATTTCTTCATCTTATTACGTACTACATAGCATTTATTGTTATGAAGCTTATTTTTCATTTATTTTATTGCATGTTTTAACCTTTGAATGTGCCTGTATTTATCATATTTCTTAGGACACACAAATCGAAAACAGGCAATCTTCACTTGATTTATTATTTTTTTACATTTTATATTCCCTTTTAACACTAATTTTTAGATAGGATGCCCTATTTGTGCTGAGCCCTACCCAAAGTCAGTTTTTGTGCTTCTAACAAGATTGAGAGGATTTATGCAATATTGCTGAAGCCATTCTGAAATGACTTCATGTGGCTCATCACCAAACTCAAATACAGTTTCTTTCTTTTATCATGTGGCAGAATGCAACTCATATTTTATTTAAGAACCACCAGTCTCTGTGTTGTAAGTCGGAATTCTTTAGTTTTCACACAAGAATGACTTAGATTTCATGCAAGATTGTCTTTTTATGCCAGTTTCATACATCACTCAGCCTGAGATACTATTAGTTACATCAGATGACAAAGCAGTCATAAATGTTGGAACATCCTAGTTTGAAGGCTGAATGGTAATAACCAGGGCAGGGGGGAGATGCTGAGAACACATTGGTTACAGACTCAAAAATTTCACTCATTTAAAAGAAATAATTCAGGTCTACTTTGCAGTATGATTATTATCAGAAATAAAATATTTTTGTCAGTCATGGGGCTTGAACTCTGGGACTGGGTGCTGTCCCTCAGCTTTTCAGCTCAAGGCAAGCGCTCTACCAATTGAGCCACAGAGACAATTTCAGTTTCCTGGTGGTTAATTGGAGATGAGTGTCACACAGATTTTTCTGCCCAAGCTGGCTTTGAACCGCGATGCTCAGATCTCAGTCTCCTAAGTAGCTAGGATTACAGGCCTGAGCCACTGGTGCCCAGCTTAAAGTATTTTGTATATGAAATATGCTCATATAAGGTTTTAAATGAAAACAAATGAGGTAATTATTTATTTGATTTAGTAATTACAAATTTTAAAATATATTAAAACTTTTTTAAGTATTAAAACTATGTTATGAAAGCATTATATATTTTATACATATTTAATACATATGTACTCTCTATATAAGGGAAAGATCAGTCTTCACCTCTTTTGGTTACTTTCTTGAAGAAAATAGGTTTTATTCTGAGCAGAACAAATCTATGTTCTCTTCAATGCCCTTGTCATAGATAATACTTGTGGTGCTGTGCAAAGCACCCTCTAATTCTCCTTCAGCCACTGTTTTGCTTACACTTTCATTGCTGTACATGTACAGCTTGGTAGATAAAAATAAATTTAGGTAAAGCAGACCCTCTTAGCAGTTTCCTTTTTTGGGTTTTCTTAGAAAAGAAATGCCATTTTTTTCTTAAGAAGATCAAGATTTTGTTGTTGTTGTACTGAAAAAAATGTATTTTACAGGCCTCCATAGATTACAGTTAAAATGAAAATGTTTTGTACTGTTATCTGGAACACTGTGTCATTTCCCCAAAAGCCCCAATTTTTAAGTTGATTCTTTCTTCCTGTTTTCAAATGTCAAAATTCCAATGCATAATACAGGATTAAAAGCAATCTAGCTGGCTAAACACAGAATACTTTCCCTGGATTACTTGATATAGGAATGAATTAAATTGTAATATTAATCAGTATAGTTAACCCAAATCAGATTTTTGTATATCAGAAGATAGAGTAAATAAAAGTACTTCAAGCCCCACAATCGACCAAAAAAATACTTAATTGCCCTATTAAACAATCTTTAGTTGTGAAGCAGTTTTTTTTTGTAATTCGGCGTGACTGCTATTCAGTTTTATTTATAGGCATTTTTTTAATTGTGAAAATATCTTACAGAGGGGTTACAATTACATGGGCAAGGTAATGAGCACATTCCTTATCAAGCATTGTTGCCTCCTCCTTTTTTCCCCTTACCATCCCTTCCCATCTCCTCCCCTCCCCAAGCCTCTCCTCCCCTCCTACCCCGCTCCCCTCGCTAAAGTTGTAAAGTTCGTTTTTCAACATAACGTCTTGTATATCTCATTGTTGTAATGGGTCCACCTGTATTCCTATTTAAACAATTTGTTTTTTCCCTTCTCCTTCACAAATTATATCAACATCAAATACAGTGAAAACAGGAGTTATACTGTGGAGGAAGGACATACAAAGCAACAAAGAAACCATCTTATAAATATGTTAGAAACAACAGTAAGAAAGAAAAAAAAATTGAGTCCTTATCTTGAGGTTCATTTTGCCTAACATCAACTTATCTGACTGTTTCTGCTTGTCTCAGACATATACTAGTTATTGCAAATAATGGAAACCATGGGACCTATGCTTCTTTGGTGAAGCATTTTTTGATAAGCCAGAACTTAAGGTTTGGATGACTAACCTAATAGCAAACATTACAATTTGGTTTATAGTTTGTTTTATATTATTAATTTGATTTACATTCAGCCAGAAAACTTGTCTTCAAGTCAACAATTAGGTTGTATTTACATAGTTTATTTAGTGATAGTTGTTTAAAATAATTTTTAATATTGCATTGTGAAAAAGTGGCAAACATTTCCATTGGAAGCTAATGTTAGTCTTCAATTTGTAGATTTTTTGCATCTACACTCTTCTTAGTGTTCATGCAGATAAACCTACTTTTTGTTATTTAGAAAATAACTAAACTATTCATAGAGTTTATTCAAACCTTTCAAACATGACCATAATCAATATTACTGTAAAGTTCAATGCCTTTGCATGTACATTTGGTGTTGATCTGTGTTTCTGGAAATCAGTCATATTCTGCTAGAAATCTAAGATAATATTGCTTACATGGAAATACAGGAAAAATTGTAGGTAACTATGTAGCCTCCCTTTATCTGTACAGAAAAAAATTAATAAATCAACCAAAACTAGTTCAGTATAGTTTTCCCAATACAAATGGGAAAAAAGATAGTAATCAAACAACTTGAGACATACTTCAATTTCAATCAATTTGCACAATTTATGTGTCTCCAATTTAGCTTGAATTGAATTTGTTGAATTTTCTTCCTTTTTTTCCATTGTATAAAAACCCATAGGTATCAGCAGTTACAATGAAAATAATAGACACTAGCTACAGATTTATTTTGAAAACATTTAAGATTTATGTTTTACATTTCTTTAAACAAAATAATGTTTTTCATGTATACATTTTTAATATTTATACATAGATAGGCTTTCATTGCCAAACATTTCAACAAACCTATTTTCTATAAAGTTTTTTGCTAACATATTTCAATTTTAGCAAACAATTTTTGTGTTAGAATTTCTACGTTGTTTGTATTACAAGCAAATCAATAAGCTTAGTCGGATCTCACAAGAGACTCATATTATTGTATAAATCTGCAAGAACAGGTTAGTTTATCAGAATTATAAAGAAGCAATGAAGAAGTACAATTAGACAAGGTGAAGATAATCATTCAACAAAATCTAGAAATAGAGAAAGCTAAAAAGTATAATAGAAGAGAAAACTTCATGCATCTGCAAAGCAAAGAAAGTTTATACCTACACACAGACACAGACACAGACACACACACACACACACAAACAAACACACATACTCTACACACATATACCCAAATATATTTGTATACACATCTAAATGAATTTTGTATTTATTCATTTTTATTCTTCCAGGAGCTACACTGAAAAGATGAAAAGTAAGAAGAAAACATGATTATTAATATTAATACTTTTAAAAGATAATATATTTTACACTGAAAATGATGTTAAGCTTTTTGAGCTCGACGCAGGATTTTTGCTGTCTGGTTAAGTATTTTAAACTTACTATTTACCACAGTGTGGAGAATAGCTCAGATAAGAGCAGGTTGAGATAAGAAAGTGGAAAGATGGCTGTTCTGAATGAGAGTCTTAGTGAAAAGTGAGGAGGATAGTTAGGGTATGAAAATTAACTTCAACTTTATCCTGACAGCAGAGACACAAAAAGTTAGGAGGGTTTTGGCTTACTAAATAGCACATTATTTCAGTTGTGTGATGTAAATCCACATTCAATAGACACTACTTAACCACTGGAGGAAAATCTAGATATAGCTAGTGAAAATGTATTTCCCAATAAGCTTTGCAAAAATGACTTCATCAATATATATATATAATATTAACAAATAATTTATCATTAAAGAGGTAATATACAGAGGGTATATTATATTAGTCAGGTAATGTGTACATTTCTTTTTGTACAATGACTTCTGCAATATATCAATTACCAATAATAAATATTTGCTTACTAGTTTAAAAAGTGACCTTAAAATTTATTGACTTTAACTAAAAGCAGATATCTAAATAAATTGAATTGCATATGAAATAAACTTTTATTTTTCCTATCCTGTTCCATTTGTCTCTTCCCAAAATACTAGGACAGGCCAAATTCTCTTTTGCAAAAGTGATTGTGGGTTGGAATCCATAGCATTATTAAAGTTATTCTTAATTCAAAATTCCCATTTGCTTAACCGTACAATAGACTGCTTGTTTGAAGGAGAATAATTACTCTTTTTTACATGTTAATTTAACATTTGTTGTAATAATTCATTAACTTGTTGAGCTTGCTTATAGCTTTCGTGTTTGTACAAATAAACTTTTATTTGTTCTGTCAGTCTTGGTTATTGAATTCAGGGCCTGGAATTTGTCCCAGAACATTTTTGCTTAAGGCTAGTGCTCTACCACTTTGAGCCACAGCACCATTTACAGTTTGCTGATAGTTAATTGGAGATATGAGCCTCATGGACATTTCTGCCTGGGCTGGCTTTGATCCACTTTCCTCAGCCTCCTGAGCAGCTAGGATTACAGGCATGAGCCACTGGCACCTGGCTCAAAAAAAACCCTTAAAATTTTAACACAGGATTTTGTTTTTGGTAGTCAGGTGCTCAACGATTTGATTCATGCCACTAGCTCTTTCTGATTTATCAATTTTTCATATAGATTCTTATGCTTTTTCATACAGCTTACCTGGGCTGGAAACTTTCTACCTATACATATTGTGTAGCTCATTTGGCTCGTTTATTCAGGTGGGTTCTCCCTAAAACTGTCCTTTAACAGTCAATGATGCTCAGTGAGTTCCATCCTCTCATTCTCTCTCTCTTGTGGTAACCGAGGACAGATCCCAGAGCCATCTTATCTAACTGATTTCTGCTCATTGGTGTTTGACATAATACACTATGATGTCATAAAGCAGTATAAAAAGAACATTTTCTTTCAGCTAATCATATTTCTGCATTTGTTTACAGTGTATGATCATATGTGCTCTACCATTCCTAGGAACTCCATCTGATTCTTAGGGTGTCCACAGCTGTCTATCTTTCTTCCCACAGAAACAACAGCTGGGCAACATGTGAAAACCTTTATTGAAAGTGGTACATATCAGCTGAGGCCTCTCTCTGTTCACTAGTGGCTTTCACTCTGTATTTCCAATATACTCAAGGCCTTATTTTTTTCCTTTTTCTGTACACAAGTGTTATGAGATTCCTGTACTCATCCTTGCTTCTTTATGTTTTTTTATCCTTTCTACCTAGCCCAGTGTTGGATTATTGTAAAGGTGCACAATTTTTTTTTTTCATTCATGGCTCCAAATGGCCATTAGGGTAGATTGGATTTTTTTTTTTTTTTTTTACTTATTTTATACCAGTCCTGGGGCTTAAAATCAGTTCCTGGGCACTATCCATGACTTTTTGTTGCTCAAGTCCAACCTCTTGAGCCACAGCACCACTTCTGGCTTTGTCTGTTATGTGATACTGAGGAATCAAACCCAGGGCTTCATGCTTGCTAGGCAAACACTCTACCACTCCCAGCCTGACTGGATGGCTTTAAGACTGAACATAAGATATTCTGTCCTGTAGGGATAGCAGAATCTTCACAGGTGCTTAATTCTCTTATGAATGGGGTCTCCCAGGAGGTTGGTTTTCTGTCTATAGGGAAGTTAAACATTCAAGAAGGGACTATTAAATAATCAAAGCAATGCCTCTAGCCATTCTATGTTCACTTTTAGTCTTCTGCCAGTTATCTCAAATCTTATATTTCTCTTCCCTTAAGGTAGTGTTGTATCACTTTAAAAAAATAATTTCTTTCTTTCAGCAAACAGAAATTTTTTCCATACAAGTGTATGTATTCTTAGGAAGGGCCAGGGAAACACTGAAATCTTTATAATCAGCATAGAATGTTGTCAAGGTGATCCTTAAAATAACAGGTAAAAGATTGTTGAGTCTTAAGAATGCAGTTCTCTTTTGACCCTCTGTGACACTACCATTGTGAAAAGAAAAGAAAACAGGCAATTAACGTACCCTTACACTAAATTATCCAGCATTAATTTGTTTGTACACAAAATACACAAACACAAATGTGTATATGTATATAAATGCATATATAATTTTACCGAAACATTTATGTGTATAAAGAAACACGTATTTATACACAAAACAGCAAATGAAAAGAGTAGGTAGGCACCTCACAATTTTCATTTAAATAATTTATTTGACCTTTTGACATCATAAACATTGACAGTTTGAAACTTCTTGTTTAAAGACATAACTATGTTTCTAGCACCTTATATAAATGTTTTTAGTAATCCTAAAATATTTCTGAACAAAGAAAAATTTTATCTTTTCAAATCAACACATTTAATGTTATATATTTTGTTCTTGCCAGCAGAAGTTTGCTGTAAAGCTCATACATCTGATATCAACGTGTTTATTAGGCAAATATATATATATTTGTATATATATATATATTTATATATGTATATATAAATAATATATATGTATATATATTAATTTAGGGACTTAATTTTGAACTTGTCCTATATTACTTGTGTTTCTTATTATTTTCATATCTACTTAAAGGTAACTTCAACACTATATTGTAATATAATTTAATTTTAATAGTATATCAGTGGTCATGAATCTTCTGTTTCAGTAATAATAGAAAATAAAAGAGATAGAAAAAGATTATACTTTCAGGAAAATAGCTTTAATTAAAAGGAAAAGGAATTGTGGAGAAGACAGAACTCTTCAAGTGGTCAGAGCACTAACCTTGAGCTGAAGAGCTCAGGGTCAGTACCCAGGCCCAGAGTTCAAGTCCCAGAACCAACCAAAAAAAAAAAAAAGAAAGATGACTGATAACTCTAATGATGAGATTCACATTCCTCAAATCTAAGAAAGGAATAATGCCACTGAAGTTGTTTGGACTCTTGTCATTTCTACTTCTTGTGAGAATTTGGATTTTTGAGGTTGTCTCTTCTTTGAATTGTTAGAAATTTTTTCTCATGTAAGATGTGGATCAATGGATAGCTCAACTTTGGAGATGTTGTACTGTCATCCTGCACTTGGGACATTTTCTTCCTCATGGTAAAATTAAACTGTTGAGACAGGTTATTGTCAATATGCTGTTGACAGGAAGGGAAAATATTCTTATTTATATTATATTCATGAACTTTAAGGCTCAGGAATCAATTCATATCTCAGCCATGTAAAAATTTCTTCTACCTTTAATACTCATATTCACTTGGATTGTGACAGGAAAAAAATCTTGATTAATTATGTATTCACTAACAGACATTTTATGAATAAAAATGGTCTTCTAAATTATCATATTCACAAACAACAGTTATTTATGGTCTTATAGAGTGTGATATCTTAAGGTTGAGTACCAATACCTGAAGTTCTACCATTTCACATTTTCTGTTATTTTTATATTACAGAAATTTATAAGCTATTTTATTTTAAATTTGTTAAGAATGATACTGCATTTTCTTAAATTCCATCTCTATTTAGTCTTTAAGATAGACTGTTAAATAGAGTAACTTCTATAGAATGTTTTATTTCAATCTAAAGATAGCCTAAGAAATTTTATAACATCACTAAAGAAATAATTATTTTTTTCATCATGTTATTCAACCTATTGGCTTGCCAATAGAAGATTCAACCTACTGTTAAATGAGAATTATGTAAGAATTTAATGTATTTATTTTATATTTTAATTTATTATTTTATTATTGTTACTTAAACCATGCTTTTGCATTTAATGTGAAACAAAATACTAAAGGTAGTTTGAAAATGTGCTAATCTTGAATCCCTGAATAGCAGGTCTTCCTTCCCTTTATAATTGTGTTTAATCTGAAAAATTATGCGAAAACTAAGTTAAAATTTATATTGGGATAATTGCAATATGTTTTGTTACAAACAAACCAATGAGGCTCCTAGAAATGATTAAATTTATATTACAATGTCAACTTTAAAAACGTATTTTTTTCATAGAATGTTGGACTACTAATGCATTTTTCTATTTATTTGCACAAATTATTATGAAGAACATGGCATAAGGGTGTTCTCTAGAAACTACACATTTCTATGGAACCTAATCTTTTTCTCCTGACCTTTGAAAGTAAGATATTTTGTGGAACAATTATAGCAGTCAACTGCTTATGAGTTTTCACAGTCCAGAATGGAAATGTGAATAAAAGAGACCTTTAACCCTGAAGGTAAAATATATTCTATAAATTTCAGTGAGTGTAACAGTAACTTTATCTCTTATCATAGCCATACAAAACAATACCCTGCTGTTTCATATATGGTAAAAGTATTGTGTGAATATATATCATTTATTTCAAATAAATTACATCTTAAAAGTTGATACAGTGATACTATTTGTATGTAAATTGTATCTTTTAGTTTGTCAATTCCCCTCCAAAAAAACATATAATTTTCCTTCAAATAATTTTCTCTATATAACTACAACAATAGTTTGAAGATATGTATGTATGTGTGTATGTATATGGGTATATAAGTATGTGTATACATATATGTCTGTGTATGCATCAATATCTATATCTATCTATGCCTATCTATATATAAATGTTTTCTTGGAATAATTAAAAACAATGAAAAATGATTTGTTTCAACTTCCAATAAGTTGATTAAACTGATCTTTCTAACTTCCAAGTGTGTGGTGAAGAAAATAATATAGTATATTGAGTGAAAATGTAAAAAGTAGTGGCACAGATTTTCCCTCTTTTCTTATTTATTTACTTATTTATTTTAATAAGTTTTTTATTGTGAAAATACCATACCAAGGGGTTACAATTACATGAGGTAGGTAAGAAATACATTTCTTATCAAGCATTGTTGCCTCCTCCTTTATTTTTCCTCTACCACCCCTCTCCTGCCAAAGTTGTAAAGTTCCTTTTTCAACAAAGCATTTTGTACATCTCATTGTTGCAATGGGTCCATCTGAATCCCTATGTGAACAATTTGTTTTTTCCCTTCCCCTCCCCAAATTATACCAACCTCCCCCACGGTATAATCCATCTGAGTTTATAGTTTAACTTCTGTCTGAGAAAGAAAGAGAATTAATGATCAAATTCTTTTTCAAGGTCATAGTTCCACACACCTATGTAATATATGAAATTGAGATAAACCTTGTAAGGGAGGGCACTAATTGACTAGTTCAGTTGTAAAGTAGTAAACTTTTTCTATTTCCTAAAATTGGATATATTCCTCTTGTGTTTCATCCTATAGAATGACCAACTTGTTTGAAATTGGCACTAGTTTAAGTTGTTGTTGCCGTCGTTGTTGTTTAACAATTTCCCTTTTAACTGTGGTTTTTCTATCTCTACCTTTGATATGAGATCTATTTCTGACTCTGTCTTAACACAGTACCTTAAAGAAATGTGAATAATATTGTCTATGGAATGATGTTAAATCTCAGCTAAAATAAAACATTTATTTTATCTCTTCAGTGTGGCCAATTACGATTGTGGACTGGAGTAGTTGTACACTATTCTGCTTGTGTCTCTAAGGACACAATAGTTTAATAGTTTAATTCATTGAATAGTTTAATTCATTGGTGGAGTAAGAATTTAAACTATTGGAAGTTAGAGGAAATGCTGAAGGTAGTGCCTAGTTGGAGAAAGTGGATCATGGTGCTGCCATGATGTTCTGCCTCATTCCAGGCCAAAGCATTGGAGCCAGCCAACTATGTACTGAAACTCTGAGGTGACTGAAAAGGTCCTCCATTAGCTTGCATTTCTTAGATGTTTTGTCACAGAAATAAATGCTGTGCACTATATTATAATGTGATTATAGTATGTAATATTCCTATCTTTTTAATCTTAATGAATATTGTGCTTGTAATTATTTACCATTCATGAATCCTATCTGTAGCCTTCCAATTTATTGTGTGGACATAATAATTCATACTAATACAAAAACTTACATTTCAATACTGGGAAGGAACAAACTACTAGAATGTACTACATTATACATTTGTCAACATCATCCTAAGAAAGTAGAAAGAAGAAACTATGTACAATATGATACTCTATGACTACAAGGCCTCTCAGAAGGGCAAATTTCCACAACTAGAAAGTCCTAGGGTTGGGGAGTAACATAGAGGAGTCATTATGCATGGGTAGGTGGGATTTAATTGTATCTTATGTTAAAGGCATTAAAAAATGAATCAATCAGAATGGGATAATTTTATGACAGGTACATTATTTCTTAATAAAACTTGCAATGTAAGTAAAGCAAAGGGAATATAAAGTATTGAAAGAACTAGAGCAATCAGAATTAATTGGGCAATCACTGAATGTAGTATAACAATGAAGCTTACAAATATTTTGAAGTGAAGATTCCTGTCATTTTAAATAAGTTTAGACTTACCCATGTCTATTTTCTTATCAGCAAAAAATGATAATGCACAAAAGCAGATGACCTTATGGATAAATAGGTGAGCTAACCCAAATTGCATCCCACTCCCCTGAAGGAATATTTAAAAATTGTTAAGTCTATTGGGAAATTAAATAGCCTCATTTAGTTTCCATCCTTTTTCTCTTTCCAAGCCAAATCACTAATGAAAGTGCTAAAGAGCAATGAAATGGCCAAAGGCAGGAAGCCAGAGAGAAATGGGGAGAGAAGAAAAAGCCAAATAAGCAACCTTTAAATAACTAAGAGTTGATTGATTGATTCAATCCATTTAGACAATTATCTTAATAGCTCTGTTTGCTAAAATTTCCTGGTGGTCTTGCCAGATACTCTAAAATAGCCAGGATTCAGAAACAATAGGAGTGGTGTTTAAGTACAGAATATAAGAAGTCAGAAAATGTTGATTTTTAAATAGAGGCTCCATGAGAGTTGACCTTTGTAATTTCTTTTTGCTTTGTGTTCAACTTATATGGATGTAGAGACTTTGTAAAGACACATGTAATGCTGAACATAGTAGTATCCAATATGTTATATTTTCTCAAATGAACAATTATGAAATGAAAATAATAGATATTAGTCTTCAATAATATTTCAGAAATCCATTAAGAGTATATAAACATATAGATCACCAAAACTGTAATCCATTAGATCAACTACTTAATAATACTTCACTTATTTACCAAAGATCAATATAATGGTAGAAGCCATTCTTTTCGAGAAACAGTTCAATTAGTAGGCACAAATTTAAAAATTGATTGCTTGGCTAATAAGACTAAGCCACACAGATCAAGTAATGGCATAAGCTATTAGACCAACACAAACATCTATGCTACTTTTACTGCTTAAAATAATCTGATGTAGCTGGGCACTGATGGCTCATGCCTATAATCCTAGCTACTCAGAATCATGATTCCAAGCCATCCTGGACAGGAAAGTCTGTGAGACTTTCATCTCCAATAACCATCAGAAAACTTGAAGAAGCACTGTGTTTCAAACTCATAGAGTGCTAGCCTTGAGCATAAAGAGCATCGGGATAGCACCCAAGTCATGGGTTCAAGCCCCATGACTGACAACTGCAAACATTGTGATGTTTAAAGATAGGCAATTTCCATATTAATGAACTTAGAAATGTAACTATTTCCCTCAGTTGAAAAAAAGTAGTATACATAAACACTTCTGTACTAATTCTGCTTGGTGTGTGTGTGTGTGTGTGTGTGTGTGTGTGTGTGTGTGTGTGTGTGTGTGTGTGTGTGTGTGTGTGTGTGTGTGTGTCTATGTTTGGTACTGGGGCTTGAATACAGGACCTGGGTACTGTCTTGAAGGTTTTGATCAAAGCTATGAAGTTATGGCATCACTTCTTTTGGGTGTTTGGAGGTTAATTGGAGACCAGAGTTGACTGATCTGACGGTGTAGTTGACTGTGGGGTTTTTCTAGGTTAATTGGAGATCAGTTGCCTTGATCACTTGAGCAATCTTTAAATCATGATCCTTTATCTCAGACTCCCAAGTAGCTAAAATTATCAGTGTTAGTTACCAGTGCCCAGCTCATGCCTATCTTATACTTGAAATATTTTCACTAAGAAATCAATTCTAAGTAGCTGTTATGTATCATGTTTAGGGAGAGAGATGTGCAATGGCTTCTCTTTGTTTTGACTATACTAGGGTAAAAATTCTGAGTTTCAGCTAAACTACCTTAAGCAAATTTCCAGATATGTAATTTGTCCAAAAATGCTTAATTTTGCAAGTAAGTGTTGTTTAGTTCACATAATTAGTCATATTTCCTATTACAATTAGTCAATAGCCAATAATGATCTTACCAGTATTATCGCAATTTACAATTACAGTGCAGATAAAAATTCAAAAGCAAATTAATTAACCTACTATTGAGTGTACATGTCATCATAAATAAAATGAAGTCTTTGTACCAAGTAACAGCTATCATGGATAAAACAAAATAAATTATGTTTAATTTCTGTTTACATCTAGACTGGGATAAAGAACATTTAACTTTATTCTGAGGTACAAAGATAATAGCCTTGCTGAGCGTTAGGTGATGAGAGAATAATGTAATTATGTATTACATGCTAATTGTTCTGAAGTGATAATGAGACACACCTCAGAAATAAAGACATCGTTGTAAGTAGTTTTCCCTTAGGAAGGGAAGATATTTTCTCAAAAAAAAATGAAATAATTAAATAACTAAGTATTCTAACAGCCATTTTAAAAAACAGTAAGAAGATACATAATAAAACCAATATAAAATGAAATGGGTCATGAACTATTTTATTCTTTTTTCTTTCTATCTACCATGTGTTTAAAGAATTGGAACAAAAATAAATAAAATATCTTGCAAAGCATTTCAGATTCAATATATGCCGAAACACCACTTTGGATGTGTTGGGAAGATAAATATTTATTATTGAAATTTATATTCTATACATTTCACTATGGAAATTAGTTCAATTTCATATGATCATTGGCATACTGTGACACTCGATGTCTGCAAGGTAAAGTAACTGTCAGCCATTATCATTAACTAAGACTTATACAAAGCAAGAAACAACATTATCAAATCTGCATACTACATCAGATAAATATATGGGTTCCCTGTGAAAATTATCTGTGTTATTGCCAATTAGTTGAGTATACTTCTGCATTTTGAATGTTGTCTTTGATGATTTACTTAAAAGTGTTTCACTATTATCTTTTCAAATTTTGATGCTTATTTCTTGAACTTTGGCCATTAAAGGACAACAACAATAAATGCAAATTTGTTTATTATTATTTTACAGGTATTTTTCTATTTACTTAAATTACATGAATATACTTATCAAATCTTTTGAAAGTAGGTGCTATTACTCCATCTATCTAGTCTGAGCAAACAAAGACACAGAAATGTTAGTTTGATAAGAATCCATGTCTCAGTGTTTATCTATGGAAGGAAAAATGGATCCACGATGAATCCTCTACTACCAACTCTGCTTTCTTTCTTTTTAGTCAGTACCAGACATCCGGGACTTCCCTATTTGGATGACCTTGTCACTCATTTCAGCTGTTCTCCAGGTCCCCATGAATGTCTCAGGGCATGACTGGTGTATTTTAATATTTCCATAAACTTGGGTAGTTCAATTTAAGAGATGCAGTACAGAAATGTCCTTAAGACAAATATATTCTTAAGTGTCCTAGTTTTGAAACAAAAAAAATATTGTCGAAAATTTCTTAATGTGGAGGATCAATTACTTCTGGCAGGATGGTGAATCATTTTCTTGCCTCATTTCCTTCCATTAAAGTTTAATGGGATACTTACTGTGCCTCCTGACGGAAACAGTTCACTACTAGAGTTATAGATACTAGAATTGCAATGATAGGAAGTTCAGATTTTCTAAGCAAGTCACTGCAATGGATTATAACCAGGAAAAAAATTACTTACCCTCTTTAGTAGCTGGGTACTTTTTTTTCTACATGGAGATCACAATATATTGCACATTTCAGTAGACTTCATAACATATTGGTGAATGTATGCCTTTTTGAAGGATTTAATCATCAGTTTCTTATTCCACCTGAGCCCTAAAATATCTGTTTCTTTTTCTGTATTGTGATAGTTTATTCCAGGAGCATTAGTATGAGATACTACCAGTGAATCAGTCAGGCATTAGCCACCTGCCAGGCAATTTTACTGTAAAGTGGGTGGCTTGGTAGAATTAGATATTATGTAAGATCTCATTTCAGTAAATCAAATTGTCTCTAAATCCTAGTAACAGTGGGGATTAAAAAAAAACAACTCTGAAGATATAAAAGGCAATCACATACCTGGAAAACATATAGACTCCAACAAAAATGAATCTGCCCTACTAGAATGACTGGTTTCCAGTTTAATCTACCTAAATCTTTTTCATCTTTAGAGTCAAACATTGTTTCTATGACAATTAACATGGGTCTTTCTCAGGTATATTTTCCATTATCTTTTCTTTGCACTCAGGCCTCTAATAAGTGGGTCAGGATCTTTTCTTGCATTTGTGATAACACACACACACACACACACACACACACACACACACACACACACACACACACAACACAAACACAGAGTTTTTTTCTTTTCCAGATTTTTTTCTATACCAAATGAAATAAACCATGTATATTTCTTTGAGTGGCATCCATTTTTTAATATACACACAGGTATAATAATGAAGAGGTCCAGTGTGTATGTCATACATAACAGGTATTTTGATCATAGGCTTATACAGCAAAATCATACCAGTTAGAACTATGGGTGTCTGAATCTGGAGTTGGTGGAAATAACTACACAAAAATGTGAATAGTTTCCAAGTTTTCTAAAATTTATGAATGAAACTAATAAAACCTACATCAAAGTAAAGCAGTTCTGGATATTCCATCACGTGATTTCTTATATTCAAATGGTTTTTCTCAGTCAAACAGTGGCTCTTGAAATGTGAATGGTGTCATGTTACAGATGTAATGGCCTTGTTTCTCAACTCTAGGATTTACTTTAACAGGCATTTCATTGTGCTCCTGACAAATGTCACATAATTCTGTCCCTGATATGCAAATAATTACAATATTTTTTAATTTATTCTTAGGAGAGTGATTTACAAACTGCTATAATAAGTTACATAGAATATCTTATACAATTCATAGACAATGAGATTATTAAGACTTCACTGCTGTGATATTAATGATCATCATCATTCTCTGGTCACAGAATGCTCTCTAACTGTAGGCACCAGAAATGCAATTTGAGAGATAATAAGAATGTTTATTCATCATTTGGGACAAACAAAAGAAAACAGACAGTTTATAAGCAGATCAGATATAGAAGACCAAGGAGGAGTCATTTTCTTAGGAATTTTATAGCCTTTGAGGAGTGAGGTTCAGCTAAGAACCCCTTATGTAGTGAAATTCCAAGAAACATAATATGAAGTGGATGAACTAAGATACGATAACTAGGAAAATTTGAGTTATTATTTAAATATATATTATATGGAATTATATATAGAACATTACATATAATATATATGGAATTCATATAATTATATTATTTTTCTTTTTAAATATTATTTAAAAATAGAAATACTGCCAAAGGCTAGTTACAAATTCAATGCATTAATTATATTATATTTAAATTTTCTTTTGTGGATATGATGTACAGAGGGGTGACAGTTACATATGTCAGATAAAAAGTACATCCTTGCTCCTTGATTGGAAGGTTCAAATCATGAAAATGGCAATACTTCCCAAAGCTATGTACAAATTCAATACAATACCTATCAATATTCCAGCCTCATTCTTCAAGGAAATAGAAGAGGAAATCCAAAAATTCATATAGAAAAATAAAAGACCCCGATAGCAAAAAATGATCCTTAACAGAAAGAAAAGATCTGGAGGAATATCAATACCAGATTTCAAACTCTACTTCAAAGCCATAGTAATCAAAATAGCTTGGTACTGGCACAAGAACAGACCTCAGGACCAATGGAATAGAATTGAAAACCCAGAAATGAATGCACAGATCTACAGCCATCTAATCTTCCATAAGGGAGCTAAAAAAATAGAATGGAAGAAAAACAGCCTCTTCAGTAAAGGGTGCTGGCAAAATTGGTTAATCACTTGTGGAAAACTAAAGCTAGATCCTTATCTATCACCCTGCACCAGAATTAACTCCAAATGGATCAAAGACCTCAGAGTCTAAGCAGACTCTCTGAAAACATTACAGGATGGAAGAGGAGAAACCCTAGGTATCCTTGGCACAGGCCCAAATTTTCTTAATGGAGACCCAGAAACACAACAAATCAAAGAAAGGTTGGACAAATGGGATTGAATGAAGATGCAGAGCTTCTGCATGGCAAAGGACACAGCTAGCAAGATCAATTGAAAGCCCATGGATTGGGAGAAGATCTTCACTAGCCATACAACAGACAAGGGTCTGATACCTAAAATATACCTGGAACTCAAAAATTTTAGTCTCCCAACAACAAAGACTCAAAGAAACAACTGCCCAATAAATAAGTGGGGTATAGACTTACAGAGAAGCTTCTCTGAAGAAGAAAGAAGGATGGCCAATGGACACATGGAGAAATGTTCAACCTCCCTAGACATAAAAGAAATACAAATCAAAACAACATTGAGATAACACCTCACCCCAGTTAGAATGGCTAAAATCAAGAACTCTAATAACATCAGCTGCTGGAGGGGATGTGGACAGAAGGGAACCGTACTGCATTGTTGGTGGGAGTGTAAACTTGTTCAACCACTTTGGAAAGCAGTATGGAGGTTCCTCAAAAGCCTCCATAGAGCCTCCCTATGACCCAGCAATCCCACTTTTGGGCATTTACCCAAAAAATCACAAACAAGACCATACTAAAGCTACCAGCACGATTATGTTTATTGCAGCATTATTTACCATAGCTAAGATATGGAACCAACCCAGATGCCCCTCAGTATATGAATAGATTAAGAAAAAATGGTATATGTACACAGTGGAATTCTATGCCTCCAATCAGAAAGAATGACATTGCCCCATTTGTTAGGAAATAGAAAGACTGGGAAAAATTATATTAAATGAAGTAACCCAGGCCCCCCAAAAACATAGGTCCCATAGTTTCCCTTATTTGCAATTACTAGTATATGTCTGAGACAAGCAGAAACGGTCAGATAAGTTGATGTTAGGCGAAATGAACCCCAAGATAAGGATTAAAATGATTTTTTTCTTTCTTGCGGTTGTTTCTAATATGTTTATAAGAAGATTTCTTTGTTGCTTTGTATGTCCCTCCCCCATGGTATAATCCCTGTTTTCACTGTGTTTGATGTTGGTATAATTTGTGGAGGGGAAGGGAAAAATCAAATTGTTTAAATAGGAATACAGGTGGACCCATTTCAACAATGAGATGTACAAGAATTTATGTCGCAAAATGAACTCTACAACTTTGGCCCCGAAGGGCGGGGGGGGGGGGGGGGCGGGGGGGGGGGGAGCGGGTGAGGGGGGTATCGGGGGCGGGGGAAGTGAGGGTGGGAGATGGGAAAGGATGAAAGGGGAAACAAAGGAGGAGGCAACAATGCTTGATAAGAAATGTTCTCATTACCTTGCCCATGTAATTTTAACCCCTCTGTAAGGTATTTTCACAATAAAAAATAAAATTAAATTAAAAAGTACATCCTTTTTGAACAATGTCCTTTCTTCCCTTGCTCTCTCACAGTTTTACCTTCCTGATCCCACCGTTATATAGTTAATCTTCAACATAAAATCTAGTGAGTATTACTAGTGAATATCATTGTTAAATTTGTTCAAACTTTGTCCCAACATTTCTATTCCTTTCCTAAGCCTTACAAAGACAGATAAACTTACAAACAAAAAAATTCAGAAAACAAGAACAGCAAAAAAGAGAAAATAATTTTGTTTCCATTTCCTGGCATTCATTTTGATAAATATAATTTTGTATCATCAAATGCACATAGCTATTCTACCTTTGTGAGCCTCTCCTAAGAATATCTTCCTTTCGTTAATTTATCATATACCAGTGTATTTTTAAATATATATACATATATAGTTAGAATTATATTTCAGTATTTAACTAATGCCTTCAGAGGAATAGCATTAAAACATATGATTATTTTATAATAACATGTCATCTTAATGATAAGCAATTAAAGTGCTTATATAAAATAATCAATAGAAATTAGACAGTAGTCCAGGAGCCGGTGGCTCATGCCTGTAATCCTGGCTACTCAGGAGGCTGAGGTTTGAGGTTCATTGCAGTTCATATACAGCCCAGGCAGAAAAGTTCTCCTGAGACTCTTATTTTTAATTAATTACTCAAAAACTGGAAGTGGTGCTGTGGCTCAAGTGATAGAGTGCTATCCTTGGGCACCAAGAGGCTCAGGAACAGTGACTAAACCATGAGTTCAATGCACCCAACCGACCAAAAAAAGAAAGAAAATTAGCCAGTATACATATTAAAAACATGTATGAAAAGAATTCCCTGTTTGTAGTGACATTAGATTAAATAAAGCTGTTTTTTTTGCAATATACTCTCTATATATTATGTTACTGTAATATTTGTGTGTTAACAAAGAAAAGGAAGGCTATTGCAATATCTATCAAACTTATAAAATTTGCCTTTAGCTGTGATACACAAATGAGAAATTGTCTAAAGGAAATCATTCAACACACTAAAAATGCTAAATTTCATGAAAAATATTGTTGCAATCTCTTTATTACTGAAATGAGGAAACAACTACAAATGAAGAGATTATATGTGCAACTATTAAAGTAAATAATTTTGAAAACAGAATCAGAATGTGTGGTAATTGTATATTGTAGAAAAATACAACTGTACATATTCTATTGTAGTATTATGTTTAGAAATATAATTAATCTTGAAAGAAACAATTGCTACAATAATGGATTTTTAGTATGTTTTCTGTAGTTATTATTTGTCATTTTTCTCCCTAAGACTTTACAGCTGTAAAAATCCTAAAAGAAACAGACTATACTGACATGAGGAGTTTGGGAGAAATAATGATGATGAGAATTTCAAGATCAAGAGAAAAATGGTGCTTGGAGTAGAGAATTTGAATACCTCAGAAAGAATGGGAAGGTGGAAAGTTTTGACTGGAGTATAGAATTTATTTTTTTAATGAAGAGCAATTATACTCCAATTACCAAATATTGAATCAGAAGAAACACATTCAACTCTGAAACAAAGGACAATCTTGTCCTACAGCAGAACTCCTTCTAAGAACATCTATCCAAAGCCAGGACAACAAATGCCTGAAAGTGCCAGAAACTTCTACAACTAATTGAAAATGATCTGACTCTATCTGTTGAGCTTACCTACCTCAGATTGTTTTTAGTGGTTCTGATAGTGTGAGCAAAGTACTCCACTGAGAACAATGTACATTTGTATAACAAGTTACTTTTGGTACACACATTGTTTCTTAATTTGCAATGGAACATGTAGAGAAATATGATTAAACAGTGCAATAAAAATCCATAGTTGAGTGCAAACATCTTGCAGGGATGAGAGAGGAAAGAGCTGGGGGTAGAATATTACAAAACAAATTATCCATGTCCTTCTTTTAAACCTCAAATAAAAGAAGAAAACTTTATCTCTTTCTCACACAGAGAGCAAAAGAAGACATTTGTCAGCAAGTATCCAAATGAAGTCAGAATCTTCAACCATCATTGTCATTTCAGAGAATCAAAGGATTCTCTGTTACACAAATGCTGAGATAGTAAGAATAATTTTTTTCCCATAGTATTGACTATGTTTCATGCGATAAGAACTGACTCAGCATGCTTAGCTTTAGAAACGTTCCTGGCTTGCCTTCATTTTCTTGAACTGAGCTCTTCTTAGCACCCAGAGCCCTGATCAAACTGAAACAGTTTGGTAGCTTGGGAAAAAAGGGACAGAAATGATAAGCTGTAGTTAAAAAGAAGGCCACATTTTTATTAAGCAGAAAGGTGATAATTATAACATCAATGTGCAACAGATTAGCTCAATAATACAAATAACCCCAAGGCTGAGTAGGAAAAATAGTATTTACATATCTTGTAAAACCTTTGTGTCAGAGATAACACCAGAGAGGTTTTAATATTCTTTCCTAATTTTTGCTTAAACCCTCAGGAGCTCCTGCCTGGTATGTGATAAAGGTGTCTTGATTCAAGCAGGGTTATGGTACTAATGGTTTCAATTGAATGAATCAACTGTTTAGAAGTAGGAATGGAAAAAAGTAACTTCACCCACTCTTTACAAGAAACTAAAACTCATAATCTGTAAAGCAAATTTTCACTGAAACTTTCATGGCTCATAATGACTATCACTATTGATGCAAACCCATGGCTTTTCTTTCTCTAAATAATACTCTTATTAATTATCACTTACAAACCACTCCAGGCATTTTTCACAGATTCTCACTTCCATCTGTTTTGGTTTATCATCTATTTGCTGAATCAAGGGTAGACGAAACACCCTGCTATCACACTCCTACCAATTATGAAACTATCATAACTTGTTGAGTCTCTTAAAACATAAGAAATTCTCCTCTATGTAAGTTTTTTGCCACACATTCTCTTCCAACTAGGGCTGGAGCACTGTGGCAGAGCACTTGTCAGGAATGCATAAGGCCTTGCATTTGATATGCAGGTTTGTAAAACAATGATAAGCATAACCCAAATCAGAAGATTTGCTCATTTTTTTCTGCCTTCCACTAAAATATTATTAAATGAAGGACATCATAAGTCTATTTTTACATTGCTTTTGTATAGTATTTAACATAAATGTTAACTAAAAAGTACATTTATCACTAACAATATGATAAATTATGAATTATAAGAGTGCAACAAGACAGGCTCCAGTGGCTCATAATCCCTGCTAGTCAAGAGGTAGAGATCTGAGGATAATAGTTCAAAGTCAGACCAATCAGGAAAGTCATGAGATTCTTTTTTTTAATACGTTTCTTATTGTAAAAATACAGTACAGAGGGGTTACAGTTACATGAGCAAGGTAATGAGTACATTTCCTATCAAGCATCGTTGTCTCCTCCTTTGTTTTTCCCCTACCATCTCTTCCTTTCCACGTCTCCAGCTACCCCCGCCGAAGTTGTAAAGTTTGTTTTCAACAATGTCTTGTACATCTCATTGTTACAATGGGTCAACTCTGTTTAAGCATTTTGTTTTTTCCCTTCCCCTCCCCAAATTAGAAATGTGTATATAGAAGATTCAGGGCATCAGAATCAAATACAGTGAAAACAGAAGTTATTAACTCTAATTAATCACCAAAAAACCAGAAGTAGAGCTGTTGGCTCAAAGTGGTAGAGAGATAATCTTGAGCAAAAGAGCTCAGGAACAGTGCCAAGCCCTGAGTTCATGACCGCCAAAAAAATAAAAAAAAAGTGCAATAATTTTATTTGCACAAAATAAAATAACAAACCTACAAATTATTATTCTTACCCACTAGAAGTCAAGGCTCATGTTAACTTTTTTTGGTCATGAGGCTTGAACTCTGGGCTTGGGCGCTGTCTTTGCGCTCTTCAGCTTAAGGAGAGAGCTCTACCGCTTGAGCCACAGCACCACTTCCGGTTTTCTAGTGGTTTATTGGAGATAGGAATCTCTCGGCTTTCCTTTCCGGGCTGGCTTTGAGCCGCTATCCTCAGATCTCAGCCTCCTGAGTAGCTAGGATTACAGGTGTGAGCCACTGGTGCCCGGCTCATGTTGACTATTTTTATGATCCAGAAGTAAAAGAACTGTATAAGAAATGCAGCCCAGAGAACCCGAATTTATAATCTTATCATCATCTCTCTTCTTAACAATATGTGGTGAACTGTTCACCACAAATTAAATGAAATATATAACTGGCCACATTTAGAGAGAATTTATAAGGAAGACTGTCAAAATAACCTCTCTCTTTCCTAAGACAGAATGACAGATATGAATGATCAGAAAAATGCAGTACACATAATCTATATCAACTTCAGAAAAACTCCTGATTCTGTCCTGCCAACCATAGCACTAAACATCCAGGAAAAATATGACCTTGACTGCGAAATTATTGAAGAGGTCATTGGTTTTTAGTGAATCATGTCAACTGAAGAGGAGGAATAAAGGGTGCCTACAGTGATTGCTTCTCAACTCAGTGATATTTATTACTGCCATCTATAACCCAGATCGATATGTGCTTTCAGAAGATAAAAAAGTGTCCTTGTTACTCACTTGAGAATCTGAGGGCAGTTATTATCCAATCTGCCATTCACTATTTCTTATTTATCTTCTACACGTAATTCAAACCGTATACATATCTTTCTTTATTTTTATGGCCATTCTCATTTTCTTAATTACCTCATTTAAATCATAAACACAAAACATAAGGGCATACTGTTTGCTGTATTTTTTAAAAGACCTAGCACATCACATTGTCTAGTGTCTTATATAATGAATGAGGTAAATCAGTTGATTTCCACAAAAAAAAGGTCTATTCTTAAGATATGTGAGATTATATTTACACTTAACCTTTCCTCCTCTGGATGAGCTGAGTCAAAGCCTGGGATTCCATGTTTTCCTTTAATCAATTATAACAAGGCATGTTTGGAAATTCTGAGTTTAGGCATGCACTCCAACATGCCCCTCGAGTTTCAAAATCAAGATTTTATAGACTTGACAACCAGATTTGCAATTGTTGTTTTACTGATTTTTTTTATTGAAGTAGTTGAAATTCTCTTTACAACGTGATGTACATCTGGCCTGTGATGAATAAAACCAGAATTTTACCTCAAATGGAGGCATTAGGTAGATAGTAAATAAATGTGCTTTGTCCTGATGGCAGTGATTATCTTTCAAAAGACCATTATAAAACTTCCCAAAAAGGTAGGTCAGTACAAATGTGGAAAGATGTGAAGAAATCTGTTTTCTGTATCTTTCCTTGCATTTCTTCTCTTTCTTTCTTTCTTTCTTTTTTTTTTTTTTTTGGTCAGTTGTGGAGCTTGCAACTCAGGGCCTGTATTTGATATTTTTGCCCAAGGCTAGTTTTCAACCACTTGGAGCCATAGCTCCCTTTCTTGAGGTTCTTTAGGACCTCTTTGGATCATTAAATAAAATTGAAACAAAAAAAATCATAGAAATATTTTCTTCTCAACAAACTTATGCAAAATATTGTCACTCCAATATAACAAGTTAGATATAACACCTTTCTAGCCATGCGTATCTGGAGTGGTATTTCCAGGTTCAGGCTCACTAGCAGCAACACTAGACTATATTAAAGCAAGGACTGTTGTGCAAATGACAAATTGAAGCAATCCTCCAGTGTATACTAAAAGGAAATAAATGAAGCAAGATTAAAATTTTTAAAATCTTCATAAAAAATTGATTTTGGCTGAATTCTGGTTTCTTGTGATCCATTAGGGAATGGGAGAGTATGAATGACAATACCTCAGTCCTGCTGATAGGGAAAGAGGTAAGCTACCTTTTGTAGCTTGGTACTGGTCAGGTTTTAAACTTATGCTGTAGCCAGGAGATGCAAAAAAAACAACAAAAAAAAAACTCTAGAGGGATATCTGTAGGGTAAGGTAATATTTCTAGCCATGATCATTGATCCCTCACCTGAGGGATGAGTATTTCAGCCACTAAACAAATATTAGAATAAAATACTCAGTTTTCACTATATAACACATTGCATAGACATCATGTTATTCAGCTTTTAATAAAGTAATTAAAAATGTTTGAAGCTGGCACCAGTGGTGTACACCTGTAATCCTAGCTACTTAGGAGGCTGAGATCTGAGGATCACAGTTCAAAGCCAGACCCAGCATGAAAGTTCATGAGACTCTTATCTCCAATAAACCCTATAAAACCAGAATTGGTGCTTTGGTCAAGCAGTAGAGCACTTGCCTTGAGCTGAACAGCTGAGGCATAGCGCCCAAGCCCAGAGTTCAAGCCACACCACCGATAAAAAAAAAAAAAAAGAAAATGTTTCATTCATATAAGTAGACTTAGCAAAAATATGTTTACTCCTGAATACACACACACATGGAAACACAGTTCTCTTGAAAAAAGATGTTACAATTGGAGGTGTTTTATTCTTTTTTTTATTTTTTTCCTTTTTTAATATTAATAAGGATTTTTTATTGTGAAAATACCGTACAGAGGGGTTACAATTACTTGATCAAGGTAATGAGTGCATTTCTTTTCAAGCATTGTTGCCTCCTCCTTTGTTTCCCATTACCATCCCTACCCTCCCATCCCCCCCCCATCCTACCAAAGTTATAAAGTTCATTTTTTGACATAACATCTGAAGGGAAAAAACAAATTGCTTTATTCTTATATTTTGCTTTGAAATTTTATAATCTTGTAGTAAAAGTGTATAATTTTGGTAGTAAAGGGTGACTGATGATTATTTATTTAGTAAACCTTGAGCTAATATCTGATAATTTTTGCATTCACACATTCCCTGCAGCACATTCTGACAATGAAAATAACTTTACATATATTAGCCCTGCAGCCAAGGTTGTGATGGTTATTATTCGAGGTGCTCTTGGAGTATATATATATATATATTTATTTAAATTCATGCTAAGTATTTTAGTTTGTGGCTTTAGCCATGTCTAAATTGGTGGCTATATCATCTTTGATATTTGTCATATAAGATTTCAGATTTTTATAATGTTCTTCAGGATTTAATTATGTTGATCATTATTGATGAGTTTTTATAAGCAAAACAGAAATGAAAATTCAATTTACATCCCACATCTCCACTTAAAATATAATAGTTTGCTATAATAGTTTGCTTTCATTATTAATTCAAGCTCTATTTATTAGCTGAGCCAATCATTTGTCAATATTTTCCCAAGTTCTCTGCCACTCACTTGCCCGTGTTTCAGGCCTTTTTCTGTTGATTTCTTTATTAGATAGGGTCTTGTGATTTTTTGAATACCATCCTTCTTTTTGGAGCGAGAGGGGTCCGGTTGTGGGGCCTGAACTCTGGGCCTGGGTGCTGTCCCTCAACTCTTCAGCTCAAGGCTAGCGCTCTACTACTTGAGCCAAAACACCACTTCTGGCTTTTTTCTTTTTGCTTATGTGGTGCTGAGGAATTGAACCCAGGGCCTCATGTTTGTAAGGCAAGCGCTCTACCACTGAGCCACCTTCCCAGCCCAGCACACCATCCTTCTAATGTGATTCTACTAGCCCAGTCTGCAGAAGAACTGGGGTTAAAGACATAAAGGCCACCACATCCAGTTTATTGTACAAGATAAGGTCTAGCTGACTTTCTCATGGGATAGCTTAGAATCAAGATTATTCCTTCTAGACTTCCCGAGTAGCTGGTATTATAGGTATAACTACCACAACTGACCTCAAGATCTCTTACTCAAAAAATAAATGAACATTTTTCTTGAAATTTGTAAAATTCTGAGGATCTCTAATAACTGTAAGTAGTAAAATCAGTTATTCTCTGAAGGCTTTCAAAATGACAATTTTTGTGAGGGCATCATTAGTTCAAATAAATATGAACATTTTATTAGAACATATCAAATCTATGCATTAAAGTAATTCACTAAAATATTTCTATCTATCTATCTAGCTAGCTAGCTAGCTATTCATATAAAGACTCTAGGTGCCTTTATTTGGCCAAGTTCCACAATTTAAAAAATTGTTTACAAACCATTTCTTCTTGGTACTTCCCTAACTTGATTCTTAGTAGTTTTATAGTGTTACAACAAAAGGATTTGTTTCAATACACTGAAACGTTGAAATAACCCATTATTTATTTACATATTTATAGGTGCCACAAAAAATTATATTACTCCTGAGGTGAGATTCTGAAATAAATGTGGAAAAAAAACCTTGATGTAAAGTAATGACTATCATTTTCCAAAAGGAAACATTAAAAACCTATTATTATTGTTTCTCTGTTTAATGTATGCAAAATTTCACTAGAAGGAAGCAAAATAAAAAGAAAATAAAATTGTGGTAAATTACATTACTTTGCTTGCTTTGTAGTTTCTTGATTAGTTGAATCTGCATAACTCAAAAATATGTCTGCAATTTAATGAATGTGACTTTAGAATTTGAGCACAATACAAGGTAGAATCCTTTCTTTGGATTTATATGTTTGATAAAGAGCATATAAGTTTATGAATACAAACAACAGACTCATTCTTCCTTTGTTTAATTTTTCTTGAGTGCCAGTGTTTTTGTTCCTGAGTTCATATCACCTTCACACATGCTACTGCAGCCAATCACCAACCCAGTGAATGTTCACCTTTCCCAGTGAACATAAACAGATTTCTTGATCATCACAAAGCAATCATATAGTTCAACTGCACAGATTCTTGTATGCTAACAATAAAGGTAATGTGTAATAATGCACTTTAATGAAAGATATATTCTATTTCTTGTTAGAAAACTGAGATTGGGAAGAGAGGCTTCAATGTGACCTCTACACTGAGAATGGTGCTGTCTCTCAGAAGGATAGATGTACATTAAGTGAGCAGATGAATTTGCTATCATTTCTATGGGTGTGGGTCTTTCTGGATCTCAGAATGAGCAGAAAGATCAAGCAGTCTTTAACCTTACTGATATCTTGTATGGTAATGCAAAGTTCTGTAAGTTACATAAGATTATTTTCTATTGGTCACATTTATATGAAAGCAAATGCGGTTAGAAGCCTGGTACTGTTCATGTTTTCATTTGTATAGACTTGTGATGGGCTTGATTACCTATAAACATGTAATATACTTTAATCATATTCAGCATTATCATTCTTACCTTTCACCTTCCCCTCTTCTGCTGATTCCCTGCTTGCTTCTGGACTAAAATATATGTTGTAGATTTAAATTGTTGTATTACACTATATTTCTGAGTATTCATAAATTTACTGGTTTTCCTGTTGGGGCACTGTACTGTTGGACAGAAGGCTGAAAAACCAATTCATATGAGTGTCATAAAAAATAATTCCATATCTTAGCTATGGTAAATAATGCTGCAATAAACATTGTTGTGCTGGTAGATTTAGTGTGGTCTTGTTTGTAAACATTTGGGTAAATGCCCAAAAGTGGGATTGCTGGGTCATAGGGGAGTTCTATATGAAGTCTTTTGAGGAACCTCCATACCGCTTTCCAAAGTGGTTGAACAAGTTTACATTCCCACCAACAATGAAGTAAGGTTCCTTTCTGTCCACATCCCCTCCAGCATCTGTTGTTGTTAGAGTTCTTGATTTTTGCCGTTCTAACTGGGGTGAGGTGATATCTCAATGTTGTTTTGATTTGCATTTCATTTATGGCTAGGGATGTTGAACATTTCTTCATGTGTCTATTGGCCATCCTTCTTTCTTCTTCAGAGAAGTTTCTCTTTAAGTCTTTCGCCCACTTATTTATTGGACAGTTGTTTTTTTGAGGATTTGTTAGATATGGAACCAACCCAGATGCCCCTCAGTAGATGAATGGATCAAGAAAATGTGGTATATATACACAATGGAATTCTATGCCTCCATCAGAAAGAATGACATTGCCCCATTTGTTAGGAAATGGAAAAACTTGGAAAAAATTATATTAAGTGAAGTAAGCCAGGCCCAAAGAAACATAGGTCCCATGGTTTCCCTTATTTGCAATATCTAGTATATGTATGAGTCAAGTGGAAAAGGTCAGATAATGTGATGTCAGGAAAATGAACCCTTAGATATGTATTTTAATGTTTTTTTCTTTCATGCATGTGTTTCTAAAGCATTTATAAGATTATCTCTTTGTTGCTTTGTATATCCCTCCCCCACAGTATAACCCCTGCTTTCACTATATTTGATGTCAGTATAACTTGTGGAGGAGATGGGGAAAAACTAGTTGTTTAAGGATTCAGGTGGACCTGTTGCAACAATGAGAAGTACAAGTTATCATGTCCAAAAAGAGCTTTAAACGTCGGTGCGGGAGGGGGGGGAAGGGGGGGAAGGAGAAGGATTGGGATTGGGGGGGAGGGGGGAGGCTGGGAATGGATGTGAAGGGTAAACCAAAGGAGGAGGCTGCAATGCTTGGTAAGAGAAATGTATGCATTATCCGGCCCATGTAATTGTAACCCCTCTGTACAGTATGTTCACAAATAAAATTAAATTAAATTAAAAAAAATAATTCCAATTGAAAATACACACTTTATGTTGTCAATCACATATCACATTTTATGTATAAGAGAAAAAGAACTGTTCATTAATCTGCACTACCTCCAAGATTTCTTCCCTGTCTTCTCCTACAATGTCTGGACCCTCATATTCTCTTCAGTCGAGAAAGGCTGTGCTACATGGTCTACAATGAGTTCATGGCTTTTCATTACAGGTGTTAGTTACATTACATTAGCTCTGTGAATCTGAGAGGAAAATGTAATTCTACACTTGTCTGAAAACTGAAGAAATGGTTACTTCATATTCAGATTTTGAACAATTCTGTCAATAATTACCATATAACAAGACACCATTTTCTAATACATGTATTTGTGGTGAGTAATAATAAAAAATAGATCCACCCAACATTAGTCCACTTTTTTCTTTTTTCTGTTTATATTTTTATACCAATTAAAAAACCATGAATATAATTAGGCATAAAAACAAGTGTCTAAGTGTCTAAATGTCTGTAAAAATCAATAAATATAGACTCAGTCACAAGTTCTGTTATCATAGCATCTACAAATATTATCCTGGTCATGGGAAATATTAGAGCAGATAAAATGTTGATTTAGGCAATTATAGGTTTTTTGATTTTTTTTTGGTTTGTTCTTTTTGTTGTTGTTGTTGGTCATGGGGCTTGAACTCTGGGCCTGGGTGCTGTCCCTCAGCTCTTCAGCTCAAGGTGATCACTCTACCACTTGAGCCACAGCACCACTTTCAGTTTTCTAGTGGTTTATTAGAGATAAGAGTCTCACAGGCTTTCCTGCCTGGATTGGCTTTGAATCATGATCCTCAGATCTCAGCCTCCTGAGTAGTTAGGATTACAGGCGTGAGCCACCAGCACCCAGCTCAATCACAATTTTATTACAAAGATTTAGTTCTTTAAAGTTGGTATATATTAGTATAAATCTACACATGTGATAGAAACAAATATGCTCAAGGAATTAGAGTCACTTTCACCAATGTTGATTCTTACATGCATTATGTATGTGATAAATTCACATGTCCTTCAAATGTATTTTCTTCTTAATGACTTTCAGTAGAATTTTGTTGCAAATGTTTTATCTAATGCAAGGGGAATATATTTATTAGGTTACATAATGCAGGTTGAAGACTGCACCTAAAATCATGCTTCGCCCTCAAGCCGTTTAATTAAATTCATTATTACTGTTTTTCTTTTCAGCTATACTATGAGTTATGACTCAAATCCTCATGTTTTCTGAAGCCATTCCCCATTAATTTTCTGCTTTATTATTTTTCAAGTAAGGTCTTGTGCTTTTGCCCAGGACTAACTTCAAGTCAAGGACCTTTACTTACTGTTTCTCTGGAATATGGGATCACATGTTTGCACTGTCTTACCTGGCATTCCATATTTTTTTTAAAGATTAGGTTCTTAATGTTTCGTCTTTTCCTTGAACTTTTAGGATCAAGATATCTCTGCTTTGGACACTCAATTCATTGAAACTACAGGTATGTATTACTGTAACCAGTTTAATGACAGCACTTAGTGATACACAGGTTTCTGTGGAAAGATGACTATGCCCATAAAATAACCTAAGCGGAAATTTAAGGTTCTTGCCAATTGCATCTAATGTAGGCATCTGTGCTGGCTTAAGCAGTATGCATGCAATTATTTGGGGGATCTTCACATGCATGGTTTAAATCTAGAAACTATCATTCAAGGGTTCTCGACACAAATCTGCTTCCAATAAACTCTCTGTACTTATAAATCCCAAACAGTTGGGAGAGAAAATGGATGCTGCACAAAAGCTTCAAATGACAACAGCAGCAGACAAGCTGTGCTTCTGGCATACTCTGACTCTAGTTATAACCACATGGTGCAAGTGGCAATTGCTTTCCTTAATCCTGTGATTGTATTCCATAGAATCTGTACTGTTTCCCATGACTTTTGGACCTCCTACAGATGTCTACATCCCAAATTTCATCATGCATTACATTACCTCACAATGGAGTAGCACAGAACTCTAAACTACTATTTTACATGCTGCCTCTGTATGCATTTAGTACTGATAAAAAGGAAATTACTCCTAACAGTAATAGGATGAGACAAGCAAGTAAGAATTATGTAAAAGCCTAACAGCCAGTCTCAATTTTATAAGTGGCAATCATTTTTTTCTTGTTAGATTCAATTTAGGAAATATTTATCAAGGTCTCTGTTGTCAGAGAAAAGGTACCCCTTACATTCAAGGAGACAAAAATGACACATGATATATTTGAAACATATAATCTAGTCAGTATTTCCATGCTAAAATATATAGTGCCAATTTTGACATTTATAGTTGTTCCCAAATGACATAATTGAAAATGTTCTGGAGGTGAATTTTCCTGTTGCATAGGGCATTCTTTTTCCAAAAGCAATGTCTTCAATTTCTGTAGGCTAAGCATTTACTGGATACTGAACATTATCTCATTTGATTCTTTCAAAAACTCTGTCTGCCTTTAGTTTTGCCATAATTTCTGATAGAATTAAAATATAAGGTTTGGGGAAGTTTTCTATTTCATGTATTAAATGGCACACAGAATTTAGTATCAGGGTTTTCTAAAGTCCATAGTACATTTTCTTTTCTACTTTTTTCTTCTTTTCGTTTTTGTCCCTCATTTTTTAAAGGAAGGTCTCTCTGTGGAGCACAGATTGCCCTAAAAATTTATATTTCTTTTTAGGCATCCCACCCAAATGCATGAATTTCAAGTTGTTAGGCCTTTGTAATCATTCTGTCTAACCAAATGCTAATGTGAACAGTATTTATAACTTTGCAAACATTAATATGTAATCATATTGCATATTCTGAGAATCTACATTAAATATTCCTGTGTTCACTATATCTAAACATTTTGTACCTTTCTAAATTTTTAATAAGAAAGCAAAAAGAAGTAACTAAACCAATTCTACCTAACTTCAAATGGAAACTAGTATTTGTTACTAGAAGGAAACCTGTTGCTGTTTATGAATTGTGCCTTGAGATTCTTTTTCTCAAAATGCCTCACAAATCCTCTTTCAACCAGATGGTGTGGATTTCTCATCTTCTTTTGAGAATTTGTATCAAGCTATGCCTTAGCAATCAATAATCAGTCTCTCATGTTTTTCATTGTAATCTTTACTAAATTTAACACTTGACTTCTATGACAATTCTGACTATCATAAGGATGGTTAAAAAAGTACAAAGGGGCTGGGAAGGTGGCTCAGTGGTACAGTGCTTGCCTTGCATGCATGAGGCCCTGGGTTCGATTCCTCAGCACCACATAAGCAAAAAGAAAAAAGCCAGAAGTGGCGCTGTGGCTCAAGCGGTAGAGCGCTAGCCTGGAGCTGAAGAGCTGAGGGACAGCACCCAGGCCCAGAGTTCAGGCCTCACGATCTGACCCCCCCCCCAAAAAAAAGTACAAAGAAAGGTATCACAGTTTAGTTATTGATAGATGCCTAAATCATAATGTATATATTATGTTTTACTGACTTTGGAGATAGAAAATGCATCTTCTTAGATTTTGAACTGAGTAGGGAGAGAGAAAGTGATAGAACAATGTTGAGGACATGGACACAGTTGGCTTATATCTGTAATCCTAGCTACTCTAAAGTCTGAAATCTAAAATCTGAGAACAATGCTTCAAAGATAACCAGGCAGAAAAATTCTTGAGCCACTTATTTTCCACTTAAGAAGAAGAAGGAAAAGATAATAAGCAAACAATCGGAGGCGAGTCTTAAGTAGTAGATACTATCCTACCCGAGACATGGATGAAATATTAAGCACATAAAATTTCACTTTTTGAATGAAAAGGTCAAGCAAAAGTGTGAGGCCTTGAATTTAAACCCCAATACTGGCACAAGAGAGAAAGAAGAGACAGGGGAGAAACAGAAACAAGAGACACAAAGAGATAGAGACAGAAAAAAACAGAGAAAAAGAAAGGGAACTGAAAATATAATAATAGCAGACACTGGATATCTGGTATAAGTCTCTGTGATTTAAAGCCTGCCCTGATTTTTTTAGTAGATTCATTCATGAGCAACTGCCTAAGGACCAGGTGAGAATCTCCATAGATTGAGGAGTCGGCTAATTAAAATAACACAAATCTGCCCCTTTTGTTCTTGTAGTGCTATGCCATTAGCCAAGATATGGATGAATGAATAAAGAAAAAGCAGATAAATAGATATCAAAGGGTAATGTTCCACCATAAAAATAATAAAATCTCACCACATAGCAAAATGGAATTAGTGGACATTAGGTTAATTGAAATAAACCAGATACAAAGCAAGACAGTACACATTCTTCAACATGTGGATGAAATCATGGATCCCATTACTAATTACCACAACCATCTAGGAATGGATAGAAAACATAGTAAGGGAATCTGGATAACAATAAAGATAAAATAAGTTGCAAGGTTTCACAAGAAAGGTAGAGTGCTTTAAGTTTGAAAGAGTCAAGCAGACATTGATAGAGTAGATGAGAGGAGCTTCAAAATAGAAACATTGGACACAAAACACTGTAAGTAGATAGAAATGCTTAAGAACTTTGACTTGATTAGCATACTCTGTATGCTGCTTGTTAACATGTACAAGTAAGTTGCATGCTGATATAAAATATAATAAAAAGAAAATTGGTAAAGATCTTCTTGAAAGAGCTAATGATTACTCCCACTCTTAGTGACCTTAATCCTATCTCCTCTTCTCTATTGATAATACAGGTCCTATACCCAAGTGGCTAAATAGCCTTAATGTTTCTGTGCTTCTGACAAACCACATGATCGAAACAATAGCCTAATAAAAATAAAACCAGTCCTCAATGATTTACATTTTTTTATTCACAAACCAGAAAGGACAAATTTGCAATGAATTCACAAGTTGCATGTTTTAAAGAAGAAGCAGTCAAAGTAGAGTAGTTTTGTTATTTTGCCATCAATAAGTTTTATGTGGGTTTTCATTTTGTCATATTCTTAAATGCATAGAATACATATTGATCAGATACAGCCTGTCACTTCCTGTCTTAGCACCTCCCAGCAATCTCTACAAGTGTAATGAAATAATTTGACCACATTCTTCCTCCTTAATGCTGTTTTCTCTCCCCAAGTAGTATCCACAGCATAGACAGTAACTGTTTACATTTCTGTCATTCATTTTTAAAGTGTGTGTAAATTGTTCAAAGATATTTCATCATTATATTTCACATAAAGATATAATCAGATTGATCTTTTAGCTTATTCTCAACTTTCCCTCTGCCACACCATTTTTATTTTTCAATGGTTTCATTGAATTTTATTTTGCTAGCTTGTCTCAATATACAATGCATTTTCAGAATTGTTCACCCTCTAGTATACTCTATCCTCATCCCTAATCTAATCCCTTCAAGCTTTGACACAATCTCTTTCTGTTTTTTTCTGTGAACATGTGTATTTTCTGTATTTATTTTATGCCATGTGTTTATATATGCATATATCTTTTAGGTCTAGCATCCTCATATTAAAAAATGCAAATTTTGCCCTTCAATTTTCTATTTCATTGTTTATGGCTCAATAAATATCTCATAAATGCAAATTCATTGTTTATGGCTCAATAAATATCTCATAAATGCATTTATATGTAATCTATATATATGACATATATATGCATATCATATAAATTATATTTATATGATATGGACATATATATGCATATATACTTCTCGTGTGTATATGAAATGCATTCTATATTTATATGTGTATCTAGTAATATTTACACATATGTTTGTATGTATACATGTATATATATTCCATTTATCATATATAGAGCTTCTGCCATAGCTTGGCTATTTTTAAAAGCACTACTCTGAACATGTGTGTATAGCTTCTTGACTTACACATCTTCAGATATGTGCACAATAATGGTACCACTAGATTGAATGGGAGTTCTATTTTTATTGCAACCATTGTGGAAATCTATATGGAGATTTCCCCAAACTTGATTATTTTAAGAAGTCATTATGTAAATAATTTTTATCCCATGAAAAAAGAAGTAATTTGTCTTTTATAATTGGACATATCAGTAAGTTAATTCCATCTTTCCATCTATATTTCTCCTCTTTACCTGAATAAAGCATGTCTAAAATAACCAAGCACATGAGACCAAATGTCAGCAAGCCATTTGGAAAGTTTTCTTTTTCCCTGCTTTTTTTATTTGAGTTAACTGAGTGAGTCCAATAAAACCTTTCAGGCAATCATTCCTGAATTATTAGATGCTACTGACTACACCCAGGGGACACATACACTGACAGAAATACAGGTGGAGGTAGAGCACTTCACTTAATTGGACCAATGTTATCAGCTAACATTAAGTTTTAGTAGGACGGAGATGGTTTTGGCAACTCAGGAAGTTTAAAATTTTCAGTAACGGTAAGTTAATAACTATCTGAATCACATTTCTCATGTTCTTTAGGATGGCTCTAGGCAAAAATATGAATTAAAAGTCAGTCTAGTAGATCTCATTTTACCAACTATCACACTCTACATAGAAAAGATTTTACGTATTCACCAATGAGCATGATTGGAAATTAGCATTACATCTACAGGTCTATTATTTGACCTTATTCATAGTTACAAAATGAAAGTTTCTGGTCTTCAGGCAGAGGTAGAATAAGCATTTAGCAGGCCTGGATATCTTTTACCTTCCCATAGAACTTCACCATGACCTTGCCCTCATTGTACCACAAAAACCCCTCTATTGCTGGGGAAAGCTGGAAAGTGACAGAAAGGGAGAGCTTAACCAGACACTACAAAGCCATTATTTTTTCTCTTTGGAACTTAGACATCTACTGTCACTGCACTTCTCTGGCTTTATTGCATTTGGGGATTGCCACTTAATATGAGATTTGTGCCATTTTCCAGGATTGATGTATTGCTCTTACTTTATTTCAGAGCAGAGATAATATGTTTATGAAATATACACTTCTCATTTGATATATTTTTATATTTTACAAATTATGATTTATAACATTTTTGAAAAGCAGTTTTATATGGAAAACTAATATATACATTTCTGGTTTCTTTGAAATAACTTGAGGATATAAATGTTTGATAAATTTTATATTATTATTAATAATACACTACAAAATTCAGCAGAATTGAGACTCTATCCGGGCTTCTAAAGTTAATCCATGACATAGCTAAGGGGAGGGAAAGCATCATATGTATATATTTTTTATCCTTTATACATGTTGAAGTATATAATGGTCAATTGGCAAAGCAAAACAAATTATTATTGTAGGGTATATGGGTCGTCTTCACCACCTCCTCTGCCAAGTTGCTTCTTACTTGAAATTCCCATCTGGATATAATGATGTTACAAACAGTACAAATAGCTGTGAGGTTACAATTCAATCAGAGTTTAGTGGTCTCTGATCTTCCTGCTGGAAAGTGAAGTACCACGTTCCAGAATGTAATTCAATTGATGAGGATATTTCTTGACTCATTTTAGGAGAAAACCTAAACTGCAAAGGATGTGATATATTTTCAGTTTTGTGAGTACTGAATTTCATAATGGAAGCTACAATAATAAGAAATCACCACAACTGTCAATTGTAGCAAATAATCATGGTGTTGTGAGGATGACTTCCAGCCAGGTATGTTCCAGAAGTCAAACCTGATTATTGTTTTCTCAAAAATCAATGTATTTCACAGAGAACAATGGGATAATTAATATGGTATTATGATTCCATTAGGTGAGTTTTCAGAGATGTTTAGGAGGTAGATACTTGCTTTGAATAGATTTCTGTCAAGCAGTGAGGTATTTTATGATTGGTTTCTTCATGGCTGTCATCTAGAAGGGAGTTTGTTTTGTTATTCACAAGGAAATAATGGATATGTAAACCAGTAGGAGTGCTTTGTCTGAGCATTTCATGATGTACATAGTAACTGTTTTATTTCTTTTTGGACAAAAATAAAACTGAATATTACTTTGGTTTTATCTCAATATCAAGTTGTTTCTTGTTCAATGAGATTAATTATATTTCTACGGAGAATAGGAGGATGGTTTTGAATGGGAGGACAGTTGCTCAAAAGGCTGGGAACTACATGTGTTTTTCAAAAGAAAAAAAATTATTATCTTCCTCTCTGATGTATGTTTTATCACATAAAAATATTTTGGAGAAGAAATGAACCTACAGACCTATAGCCATCTAATCTTCGATAAGAGAGCTAAAACAATAGAATGGAAGAAAGACAGCCTCTTCAGTAAATCGTGCTGGCAAAATTGGTTAACTACTTGTAGCAAACTAAAGCTAGATTCTTATATATCACCCTGAACCAGAATGAACTCTAAATGGATCAAAGTCCTCGGAGTCAAAACAGACACTCTCAAAACATTGCAGGATGGAATAGGAGAAACCCTAGGTCTCCTTGGCACCGGCTGAAATTTTTTTCATAGAGACCCAGAAACACAACAAGTCAAAGAAAGATTGGACAAATGGGATTACATAAAATTGCGGAGCTTCTGCATTGCAAAGGACATAGCTCACAAGATCAATAGAAAGCCCACGGATTGGGAGAATATCTTCAGTAGCCATATAACAGACAAGGGTCTCTCATATCTAAAATATACCTGGAATTCAAATAATTAAATCCCCCAGCAACAAATGTTCAAAGAAACAACTGCCCAATAAATAAGTGGACTAAAGACTTAAGGAGAAACTTCTCTGAAGAGGAAAGAAGAATGGCCACTAGACACATGAAGAAGTGCTCAACCTCTCTAGCCATAAAAGAAATGCAAATCAAAACAACATTGAGATACCACCTCACTCCAGTTAGAATGGCTAAAATCAAGAACTCTAATAACAACAGATGCTGGAGGGGATGTCGACAGAAGGGAACCTTACTGCATTGTTGGTGGGAGTGTAAACTTGTTCAAGCACTTTGGAAAGCAGTATGGAGATTCCTCAAAAGACTCCACATAGAGCTCCCCTATGACCCAGCAATCCCACTTTTGGGCATTTACCCAAATGTTTATAAACAAGACCATACTAAAGCTATCAGCATGACTATGTTTATTGCAGCATTATTTACCATACCTAAGATATGGAACCAACCCATATGCCCCTCAGTAGAAAGAAAATGTGATACATATATACACAATGGAATTCTATGCCTCCATCAGAAAGAATGACATTTCCCCATTTGTTAGGAAATGGAAAGGCTTAGAAAAAATTATATTTAGTGAAGTAACCCAGGCCCAAAGAAACATAGGTCCCATGGTTTCCCTTATTTGTAATATCTAGTATATGTCTGAGTCAAGCAGAAAATGTCAGATGAGTTGATGTTAGGGAAATGAACCTTAAGATATGTACTCAAATTTTTTTTCTTTCATTCGATTGTTTCTAACATATTTATAAGATTATTTCTTTCTTGCTTTGTATGTCCCTCCCCCACAGTATAACCCCTGCTTTCACTCTATTTGATGTCGGTGTAATTTGTGGAGGGGAAGGGGGAAAACAAATTGTTTAAATAGCAATACAGGTGGACCCATTATAACAATGAGATATACAAGTCGTTATGTTTAGGAGAAAATCAAATGATTGTCCACTTTATAAGAGGCAAAAGGCAAAATATGAATTAACTCATTCGATTTTTCAGTTAGTAAGTGGTAAATTTCATATATTATGCTTTACATTCTCATTTCACACACACATATTTATTTGTCTAGATTTGTTGGCTAATACAAACCATAATTAATTATATTAAGATCAATTAAAGTGAAAAAAATGACTAAACCTATGGCAATAACAGTTCAGAAGCAATAAGTACCAATAACTTTCAGCTGTTAATGTGAATATCATTCTTAAAAAGAAAAGAAAAAAAGCCCAAGTCTTCATGAACAAAGTTGAATCTGTGAATAGTATAGGAAATGTAAAATAAAATGATTGAAGTATGTCAAAAGATATAACATTGAACTGAATGTGTTCCCAAGTCTAAAGTTAATAAACATTTAGTGACAAAATAAATGAAATATCATTAGATTGTAACTCACATTATAGAATAGATATGAAATTTGTCCACACTTATGAAAATGAAGGCTGGAATAAATAAATAAACAAAAGCATAAGAATCCAAAAGTCTAACATACAGACAGATTCCAAAGAAATTTTTTAGCTCAGTCTCCCTTAAGTGGTGAAAGGTAAATCACTCCATAAGTGAAAGTTAGTTTTGGCTCTGTCTTTTACAAAAATGTATGGAAACAGAGAAAGAGAGAGAGACAGACACAGAGACATAGAGACAGACAGAGACAGACAGAAACAGACAGACAGAGACAGAGAGACACAGAGACAGAGAGAGACACAGAGACAGAGAGAAACAAATTCTTGACAAATTCTGCCTACACTGGATCATAAGGTTTCACAGGAGCATTGATAAGTTGGATTGATAGCCTGATCTCCACATGATACCATGATATTCATGTTTTACTTCAGTAGTCTTTTATTTCTCACACTTAAAAGCCCATTTAGACATTTGTTAGCCAAAAGAAGAATTGATAGGGCAAGAAAACACAGGGCCTAAGACAAAACTTTGGTAACAGTATTCCTCAAATATTATACAGTATCAAAAACCAAGGATATGTGAACAATTGTAACAGCAAGTGGAAATTAAGATAATATCATGGTATGGACACCTGGAATAAGAAAATGGACATTTGGGGGCTGGGAAGGTGGCTCAGTGGCCTTGCATGCCTGAGGCCCTGGGTTCGATTCCTCAGCACCACATAAGCAAAAAGAAAAAATCCGGAAGTGGCACTGTGGCTCAAGTGGTAGAGCACTAGCCTTGACCTGAAGAGCTGAAGATCTGAGGGACAAGGCCCAGGCCCAGAGTTCAGGCTCCACGACCGTAACCCCCCCCCCCCAACAAAAAAGAAAATGGACATTTTGGTAAATAATTTTGAAATATTAATTTTAGATTTATATCATTCAACTATAATGAATAACAAGGATGCTTTACCCAAATAAGTATATTAACAGTACTGAGTGTGAGATATAAGGGAACTCTAGATTTTTGTGGGTTTTTTTTCTTTGATCTGTCTTGGGGCTTAAACTCTGGACCTGTGGGCTGCCCATGAGCTCTTCAGCTCAAGGTAGCACTCTGGAGCCACAGGGCTACTTCTGGTTTTCTGGTGGTTTGTTGGAGGTAAGAGTCTCATGGACTTTCCTGCCTGGGTTTACTTTGAAATCTGATCTCAGATCTCAGCCTTTTGAGTAGCTAGGATTAAAGGAATGAGCCACCAGTGCCCAGCAAAACTCTAGATTATATTGAACTTTTTTCTGAAAGTTTTATCAAAACTTTTTACTAGAATTTTATAAAGCTTTTTAGTAACTTTTATAAAATTAAAAGCTTAATAAAAAATAAAACATTTAAATATAGATTCCTTAATCATTACAAGTTACATGCTCAGAATCCACATATATCTGGACTTTCTATTCAACAACACAGATATAAAATATGTCTTTCATTGGACAAATTCACCAGAGCTTTGATATTAAATATCATACTTACGGGCTGGGAAGGTGGCTCAGTGGTAGAGCGCTTGCCTTGCATGCTTGAGGCCTTGGGTTCGATTCCTCAGCACCACATAAGCAAAAAGAAAAACGCTGGAAGTGGCACTATGGCTCAAGTGGTAGAGCACTAGCCTTGAGCTGAAGAGCTGAGGGACAGCGCCCAGGGCCCAGAGTTCAGGCCCCACAACCAGACCCCTCCCCCCCAAAAAAAATCAAAATAAATATCATACTTTCTAACTTTCTCTAATTCAAGATTTAAAATAAATATTAAAGTTCAAAATCTGGGGATTAAATACTAGCATATATATTCATAATTTTGACTTTTTTATTTTTTTTGGGTGGGAGTCTGGTCATGGGGCCTGAACTCTGGGCCTGGGCACTGTGCCTCAGCTCTTCACCTCAAGGCTAGCACTCTACCACTTGAGCCACAGCACCACTTCCAGCTTTTTTTCCTTTTGTTCTTATATGGTGGTGAGGAATTGAACCCAGGACCTCATGAATGCAAGGTAAGCGCTCTACCACTGAGCCACTTTCCCAGCCCCAATTTTAACTTTTTTCTTTATGGATTTTAGACAGTCATATTTAACAAAACTGCTTAGAATTTTGAAACAATGTGGTCCACTAAATTGTTGATTCAACAAATTTTTAAATGGTTGCTGATATATAATGAATATTATAAGAAAGACAATCCCCAAATTCAATTAAGCATCTTTGTATTCATCTCCTAGGAACTGGCTAAGGTCTTAGACTTTTCAGATAGTTATAATGCCTCTGGGGATTTTCATCATTGACACAGAAGAGCAAAATTGTATCTAGGAGATTTGATGAAAAGTTCTAAGTATGACTACAAGGCATTCATTAAGGTTATTATAGGTACACATTTACTGAATCATCCTGAAATAAAAACTTGAAGCTCAGGTAACTGGTACACAAATGACTGGAAGCTTCCCTATAGGATGTTCTGTATGTCAAATATGGAGTATAATTGAAACCAGAGTTTGATCTCTACTTGAAAATATAATTTGTCATTCTTAAGATAAAGTTTAAAACAAAGAAATTGAAAGAAATCTGAAGAAATTGAGTTCTAGTTATAGAATTTCAAAATCAGTGTTTATCAGAAGAAATGTTAACATTGAAAAACATAACAGAATAGTTATCCTCCCATCTATAGAAAATAAAGCATTCCCCCTCAAAACATTATTGTGACATGCAAGCTATTTCTTGAGGGTGTGACTCACTTTCAAAGTATGTTTTTCTTTAAGAATAATCCTTAAGTTTCTTCATTTGTTTCACAAAACTTCACACTGTTAAAGACAGCTTTCTAATAATTCAAGGATATAAACTGTGGTTGCATCCATGAAATCCAAGATATTGAGTCTAATATAAAATTAACCATTCATTTCTTGCATTTAAGCATATTCTTCAGTGAAATATTGGCTTGCACAGTATATCACACATTACTTACAAAATATATCACAATTTCATATGCAAGTAATTTATACTGTTTTTCATTCTGTGCATTTTTGAAAGATATAAATCTCATGGATTTTGTGAACAAAAGATTATGATGAATTGGCTCACTTCAATGGCAATGTTAACTTATGATTGTGTGGAGAAAATGTTGGTCTTAAGAATCCTGTGATTTACTGGGATTTACTGACAAGCTTCTTAGGAAAGAAGTTATTCTAAAGAAAAACTTGAGCACATATAATATGATTCAATAATAATCCCTTAGTCCTCACCAAGGAGACATGTCTTCATATACTTACTCAGAAATACTCCCTATCTAATTTCAAAAACAATGAAACAGATCCTACAGAAAGAACTACAAATTAAATGAAGAGAAAGCAATCCACTACAGCTCTCAAGATGATGGCAGAAGAGGAACTTGTTTTAACGTTTCTCTAACTAAAGAAAAGAAAATGATATAGAAGTCAGGAAAATTACATTCCTCTAGGACTTCACGATTCCAGTTCATACTTGGAGATATTCAGGGGTGATGCTGAGAAGCAAGGGCTTCAGTTTATCTGAGGTTTGAGGAACTCACAAGAAGTATAAGGATATTACATGAGTCCCCAGTAGTTATAATGTGGTAGCTGGGAATGAATGAGTATACCATAAAAGGCACAGGAAGGACATCTGAAAACATTTGTAGAGCATAGTGAAATGGTAAAAGGTCCATATATAATGAATATAATGTTAATGCATTATTATATGCCCCCTTCAAGAGAATGTGAAAAACTGAACCTGATCTCCTATATACATTGGGTAACACAGGATGATTGTCTTTGAAACCAAAGAAACTGGATATATCTCATTTCTCATAGTAGAGTGAAGCTGATTTTTCTAGCCATTAAATATGAGACAATTTGTGATGAAATATAACTTCATTTTCCTCACTCATGCTTTGTAAACAAGCAAGGAATAAGTAAGTAGTGATCTGGAACTTTCAATACTCTGTATTTCCATGGTTTGTTTTGCTTCTTTTCCATGAACACTGAGTTGGACATAAGTTATTCTGCTTTCAGTTTAATAAAATAAAGATGAAATCAACAGCAGGTCCCAAGTTGTCTCATCCTATCTTCATTTCAAAATAGCCTAATGGAGTAAAATAGATTCTACCTTTCTTTTCTTATTTGGTAAAGATATATGACTTCCCTGTTGGTGCCTTGCAAAGGAAATGAAGAAATTGGCATAACATAGTGAGTCTCAATCTAATACAACACAGCCTTAAATTATGTATTTACTTGTCACGAATTGTTTTCTATGACTTGGAACTCTCATTTTCAATTTGTCCTCCACATGGGATTGAGGAAAATAAAGACTGCTGGAACACTGTTCACATTTATTAGCCTACCAATCACTCAGCTGTGATCCTGTGTCCCTCCTTACTTTCTAGACTGTACTGCCTGAGATTTTTGACAAACCCTAGGTAAACTTGTCTGGTGAAAACAATTTAAGTAACTAGCATCTGAAATCTGCTCCTAGAAAGACAGATATCTAATAAACAGATGGAGAAAAGATCAGCTTATATTAAGTGGTGATTTATACACAGAAAATTATTAGGAGGTTTTTTTTAAAGTTTTATTATTATCATGACTATCTTTACATCATTGCACAAAGGATTTGGTATCTAACAAAGCAGTTTAAAAATATATTGTTAACCATATCACCCCTTTCAAAATTCATACCTATGCTTCCCGTAGCCAGGCCTTTCCTCACTCTTATTTATTTATTTATTATTTATTTATTTATTTATTTATTTATTTATTTATTTTTATTTATTTGGGTTGTGGGGCTTGAACTCTGGGCCTGACTGCTGTCCCTCAGCTCTTCAGCTCAAGGCAGCACTCTACCTCTTGAGCCACAGTGCCACTTGCTGTTTTCTGATGGTTTCTTGGAGCTTTCCTGCCTGGGCTGGTTTATAGACGTGAGCCACTGGCTCCCAGCTCCTTTACTTTTCTTAATTTTGTAGGATATACGTTGAATTCTTGTCTCCATTTTCACCTCCCTCATCTTCATTCACCTAACCTTTTCTTCTTGACCCACCCAAAGCCTTTCAAACACCCACTAGCTGGTGTTTTATTTTGTTAAGCATGACACTGACTTTCTAAGTAATTACACTATTTGAGATTTTTAAGAAACAGATCCTAAAAATAATGTAATTTAGTAGCTGATAGACTAATCATTTCCTAGAAGTCAATATTAATTTTCAAAATTATTACGTTTCTATTGTTATCTAGAATGTTCAAACATGCTATAAAATGTTTTGTTTTTCTTTTTTTGCAGCAAGAGAACTGTTCATAAGCCCAATTTTTTATTATTTATTCTATGGTATCATTGTATTTTGTGATTCGGTGATTGTATAGATCATTCTGCCACATTCGTAGCATATTTTTAACATGAATTATAGTTCTTTTATTTTCTGTTATTTGTTTCCTTCTATATTGGACCTCCAAGGAATTTAATTGCCACATTATTACAAGAAAAATATCTGCACTCTCCAATTTCTAACACAGAATAAAATTCTCACTTCTATCATTCCCACTTATTGTCTGATGAGTTGTGAGTCATCCTATCTATGAATCTAATTAGCTGCAAAGCTCAAAAGCACACCTTCAACTTTGGCCATAAAGACATCACCTCCAGCCCAGCTGGTAAGATGGCAGCCACAGTCTCACTGTTCTTATTCTGCCCTCCGACCATCAAAGTTCAGCTACTCATTTGGGAATGAGGTTGTCTCAGGGTTACTATGTTCACCTCACACTTCATTTTTCTACCACGAAAAACAGAAGAGATTTGCTACTCTCATGGAGATACACAGGTATGGAAGTGGGAGAACAGAAAAAGATAAACAAGTCAAATGTTAAAATAAACAATTCAGAGTGAGCTCCAGAGAGGACTCTAAGCAGCACTATTAAAACACATTCAGGAATGGGTCCGATTAGTCCAGTTTATAATCCTAGCTACCTGAGTAGCTATATTCCTGCCACCTGAGTAGGTGGCAAAGATTGGGAGGATTACGTTTCAAGTCTAGCCCTCATATCAATCAATAAAGTGGAGGATGTCAGTAAACACCTGTCATCCCAGCTATGTGCAGATTATAAATAGGAAGTGGGGCTTGCACATAAACTTGGGGCACATTTTCTATCTAGCTGTGAGTTTCAGCCCCATTTCTGCCAAAAAGAAATAAAGCAGTATCTATTGAAGCATAAGGAAAATTTACATTAATGTGTCATTATCAAAATCAAACATATTCTCTTAGAATTACATGAAATAATTATGTGCCCTTAGTTTAACAACTTACAGTTAAAATCACAGAGTTAGGATAGGCAACATCAGATAAGACTATGATGATTACAACTGTAACAAAAGACTTTAGGTTCATCAAAGGTAACAGGTTGACACATTGTAGCAGTGAGATGTACAAGACACTGTGTTGAAAACAAACTTTACAACTTCAGCATGGGGGTTGGGGAGTAATTGGGGAAGTGGAGAAGAAAGGAATGGTAGGAAAAAACAAAGGAAGAGGCCACAATGCTCGATAGGATATGTACTCATTACCTTACTCATCTAACTGTAACCCCTCTGTACAGTGTTTTTACAATAAAAAGTATGAAAAAAGGTAATAATGGATTAACCATAGTGTTGGCACATAGAAAATCATCAGTAATGTATAATTCCAAAAACATACTCCAAAACATGAATGTCTTACTACAGATGAAAGAGTACATCTCTTGCATTGCCGCATTCAATCTTTATGCTTCCTAATAAATATGTTTAACTCTCACATCTACCATGCAGAAACTTTTAAATTAGATGCTATTCTGTTTCTCTAGTGTTTCTTTGATTTGTTGTGACTCTGGATTTTTACCTAGAAAGTTTCTACCTGTGCCTAAAAGCTTTACTGTTTCTTGTACTCTGTCCTATAATGCTTTTATGGTATTTGGTCTTACATTGTGGATTTTAATCTTAGAAAACCCCCAGTATGTGGGAAGATTTTTTTACCATCTATAGATCAGACAAGTTCCTAATATCTAATACATAGAGCTCAAAACTTAAACCCTGAAAAGTACACAAAGAAAGAACCCAATGGGCTAAATACTTAAAGAGACACTTCTCAGGTGAAGCAAAAATCACCTGAAGAAATAAACACATGAAGAAATGTTCATCATATAAGGCCCTAAAGAAAATTAAAATCAACACAACACTGAGTGTCCATTTCAGCCCAGTTACAATAAACAATATCAAGAAGACTAACAATAACAAATGCAGGTTTGGATGTGGTGCAAAGGGAACTCTATTGAATTATTGCTGGGAATTTAAGTTTGTTCAGCCACACTAGAAGGTAGTATTGAGGGTCCTAATAAAACTAAACATAGAGTTCCCATATGACACAGTAAATTCCACTCCTGTGCCAATAGAGCACACAGGAAGGCCATACTGAAGCTACGAACTCAACAATGTCCATGTATCCTTATACCATAGTCAAGATTTGGGATCAGATCAGATGCCCCTCAATGGACAAATGGATCAAGAATATATTATATATATGTGTGTGTACATATATATACATATATAAACATATATGTATATAACATATATACAGGTATAATGGAATTCTAACCCATTAGAAAGAATAATGTTGTATCATTCATAAGGAAATGGAAAGATTTGGAAAACATTTTATGAAGTGAAATAGAATCATAGAATCACAGGTTGCATGGTTTTCCTCATTTTGATAGCTAGAATGTACCTATATATCTATAAGTAAAACACTGGGTGGTAAGTAACTTTATAAATTAATTAACTAAAGTATAATAGACTTTGTGGAGAGCTCAAATAGTGTAATTTCTAAAAAGACTAAGTCAAAGGCGAACAAAATAAGTACCAGGATCTGGGTACTTGCAAGTCAGGAGAATAGGTCAAAAGGCCACGGTAGAAGAATGAAGGGGAAAAAGAGACAATGCAGGCAGAATTCACTGTATATTCCATAGACTTGAGAAATCAAGGGAAGAGGTTGAAGGTGGTGAAGATGTTGAAGGGATGAAACAAATCAAGATGCATCATATAAACTGCTTTGTTAACTGGCAAAAAAATTGTATATATAACCTAAAAAATAAGAAAAGCATGGCAAGGGACATGTTGGGACAGGTGGATGAGAATATTGGAAAGAATGACATTGATCAAAATGCACTATATAAATTTATTTAGTGAATGGCCACTGTTTTATATGACTACTTAAAGATAGTAAAAACATTTTTACAAATCTCATATCTAACTGATTCTCTATGCTTCTCTGATTTAAAAATGTACACATGGAAAATGCTATTTACTTTAATAATGTTTTACACATACTGACTAATATAAAACTGACCTTATTTATTTACTTTGCATTTAAAGTAGTTATTTCATAGTTCGCTTTAAACTCTATTAGTTTGTTCCTTAATATATGCCCATTTGCTTAGCTACTAACACTTAGGAAAGCAAGAAAATATTCATAAACTCAAAAAGGATATGAATGGCTAAGAACAAGTTAGAGCTATATATCAGGATTAAATTTGATTCAATTACTGATTATGCACCAATGAGTTTAGAAATCATGCTAATATAGCTAATAAGAAATAAATCAAAGTAAACTGAAGTTTTTCCATAGTGAAGAATATCATATTCTACTAATCATTTTGCAAAAGCACAATCTGTGACACGATCTATCTTATGGAGTAATGAAATTATTTGACTCAGAAAATACCATTGTCTAAACAATGTTTCCATATTTGAGCAAAACCATTCCAAAATGAGGTCACTATTATCACTCAGAAAGTTTACAATCAAATAAAAAAATATGAAGAAAAATAAGTAAGTAAAAATTTTTTACCTTTCACTGGTTTCTCTTTTCTTTTTTGCCATTTGTTTCTTACTATTTGTAATGAAAAAGATATGGAGGATAAAAGGAGATTGCATAAACATCAATGAAGATGACACAATGAAATTCAAGCACTGGAAATATAAAAGAAGGGTGAACTTGACCAAAATTTACATTAGACAACATGGAAATACTATAATGGTACCCTCTTGTACTACTAATATATGCTCAATAAAACCTTCAATTAAAATTAAAAAGAATATATGTATATATACATACCTATACATGTGAAAGTCTCTATTTTTTCTCTTTCTCTTTCTATCTCAGGTATCCAGTAGATATTATAAGATTAATAGTTTATATTTACTTATATCTACATCCTATAGTCTTAAGAGTAGAAAATAAATCATTCCATTGATTTCTTGAAAAACTTATAAAAGCAGAATATACAGTAAATGATTGTGACAGCTTATTTTTATCATTCCTTCATTTCATTATTTATTTAGGCATATTAGTCTGCCTTTACTTTCCTTAGTACAATCAGATTATTTAGTTTGCTTCTTTACAATTTTCCTATCTGGTCTTGATTTATTCTTGCTTAATCTTGACATACTTTGTTTTCATTTTAATTGCGGCATCTTAAGTTTCATAAAATAAAAATTGTTCTTTGGACAATAATCCTATTCAATCCTTATATTCCTTTATATTTTTTGAGAACCTTAATTTTCCATGGTTTAAAGTTGTTTAAGGATACAGGTGTACCTGTTGCAACAATGAGAAGTACAAGTTGTCATGTCCAAAACGAGCTTTACAACGTCGGTGGGGGGGGGGGAAGGGGGGGAAGGAGAAGGATTGGGATTGTGGGGAAGGGGGGAGGCTGGGAAGGGATGTGAAGGGTAAACCAAAGGAGGAGGGTGCAATGCTTGGTAAGTAATGTACGCATTATCCTGCCCATGTAATTGTAACCCCTCTGTACAGTATGTTCACAAATAAAATTAAATTAAATTAAAAAAATAATGTGCTTATTGGGCTCCATTACCAAAGCAGCATATATTTCATGACATAGATATTGAGTATGTTTTGTTATAAGGCCTCAAAATTCTGTAATGTGAATTTGTTATGAATATCTACAGAGCTCTGTAGGTATATACTAACATTCATTTTGTTAGTATACAATATATTCATTTTAGACTGTATTTTACTTTTTCTTTTAATACAATTCCAGATGTTCAATAAATGGAATATTTTATTAGCACATTTTTGGTTTTGCTTGTTTACTAACCTGTTAGATTTATTTTTCTTATTCGTTGCATTTTACAGATGTGTTTTTGTGTGGCAAAATTTAGACTGCTATCTTAAAATGTCTGCAGCAACAACAAAAATCAGTTAATTTGTTCTTTATTGATATAGGAAATAGAGCTGTTGTGACCAGGAAAGGAGGTGACATTCCTAATCAATGTACAAAAAACATATAACTTTTTATTTAAATTTAAATTTTTAGTTTAAAGATGATATGCAGAGGGGTTACAGTTATATAAGTCAGGTAATGAGTACATTTCTTTTTAAACCATGTTATTTACTCCATTATTTTCTCTCACTTTTTCCCCTCCTGAAGCCCCCCTCTCTCCAAGCTGTAAAGTTCACTTTCAGCATAGTGTCTAGTGACTATCACTGTTGTATTAGTTCACCTGTTGTCCGACCATTTCTGTGATTCCCCTTTCCTTCCCTAAATCAGATAAACTTATATACAAGACAAAAGGTAAGAAATCATCAGGGAATAAACAAAGAAATATAAGGAAATAACTGCAAATAGTACTATAAAAAAAAGAAACCTCTTGTTTCCATTTTGATAAGCATCATTGTACATGGACATATGCACATAGCTATTGAGCCTATGGGATTCTTTCCTAACTCTTTACAGTTCTTGTGACAGAATCTATTCACTGTTAACCTGTTCTTTTTTTTATTTCATTTTCAAATATGTTTTTGCTTATTTTTCTCAAAACTTTCCCAGTTAGGACTCATCTCAGCTATATCTTAAAGCTAGAATGTCTGAGCAAACAACTTAGGCCTAATGAGAATAAGTATACTGTGAAAAATTGAGAATCTGAAATGTTGATAAATGCCTAAGGCAGATTTGGTGGAAACCATATAACACTTTTAGTGCCCCCATCTTCACAGAAAATCATAAATAAGGGAAAGAAATACAAAATCAGAAATTAAATAGTATAACAAACTTTGTAATATTTAATTTTTACCATTATTTTTATACAATTGCTACTTATGCTATTATTATTTTATGGCTAATCTTATCATTATAAAGTATGTTGGAGTAAAGTACACAACCTTGGAAAGAAAAGAAATAACAGATCAAGAAGATAACAAACTAATATTGACAGAAAATTTTTACTTTTATTATTTGTATTTTCATTTTTTTAAATTTAGTTAGTTAGTTTTCGGGCTACTTAGATTGAACCCAATGCTTCATCCATTCTAGGGAAGTTTTCCACCAACAAGATAGCCCCTCCATCCAAAATACAATTCCACTATCCTAATACTTTGAAAAATGGTTAACTTTGGCTTCCTTTGTTACTGGTTAACTTTTAAATGATGTTTCTTTAGTAATCAGCCTAGGATCACAGAAAAGGTGTCCCTTGAGAGCAAGCATGCTTACTGCCAAATATAGAACATTTAAGTTTCCAGGTAAGAGTAGAACTAAATAGAATGCATGCTTAGCATGCCCAGCCATGAATCTGATCCTGACATTTAATATAAGCTATTGCGTTTGCCAGCATTCTTCTGGGTGCAACTCCATTACTTGATGGAAGAATAACTGAGGAAATACTCAGATGCTCATGCTGCTTTCATTAACAAAAGCAAGAAAATACTAGGCCTGTTTCCTATGTGATTCATGTTCTACCAGAATCTATAAAACTGATGAAAACTGGTGTATTTATTTTCAAGTGAAGTTAAATCATAAATATTTCTAGGGACTGAAAATTTTAGCAATTAAAAAGGCCTTTTATAAATCACAACTATTTAGTATCATATGCAGGCTTTGATGGGGTATGATTTTTTTCAAATGATGTTTGATGAAATTCCTTAGAAATTGGTAGGGATCATTTGTCTAAAAATGTATGATCTATTGAACAAGAAGAAATTTTGTAGATGTTGAGACTTTGTAGCCTGTGTATTGGACAGTAGTTTTAATTTTGTGTATGAACACATATACATATACTTATATAATATAATATATAAACACACATATATGTGTGTGTTTATGTATATAAACAGTTATTACTTGTTTTTTCCTATGGGGTTCAATGACAAAGATACCTTGAGATAGGTTCAAATGTTCTCTAGAAGAATTTCAGAAGCTAATGTTTATAATGGTCATATTATTCACTTAAACAAAATAGTCTTTTCCCTTCCCCTCCCCAAATTATACCAATATCAAATACATTGAAAACAGGGGTTATACCATGGGGGAGGGACATACAAAGCAACAAAAAATCACCTTATATGCACGTTAGAAATAATAGCAAGAAAGAAAAAAAAACTTACGTCTTTATCTTGGGGTTCATTTCCCCTAACATCATCTTATCTCACCTTTGCTGCTTGTCTCAGACGTGAACTACTTATTGCAAACAAGGGAAACCATGAGACCTTTGTTTCTCTGGGCCTGGGTTACTTCACTTAATATAATTTTTTCCTAGTCTTTCCATTTCCTAACAAATGGGGTGGTGCCATTCTTTCTGATGGAGGCATAGAATTCCATTGTGTATATATACCACATTTTCTTGATCCATTCATCTACTGAGGGGCATCTGGGTTGGTTCCAGATCTTAGCTATGGTAAATAATGCTGCAATAAATAGATTCATGCTGGTAGCTTAATTATGGCCTTGTTTTTGATCATTTGGGTAAATGCCCAAAAGTGGAATTGTTGGGTCATAGGGGAGCTCTATGTGGAGTCTTTTGAGGACCCTCCATACTACTTGATATTAAGTTTACACTCCCACCAACAATGCAGTAGGGTTCCCTACTGTCCACATCCCCTCCAGCATCTGTTGTTATTAGAGTTCTTGATTATAGCCATTCTAACTGGGGTGAGGTGGTAACTCAATGTTGTTTTGATTTGCATTTCTTTTATGGCTAGGGATGTTGAACATTTCTTCATGTGTCTATTGGCCATCCTTATTTCCTCTTCAGTGAAGTTTCTCTTCAAGTCTTTAGCCCACTTATTTATCGGGCAGTTGTTTCTTTGAAGATTTGTTGTTGGGTGATTTAATTATTTGAATTCCAGGTATATTTTAGATATGAGACCCTTGTCCATTATATGACTAATGAAGATCTTCTCCCAATCCGTGGGCTTTCTATTGATCTTGCTAGGTATGTCCTTTGCCGTGCAGAAGCTCTGCAATTTCATGCAATCCCATATTGTCCAACCTTTCTTTGATTTGTTGTGTTTCTGGGTCTCTATTAAGAAAATTTGGGCCTGTGCCAAGGAGACCTAGGGTTTCTCCTATTCCATCCTGTAAAGTTTTCAGAGTGTCTTCTTTGACTCCAAGGTCTTTGATCCATTTGGATTTGATTCTGGTGCAGGGTGATATATAAGGATGTAGCTCTAGTTTTCTACAAGTGATTAACCAATTTTTGCCTTTTATTGGTCAGAATTTTACATAATTACATTTAGTTTTTAAAAATTCTTTCTATATAAATTAGCCTTGTGTGCCTCAATGATAAACTCTGTTAGTAAAGTTTTTTTTTATATTGAGGATTCTTTCAATTTTCTGCTTTTTTCTCCTTTCCAAGATTCGTTCTTCAACACAAAAGAAAATGTATTAATTTCTTCCTTTCTTTTCTTTTTTTTTTTCTTTTGCTTTTGGACTTCAATGAGAATTCTTTTCAGTTTGAGTATTGATTGCACTGGTACATTAGGCTCTCTAGGGACAGTAGTTTCTTGCCAACAGGTAAGTTTCTTTGAGCTTGGGAAATCTGGTCCAATCAAAGAAGAGACTGTGTGTCCATAAGAAGCAATGAGCAACTCCTCCTCCTTAACTTTTATCTCTATAGTCCAGATGTCACTGAGCTCACCAGCCCTCAGTGATTATAAAATAAAGTTTTATTGCTATTTTATGATCAAATTATAGTTAATAGAATTCCTAGCAGCCTGATAAAAATCTAGCTCATTTAAAGTTCATCCCTCTTTCATTATTTATGGGAGTTCCCAACGGGATGCCTTACCTGTGCATACAAAACAGCCATTAGCAGAAGAATCCATGCAAGAACATGATTCTTTCTCCAAAATGCAGGATTGTCTGCAAACTACTAACATGCACTGTCATCACTTTGCAGTTCATGTCCACATTTTTGTTCACTGAAAATGCATAAAATAATGTGCTATGCTATTATATTTCTTTACATATACTTAGGTCATATTCATCCCTTCCATTACCCTTTATTCACCCTTCTTTACCCTCCTTTTCTTCATATTTCTAATACTATCCTTTACAATACCATGCCAGTACTTTGAGCAACACATGTATACTAATAATAAAGAAATATAAAACAAAAAGAGTTTAATGTATATTCATTAAGTTACAATAAAAAAGATCGACCAGAGTTATATTCATAATGCACAAAATATTTTACTTCTTAACGAACATAAACATCGATAAACTTTCATCCAGTAACAGGTGTTTTATTTTTTAGTTGAGTTCTGGTTACTTTCTTGAATGCCAGTTGATGTAAATGATTTGAAGTTTGAAACCCCAAAAAATCAATATTGAATCCCTAAATAAAGCAAATAAACAACAACTTGAATCTATACATCTCTATGGTGTGTTTCAGTGCATGGTCAGATCTATTTTGGAGGTGGCAATGCTGGTTAATTTCTGAAGATTCTGAATTTTCTTTAATATAATTTATTGTTATTATAGAGGTGATGTGCTGAGGGACTGCAATTACATGAGTCAGGTAATGAGTACATTTCCTTTTGTTCAGTGTCTTCTGTTCCTTCATTATCTCCCAGTCCCTCCCTCCTGTCCCCACCTACGAGTTTGTATAGTTCAATTTCATCAATGTCCAGCAAGCTCCATGGCTGCACTTTTCCACCCTTTGATTATATTCTTCCCCCGCCCTCCTGAAGTTATACAAGTGAATACATCAAACATAAGGTAAAGAAAACAGAATAACAAAAAACTAAACACTAAAGAGTCTTTTGATTCTATATCTTGGAGTTCATTTCAGTGGGTATAATATTTTATACAGATAGGAAGAGGAATTTAGGCATTGTGCTTTTGAGATTCTCTCCAAAGAATATCTTCACTTGGTCTCATTTTATTTAAGTATCTAGAGTCCTGTATTATATCCAGAGACCTAACTTATGTATACCAAAGGGCACATGCACCTTTTGTCTCTCTGAGCTTGGCTTAGCTCATTTAACATAATTTGTTTTAGTTCTATTTTCCTGCAAATGACATTATTTTATTCTTTCTAATGGTTGTGTGAAATTCCATTGTGTAGAGGTAACCACATTTTTGGGATCCACTTATCTACTGCAAGGTATCTGGGCTGTTTCCATATCTTGACTATTATGAATTACAAGACAATGACATGGATATGCAGGTTTCCTTATCAAATTCTGATTCATGATGTTCAGGTAGATGTCTAGGAGTGGTATGGCTGGGTCATAGAGATCTATGTTAAGTTTTTTGAGGTTCCTCCAAACTGTTTGCCAGAGTGGTTGTGCTATTTTACATCCCCACTGACAGTGCAGTAGGGAATCTTTTTTCCCCCACATCCCCACCATTTTTTGTGTTCAAATACACAATGTTGACTAATTTTACTGGAGTGATTTATAATCTCAGAATTGTTTTGACTAGAATTTCCTTTATGGCCAGGGATGATGAGCATTTACTCATTTTTTCCCATTTTTACCTCTTTGAGAAATTTCTCCTTACCTCCCTCGCCCATTGGTTTAATAGGTTTGGAAGGGGTTAGTTTCTTGAGCTCCTTGTATATATTAGATATTATATCTTTGATATATTGCTAGTAAAGATCTTTTCCAAGTTGGTTGGCTGACTTGATAGTTTTGTACCTGTGTCCTTAGCTGTGCAGAAACATTTTATTTTGATTTAGTCCTATTGTTAAGTCTCTCACCTATCTGCTATGTTGGGTCCCAGAGACTCTATTCAAGAAGTTTCTGCCTATACCTATCCTATAAGTTCTAATGTTTCTCCCACTCTTTCTTGCAGTAGTTTCAAAGCTTAGGATCTGACATCAAGGTCTTTGATCCATTTTACACTGATATTAGTGCAAGGTGACTAGCTAAAAATGTAAAAGATCTTTATAGTAAAATCTATAAAAATCTGAAGAATGAAACCAGAGGACACCACCAAGAAATGGAAAGACCTTCCATGTTCATGGATAGGTATAATCAATATTGTGGAATTGGCCATTCTTCCAAAACTGATATACAAATTCATTTCAATTCATATCAATATTCCAATGACATTCGTTACTGAGATAGAGAAAGCAATCCAAAAATTCATACTGAACAACAAAAAACCTAGCATATCCAAACAATTCTCGGCAAAATGGGTAATATCACAATACCAGACTTCAAAAATCTACTACAGAGCCATAATAATAAAAACAGCTTGATATTGGCTCAAAAATAGACATGAAGGCCCAGAAATAAAACCGTACACTTACAGTTAACTGACATTTGATATGGAAGCCAAAAATGGAAAAATGTGGAAAAAAATATCCTCTTCAACAATTGGTGCTGAGAAAACTGGGCAGCCATATTCAGAAAACTAGAAGTTAATCCCTGCTTGAAGAGTCTGAATTTTCAATGACTAGTTTGGGAAATAACTAAATGTGATGACCTAAAATAGCTGTATGTCATGTTATATTATTCTTTCTCCTTTAAATCTCCCTTATCTTCTCTCCATTATGACAAAATAGCTTGTGTTGACAGTGAAAAACAAAATAATACATGAATATCAATTGATATAAACAAACTTCAGAGGAAGATAAAGATAAGAAAAACTTAAGGGAGAATCCTATAACATTAACATATATAATGGGTTCCCAAAATATTTGGGTTGCAGAAAATGGGAAAAGGACAAAGGAAAAAATTCAGTGGTTTGCAATTCATGTGGCCCTCAGTGTGGGACATTATTTCTAGAAAATCAGAGAGGAACAATTCATGAATCATTGTGGTGTATTTTTGTTTGTTTGTTTTTTGTTTAACTTATTCTCTGTCAGTTTTTTGTTCTCTTTTTTGTTTTCATACAGGACAAGAATGATGTCAATGTATGAAGGACATGTTATGCCAAGGTCGCAGGACCCCCACCAAGAAGACCACCAAGAGTCAGACTCTACAGCTGTTTTATTTAAATGGGCTACAGCTCGGGCCTTGTCCTACACTCCGACACAGCAGAGCCCAGGAGGAGAGCCCCAAGCTAAGGATTTGCAGGTCTTATAAAGGCACACAACCAGGTGGTTTAGCACTACGTGTTGCTCTGCTCTGAAACAAGCAACAAATGGTCACTGCCTCAAGTAATCTAACCTTTCATTCCCCCCCTTGACTTATGGTCCTGTACCACAATCTTGTGGCTCTGGCCCAAAACTAAACTCCAACATCTCTTGATCTTGAATGGGTATAGTCCCTCTCTGACCTTAGCCATGCTATTAAACAAGAATATAAATAACAATTAGTTCATTTTTCTTTTCTTGAGGCATATGTGGAGTGGTTGGGTAGGATGCTTGGAGACTTCCCATGTTTCCCCACAATCGTCCAGGGCAAAGGGTTCAGCCGGTCTGGAGTGGGAGCAGTGGATCCAAGCAGCAATGCTGTCCACCTTAAGGGCAGTAGGTGTAGCCAGTAGCACCATGTAAGGTCCCTTCCACCATGGTTCCAGAGATCTCAAGTTGTGCCTTCGAACAAACACCCAGTCCCCTGGTTTAAACAAATGAGAGAGGGGTAGGAATAGAAGCAGAATCATATATTGAAAAAATTATATTAAGTGAAGTAAGCCAGGACCATAGAAATATAGATCCCATGGTTTCCCTTATTTGTAATATCTAGTATATGTATGAGTCAAGCGGAAAAGGTCAGATAATGTGATGTCAGGAAAATGAACCTTTAGATGTATATTTTAATGTTTTTTTTCTTTCATGCGTGTGTTTCTAAAACATTTATAAGATTATCTCTTTGTTGCTTTGTATGTCCCTCCCCCACAGTATAACCCCTGCTTTCACTATATTTGATGTCAGTATAACTTGTGGAGGAGATGGGGAAAAACCAGTTGTTTAAGGATACAGGTGGACCTGTTGCAACAATGAGAAGTACAAGTTGTTATGTCCAAAACGAGCTTTACAACGTCGGTGCGGGGGGGGGGGAGGAGGGGGGAAGGAGAATGATTGGGATTGGGGGGGAGGGGGGAGGCTGGGAAGGGATGTGAAGGGTAAACAAAGGAGGAGGCTGCAATGCTTGGTAAGAAATGTACGCATTATCCTGCCCATGTAATTGTAACTCCTCTGTACAGTATGTTCACAAATAAAATAAAATTAAATTTAAAAAAAGAAGCAGAATCATATAATGCTCTAAACTGGGGTCACATACTCTTATGCACCAGATATAAATAGTCAAGCTTACACAGAAATTCAGTATCATCCAAATCAGGAAGCAATTCAGTCTGAAGGCTAGGGAAAAAGGGTGGAGGGTGCCCATACATTATTTCAAAAAGAGTAAAGCCAAGCTGGTAGGGTGAATTTCTTACTCTAAACAGGGCAAAAGGAAGCAGAGATACCCAGTCTGCGCCAGTCTCCAAGGCCAATTTAGTTAAGGTCTCTTTTAGAGTCCGATTCATTCTTTCTACCTGCCCTGAACTCTGGGGTCTATAAGCACAGTGCAATTTCCAATCCGTCCCCAGTGCCTCGGCTATTCCCTGACTTACTTTTGAGATGAAGGCCGGTCTATTGTCTGACCAGATGGTGGATGGGAAGCCATACCTGGGTAGGATTTCTTCCAGGATCTTCTTAGCCAAGATGTTCATGGTCTCATGCTTTGTTGGGTAGGCTTCAACCCATCCTGAAACGGTGTCTACGAAAACTAGCAAATATTTATATCCAAATTTTCCAGTTTTAATTTCTGTGAAGTCTATTTCCCAATACACACCTGGCCTATCTCCACGGAGGCGAGCTCCTTTTGTAAGCGGTTGATTGGGGGCATTGGTGAGCTGACAGGCTTTACAATTTTTAACAATGTCCTCAGTGAGTTGATTTCCTTGCCTAATTTTTACTTCTGAGTGTCAGAGCAAGTCCTTCATTCTTCGAGTTCCCATGTGAGAGGCCCGATGGATTCTCTTAAGAATCTTTGTCGCAAGATAAGTTTCCCCTCACCAATTTTCCACCAGTCTTTGTTTCCTTCTCTGTCCGGGGGTTTACAGGCCATGGAATTTTCTTTATCTACTCCAAGTCATTTTGGGAGTATTGAGGCTCAGGAGGCAAAGCTGGTGGCCCTGGGTCTACTAGAGTCAGTACTTCCGCTCTGAGCTGGAGGGCCGCCTCCTTAGCTGCCTGATCAGCCAAGTTATTTCCTTTGGTTATAGAATCAGTTCCCTTTTGATGGCCAGGGCAGTGCATAATGGCAATATTTGCTGGTTCCCATATGGCCCGGATGAGGCTTAAAATTTCTTGTTTGTTTTTAATATTCTTTCCCTCAGCTGTCAGCAGCCCCCTCTCTTGGGAAATGGCTCCATGGACATGCATGGTGGCAAAAGCATACCGACTGTCCGCGTACATATTTAGTCTCTTCCCTTTTCCCATTTGTAGGGCTTTTGTTAGTGCCACTAGCTCTGCTCTTTGTGCAGACGTTCCCTGGGAGAATGCTTATGCCCACACTATCTCAGTGTTCGTGGTGACTGCTGCGTCCGCATACTTTTTTCCATCTCAAATGAAACTGCTGCCAACATGCGATAGTGGCAAGTCCAACAAGTCTGGCCTCTTTTCCTCGGCCCAGTCTCTCTTTTCACACTCAATATCATGTTCTCTGTCCTTCCTTTCCTGTCTTTGCTCCTCTGTCTCTCTCTCATTGTAAACTTTTTCCATTGCGGCTACTAGATCCCTAATAGATTTTTCACCAAGTCTGTCTAGAGCCTGCAACTTTCGCTTTATGTCTGGTGCAGCTTGATTTATATAGGCAAACAAAATCATCTGAGCCGACTCCTGGGTCTCAAGATCATATGTGGTATATTGACTAAAACTTCCATGAGCTGCTCAAGATATGCTGCCGGACTTTCACTTCCTCCATTTCCTACATCATAAACCTTGGCCATGTTAGTAGGTCGACGAGCCGCCACCTTGAGACCTGCCAACAGAGCTTTGAGGTAGACAAGGAGTCACTCGCTCCCTACCTTCAACCATATTATAGTCCCATGTTGGTCAGATCTCAGGAAAATAGGCAGCAATCAGGGCAGGATCCATGATGGGCACTCCTGTGGGGCCAGGGGTATGTTTCTGGGCCACCTCTCACATAGAGTCTCTCTCTTGGGTGGTAAAAAGGACCTGTAAAAGCTGACTGCAATCACCCCAAGTGGGCTGATGAGTAAAGAGAATAGTTTCAAGCAAAAAAATTAAATCCTGGGGTTTCTCAGAAAAAGGGGCATTTTGGGTACGCCAATTGTATAGATCATTGGTAGAAAATGGCCAATATTGGAGTTGCTTTTGACCATCGGGATCCGCAGGACCTAAGGCACTTAAGGGGTAAACAGCTGCATTAGAAGGGGGGTTGATCCCACGGTGTCGTGGTGTGACTGGCCCCTCAGAAACTTTAAGGGCAGGTGCCAAGGGTTCTATAGCTCCCTCCTCCTCTTGATCATTCTCAGGTTCAACAAAAGGAACTTGGGAAGGGGAGTATGGGGGAGGAAACATTTCTTCTTCCAAGTTATCTCCCTGAAAAAATGGGGGGTACCTTTTCTTTTCCTCTTTCTCAGTTTCTTTTTGTAAGTCCAGGGGGATAGATGGAGTGGTGCCCATGGTTTCCAGTCCCGTCAGTCATACAGTACAAACAAAACACACACAAACCTGGCAGTTATGAAAAAAAAGGCTTAGGAAGTGGAGATCTCCCGAATTGGTCTGCTGACTCCTGTAATGGGACACCCACGCCCACAGCAGAAGGAGCAGACCCACAGTGGGTGAGTTGGGCCTTGGTTAGGAGGCCCTCTTGGTCAGTTCCGGCCCAACACTGAACCGACCCCTGCCCCACAATTCACACGGTGGAGTTCCAAGGACCCCGCCATGTGGGGTTCCAAGGTGGGGTTCCAAGGACCCCCCCACTCCACACGGCAGGGTTACCCCCGCCCCACAAAAAGATCTGGGATGTCTCCCAGTTCCTCCAGGGTTGTCGTGCAAGCGCGTTTGCTTCAACAACCATTTATGAATCAGAGCGGCCATCCTCACAAGGGAAAATGAAAGTAAAACAGACAAACGACAGGACAAGACAAATTAACAAAGACAAAGACTCCTTTGGAGTTTGAGGTCTCTGGGGGAGGGGGGAAGGGTCTTTGGGGAAATCCGGATGAGCCCCCACTAATATGTTATGCCAAGGTCGCAGGACCCCCACCAAGAAGACTACCAAGAGTCAGACTCTACAGCTGTTTTATTTAAATGGGCTGCAGCTCAGGCCTAGTCCTACACTACAACACAGTGGAGCCCAGGAGGAGAGCCCTGAGCTAAGGATTTGCAGGTCTTATAAAGGCACACACACAACCAGGTGGTTTAACATCACATGTTGCTCTGCTCTGAAATAAGCAACAAATGGTCACTGCCTCAAGTACTCTAACCTTTCAATGTCCCATATTCCCTGAGATGATCTTAGGGAAGGAGCTAGTGTGTCAATTTCAGAAGCAGAGATCCAGAAGGACAGGCAGTAAGTTGTTGCTAACCCTCTGGGTCTCTCAACCTGGTTTTAATATCTTTGTGATTAATATTGTGTTTGGTCAGTTTTGTGAATCTCCTGCCTTGTTCCTCTTGGTATATTCCTATCAAGAACTGCAGAAATGTATTCCAAGCATACATAACCTCATTACCATGTAATTACAGCTTACACACCTTAGAAATCTCCATCATGGTTCAAAATGGACATTGCATGATAGTCTTCTTCTTGGACCCTATCCAGGGAAAAATTTCCCTGTCTTTAAAGAACTCCAAAATTATGAATCTTAATTAGTATAATCATTAGCAGTTCATAAAAACATAAACATTTTGAGAGTTCAAGAAACTGACCTCTTTGTGGTGTTGTATATCCTCATTTTCCCTTGCTTTCCCCCTTCAATTGTGTCTTTTCTTTCCTTTAAATAAATACATGTCTACTGCAACTATTCTATATCTTTTCTTCATGGAGAACTCATTGAGTCCTTGTGATTTGACCCCATGCTGGGGACATTTCCAGTATAGTACATTGATAAATTAGGCTGGATGACTTTTAATGAAAAAAAAAGAAACCATTTCAATAAAGACTTTGTTTGTTTAAAACATATTAAGGCTGGGATAGAGTGGTAGAGGCAGTGGTAGAGTATTTGCCTCAAAAATATTTGAATCTGAGGACCTGCTCCCAATTACAGTTTTGGGGTTGCACAGCCTAAAGCATTATCCAAGACTGTAGGAGCATTATATTATTGCAGGTCACATTGACAAAGTAGAAAAATTGATAAAATTTGATTAGAGATCAGTGTTGGGTTCTTGGTATAACAAATTAATGATAAGAAATGAAAGATGAGGTCCTGGGATATACTAACTTGGTTTAAGTTACTGTAAAATATTACTTTAAAGAGATACGGTGATACGATTTGCTGTAAAAATTTTCCATTTTAATTTCTGGAGGTACGTAGAATTAAATAATAAGACCCTTTTACTCTTTGCTTTTTTTTATATGTTTTTTATTGTAAAAAATACTGTACAGAGGGGTTACAGTTACATGAGTAAGGTAATGAGTACATTTTCTATTGCTCATTGCCACCTCTTTTGTTTATCCCCTACCATCCCTCCCTACCCACCTCCACTCCTCCCTCCCCGCCACCAAGTTGTAAAATTCATTTTCAATATAGTGTCTTGTACATATCATTGTTACAATGGGTCAACCTGTATCCTTCTTTCAGCATTTTGTTATTTCTCTTCTCCTCACTAAATTAGAAAAATGTAGGGCACTGACATCAAACACAGTGAAAATCGGTTATACCATGAGGGAAAACATACAAGGGAAACAAAAAAAAATCACATAGTACATGGCGGAAGTGTAAACTTCTTCAAACACTTTGCAAAGAAGTATGGAGGTTCCTCAATAGACTCCACATAGAGCTCCCCTATGACCCAGCAATCCCACTTTTGGGCATTTACCTAAATGATCACAAACAAAATTATACTAAAGCTACCAGAACAACTATGTTTATCACTGCATTTTTTTTTACCATAACTAAGATATGAACCAACCCACAATAGATGAATGGATCAAGAAAATGTAGTATATTTATACAATGGAATTCTATGTCTCCATCAGAAAGAATGATATCACCCCATTTGTTAGGAAATGGAAAGACTAGGAAAAAATTTCATTAAGTGAAGTAAGCCAGGCCCAATGAAACATAGGTCCTATGGTTTCCCTTATTTGCACTAACTAGTATAAATCTATGACAAGCAGAAAAGGTCAAAAGCTATGTACATTATGTACACTTTGCTTTTAAAAGGTAGGCTACAGTCTAGCATTAGTGGTATAGAAATACTATTATTTATAGAACAAATACAGAAACTGTTGTTACCTATCATGACTTTCTTGTAACAACTTTAAAAGTGACTATTATACTCTGAAATTAATTTGACAAGAAGGGACATCAATGCCTTTATAGAACCATATCCTTGGATCATCAAACTGATGTCCACAATTTGCTACAGCAAACATCTTGAGACAATACCAATTGTACAGACTGCAAAGTAAAATTGATCTTGAATATATTAGTTTTTCTTTTATCTTACTTTACAATACTGTACCAAGTATAGGTTTTAGAATGCAGGCATTGCCCATATCTATTTATGAATACTTCAAAAGATTTTAAAAGCTATTTTCTCCTTTCTTGAGTGTTTTCCATTATTCCCATCATATAGTGAATGACAAAGTCTCTGTTGAATATATTTAAATATTATAATAAATTGATTATGTTAAAATGTCAGTTTTTGTTTTTATTTTTTGTTTCTGTCTCGCAACGAGCTCAATGTGTATTATGAAACTAGCACATTAATCTTCCATTATCATCTTTAAGTAATGGAAAGCAAGTGTTATTTGACATAACTCAAGATATATTTTACGAATAACAAATGAAAACTAGTGAAAAAAAGCTGATTACATTTTGTGATGGTTCATTTTATGTGTCATCTTGGCTGGACACTGAGTATTCATATAGCTGCTCATGCAGCTATATGAATATGTATATCTGGGTATTTATGGGGGGATATTTTGGATAAGATTTTTCATTTAATATAGGCTGAGTAATACAGTTTCTATTAAACAAAATTGTGCTTCTGTTTTCTTCAATCTGTAAATGTATTTATTTATGTTCCCTTATTAATTTGAACAACATTTCAGGGAATTTATGTTTTAAAATTTCACATTTGCAAGCCTGCATTAGTGACTTTCAGCGTCACCTACTCAGAAGGCAGAGATCTAAGAGGGGTTGTTTGCAAAACCTGCCTGGACAGGAAAGTTCATGAGACTCATGTCCAGTTAACCAAAAGAAAGGAAGAAGAAGAAGAAGAAGAAGAAGAAGAAGAAGAAGAAGAAGAAGAAGAAGAAGAAGAAGAAGAAGAAGAAGAAGAAGAAGAAGAAGAAGAAGAAGAAGAAGAAGAAGAAGAAGAAGAAGAAGAAGAAGAAGAAGAAGAAGAAGAAGAAGAAGAAGAAGAAGAAGAAGAAGAAGAAGAAGAAGAAGAAGAAGAAGAAGAAGAAGAAGAAGAAGAAGAAGAAGAAGAAGAAGAAGAAGAAGAAGAAGAAGAAGAAGAAGAAGAAGAAGAAGAAGAAGAAGAAGAAGAAGAAGAAGAAGAAGAAGAAGAAGAAGAAGAAGAAGAAGAAGAAGAAGAAGAAGAAGAAGAAGAAGAAGAAGAAGAAGAAGAAGAAGAAGAAGAAGCAGCAGCAGCAGCAGCAGCAGCAGCAGCAGCAGCAGCAGCTGGGGCTGGACCTTGAGTGAAAGATCAAAGAAACCATACCCACATTGTGAATTTCAACCTGAGCACTGGCCTCCCTCACACACAAACATACCAAGTTATAGTCTTCCCAATTAAAAAAAATGAGGGGAAGAGGTGGGTTAGAAGAGATGAGGAGAATGTTGCAAGAAGTAACATTGATCAAAATATATTGTATTCATAAACTGCTTTGTGAAATGGCAAATCCTTTTAAAAACTTAATGATAATTACAAAAAGAAGGTTCCCATTTGCAATAGAATGCTGACACTTTCCAGGCTTCTCATTGAAGATCTGTGTATGTGCACATTCATATTTGTGCATATGTTGTATATGTGTGTTCTTCAATTCCTTTACTTTTGGCTTTATAAAATACTGAATTCATTAAGAAAACACCATGGTAACAAAGTTTTGTGAAAGTTCTTCTTATTACTATTTATGGAGATATATTTTCCTTGTAAATCTTATTTTTATGCTTCCTACTGCAAGTGATATTAAATACATTTCTATCATTTTAAAATGTGGGATGATTATGGTACATAAAATTATTATAATAACTAAGCAAAATGAGAAGCATGAAAGTAATGCACTTTTCCAAAGATGATTATTTAGTAATAATTATAGGATTACTTTGAGGATGGAAAAATATAAAATATCACAGTTCCATTTATTAAGACTTTCTTTGATTTTCTGTTTCCCTGGATAGTTACTCAGAAAGTTTCTACCTATGCCTAGGAACACTAATGCTTCTCCTTTTCTTCTTCCCTGTAATAATTTCATAGAATCAGGTTTTACATTGAAGTCTTCAATCCATTTTGAATTGATGTTAAGGCAAGATGAAATATAAGAATCTAATTTCAGTTTTCTGTATGTGGATATTCAGTTTTGCCAGCACAATTTGCTGAAGAGGCTATCTTTCTTCCAGCCAGTATTTTGCAGCACAATTCACCAAGACACTGAACCAGCCTAGGTAACCCTCAATGTACAAATGGGCCAAGACAATGTGGTATAAAGAGAATTAAATTTTATTTCAGTCATTAGAAAGAATGATATTGTACAGTTTGTAAAGAAATGGAAAGATGTGGAAAAATTACATTAATGAAATCAAGTCAGGCCAAAGAGACAAAAATCCATGTTTTCCTTTGAATTGGGAAGTTAGATTTATCTTACAAAAATGACAACTAAATCTGTTGTGTGGTATGCAAGTGTAACAAATGTATTAACTGAAATATGGTAGATGGAAGAGAGATCTTAAATAGTGTGCTTTGTTAGAAAGCCAAAATCAAAAGTTAAACAAAATGAAACACCAGAAGTTAGGTACTCAAAAAGGGTGCAGTGGGGCTAAGGGGAAAGAGGTAGAAAAATGAAGAGGAGGAGAAGAATGAAATCAACCCATGAATATCTGACAAAATTAAGAGTGAGAGAAGGGGTGGATAGGAGACAAGTAGCTAGGAATGTTGAAAAGGGTCACATTGATCAAGATATACTGTACTCATAAACTGCTTTGTTAAATGGCAACTCTTGCACAATTACTTAAACATAATAATAAAAAAGTAAATAAAATAAAAATAGAATAAACTATCACATACCCTACCAAATTAAATGATCCACTGAACTCATTTGGTTTACTATTTTATTATACTTTCACAATGCTCTAAACTATCTTATATTCCTTCAATTTATGTGAAAATTTACTTTCACTTTATGTGGCCTAATGAATTTAATATTCTATTTTCTCCAAACAGACAAGTAACAACAGAGTTTAGCAACAGCCTTCTGTTTATTAAGCATTTATAAAAAAAGTCTCTTGTAATATGTCTTCTATTAAAATCACTAAAGATCCAAAAAGCACTTATTCTTACCATTCAACATAAAAAATTATATTAGTGAGATTTTTTTTCTTTTCCAAGACTATTACGTTACCTTGTGAATTTCTGACAAAGTGCTTGCATAAGATTCAAAAAATATGTGGTTTGAAAATGTCATAAACACCTTGACAAAATTTTAAAACAAATTTCATAGTCACATATTGTTATTTCTTTTATAAGGAAAAAAACTGAAATAAATTATATCTAGGTTGATTGCAAGGTAAATTCTCATTGAGGGGGGAAAATAGTTGAGTAATAATTATACTGGCTAAAAAAAAGTAGAATTAGAAAAACAATATTAATACCCCAAAACAAGTTTTTTCAAGAAATCACATTTATATTTAAATTCTTTCACTAAAAAGTCATCAGAAAATTCTACATATTAAGCTGACTAACTAGTACTTCTAGCACTTTTATGTAGTAAATACTAAACACAAATTATTTTTTGTGTGACAAGTGTTGTACGAATAACTTATATAGGAAATCTCTCTGTGAGTTATTGTGGAGTTGTTTTTAATACTTTTCTTCTTATTTTTGTCATATAATTTTACTTGTCTTAAATCAATTATTTAAAACTTGCAAAAATAGTGACACACTGAATTCAATTCATTAATGTGAGTCCTAAAACAGCAACAAACTTAAAGATAAATACCAGAGGCTCTTCCATTTTTTTATCCTTCTTAGATGTTACTTGTTGAGAAACTGGAGAGCACGGAATGTTATATAAACATTGTCTGCAGAGATTTTCTTTGCATTTATTGTGAACATTTGTAGGTACATGCTAAATGAAGTTTTAAAGACTGGATCCTTAACTGGGTAGCACAATGGCCTTTTATTAAGGAATATTCTCTCTCTGCCTCTCCATCTGTCTGCCTGTCTGTCTGTCTGTCTTTCTTTCTTTCCACGGTGCAAAGTCAGAAAGTCCAAAATCAGAATAATTATAAAGATCTAAAATATGTGGATATGTGATCACCCCTGGCTGAGGCTTACAGACTTACTCAAAAGAGTAAATTCTGTTGTGCATGTTCCATTTCTCTTTGGTATCTAGAGGTAATGTAATGGCTAACAAATTGATTAAAACAATATATTTTATATGAGTTAAAATTCCCTTGCAATATATAAATAGTACTTCAATCAGGTGAATGTTTTCTCATCTAAAATGAGGAAATAATATAAGTGCAAATATTTTATAATTACTGGATACAATATTTTAAACTCTATTTAAATAATACTTATTCTTAAAACATGCAGAGACTTTTGTTGTTGGTAATAAAGTTGATATTTACAATACTAAGGATTTTGTATGAAAATATGTGTAAACAAATAAATTGAGTGTATCTACATAATTAAGGGAGTAAATGTAAACCTGACACCCAATGAAATTAAATAAGAACTCAATTTGGAACTAATTAGAAACTGAGAGACAAAATATGAGCAAAATGAATGGAACATACTTAAACACTGTACAATGTGACTAGCAATTAGTTAAACGTCTCAATTTGAAGAGTATGGGGATATTTATTTATAAATAGGGCAAGAAGCAACAGTTATACAATGGTGAAGTAGGATTAGAACTTAAGTGTAAATAAATAAAAAAGCTGATTAGTTTCATAGTCCTTTGCAATTTGTTACCTGAAATAAGTAAAACCCTATGCCTCAAAAGAATACTTTTAGGTTAATCCTATAACTGAGTGATTCATGAACATCTGTAATAAAGAAATTCTCAAGTGAGTGCCACCTTACTTGCTTTTTTTTTTTGCTGGTTCTGGGACTTGCAACTCAGGGCTTTGTGCTCAAGGCTGGTTCTCTACTGCTTGAGCAATAGCACCATTTCCAGCTTTCTCTAAGTACTTCATTGTAAATAAGAGTCTTCACAGAGTTTTCAGTCCAGGCTGGCTTTCAAACCACCATACTCAGATATCAGCCTCTTTATTTATTTATTTTTTAATGATTCTTTTTTTTTTTTTTTTTTTTTGGTCAGTTGTGTGGCTTGAACTCTGTACCTGGGCTCTCTTCCTCCACTCTTCAGCTCAAGGCTTGGGCTTAACCACTGAAACCACAGTGCCACTTCTGGTTTACTGAGTGGTTTATTGGAGATAAGAGTCTCAGAGACTTTTTTGCCCAGGCTGGCTCTAAACCGTGATCCTCAGATCTCAGCCTCCTGAGTTGCTAGGATTGAAGGTGTGAGCCACCAGTGCCTGGCAGGTCTCAGCCTCTTAACTACTATTACAGACAAGATTGACCAGTACCCAGTTTCTTACTTGCTTATTACTTGAAGACATTCGAGTAAAAGTCATGACAATAAAGGCATGAACTCTAAGGCTATGATTCAGTTCAGATGTATTAAATTCTGTAAGCAAGTCATGGTATACACTATGAATTACAATTCAATTAGATTGAATTACAATTCAATCTTGTCATTGAATTTAAAGTTAGAGTTTTCAAAATACAGACAAGAGTAAAGCTATAGAATGGCAATCTACATAATGAAAATTCCCAAAACAAGAAAAAATATAGATGTCATAAGGTGAGAATTCAAAGAAGCCACATTTGGAGAGGTCAAATCTTGGAGTCTTTATTAGAAAGCCAGCAGTCTGCAAGCATCCAGTTGTTACAAAGGCCTGCAGTCTGCAAATATACCTAACATGCTTAGAAATCAGGCCAGAAAGAAAAGGAAAACCGAAAGCAATGTCAACAAACCAATTCAGCTCCAATGAAGAGCTGAATGGGGACACCATAGTAACCAGAGAAGAGACAGGAGATAGGACTGGAACACGAGACACTTGGCATGGCATAATGTTGTCTCTTTCTAGCCTAAATAGGGTCAGGCCAGGGGTCAGGGTCACAGATATTCACAGTCCCAGGCACAGGACTAGCATGTTCAGCAACCCATCAGTCAAGTGCTGACCCATCACCTGGGAGGTGGGGCCGGGCATTTCCTTTCATCCAGCATGAAGATAAGACGCCAGACCCTACCCAGATGCCCCTGAGTAGATGAATGGATCAAGAAAATGTGATATATATACATACATACATACAATGGAATTCTATGCCTCCATCAGAAAGAATGACATTGGCCCATTTGCTAGAAAATGGAAAGACTTGGAAAAATTATATTAAGTGAACTAAGCCAGGCCTAAAGAAACCTACGTCCCATGGTTTCCTTTATTTGCAATAACTACTATATGTCTGAGACAAGCAGAAACGGTCAGATAAGTTGATGTTAGACAAAATGAACCCCAAGATAAGGACTCAAATGTTTTTTCTTTCTTGTGATTGTTTCTAACATATTTATAAGATGATTTCTTTGTTGCTTTGTATGTCCCTCCCCCACAGTATAACCCCTGCTTTCACTGTATTTGATGTTGGTATAATTTGTGGAGGGGAAGGAAAAAAACAAATTGTCTAAATAGGGATACAGTGGACCCATTGCAACAATGAGTTGTACAAGACACTATGTCAAAAAACGGCGGGGGGGGGGGATATGAGGTGGGGGGATTTGAGGGAGTGCAGGGGAGGGAGAGATGAGAAGGGATGGGAAGGGGAAACAAAGGAGGAGGCAACAATGCTTGATAAGAAATGTACTCATTATCTTGCTCATGTAATTGTAACCCCTCTGTACGGTATTTTCACAATTAAAAAAAAAATGATTCCAGACCCCATCATTCACCATGCTGCCAATATGGTGCCGGTCAGACCTGATCTCCATACTTCATAGACATCAACAAATAAAGTTAAAAACTGGAATTAAAAAGCATGCATTGAATGAACAAACTCAGTATATTTAAGAAAGCCAACAACTTTTGTACATGTGTGTCTGATACACCTATCGCTTTCAATATGAATTTACAGTAAAATATTCCAAAATCAATAGTCTGATTATGGTCTTTTTTCCCCTGTCAAATAATAATTTGGCTGATACCCAAATTTCTCTTCTCAAGGACAATTGGCCAATGAACATTTAATTTAAGAGAATACTTTGTAGATTTATGACTGAAACTTTTCATTTTGAAAGACCATTAAATATATATTCAATAGCTCTAATCAATACTGGTCAAGAAAAAATCGCAGACCATCCATCACTTGGAAAAAGCAACAGAACAATTTGGATAGCCTCTTCAATACTTCTTTTCCCAATTATACATCCAATGATATCACCATACTGAAAGGTAATGCTCCCAAAAGCGTACTTCACACTTCATTATATGTCAAGATTTTTTCAATATTAAATTGAAAGAAATTCTCCACAATGTGACCCATTTATTCCTTTGTCATTTTCCTTCACATATTAAAGCTAATGTCACATTGACTTTACCTAATATCAAAAATGGGACATCTTTTCATAGTTTTCTTGTTTTTCGTTTTCAGTGTATTGTTTGAATACTCACTGCTACTTTCTAGGCTTTAAAAAATGTTTCTCCTTTTACATTTCATTTATTTCTTCTGAGGATATATATTTTTTTCAATTTAACCAAAATCTTTTTCAACTCAATCAAAATCTTTAAAATAAGCTTCAACAATACATTGTTCTTATCACACAAAGATATCTACAATTAATTCTAAATCACCGAGTCTTAATGGGCACAACTCTGAATACACAGTATATTTTCAGTAGTAGCTCTGGAGATTATATTTGTGTAGTCTAAGCTTTTCTGTCTCTATTGTAAATAGTGCTGGCTATTTTATTATTTATTCTGGAAATACTTTTGATTTACTTCGTTTTCTTCCTGCAAAAGATACAATGTTCATTTGGACTTCTTCATACATTATACATAACAATAAGCAAAACGTACAGCAGTGTAAGCAAAAGAGCAGTTTGCTTTACTACAAGGCATAAAATTTGGCCAACTCAGCAAAACCTTTGAAATTATAGTAGAAACCTTTTCACAAGCTGCATGTGTCAAAATAAACCTTTCAAATGAGTGTATCTGTGTTGTTGTAAAAACACATACATTCAGTTGTTTTTACTTCAATGGAAATGCATTAATAAATTTGAAGTGACAAGAAGAAGCCTAGTATGCACTTTGCTGTAATTTTATTTGTCCTGTTGCTTCAGCTTTCATAGCTTCAACAGAGTTTGTTTGAAGGAAAATATCAGTAATTTCCAATATTGGGCTGAAAACGGTTTCAGGACAGAATACACTGGCATTTGAAGAAATTACAGAAAACCTATCTGACCAAAATGACTTAAATTCCTCTTAGTTTCACTAATTTTTTAGATACATTTGTAATTACTATAATTCCCTGACATCTCATTTTAGATTATTTGGTATGGAACAACAAAATATCCTAGAATGTATACTTATAATTATTTGGGTGGGGGGAATTACTGAGGTTTGAATTCAGGGCTTCAAACTTGCAAAGCAAATGCTCTACCATTTCAGCAGTGCCTCCATCCTTTTTGCCTCAGTTGATTTTCAGGTAGCTTTATGCACTGGGCCTGCCTAGAATTATGATCCTCCTAGCCACCAGTACAGACATTTAGTATAACAGTTGTGAACTACCATATCTGGCTTATTGAATGAGACTGAATTTTACCCACTTTTTACCTTCCCTGACCTTGAACCATGATCTTTGTAATATCTGTCTTCTGAATTTCTGAGTAGAGGGAATTGCAGGCATATATTGTCACTCTTGGCCTTTTTGTTGTTGTTGTTGTTGTTGTCTGCCATAGGGCTTGAATCCAAGACCTGGGCGCTATCCCTGATCTCTTTTGCTAAGGCTAGTACTTTATAAATATTAGTTAACAAATATATTTGTTATATAAGCTATATATAAGTATTTGCAAACAAATTAGGCTAGTGCTCTCTCACAAAAAGCCACAGCTCCACTTCCAGTTTTTGAGTGGTTAATTGCAGGTCTCATAAGGACTTTTCTGCTTGAACTGGCTTTGAACTACCATCCTCAGATCTCAGGCTCCTGAGTAGCTGAGATGACAGATATATACCACAGGCAACAAGCATGACCTTATTTTTTAAATAATTTTTTAAATAATTTTTTAAATAATTTTTTAAATAATTTTTAAATAATTAAAACCTATCTGGAAGGGTGTGTCTTTCATCATTTCCTAGTAGGTTTCACTTCTTAATAATATCACAACAGGCATGTACTAGTAACTCATGAATTTACAGTGAGCTTATCTTAAGTATGCTACCTGTACCTTCTTGAAGCATTTACTTTAGAAAGTATCAATATAAGTTATTTCTTTGTTTTCTGAGAAGGAACTACTTTCTCAGGTTGTAGCCAGTTAAATGAGCCAATGTTGTCTTTCTCAAGGAGCTCACACTTCCCTTTTTGTAAAGTAGTTGTCTTCAAGTCTCCTTTGAAGGATAGAAGGCTAAGATTGTTAGGCACCAATTAGCACACCCAAATGGCCTGAGAACATTAAGAAGCTGCTTTCTTCTGTTGTCCTCCAGTGATTGTCAAAAATAATTAACAGGAAAAATCTACATGGAGACCATATTTAAAAGCATCACCTGTACACATGATGTAGCCAGAGTCTACATGGTTTATATTCAATATCATTATTATTATTTTTATTATTATTATGTGATTATAGATAGGTAAACCATAGTAAGGACTTCCATTTTTTTGCAATTAAAGTTTCTCTAAAAATATGATTTAGATTTAATATTACTGTATTAATTTATTACTTGTTAAAGTTGATAAGAATGTTAATTTTAAATAAATATAATGTGGGGGAGGGACATACAAAGCAACATAGAAATCATCTTATAAATATGTTAGACACAATTGCATGAAAGAAAAAAAACATTTAAATACTTATTTTGGAGTTCATTCGCCTACCATCAACTTATCTGACCTTTTCTGCTTGACTCAGACATATACTAGTTATTGTAAACAAGGGAAACTATGGGACCTATGTTTCTTTGGGCCTGGCTTACTTCACTTAATATAATTTTTCCCACGTCTTTCACTGTATTTGATGTTGGTATAATTTGTGGAGGGGAAGGGCAAAAACAAATCGTTTAACTAGGGATACAAGTGGACCCATTGCAACAATGAGATGTACAAGTCATTATGTTAAAAAGCAAACTTTAAAACTTTGGTGGAGGGGTGGGAAGAATTGGGTGGGGGGTGTGGGGAGGCTGGAAAGGGATGGGAAGGGTAAACAAAGGAGGAGGCAACAATGCTTAATAAGAAATGTACTCACTATCTTGCCCATGTAGTTGTAACTCCTCTGTATGCTATTCTCGCAATAAAAAAAAGAAAAAATAAAAATAAAAAATAAATATAACACAAAAATATGGAATAACTATGTAACAAGTTTATATCATTTTAGCTCTTACACTTTGCACTCATTATTTTATGCTTTGAATGACATTTTGTTCAGTTTAATTAAGGTTCTATTGGTGAAAAATTATTGTGTCTATTTAGGGTATACAATGTGATGATAAGCAATATGTGTGATTATAAAAATCAAGTTAGAAGCCTGGCACCAGTGGCTCACACCTGTAATCCTAGCTACTCAGGAGACTGATATTTGAGGATCACAGTTCAGAGCCACTAAGGCAGGAAAGTCCGTGAGACTCTTACCTCCAATAAACCAGTAGGAAACTGGAAATGGCACTATGGCTCAAGTGGTAGAGTGCTTGCCTTGAGCTTAAGAGCACAGGTACAGTGCTCAGGCCCAGAATTCAAGCTCCACGACTGACAAAAAATATATATATGTATATATATCAAGTTAGAGAGCAAGAGAAAGGTTGACCTGACAATGTCCAAAAAAGAAATGTACTTAATACCTGGCTTATATACATCACCTTTATAATAACAATAAATTAAAGAAATAAAAAATTTTAAAAATCAAGCTCATTATTTCAATGATTGATCAAATAGTTCAATAGGTAGATAAATTACAATACTACCTTTTCTGACTATTGTGACAAGAACACTTAGAATCTCAAGGCAACTTTTATGCATAAAATGAAGTACTGGAAAGTATGGTCACTGTGTTGTATATTAAATTTCAAAGACTTCATCTTATGACTAATACTTTATACCCTTTTACACTTTTCTCCAACTAGCATAAATATGCAAGCTTTAGAAATTATCCTCTGAAAAATGAGGCTACACATAGACAGTTGAAATTCTGTTTACATTTCAGAGGGTTGAAGGAACTCTTTAATGAGAGGCATATTATGTAACAGATTCTTGCTTCTAATAGTAGCTCCTTTACATATTGAATTAGCATAGTTCAAGTCTCTCTCCCAACTTTGACCTCTGTTCCCTTCTATATTAAAGCTTCACATTCCTCAACCCCTTCAGTAACTGAAGAGAAAACTTGTTACTAATCTCATTCAGTTAAACTGCTTTTACTTTAGAGGCATTTTAATGAAGATAACACGTTTTTGAAGTTATATTATTTTCAAACAGGAATGAATTAAAATCCTACTTGAAAATGTAACTTCCATACTGCTCTTGATCATTTCAGTCAGATTTCCTTGTGGAATCATTGCTCTGAGATATCTTTGCTGACTATTATGCCACTTTAACTAAACTCACTTTGAAATTACTGGTGTTTTCAGTGTCTGGTCTGTGATTATCTTCTCAAGGGTTATATTGTTGTTCCTACTCATTCCCTCATAAAGGCTGCCTGGAGTTACTATTCTCACATAAGTAGGAAATTATTATCCATCCATAATTGCTATCATTATTAACCTCCTCCACTTGGGAAATTAGTATATTATCCAAAGATTCTACCATGTTCCAAAATTTTCAGGGCCTAGGGCACATTTTCATTATTTTGTAAATCATCAAAGAAACCAGGAAATTAACGCAGTCCAATACTAAGTGTTGGTATTCCTCACTAGTTAATCTTTGGTCACTGTTACCTTTTCAATGTGACTTTTGAGCCAGGTTCTCAAAAACTACACCAACAGATTAGCAATGCTGTGACAATGAGCAATCTTTTATCTCAGTTACTCCATTTGCTCATAAATGGCAACTAGTTTAGTTCTCTGCTTTTTGGTTCTTTTTTTAACTTTTATTTTATCTTAACGATGTTGTACAGAGGGGTTACAGTTACATGTATAAGGTAATGAGGGTTCTTTGATTATTGTTTCTTATGATGGTTCTAAAAGTAACTTTTTCAAATCAATAGTCTAATTGATATCATAGGCAAGTGTTTTTTCATTTCCAATATCGTAGTAAGCCTATAAGTATTTCACTCTGAAAAATGCAAATCAAATTTTACTTTTCTATCCTACCAACTAAGCAGAACAGTAAGAATGGTTGTCAGCATGTTGTTCAAAACAGTATTTTGATCAGTATGGGTTTAAATATCAAATAATACTCTGTACTTTTCATACCTTCAAAGAGATGTAAGAAACTCACAAACACAATACTTAAAACAATAATACTTATTGAATGAACTCCAGGAAATGGAAACAAGGGGTTTCGTCTTTTTTGCTGTTTTTGTTGTTCTTTTCTTTTCTTTTGTCTTTGTCTTGTTTGTCTATATGTCACTGGAAGTGTAAGGGAAGACAAAAGTGGATTGAAGAAGTGTAAACAAATACAGCAGTGCTACTCACCGGACACTATTTTGAAAATGAACTACTATATACAACTCATAGGTGGGATGGGAGGAAAAATCTGGGAGAGAGTGAGGGAAGGGGTGAAAGGAAATGTACTCTTTGCCAGAATTATGTAACTGCAACCCCTCTGTTCTTAGCATTTTCAAATAAAAAGAGAAACAATCCCAAAGCATGACTTTTGTTCTGAATGAGAGGGAAAGCGGAGCTGTAGATGAACTCATGAGCCTGTCTCCATGAATATCCAATGCCTACTATTGTGTAATCACCCTCTTTGTATGTATAGGAAGTCTTATACCTTGTTTTTGACCAAATGTGGTATAGATGATTGGCATTGCAGTTACAAGTTCATAGAAGATTGGGAACCCAATCCACAAATGTTTAGTCCCTCTCCATAACTTGAATTGAAGAAGCAAGCTGTTGTATTTGTTACAGCAATAAGTAATGTATTCAATCAACATCTTAAACAGCCCCAAAGACAATTCCTGCTCAGTGAAGGCTTCAGAAGAAAATATAAGCCTGGCTAATTCCTTGATTTCTTTCTTACATCCTTACAAAAATAAATGGACACGGCTTTCTTGGTCTTTTGACCCACAGAAATCATGTGAAAATACATGTATATTTAAGTTGCAACATTCACAATTTACTTTAGGTCCATAAAAACCAACTATCTCTATAAATACTTTTATACTTTTCTATTTTATTTACTAACATCTTCATATGCTCACTTGTATAGGGAAAACACATGTCATGCAATGTTTTTCTTTTCCACTGCTACTGAGAGTACTCAGTCATTCAGTAAATCTGATTAATTTCATCTGAGTAAGACCAACTGCTGGAAAATGATATATGGTTCCACAACCCAGAAATTATTCTTATGAATATCTACTTATCTATCGCGATTCTTCATGCTAAAAAAAGGAAGAAGGTGAATTCACATTAGTGTATATTACATACTCTTTCGCATCAAGTTTCTTTCACTTGGTGATTGTTTTCAGATTCATTCATATTTATGCTTGAAAGATGTTCATTACTAATTTTTCCACTCATGAGTTTAACAAATTATTAGCTTTTTCTCACAGTTTTGGAATAATGACTAAAATGGTTAAGCTTTTTAACATCCATGCATTTGTTCTTATTGATATATGTGCCCATTAGCTTGGAAATGTATATGGAAGTACACTGACTAAATTTATAAGCTAACTTTTTATTCTTTCAAAAGTGAGGAGGAATTTTCCAAAAGTACTCTAACATCTGAAATACCTACCAAATATGAAAAAAAAAAATCCGGGTATAATTGATCATTGTCTCAGCTAGATATTTTATTTGATTTAATTTTAGCAATTCTGGTAAGTTAGAAAGATTTACTAAACAGATTTTATTATGAGAATCATATATAAACTCTAATAACCACTAATTGCATATATTTCAAAGTAATCATCAAATAAATCAAATTCATTAATATTCATTTATTCTCAACTAGAAATTTTACCCATAATTCCAATATTCTGCTCTACTTATATCATTGATTGATTTTCTTCTAATGTAATTGTCTAATTTTTAATCTATCTGTAAAATTCAAATAATTGGCCAGTTTATGTCCTTTCCAAATTATTCCCTAGCCAACCATTAAAAATAAAATGAATGGCTCTCTTATCATGCTAAATAACCTTTTCTTCATTCAGTGTTTGGAACTCAGTACCATCTACTTGCTAGACTAGCACTCTACTTCTGAGCCATTCATCTAGTATTTATTCCATATGTTAATATATTACCTAAGATTAGCAGCATTTCATAGCTTGAAAACGCATTATAAATTTAATGTGTCTGGCCCACATAGCATACATTAAATCAGAAAATGTAGAGGGTTGAGCCAATCAATACACATTGTAAATATTCTATATGATTTTTATTTCTGCTTAAATATGAAGGAGTTTCTCCTTTCTTAAATACTGTAATTGTCATTTTTATATAACAGGTTATGAACCCATTTTATTCAATAAACTCTGAGGTCATTGAAACTAGGACCTGGAGGTGGTTCATTTTTCTACCTCCAATAATTCTGAGGATCAAGCTTTACACAGAAGAGAAAAATCAATGACTACTTGCTGAATTAAACCACATTACACAGTGAAACAATCTATTTTCCTCTTGGTGTCAACTGAATATTGAATAAGTGATGATATATTAAAATCCACAACTTTTACCTCAATTTTATTCTTTGCTTTTTATTCAAGGTCAACACAAGCTGGAATATCTAAAGAAAAATATTGACTTTTAATCTATAAGTGAGACATTTTAAATACAGATACCCTAGCTCATTTCTTTCCTCTATACATTGAGACTGAATCTCTGGAAAGTGGTTACTTAAAAAATCAAAAGCAAAGCCGGGCACTGGTGGCTCACGCCTGAAATCCTAGCTACTCAGGAGGCTGAGATCTGAGGATCGCGGTTCAAAGCCAGCCCGGGCAGGAGAAACCATGAGACTCCTATCTCCAATAAACCACCAGAAAACTGGAAGTGGCGCTATAGCTCAAGTGGTAGAGCGCTCGCCTTGAGCTGAAGAGCTGAGGGACCGTGACCAGGCCCAGAGTTCAAGCCCCATGACTGACAAAAAGCAAAAGCAAAAAGAAATTTTATTGTTTCTGAGAATTAGTTTGATTTACTATTTGGCAGGGTCCCCATTGCATCTCTTTTCCTTGAACATATACACAATTGTGTGCATGTGTATCACAATTAAAATGTATCACTTTTTTTTTTTTTTTTTTTTTTTTTTTTGCCGGTCATGGGACCTGAACTCTGGGTCTGGGCGCTGTCCCTCAGCTATTCAGCTCAAGGCTAGTGTTCTACCACTGGAGCCACAGTGCCACTTCCAGCTTTTTCTGTTTATGTGGTGCTGAGGAATCGAACCCAGGGCCTCATGCTTGCAAGGCATGCATTCTACCGCTGAGCTACCTTACCAGCCCCAAAATGTATCACATTTTTAAAACATTCATCAAAAGATATCCTCTAGGCTGATTTTCTAGCTTGACCTTTCGGAATATGCTATAATATACATGGCTCAGCAGATATTTCTATTGCATGTCAATTGGTATTCTTCTAAATATATTTAAGAGAGTGATATAGCAGGATCAGATAATAATTTATTTTTAGTTTCTTGAGAAAAATAACATTGAGTTCTATGAAGGTTGAGTGAATTCTCACCAATAATGTATAATGATTCTTTTTGTTTTGTTGTTGGTTATGGGGCTTGAATTCTGGCCTGGGCACTATCCCTCAGCTCTTCAGCATAAGGCAGGTGCCCTACCCCTTGGATCACAGCCTCCACTTCTGGCTTTCTGATTGATTTATTTATTGATTTCTGATTGATTGATTGATTTATTATTCTGATTGATTTATTCTCATGCATTTTCCTACCCAGGCTGACTTTGAACCAAGATCCTCAGATCTCAGCCTCCTGAGTAATTAGGATTACAGGCATGAGCCACCGGTGCCCCCGCCCAGTTTATATAACCCCCTCATATTCCATTAAAATGGAAATTCTTGAAGAACTTGACACATTTCTAGATGTATGTAATGCAGCCAAGAAAATATGAAGAATTATTTCATACCTAAAATAAGAAATGAGATTGACTCTATAATAAAGATTTTCCCAATATAGAAATTCCTAGGGACAAGCAAATTAACAGTTATAGTATACCTAACTTTAAAAAAAATCAATGATGCTCAAGTTATACAATTAAATTAGGGAGAAAATGCCCCAAAACTAACTGCATAGAGCCTATGTTACCATGACCAACACCAGACATGAATAAAGAAAAAAAGTGGGGCAATTTTCTTCATTAACATAAACATACATTTCTTAATAAATTAACTACCAATTTAAGTGAAAAGCATGTAAAGAGAATCCCATGTCAGGATTGAGTTTTTCTGTTTTGTTTTGGTTTGTTTTTTGGCTGGTCCTGGGGCTTGAACTCAGGGACTGGATACTACCACTTGAGCCACAGAGCCACTTCTGGATTTTTTTCTCAATGGTTTGTTGTAGATAAGAGTTTCACAGAATTTTCTGCCCAGGCTGGCTTCAAATCGTGATCCTCAGATCTCAGCCTCCTGAGTAGCTAGTATGAGCCACCAGCAACCAGCAAGTTGGTTTTACTTTAGGGAATGCAAAGATGTTTTCATATAAACAAATCAATAAAGACCATACAAAATATAAAATACAAAAATCAAGTATCAAGAGCAAAAAAAATCACATGATCATTTCAATAGATGAAGAAAAAGCATGCGGCAATATTCATCCTCTCTATGCAACTAGAAATAGAAAGAACTTGTCTCAACATATAGAAGACTATACATGACATATCTATAAGAAATATCACACTAAATAAAGAAATATACAGTATGATGAATATATAGTATATAAACATTTAGTATATGATGGAAAATAAGATTCTCTTTATTTTTCAGTTGCATAGGAACAAAAAAGCTGGTGGCTTTCATGTTAATTTTGTCCTCCAATATCCTCCAGTAAGTGCTTTCATACATTACAAAATTCTGCAAATTTCTTCATAGACTTTACGTATAAGATCTTTTCTTCCTCAGGCAGACATATTTTACTGATTTTATTTCTGGTTGAGTTGTAATCTATTTCTTCTTCATATCTGTTCATTCTCACCACTAATCTAATAGTACACACAATAAAAGTGTTGAAACTGAGTGTCTTTGCATTTTAATAGATCTACTCAGATATTCTATTTCTTTCAATTTTTGTTAGGGTTAACAACAGGTTTTTCACAAGTGGTCTTATATTGCATTGATAATTTTTGCTTCTATTTATAAAGGGTTAACTGCTTTTGTCAAGAAAAATGCTGACCTCAGGAAATTGAATACATACAAGACTGAGAATTGGATAAAGAAGAGTTTATTTTAAATAGAGTTCTTAATTATCTCATAATGGTTGAACATTTTCTAAGTTCAATGAGGGCTTCAGAAAGTGATAGTATTATTTTGCTTGTATTATAAAGACATAAGAAGGAAACTCTCAGAAAATGGTGGCTTGAATATATCTATACGCAATATCTGTTCCAGTAAAATAACTAGATGTTACAACATTAGGATGTTGACAAGGGAAAGTATAGCTAATGAATGAATAGAGTGAACTAATCAATGAATAGAGTAATTATGTTAGAAATAAGACCAAAATGTAGGCTTCAGAAAATGCAAATTTGAAGTCAACAAAATAATTAAATATTTATGTCATTGCTTTCAACTCGGTAGACTTGTCCAAGATGGAAATGAAAGATGGCAACATACTTTTAACAAATAGTACAAAGTATAGATGTTCCTGTTTTGATTATTTTCAAAAGTCTATTAGTTGTCTAATAGAAGTTCAATAAAACAGATTTAGAGAGAATCGTGACAGTTATTTTGCTTGGCATGAGTTGAATGAAATGAGAAAAAAAATCTATATGTGAAAAATATTATTTCAAAGTATAATGATACTTCAAGAAAGGGCATTTCATTAATCATTATTACATTTTCAATAGTACAAGGTAGTAAGGTGAGTCCAGGAAACTGGAATGTGTTTTGAAAATACAAGAGCTGATTTCCTCAAAGAAAAATTTAATTTCCTATAGCTGTAATCTTACTGAAGAGCACATTAGATGGTTCTTCATTTCATTTTATATAAAATTGTGTAATATATTTGATTAATAAATATCTATACGAATATATAGTTAACAATTAGTAATACTGTAATAAAGATAAAAGTCACACCAGACACAATAAGCTTATGTTTCTACTCAGAGCTACTAAGGAGGCTGAGATCTGGGGACTGCAGCTCAAAGTCAACACAAAAGTCTGTGAGATTTTCTTAATTTTTTAAATTTTATTGTAAAGAAGCTGTACAGAGGGGTGACAGTTACATGAGTAAGGTAATGGGTACATTTCTTTTCCAGCATTATTACCCTCCTTTGTTGTTCTCCTAATATCCCCTCCCTCCCCTACCTCTGGCACTCCTCCCCCACCCACCCCCAAATTTGTAAAGTTCGTTTCCAACATAGTGTCTTATGAGACTCATTGTTGCAATGGATCATCCTGTGTCCTTGTTTCAGCATTTTGTTATTCCCTTTCCCCTCTCCAAATTAGATAAATGTATATACAGGATTCAGAATACCAAAATCAAATTCAGTGACAACAGGGGATACACCATAGAGGGAAGAACATACAAAAGAAACAAAAAAAAATCACATAGTACATTAATAACAACAACAGCAAACAAAAACCTCTTGTGCCTATATTTTGGGGTTCATTTCATTGAGCATCATTTTATATAGTAATATATACATCGTTTTTGCCCTTTTCTGCTCATGTGATAAGATTATCTTAGATATATACTAATTATTGCAAATAAAGGAAACCATGGGACCTATGTTTCTTGGGGTCTGGGTTACATCACTTAATATGATTTTTACCTCTAAAATAATCAGCAAAATCAAGGCTTGAGGTATGGTTCAAGAAATAATATGGTTAACATGAGAGAAAGAGAGAAAGAGAGAGAAATGAAGGAGGGAGAGGGGAATGAAGGATGGAAAGAGGGAGGGAAGGGAGAAGAGAGCAAGGGAATATAAGAGAATAGAAAAGGTATTTGGACTTTTTCCTATATCAATTCCTATGTCTTCAGTATCCCAGAATGAATCTCATATGCATTTTTACCTTTCATTACAGATTGCTATCACATATTCCCTAATGGATGTATAGTGAAATCTCACACTTCATAATGAGCATCTATTAAGTGATCCATAAATAAACATTCAGTGTTTACTAAGTCCCAGTAGTAAGCCAAACTTTGTTTCTTCAGGACTAAAAGTTATATAGAAGATATGCTAGAGATTTGCTTTCACATGAGAGGATGTATCATTTTATTCACTCACAGAGGACTGTTAAAGACTTAGATCATCTTCTCTATTCACCATTGATTCTCTCAATAGCATTTAATCAGTGGAATTATATAGCCCAAGAGGGAAAGCAGTTTGTAAGGCAAGCTTAGGTCTTACCAAAATCTATCTTTGGTTCTAGATCCAGTTCAAAATTATTCATTTAATTCATGTCACTTAGGTACAATAAAACCTTCAAATGAAAACTATGTTTCTTCCAAATTTTTATGAGATTGTATGAGCTGTGTGCTTGTCTTGATTGTAGAAAGAACTAAATTCTCCATGTTATATCACCCTTGGGGTATTTGTCAGTTTAACATTCCTAATTCTGTAAAAATTTCACTGAAATAGGAGGCTCCTATGTATTCCCAGAAAATGACATAAAAATGATTGTGGTAGCTGAACGCCAATGACTAACGTAGATAAGCCCAGTTACTCAAGTGATTGGAAAAATTTGCTAGTCTATAGCACCAAATAGACAACAAAAAGCAGAACTGGAGGCATTGCTCATGTGTAGCATGTCAGCCTAGGAAGTGTGAGTCCCTGACTACAAAAAAATGACAGTAAAAAAGAATATAATATATATATATGACAAATATATATTGTATGTATATATAATATGTATGGTCTAATCTTTTGAAAATATTAACAATATAAATACAAATTTTTGTCTACATAAGGCTGTCCTTCCTCAGTCGATGTGCTTTTCCCTTTCTTCAAAGTATTTTGAGTCTATAAATTGTCTCAAGTCTGGAGATGGAGTGAGGCAATATAAATTTCTGTTTTAGTAATGCAAATTAAACTACTATGCCCTTCACAAGGCTTATAAGCACAATAAATTCCATTAGCTTGCATTCATACAGGAGAAATAAAAAAATACTACATTCCTCACCTACTTCTCTAAAGAAACCGTGATCAACTTGTGAGTGTCAGAGGTCTTTGCATATAATTTCTTTCTGATTACAGATGTCTCCATTGTAGTAAAATTTTGACCTGATACTTAATGAATTTTCCACCAGCCTCTCTTTCAATGGGATGCAATTATTCCCACACTCTTTAAAGATACTAGTTGAGTGTCAAGTTGTCTTACTTTAATTTCTAACCTACACAGAGGAGCATCTATAGTTCTATTCAAGATTGTTAGGACCCTCTCAGGGACTTAATTCACAATCAGCAAAAGGTGTATTTTCTAGAACTTCCTATAGTGGATTAGAATATAATTTTATGATAAATACACTAAAACATCCCAATCTACATAAGACTTTCAATAAATGCCTAGACAATACACAAAGAAACATCTAGTATTATAATTAAATGTGGGATATGCTAACTTATTCTTAGGGAATTCTTTGTTGGTAATTGAGTCTGGTCATAAGTATAAAAACAAAAAAGGTGATATTTATGTCCTGATGAAAATCAGAGGGCCTTTTTAGGCAACAAGTTTAGAGGAATGAATGCCATTAAAGATTCTAAATGCAAAATAGGTTTAATCTCAGCAGTATAAGAGAAAATAAAAACACTTTTGTTTTGGTTTGAAGGCACTAGCTTTGGTATATTATTATATCACTACTATGATTTGGAGGATCACATTTGATCCTAATAAAGACAATAAATTTACCAATGTTATACTTTATCTTTGAGAAGTCCATTTAGATTATAAGTTACCATTTGAAAGGTTTTGATTGGATGTTTAGAAACTTCAGTTTTGTGGCTACATGAGATACAGCAGTCTCTGAAGGTAAATATAGGTTTACCTGTACTAGAACTGAGAATTTAAATTCCTGCTTTCTTTTCCTGCTCTTCTACAGGAGTTTATGTAAAGACATTAATCTCATTGTATTAGCTTGACAAAAACGTTATTACATTCTGAATACATAGTCATCTAGAACTTAGGTTTTGTGAATAAGTGAATAGGAGTGTTCCCTTGCTCCACACAAAGACACATGCATTACACATTTAAGGCCTCTTAATTACTAGAAAAGGAATCATTGATATCTTTAAATCAAACCAGATAAACAAAACAATCGCATAAACCTATGAAACAATACATTTTTAGACTGTTCATAGAGAACCTTTTTCCAAATAAATATTTGTGCCAACTATATTCTTTAACGATGGAAATGCAATAAATGCATTAGTGTGTGAAAGTGTATGTGTGGATATTTGTATATGTGCTGACACATGTTCATGTAAGAATGTCTGATTATTTCAGTTTTGACAAAACAATTATTTAGAATTTTTGTCCTAGGTACAATGTAGAAAGCATATTAATTGATTTGAGTAACAACTCTGCCTTTATATGTTTGCATAAGGGTTGTATAAAATGGTGAACCAAATAGTTACATAAAGTTTATCACCTCATATGAGAAAATTATAGGCTTTAGATCCTAGAGAAGAACAATATAGATCAGTTCAAAACATCAAGGCAGGGAGATATAACAACAATAATTCATACTTAACTGAAAGCCCTACAACTTACCTCCATCTAAAGGCACTTCGCTACAGATGTTTACCATGTTAGAAATTACTTTTCTAAATAATTCTTTTATTCATAATCTTCATACTTTTCTATTATGATATCTGGATTTGTCTTAAGGACCATTTACAGAGTTAAGAAAGTAATAAAACCTGATTCTATAATAGAGTCATCAGTCTGAGAAAGGAAAAGTGAGTAGATAGACCATAGATACACTAATTATTCACTTGACCATTGTTAGTGAACAATGTTAGGAATTTTGGATATTGTATATTGGATATTTCATATTTGGCTATATTGTATATTTGGATATTGTAGAAAATGTCATAAATGCATAACTCATCATTGTTCTAAATCAAATGGCCCAGTATGTATATATTGAAACTCCGTTTTGAAATTATTGAAAATCTCTGAGATGTTCATCTATTAACCATTGCACCGATAAACATACAAATCATACAAAACATACAAATCCTTGCAAGGAGAGGCTCATGTGGTTCTGGGTGAGAGTGAATGTGTGGCAAACCATAACCTGTGAAGGTCATTGAAGTAATCTGTCCACAGTTTCAAACTCTTACACTACTGCCTGTTTATCTACAATAAAATACTTGATAAGCATATTGCAGAACTTTCTGCATATCAGTGACTCAATGTTTTTAAACTTAACTTCTGAGTCATTATAAAATACAATTTTAGCTTTTCTTATTGTTTATGTATCCAAGTGACTGCATATTACCTAAAATAATTGCTTTTTAAATCACCTAACCAAAATATTCCTCAGAATATTTGCTCTTTAAAATGTAGTTTAAACATTTATGAAATGAGGTTAATGCCAGAATTTAACTTAATTATTCTAAGCAACAATAATTTTAAAATAATAACAATACATAGTGACTTTTCTGAGTTGATTTATCCCTTGTATTTGGCAATGTTTTGACTAGGTCAAAATGAGTAAAATAAAACATAATTTAGATAAAATTAATTTCCAGAGTTGATTTAGTTTCACTGTGTGCTCTATTAGTTTACTCAACTATGTTTTAAGTGTTTTCTATGGATTTAACTAATCCCAAATGGATCTTTTTACATTTTTTACATATGTGGCATCTTATAATGCATCTTTTTAGTTTTACAAATAAAATACACTGCTCAATGAGATTCATTTTAGCATAACATTTTGATAATTTACATGAAAATCTATGTTTCTAATAAGCTTTGCAAACCCGAGAGCTTTTTGCTTTTTTTGTATGTTTTTTGTTCAAGCTTGTATATCACATACAATAAATGTCAGATAAAAGTTAAATAACTCTTTAAAACAAAACTTTGATTGTAATTCCATTTTATATTGATTGTACATCGAAATTTATTCTCTTACATTTTACCTCATTTTAATTTACTCCAATTTTGGAAGTATGCAAGAATTTATCTCAGTAACACCTGGGCTTGCTTGTATAGATCTGTAACCCAGATACATGGGAGACATTTCTGGGATGATCCTAATCTGAGACTAGTGCTAGGTAAAACATTAAATTATTTTTGTAAGCACAAAAAAGTATATATTATCTAAAAAAAGTATATATTATCTAAAAAATGAAACACAAAAGAAAAAATCTATTATCTAAAAAATAAAGTCACATAGTAGAGCCAAGTACAAGGTCCTGAGGTCGAACACCATTCTAATAAAAAATAAAACATGGAAATTATTGTGAAGTCACTTATCATAGGTACTTCTAGGAGACTGAACCTTCTACTAACCTAACACTTTTGCTTATTTGTTTGCTTGTTGATATTTTCTTGCTCCATTTTTTTTATTACTTTGTGGAAGGAAGATGTTCAGTGAAAAGATGCTATGGGAAAATGATATGTCAAGAATCAAGACGCTATGTTGAAAAACGAACTTTACAATTTTGGGGGGGGGCAGGGGAGTGTAGTTGAGGAGGTAGAAGGAAAGGGATGGTAGGGGGAAAACAAAGGAGAAGGCAACAATGCTTGATAAGAAATGTACTCATTACCTTGCTCATGTAATTGTATCCCCTCTGTACAGTACTTTCACAATAAAAAACTTATTAAAGAAAAGAATCTGAGATTTTATTGCCAACATTCCATGCAGAACTTAGAGTTCAGATCAGCATACTAAAAGTAACTAATTCTTACCAACAAGAGTCAGCTAGAATACCAATTTGACATTTGGAAGACTTAAAGATTAGTGTAAATTTGGAGTCAGGCCCCAGATGCTCAAGCCTGTAATCTAGATACTCAGGGAGCTGAGATCTGAAGCCAGCCCAAGCAGGAAAGTCCATGAGACTTGTATGTCCAATTCATCACCAAAAAAGCTGGAGTATGGCTCAAGAGGTAGAGCACTAGCCTTAAGCAAGAAAGCTCAGGGAGAGTACCCCACTTTGTGTCCAAGCTGAAGGACCAGCACTCACATAACATGTTAATGTAAGTTTATTACAGACCCAGAGACTAATTGACAATATGGTCCCTATATAATCCTGATCTGCAAACATTATGAAATAATAATTATGTAAAAACAGTAACTTTGAGATTAATTTCTTTCATAATAATCAAGAATTAAAATATGGACTTTCTAATTCATCTTCATGAATTCATTTCTTCATGTGCTATATGATTGAATGTACCCAACACTGATGACTATTAAAATCCATACCTATTTTTAATCATTATATGATACCTCTGAGAACTTACAATATGTGTACAAACAAAATGGAACAAATATTTGCCTCAAAATTTGCCTTTAAAAATCCATCTAGTTTTCTACACTAATGGTTCAGATTGCAAAATTATTCTCAAACTCTCTTACTCCTCATTTAACTATTGTGTACATTTAAAAAATATATATTATTTTAAGTACTTCTATGATTTTTTATTACTACTCTTTGTAGCTGTTTTAAAAAATTCTGTCAATTTTGAAATGAATCACTACAATAGCTCTATTAAGGGTTTATTATTGACATGGCCATGAAATGCTATTTAAAAAATAAATGTATGTAGATACAGCAATTGAGGGGACCAAAAGGCTTGTAGAGGACTGATTTTAAGAGCTTCTAATGATGAGAAAAACTCTTTATCACAGGGGATAAATGTATAGTGTGAAATAGGCATTCTTCCTTTCATGCTTTGAAATTCTACTGAGTCTACCAATTCTGAACAATTATTAAATTATTAAAAAAAAGAGTTGCTTTAAATTTTAAATACTTATCTATCGATCTATCTGTCTATCGATCTGTCTATCGATCGATCTATCTATCTATCTATCTATCTATCTATCTATCTATCTATCTATCTATCTATCTATCTATCTATCTATCTATCTATCTATGCTTGTCACAGGCTGAGCCTCTCTATGTTCAAGGCTAGAGCTCTACCACTTGAGCCACAGCACCACTTCTGGATTTTTCTGTTTATGTGGTACTGAGGAATCAAACCCAGGACTTTGTGCATGCTAGGCAAGCATTCCACCACTAAACCACATTCCCAGCCCCTAAATGTTTATTTTAAGTAATACTTTGTTTAAAATTACATCATTTTGTAAATTTGTGCCTCCCATCAATATACTGTGATTTGTTATTCATCAGTATTGTCTGTTCCAATGTGAACCTGAACTGAGATTATTTTTAAGGAAAAGAAATAGTTTAACATAAGGAATTTCTCAGATAATTTATGTATGTTCAGAAAGCAAATAGGCAAAAAATGATATGACAAGTGGAAATGTATGCTGAATGAAGTTAAGTTGCTTTATAAAATTAGGACAATAGCATTTAAAATGAAGTTCAGAAAATGTTTCAGTCTAAATTCTCTATTCTGTAAATGGCTTTCAGGTTAGACTTGATCACTTCAGCTAGTTGCTGTCTTAAGAAAAACATTTTCATAAAGCTAAGAATTCATTCCTATTGTACTGTAGTTGCATGTACATTTAATATGACTTACAAATGTAATTGATTAAATCATGCAAGAAGAGTCTTCTCATGATATAAATAAAAAAGCAATTTTCCAGACAGTAGTAATAATGTACTTAGTGCATAACCATTCAGAATTTTGTCACTGGAATTTGATAGACTTGGCTTTACCCCCTTATCATTTGCCAACTTTATGACATTGGACATTTTTCTTTTTTCTGAACCTTCTTTAGGTTCTTGACAAAATAGTAATACAATTTTTACTACAACATCTAGTAAGCATTCAAAAACTCTTAAGTATGTAAATGTCTAGTATTATACTGGAATAATTTCTTATTACTGTATTAACATTGGTATTGTAAAGAACAGAATATTCATCTCAGATCAGCTATACCCATGAAATAAAGAATAATACTCATAAGTTAAAAATGAATCTTCCATGTGTTAGAGAGTGACAAGAAAGAATAGAATACAAACTGTAGAAACAAATTCATACATTCAAACCTCAGGATAATAAACTTTCTGGATCTAGAAAAGACAAAATTTAGTTGAGCTATGTAACTAAATAAAAAACCTGATAAGAAGACAGCCAACAAGGACCTGGGAACAAGGTATTCAGGACAATGGTGTTTCTCAAACATGTTTCTGGGTCAGATTTCTACAGAAAGAGTAAAATATAGATCAAGGTTAGCTATTCTGTCTCCCAAAATAAAAATATAGCCACCTTGGCTGTTATTTATGAGGTCATATTTGCTCTTTACATAGTTCTATTGTCTGAAATGTTAGATATTAGGCAGAGCCACAGGATTTGCAGTATAATAGGCCACTGGAAAAATATCTTAGCCCTTCCTCTTAAGTTTCTAAGTATCAGAACCATTTTGACTGAACATAGCGATTCTTACGTAGCTTGCAGAATTACAGCACCATCATCAAGTTTTTAGACTAATTACAAAATATCAGCCCATAGTAAATAGCATTATAACTATATTTTACAACTTAATTACATCTAAAGTATTAAATCATAAACCCTGAATACAATGTCACTAGACCTGAAAGGCATCTACTGTCATAAGTTAGTCAGTTCATTATATCCTAATTACACCTCAAAGAAGTAGTTAAAATGATGAAATCAGTTAAAGGAGTGTTGGGGAAAATTTTTCAGAGAATCAGTATCCAATAAAGAGTCACTATGACAAACACAACACCTGACTTCGGAGGACCCTTGATATGGCCTTGATCTTTGTGAATGAGTGTACTTGTGTCCCCTTTCTGCCTCCTCACACATTCTCATACCAACTCCACTAAAGTTGTCAGTCACGTTTGAATTTCCACTCTTAGCTTCAACACTGCTTAGTCCAGGAACAATAGAGGTATTTTTAAAGTTACTTTATGGTTAACATACATATGGTTAACATATGGTTAACATATGGTTAACATATGGTTAACATAACAGAGGGATTTCATTTACATGCATCATTTCATATAGTGTCATCTGTTCCCTCATTCTCTCCCGTTCCTCCCGCCATCTCCACTCATGTGTTGCATAGTTCACTTTCACCTATGTCCAGTGAGCTCCACTATAGCACTTTCTCACCCTTTTTCTCAGATTCTGTGTCCTCCCCATACCCTCCCACAGATGTGCACATGAGTACACCATGTGTAAGATAAAGAATACAGAGTCATCAGAAGAAGGGAAAAAATGATTTAAAAAGTCTTTTATTTCTATATCTTTGGAGTTCATGTCTAATATATATATATATATATATGTATACATACATACATATATGTGTGTATGTATATAATTGTATATAAATACTAACAGGTGCTTAGGCATTGGACCTTTGTGATTCTCTCCTAAAACTATCCTCTTTGGCCTCACTGTGTCTGAGTATACAGTATCCTGTGTAATTTGTCATATCCAATGTTTTAGAATCTAACTTCCACAAATCAGAAAGAACATGCATCACTTATCTCTGGTCTTGGCTTTTCCTATGTCATATTACCAGTGTTCAACACCAGTCCTCTCAAAAAAGGCAAACAGTGTGAAAAAGTGGTTTGAAACAATTAGGATTATAAATTGAGAGTTCAGAAGAAATTTTACATCTACTCCTAGGTTACAAATATTACTTATCATCTTCTTTAAACCCTCTGTTAGTAAGAAAATAATTTATTTCAGAAACACTACTGAATGCCTTCTTGTTACTAGGGAGCGGCTTAGGTGTGAGGCATGAAGTGGTTAAGAGGAGAGACTGTATTTTTGGCTTCAGGAAATCAAATACAAAAATAAATTTTGAGTCAGGCACCGGTGGCTCACACCTGTAATCCGAGCTACTAAGGAGGCTGAGATCTGAGGTTCATGGTTCACAGCCAGCCCAGGCAAGAATAGCCATGAAACTCTTATCTCCAATAAACCACCAGAAAACAAGCAGTGGTGCTGTGGCTCAAATGGTAGAGAGCTAGCCTTGAACTGAAGAGCTGAGGGACAGTACTCAGGCCCACAGTTCAAGCCCCACTACCGACCAAAAAAAAAAAGATGTTTTGAATTATGCTAATAAGATCATATTCAAATTTCTATCAGTAACTCTTAAGAATTTTCTAGGAAAGTGATTAGTAATTGGATCTTTCTGAAGCAAACAATTGAATATCTATGAATGAATTCAGAAGGAAGTATTTAAGAATTATGAGTTTCATGCAAAAATTCATTACAAATTCCCAATAATTTAGAAATTTAATGCAAGATTCTTTCTTTCATAACAAAATTAAAGAGTATGTTAGGTTACTGAAGTTAGCAAGCTCCATGAGGCAAATTAATCAGGTGATATTTTTTAAAAATTATCACAAAAGCTAAGGATTAGTGAAATCAGAGGACTGAGATTAAAAGAGAATAAATTATTCTCTCTTATGTGCTAAATTTGGCATGAATATAGGAATTTATGTGTGTTTTAAAAGTATTTATTTTATTATTATTATAAAGATGATGCACAGAGGGATTACAACTACATGAATCAGGTACTAAGTATATTTCCTTTTGTACACAGTGTCTCCCCTTCTCTCAATCTCTCTCAGGCCTTTCCTCCTGTCTCTGTCCATAAGTTGTAGAGTTCACTTACATCAGGGTTCACTGCTGCAATTTTTTTTTCGCTGAAATTCTGTACCTGTCTTCTCACCTTTCTAAAGATATACATTTGAATGCACCATACATAAAGAAATAAAGACAGAAATATCAAAAATAAAAATTAAAAAGGAGAACTTCTGTTTCCATATCTTGGAGTTCATATATATATGACATATAGATATATGTGTGTGTGTTGAGCCACATAAGCATTGTGCCTTAAACCAAATTCAAATCTATATTTATATAGTTCTATAATTTACCTGTATTGCTAACTATATAATTTAAATCTATAACAGTTTTCCTAAATGGGTATATAAATATCCTTCAACTGTCTAAGTCATGAGTCATATCTGTCCAAGGATGTATTTTTTTCAGTATATTGTGGACTCACTGTGTGGAAATTCTGATGAATTCCAATATTTCACATTTAATGTATAGTATTCAAATGAATGAAATACTGTGGGCTGAATTTATCTGCAAAGACTTAGTATGTTCTCTGATATGGTCTATTGCTATGGAATTGCTTGTGAAAAAAAAGTGTTCAAGTTGTTTTAAAAAGACATTTTTATTCTGGATGCTCTTGCTCTTTTGACAATAAAAGGAATGGAAAGCAATTTAAAAATCCTTTTAAATGATGCACCTATTGAAATATAATAGGTGGAATCATACTGCTAAGAGTAGCACCAAATCCCATATCAGGTCAGCTATTACCTTTTCATTTAGTTCAAAATGACCTTACAGAATGGCCTCTCCTACTGTGCAGAGTCGCATGCAGTAATCTAGCTTTTAAAATGCTGTTTATGTACCATATTTCCCTTTTCTTCGATGAAATGTCAATTGTATAGCACTGGACTCAGAAATAAAGTGATTGCTATCAAAATATGCATCACAATTTATCTTTATATAGTCGTGAGATATAAGCATGTTATAAATTTGGGTTTAGATAAGTATTCCATTATCGTGTAAGATACTTCTCATTCCCTCATCATTTACTTGTATACAGAATGTATTTGTAAATACCTCACTATTTCTGCTTTCCAAAAATGGTTCTTTTAGGAAAACAACAGTTATTTAAATCTTGCCCCATTTTGGAGGCAAGATATATAGTTCAGTCATTATATCTTCTTAGGCATGAGAGGGAACACAATATCAGAGGGAGCAAAACACATGTGAAACTATCCTTTAGAGTAGCAATTTGTCCTTTACTTTGAGTACAATATATTTTCTTATCTTAGTTCCAGTTCTGATTCTGTTCTGTGTTTGCTTTAATATCAGTTACTATGGCAACCAGAATTTTAAATGCTGCATACTGTAAGTAAAGGCAAAATGAGAACACATCTTAAAAGAAGATATCAGCACTCTCATGGCCATGGTGAGTTACCAAAGTAGTCCTTGTAGTTGTGCGGTTGCTTCTGCAGGTAATGAGCCCTGTGTGTGACAAAGATGTTTTATTTTGCCTTTAGGGGTTTGAAATGAGCTTTGTTGGATTTATCTACACAAATTTGATGGACTTCATGTCTCTGCTGTGCTGCTATAAGATGGCAGGCATTAGATAAACTCACCATCAAATTATACACTCAAATGGTGAAATGAACGTTCTGGGAAACGATTCCTAACTTAGTGACCAAAACTACAATAAATGCATGCACACATACATGCATACATGCTGATATATGTACATACTTTAAAATCAACTGAAATTGTCTTCTAGGCATAAAGAAAATGTAGGCATATGTATCAAGAAAACCTATTATATCTTTCGAAACACAAAAGAAGATTGTGCACTTGAGACATGAACTGCTTCCTCCATCGCCTGTATAGGAGGTCAGCATGAGGAATGATCCACTGCCTGCAGCTGTGGTCAAGAGGCAGGGCTTTCTCTCCATTCAGCTTCTAGTTAAGGGCAATGCCATCTCAACAGAAAGAGTGTATTGCCCGCATTCCATCAATACTGGGTCTTTTCTGCTGAGCCCATATCTAGACAAGTGTAGTTGAGAGCATAGGGTTTCCTTTCCTCCACTTAAACCCAATAGAAACTCCTGAGAAAGCAAGTGTTCCTGCTGAGGAATGCTAAGATTATTTCAGTAGTTGCTTTAGCCCCAATTTACTTAAAATATGAATGTAAAGCAATTAAGAGAGGGCACTATGTTTTATGAGGGAATTTACAAGAGCAAGCAATGTAAAGCAGTAGCTGAGAGAATCCTTCCTATAGACAGAGATTTGAAAAAACCAACCAACCAATCAACAACCAAAACCCTTTAAAAACTTGTCTCCAATGCAGATACTCCAAAAGAGGTGGGGGAAGCGGGGAGAATGTATTAATTTGACATTATAACATTGTCAAATGCAATCATGCAATTATATCAAAATTATTAGTCATGAAATTGCAATTATTTTACTGCACACAGAATCAGCTCAGTAGTGAAAAGATACAGAAACCTGTGAGTAGTAGTCCAGCTAAAATCACTCTGCATAGTGTTTCCACACATGCCAAAGCCTTTGCTCACTGAGGATGTGAATCAGAGCTTTGACATGATAGACTTCATGAAAGTAGATCATCTAAACCATTGGACAACTAACCAAGTACATAATAACCAAATTAGCACACCCTAAGTGCATCTCAAACATTAAAAGATTTAATATTAATGTTTCTGACCCATTGCAAGTATATATTATTGATATGCTGAAAGAGACAGTAACTTAATTTCAGTCATCTGAAATTTTTAAGATGTAATTCATTTTCTCATTAACCCTTGATAAAGAGGTTGTCCTTTGGCCAATGTATGTTTTTGATGTCTTTGTCAAGAACTAGATTGCAGTACCAGTTTACTTATTCCTGGATCGTTTATTGTATTCATTTTTTCTTTTGTTTTATGTCAATACCATACTTTTCTTGTTACTTTGGATCCATACTATAACTATACTCAAGATCATTTTGACGATTTGGTAATGTTTATCTTCTTGGGTCAATTGCACAGCATCAACAATAGAAATAAAGTATGAATTTAAAATTAAAAATAAAATTTTTTCCAATATTAATTTTTTGCACCATTACATTTCTCTGAAAATTCTTGGTCTGCAAGAACAAAATTTTCATCCTATGATTTATGAGTTAGTCTGCATAGGCATAGCTATCTTTATGTGAAACCATTTGAACCAATAAATGTATATGCTTTCATTTTAGGAAGCAGCATCAAATTGTGGAATGTTCTGGATAGTCCACTGTCAAGACATATCTAGATATGTAGTGAATATTTTTTCTTTGCCTCTCCAAAATTCATATTGAGACTTAATATATTGTGGTGCTATTATTAATGGGGTTTTTTATTTTTATGAAAGATTAAATCACAAAGATAGAAACCTTGTGAACCGATTAGCACTCATATAAATAAAAGAGAATAGCTTAATAACATATTAACAAAATGAATACCAGGAAGCAAAATCATATTCTAGGCTGGGAGTGGGGATAGGACAAAGAGAAGCGGTGAACACAAATGGAGGCAGGAAGAGTAAACAAATGGAGTCATTATATTCAATGTCTTGAGGGTAAGGATGGGATGCGCAAAGACTGCAGAGAATGATGGAGCACTGACAAGGAACAAAATGCTTTGTTCTCATAAATTGACTAATGGAAATGCAAACTCGTTGTACAATCACTTAATAAAAATAACAACTTACAAAAAGATTCAGAGAGAATTTGTATCCTTTATTTTTTTGTAATTTTTCTTTGTCTGCACCAGATGTTTTTTGCCTCTGTAGAATTCAGCAGCCGAAATTTACCTTGGAAACAAAATGAGTAGAGAGCAGCTTTCAGAAGGAGGAGGTGCTGATGCCTCCATCTTGAGCTTCTTGTCCATCTGAGCTGTGAGTAATAAATGTCTGTTGCTTACAATTTATTCTACAGTATGTTGTTATTAAATTATAAGACTATACACAGAATATAAAAATTATTATCTTCTTATATATCTCATTTCCTTTAACTTGGCAAAATATTTTGAATTTAGGTGGACATGCTTTCATTCAGTTTCTTTGAAGGTTAGACAATTGTGATCAGTGAACATGTTTTGAATTCTAACTATGGTTGAGCATATCAACATGCTTTGGAACCAAAAGTCATTCCATTATTTCCATGACTTCACTGTATTCTAATTATATAACTTATTTACTTAGAAATAAAAGATTTTAAAAGTGCTAGGTATCTTTGTTGAAGAGTTATTTCAGAATTAGACAACAAATGTATAAATCTAACTTGTCACTTCTTTTGAGTAACTAGAAATAAATACCCAATTTCATAAAATGAATTTTCCATGGTCCACAAAAATGAGTAAGGAGAAGAAAATGCATTATCATTTTGGATGAGGTATAGTTACATAGTGACTATTGTACAAAAGTATTCAGTTGTGAAATAGAATTGTTTGTTATTTCTTATTCTAGCATTGAATAATGCTAGAATGCATGAATCAAGTTAGAAAACTACAGTAGAATTTCAGAGGACAAGCTAGAACCAAACAAAATGAACATAATCATAGTACAAACTTCACTAATTTTTTTTCATTTCATTTATATTCTCAAAATAAATATCATAAAATATACAAATAATGTAGTGAATTTCAGATTTAAAAATAACAATTTTTAGATTAGCCAACTTCCCACTTGAATTTGCAATGAAAAATTTCAAAACTACTTGATTAGTTAATCAGAGTACTTGTTTTGAAAAATGAATTTAGATTTTCAAAGCAAGAGTCTTACAGAAGAAATCTTACTTTTATAAGGAAAATAATTTTGCCAGAATATTGCCTGCTTGCATTATCATAGTGGAAATAACTTGGTATCCACGGCTAAAGGTTCAATAATTCATGATCACATTCTACTTTTGTAATGCAAGTTCAAATATACTACTTAAATTTCTCATAATTCTATCATCTACACATCTACCTGATTTATTTTACTCAATTTATTATGGCATTTAATTCCTCATGTATTTTGTAATCTTAATGATAGAGAAATACAAGTATTATTTGTATTTCTGCAAATAAAATGACAAAATCCAGATACTTCATGTTTATCAGCATTTGCCGAACACTTCTATCTGCATATAGTCTCATTAATTTGATTTGAGTAATGACTGTAAAAATATTTTTAAGTAATTACATGGAAAGATCTCTAAAAACATAATATATATATAGTGTAAATTTAATCTAGGTTTAAGCATGCCACACAGATACTTGGCTATTTGAGCTGCAATAGCACTATGGGATTTTATTTTGTTAAACAACAATGGGAGCTCTTTTGGGTATACTTTTGTTGATGAGACAGGATTGGCTTACTTTTGCCTTGTTTTGCCTCAAGTTTGAGATTAGCCAGTATCATTTGTTAGAGTAGATGGGATTATAAATCCATACTCACTAATACATCAGACAAATAGAAAATAAACAGCAATACATAAGACGTGTTCAAATCTATCTCAAACAATTTTATTAAAAGAAAAATTGTCTATATATTCCATGAATTGGATATGCATTTTCAAAAGTGTTGGTTGCAAGAAATACATTTTATTTATTGTTTTATATTTTTTGTCAGTTGTGGGGCTCAAACTCAGGGCCTAGATGTTGTCTCTGAGTTGTTTTGCTCAAGGCTAGTGCTCTACCACCTTGAACCACAGCACCTCTCAGTGGTTGTTGAGTGGCTAGTTGATAGAGTCTCAAGGGGACTTTTCTCTCTGGGCTGGCTTTGAACCATGATCCTCAGATCTCAGCACCTTGAGTAGCAAGGATTATAGAAGTGTGCCACCAGCTCCCAGAAAGAAATACATTTTAAACATAAAAACTACTACATGTTTAAGGTAAAATACTAGAAAATGGATTCATCATACAAACAAAAATCAAGATTCCACACACTAGCTGCATTTAAACAACATTAAATAGCATTAAGGGATATAGAAAACAATAAATATATTCAAATCGTATTTCAAGATAGTAGTTATTTGCAGAATTATTAAACCAGACACACTCACAACAACTGGAAACACATATTTAAATTCTGGGAAACAAAAAGCAACAGGAAATAAAGTAAAAATATTTCAACAGAGATATCTGAAAAATTCTTAATTCAAATTGGAACATCTTCCAACTTATAAAAGATATGTTATTGAATGGAGAGACCCAATTCATATTTAGAATCCCATCAGATTTGTCTGAGAAATATCCAAAGGACTTTGAGCATCTCAGAACAATTTTGAAATGTTGCTCTCTATAGGATACCAGAACCAACAAAATGAGAATATACACAAAGAGCAAGTGGGGACCAGGGGGCTTAAGTCATGGAAGCGAACAGGAGTCCCCAGATCTTGTAAGCAAGCTTATTTATTTAATTTAGTGCAGGGAAGGTTAGTGTAGGTCAAAACATGCTATACCTGCTGAAAACAAGGCTTCAACAGATTTTGTTGGTGCAGTTATTGACATGAGATGGACTTTGCATACTTAGAGAGAGTTTTCAGGGGCAGAGAAAAACAGTAAATACTGTTTCTGTAACTATAACCCAGATGTTTATGTTACTTCCTTTGCCTCAACCTTCCTAAGGCCCAGTTCTCGGCCCTCTGATCACTGGTGAGGTGACATTCTAACCTCTTAACTCTTACCTGATCTTGCAGCTCAACTTCAGAATTCCCCACATTTCTCTATCAAAAGTGCAAGATAATTCTATGGAATTTATGAATAAAATATAAAGTAAACCTTGGTATTCCTTGACCAATTAGAATAAAAATGATAAATTGGGATTCATCTGAACTAACTTCTGTTATTTTTTTCCTAAAGGAAAAATGAGAAAATAATTCAGTTCAGGGAGAAAATTTTTCAAGGCTGATATCTGACACATGACATGTACTTGGAACATATAAGAAACTATATGAAAAGAAGACAACCAATCCAATTACAAATAGGCAAAGAATTTGTACAGATCCTTTAGCAAAATAGATATGCTAATGAAAAGTAAGTTCTGGAATGCTGCCCACTGCAATTAGTCCTAAGGGAAATGCAAATTCTAAACACAAATAGAAATCACTGCACACAGCTAGCAAAAGTAACATTTAATGAAATTTAGAAAAACTAGTGTAAGTCACCCATCTAGATTTTGTAGGCCTCTGTTACATTGTAACTGGAAATCTAAATGGTCTGACAACTTTGTAAATTATTTTTGTAATTACAAGACTACATATATATATATATATATATATATATATATATATATATATATATACCTGATTTACATCAATGCTATTCAGATATATTTACCAAAAAGAAATGAAAATACATAATATTTACAAAAAAGAATTTTACACTTTTGTCATGATTAAATAAATAAATAATAGGTGATCTATCCACATTTAATGCTATTGTGTTAAGAATAATGATCAAAATTAATATTTGTAGATCTAAAGGGGCCAAATATATTATCTAATACATTTTTCCTATGTATAGATTATTTAAAATGTAAATGTTATTCATGGTGGCACCAAACTAGCTTTATCTGGGGAGTTTAAGGTACATCAATACCAAATAACATGAATGTGTTCTACATGTAATCACAGTGATAGCTTCATGTACATGTGGATGTGTGTGTGTACGTGTGCATAAGTATTTGTCTGTGAATATAAAAAATTAGTAAGTTGAACAGGTAGGCCTACGTAACAATTCTAATGACTATTAGTCAAATTTCTTTACTAGGTCTCAATTGCAATCTTTATAATACTACCATTTCTTAGGATATGATCTATATCTATATCTCTATGTAACAAAATTAATGAGGCATACAAAATTTTCAGACAAATAAATGAAAATATTATTTAAATCTATAATATTAAAAAAAATTGACCACTGAAAAATTCATACTTCAATTATATACTAAAAAAGAAAATAAATATATTTTATCTATTAAAAATATACTCACTTTTCAAGGTATGATTATAATTAAACAATGAAAGTTCTTCAAGTTGCATATATAAACACACACATATGTGTAAGAAAATTATATTAAACACACACACACACATATACTTTAATTTCTATTTTTAGAGAGTACTTGGCATTGTCTTCAAACTGGCTTTGTTTGGAATCTTTTGAAACCTGAATTCAAAGGAATTTATTATTTATTAGCACTTTCTATAAAAAAAACATGTATTCATTTCTCTATGGCCATCAAAATTCTACATGAAAACATTGTCATTTTTAAACTCCTCTGTATGGTATTTTCATAATAAAAAATATGGAATTAAGAAATGTCATAGCATGCAAAAGTAACGTGCAATAATTGTAATTATACAACATAGACTGATAAATTCAATTATAATCATCATTATCATTTTAGTTCACACACCCAAATTGAGTACCACTCTTTTTTGTTTTTTGTCGGTCATGGGGATTGACCTCTGGGCCTGGGTGCTGAACTTCAGCTCTTCAGCTCAAGACTAGCAGTCTACCTCTTGAGCCACAGTGCCACTTCCAGTCTTTCTGAGTGTTTTGTTGGAGATAAGAGTCTCACAGCCTTTCCTGCCCTGGCTGGCTTTGAACCTCAGATCTCAGCCTCCTGAGTAGCTAGGATTACAAACACCAGTGCCCGGCTGGGACTCATTTTTTGATTATATGAGTTTTCTAGGACAGCCATAATAAATGCCAGAGGATGAATAGTATAGGAAAACAGAAAGGTCCACAAATCTGGGACTTTGAATTCTGTGTTAATGTTTTATTTGGTTCATTTTTTTCTAGAGACCTTTCTTCTCTACCAGAAGATTGATTTCTTCTGAGCCTTCATGTGACTTTGCTCTGTTTATCACTAGAATCTCATTCTCCTTCCACCAAAATAAAACTAATATAGGATTTAAGATCAACAATTATGACATCAAATCCAATCATCTTGAAAGCTCCATCTTTAAGTATAATCAAATAGTGAAGTATTGGAAGTTAGAACTGCCATTTGCAGAACTACTTGCATGATGCTGTTTTATGTTTGCTTTAAAACTAGGTTAGGAGGAAGCAAGTGAACAGGTAGTTTTATTTTTTATTGTAATCACAAATCAATCTCAATTAAGTGTTGAACAAATTATTGTTGAGAGATAAACAAGTACATTATGAATATCTAGTAATATTAAGCTTTGTAGAAAAAGATAATCCAGTATTGTTTAATTTCATATAATTTCAAAGGATGTTTAATTCCAAGTAATACATACAATCAAAAATAATTATTTAGAAACTAATGTTGTTTTTGCCATGAAGACTTACCACTATTGTAGTTTCAGAAAAAAAAAGAATTACAATAGAGACAATGTTGTTAGAGCAGTGAAAAAAAAATCACAATAAAATTGCAGTACTAATAGAAAAATGCTGATCTTACAAAAACACTACCACAGATAAACACAAGGCATCTTGCCAAAGTAATTTAAAATCAATGTAAAAAAACTATTGCCGATAAATTTTAAGAGATAGTAATTCCTATAAAAAAATGTTGAAATGTAAACACATAATTGTGTTGAAGAGACTCAAAATATAATTTTCTCTATTAAATTTGTAATTTAAAAATATTTTAATGTGTAAGTAAGTGGTTTAAATAAAAATATATTACACATGTGATAATGACCATTTCTTATTTGAGGAAGGCATTTAATATTTACAGACATTTAAAAAAATCCTCATATTAAATTTGACACCAAAGTTTTGATGCAGAAAAAGGAAAAAAATAAAGAAGTATTTTGAATCTAGTGATGAAACAACCATTTCTAAGTAAATTATTGCATCTTGTTAGTCAGATTTTTTTATGTTTGCATTTTAAGGAGTTAACTCAGTCTTTTAAAGAAGTAGGGAAAGTGTAACTAGAAAGAGACAAGTGAGAGAATAGATAAAGTATATAGAATAATATACAATTTTAACTTATAATTCAATGACGTAAGTCAAAGATCAACAGAAATATTTTCCAATTGCATAATTTTTTAGAAAGTTCAGCCCAATGTTTGAGAAACAATTTTATTTCAGCATTCCAAAGGAAATTTTTTTAAGTTGTTATTATAAATGTTATATACAGAAGGGTTACAGTTACTTAAGTCAGGAAATGAACAATGTTGCCTCTTCCCTTGTTTTCTCCCAAATTTTCCCTCTTTACTGGCCTCCCTACAAATTTTTTTAATTTAATTTTATTTTATTTGAGAACATACTGTACAGAGGGGCTACAATTACATGGGCAGGATAATGCATACATTTCTTACCAAGCATAGTTTATTTTCAACATAGTGTCTAGTGAGTATCACTGATGCATTTGTTAACCCTTTGTCCCAACATTTCTATGATTCATCTTATCCTCCCCCAATTAGATAAACTTATATATAAGACAAATGGTACAGAAAACCAAAGTAGCAACAAAGGAGAAAAAAATAAGCAAAGCCACAAAAATCCTCGTTTCCATTTCTTGAAGTTCATTTCGAAAAACATTTTATATGAACATATGCACATAGCTATTGAACCTTTGTAATTCTTTGGGTCTGGCTTATTTTCCTAAAAGGAAATTTTCTGGTGAAATACTAGATAGCTTGGTTTTAAAATAAATACATTTTAAAATGATAGTTATTTGACTAATTGTTTTAATTCTTGTGACTTATGCACCCTTGATAATTTAGATGATTTTATTGCTTCATTTCACTGCTGTATGACTTAGTCTTTACTATTTCTCATTTTGAGGAATGTAAATGTTTTAACTTTCATAAGTTAAAACTGAGATCACAGTTGTTGTTTTATTTTTTTTTTTCTGAAGGGAAGGTGGAAATATCACCAACTATGAGATCATGGTTTTTGATGGTACTTCCTTCTGAAAATGCCTTCCAAGTTAAAATTTTCTCTGTAGCTATTTCTGACATATTCCGCTTCAGTAATTGAATTCTCAGTAATGTTTAATTTCTTCCAAGATTTTTTCTTTGACTTTTACTATATTTACTGTTTTTTAAAATAAAATATTTTTAATATGGCTATTTTTAGGAGTATGAAAGCTAATTGTCACAGACAACACAATATTGTTAGTTAAATAATTCAGGATTCTTAGGTGGTTCATTTGTGTTTATGTGACTTTTCTATATCAAAAATAATATCTTATGGAACTGGGTGAAGAAATTTCATTATATATTCTTAATATATTGTAAATAGACTTTTTTCAATTTTTTTGGTAAATGTGATATTCAGAGGAATTAGAGTTACATAAGTCAGGTAATGAGTACATTTCTTTTTAAATAGTGTCATCCCCTCCCTTGTTTTCTCCCAGTTTTTCCTCTCTTGACACCCTGGCCCTGCAAGTTGTGTAGTTCATTTCCAACACAGTATACACTATACACTATGATTTCTAAAATTTGCAAAAAGTTTTCAGAAATGTATTCTTATCCTTAAAACATGTTACTGCAATAAATCTGATTTTAATTTGTTTATGCTTGATTAGTGATATTGTCTCTCAAATCAGTGTTTAAGATATACTAAAAACTGACCTGATAGAATTCATAGTTTTCACTTTTTAAAATCTTACAGAATAGGAACCAAATATAAGTTAATGTAAATATATTTTAGTCTTGCAGAGATTTGCATGAAAACTATTTGCTACTTCCTAAGGTAGGAATTCATGTCTCCATTATTTTTTCATTCATTTTTTAATTTAAGGAAGTGGAAAACAGGACAACTAGGAAACAGATGACCAAACCCAAGGAGGCAAGGAAATGATTATGAGAGTTGACACTCAGAAATAGACCTAGACAGCAAAGCAACAAATCAAACAGGAATCTAGTAAATATAGATTATAAAAATATGAGGGACCAAATTGCATCCTTTGTAGTTATGAGTATAGAAAAAGCGTTGGTATGAATCAGTTTACATGCAAATTTCATTATTATTTTATCAAATACATCATTATATATATATATATATATATATATATATATATATATATATATATATAGTAAAAAGTTGTATAGAGGGGTTACAGTTACATGAGTAGGGTAATGAGTACATTTCGTAGGGAGCATTGTAACCTCCTCTTTTGTTTTCCCCCTACCATCACTTCCCTCCCTACCTCTCCAACTGCCCCTGCCTCCACCCCGAACTTATAAAGTTCGTTTTCAGCATAGTGTCCAGTACATCTCGTTGTCACACTGGGTCGGCCTGTAGATACATCATTATTTTTACCAATGCAAATCTCTTTCCTTCATGCTGTTCTCAGTATTCTTAAAAAGGTAGACTAACAAAATGCATTGACTTGAATCCCATCCCTCCTTCTGCCCCAGCCAAATTCCATGTACTAACATATTAATAAAGGGTGTTTCAGGGCTGGGAAGGTAGCTCAGTGGTAGAGTGCTTGCCTTGCATGTATGAGGCCCTGGGTTCGATTCCTCAGCACCACATAAGCAGAAAAATCCGGAAGTGGCATTATGCACAGCTTAAGTGGTAGAGCACTAGCCTTGAGCTGAAGAGTTTAGGTCCCAAGACCAACTAAAAAGAAACCAAAACTGTTTCAAAGTATTAGCATGTAAACTATGCATTATGTGCTCAATAAATATTTTAAAGGCTTATTATGTTGAGAACTTCTTCATATCAAAGATTGTCCTCTGACTTTGGTAAAGATAAAGAGTCCTCAGTCTGTGCATGTATTATTTAGCTATATGGTCATGTGCATAAATGTTCAGTGCTTTGCAGACTTTCATATACAATACTGTCTTACCAATTTTTATAATGTTCAAAATGAATGTCAATAATTATATAAATACTGAATGCTGCTACTTTGGATAGGAGACTTAAAATATCTGCTTTATTTTACAGAATTACATTTTGTAGCTTTTATTTTTTTCTGAGAGGATACACACACACACACACACACACACACAGTGTTTTGGAAATTGGATATCCGATTTTACATTTAATAATTAAGGCCATAATCTGAGTTAAGTAAAAATTCTGAAAAAATGGATGATATTCATCCAATGTGATTTCTCACATTTTGTAGTTAGTTGAAATGAATTATACAATATTCAAGAAATGATGTTTTTATCATGGTTCCAAGACTCTGGAACACTCTGTTCCTGAAATATTGACAAAGGCTTAACATAATAGCATTTAAACAGTTTTCAATAGATAGATCTTCATCAGTATTCAATATGTACTAAGCCAAGTTATTTTTTTTAATTTGGCTTACATTTTGATTGTATAAAGACACATAATCTAGCACTCAATGTATATGAAAATAAAATGTAGAGCTATTTACAATAATATATGTGTAGAATATGCATATACATATATATCATATACATATATTTATATATAAAAGTGGGTATGCTTAAATATTTATACACTTCCATATAACACATAAAACTTTACAAAACATGGTGTTCACTTAACTGAAATTGATTAAGTCAGTACTTCAAATTGATACTATTTGGTGTCCTCTAAGAAGTTATTATTTTTCTGTACAGCTATTTTGCATGGATCATTCCAATTAGAAGCAATTACGTACCACTACTCTGTATTATTTCATTAACTGCACATATAGTCCACATTTTATTTTGAGCAAAACCATGAAATTATATTATGTAAGGTTAAAAATCCAGAGCACTTATTTCTTTGAGCGCAAGCCGAAATTGATTTCAACAAACACAAAAACCATACTGATTATTATTCTGTACACAGTCGCATATATTATTTATAGGGCATAGAGTGCAGGTTCTTTCAGCTCAGGTCTAAGTACAAATTTCAACTGCTTAACATCGCAATGCACTTCACAGTGAAGCAGAGTTAATGACACCTACCTCTGAGGATGAAGTTCAGAGAAAGCAGGCCCATTCTGCAAAGAATGATAAAAACTGCTTCATACAGATGGAGTCCCCAATGAATGCTAACTTTTATTACTACATTTACAATTAAGGGTGCAGTCTGTTCATTCGTGTTTATTGAAATCAGGATACTGAATCTAACCAGAGCCATCGGGGCCACATGATGGATGAGGGAGTATTACATTTAACTGGCACTATCTTGTCTTCACGATAGAGGTAGGGAAGTTCTACCCTTAGGTAATGGGCATGCCTGAATTCCTAGAGACGGGGGCTAGGACTTGGACAATAAGGTACTGGACCTATCATTCCTGTGTTTTGATGTTGCCAGACACTCCAGTTTTCAATGAGCTCACTGTTGCTGACCGTATTTAGATCCAGACAATTCAGGCTCAATTACCCCATTCCTCTTGTTGTCTGTCTTAGTGTCTTCTGTCTCCTGGCTCTCTTCAGGTCACCATTATGTCCCACTTCAGCTCTCCATTGGGTTTCCGGTGTGTTGAAACTTTTTCTGCTCTTTCCTTGCTTCCCTACTGTCATGGCTCCATTTTCTAACAGGATTAAATGTATTTGAAGCGCTGTGAGTCGTTGTGACAACAATCCACCTGCAGCTTCTCCTCTCTCCAATAAAGACTCCCTAATCTTCGTCTCAGAATGTGGCTTCTCTGTTTCTCGCAACTGAGTTACCTACCAAGGCTATAAACTACAAATATAAATGAACATATTAAGCAGATATGGGCATTGAAAAGGTAAAAGTGTTTCAATCAAATTTCTTAACTCTGTGTAAAATTAACTTTGCCTAAATTAGATAGATAATAGATAAGATGATATATAACTAGCAGGTAGATAGATAAATAGATAGGTCCACTGATAGATACATCATCCCAATACTTGAGAACTAATGAAATGACAAGTATTTTAGCCAGTAACTGAAGAAATGGTAAACAATGGAGGGCGATAGCTGAAATAAACTGACATTGAGGCTATGGTTGTGAACTAGCATTACTCTGGATGTCAGTTTTGTGGGCTGCTAGTTCCCCTGCCTGTTTCAGACTTGTCAGCACCACAACAAATCTTGGGCTTTCTTTCAATTACTCTTTTAACTTTTAATCCAATCAAATCTTACAGTTTCAGAGTATGGCTGATGATTTTCTGAGGTGATGCGCCTAAGATTTAACAAGCAGGCTCTTGAAGATTATACAAAGATTCTCCTGAAGTTTGTGATATAAAGTTACTGATTTCCTCTGTACAATAAATACTTATCAACAAAAAAGAAAGTTACTGATTTATAAGATCATTTAATTTACTTAATTTGAACATCATTTATATGAATAGGCCAAACATTTATCTGCAGGCATAAGGATTCATTTTTAGTATCAAGAATAAGGGAAGTAATTCTACCTGAACATAGAAAAGTTTAAAGAAACACTTGAGTCCGTTACACTCAATGGTTCTGACAGGAATTGGATTTAAACATATTGTATAGAAAGGACAAAAGGATAATAAAAAGAAAAGTGTATTATTTGATATATATGAATATATAAACTAAAATATTTTTTACTGGAATCCACTGTGAGTAACACTAGGAAGTGTGCATGCACCAATCAAAGGAATTGATCAAAATAGCTCTCAAGCTTCAAATAGAGGAATCAAGTGAGCTATTGAAAAATAGATTAATTTAGCTTTCATTTCAAAGTATAGAATATTGTCAAGCTAGATTTCATTATTGTATCTACTGTTGGAGCAAATGCTATTTTCTAATTGATTATTGAACAATCTATCATTTCCAAAGTAACTTTCTAAAAGATCAGCTTGTCAGATCTTTTGTCTTTTATTTTCTGATTCCAGTACAGCACATTCATTGTGTCCTGTCATTCCTCTTCTTCAAATGGCTTAGAGTCTTGTGAGTCTTAGCACTCTTAAGTTGTGCTGTCCGTGCCAAATCAGTGCTAAGCAAGGTGAGCCAGTATATTACTGCTGGCAGCTTTCCTGATTATGTTCATTTCCTCTTTTGCTTTCATTTCAGATACATGTTCTTACTGAAATTTATGTAAATCTGCTCTGAAGTTCAAAAGTAAGCAATACAAAAGAAAGTGAATTAAGTGTCTGGTCAATAATGGCTTAGAGAATATGTGAAGTATTGTCTTAGGTTCTCCTTTCTGTCAATTTCTATAAGTACTTTGTTCATAGATGTGGTTCAGGATGTAGAGTATAAAAATGTAGATTTGGCTAAGGAATATTTGATGTGTCTCTAAAAGCTCCCATGACAATTAAACATGGCTGATGCAATCATTTTAGGTTTTCTGCCTTCATCAGAGGACATCCAAATAAAAAAGGGACTTGCCATTTTTGACCTACTGACATACTGTCAAAGCAACTACTCACTTCATTTTCATTAATCTTCTCTTACTGATAACCATTGAGATAAAAAGTGGACTTATCAGTAGATTTCTAAGACTAGGTATATTTTATTAGGTTTATATGTTATGTGTGGGGATGTGAAATTAGATAGGTAAAAACATCATGAATGAAAATGCAATATTATATATTCACTGAAATTACTATAAATAAAATAAAAATGGAATTATAGCATGCTTTAATTAGAAGCAATTACATATTGGATTTAAAGGAAATAGAAGAACTGAACAGGTGCAGAGAAAGGGTAGAGTATAAAAATCTTCAGAAGCATAAGTAGTGTATTTTTTAAAAGAAGCAGTCTTACTCATCAATAAACATTAGTGCTACTTTGCATTTCACTACAAACATCCAACTAAAAAATCCCATATGAAAGAGCAGAGAAATTTTCCTGAATAAGGCTGTCATAAAGTCTATCAGAAACACTTTTTGGTACTTTGTGGAATAGCTTGGTAGCCTTCTTTTATAAGTACTATTCATTATTTGGGCCAAATGCTACACTACATACCTAAATACCTACAGCATATGTTATCAGAACTTAATCATACTCAGCTCACAGGAGAGTTAGGTTAACATTCAAGGGGTGCTAAGAGAGTAACTTTTTAATTCAAATTTGTAGTAAATAACAAACCTGAGATTCTATCACTCAGAAGCTTTTAACAATTCCTAATATGATATGGTAATAATGACCTCTCTTTGTCCATTAAACACCTAGAACTGAGTAGTTTATATATTCTTAACAATGATATATTCTATGGTTATAAAGCATTGTTTTGTTTTCAATCTAGCCATGAAGTTAGGTATGGTCTTAGCAGTGCAGAATCCAAATCCATAAAGTAGTTAGTCATAGGCACCTTGCATACTGTCACACATATTTTAATGGATCTCATTTGTCTTAAATTGTGGTTAGTCAGCATCCTGACCTTCTATCCACAGAGTGGGTAATTGAGTAATTGAACTGAGAAAACCATTAGTTTGACCTCTGTGGGAGAGAGTTCCATCCATCTTCTGGCACAAAAGGGAACAAAGTTATGATTAAATAAACACAGCCACCAGCAGCTCGAAACACATGCTTCTCTCTCTCTCAGGGTGCAGTTTTGTTCCAGTGCCTGTCCTCCTGGCCAGTCACATTATGTTCCACTGGAGGCCATAGCACTATAACTCAATCCTATAATGGAGTCTACCACCCTCACCACCAGATCTGGCTCTGCACTCATTATGTACTTTTCTTTTGGCATAAAATCTTCCTACTCATTCCAACTACATTCCCTTTCTCTGCTTTTATGTTGGTACCCTTCCAAATGTCAATTCGAATCTTCTTTCCTCCATTCTGATTTAAATTGTCCTCATTTTTTTTCTGATTCCAAGGCTCTTTTCCTTCCTTTCTTTCTTTGCTTTTTCTTTCTTTGCTTTTTCTTTCTTTTCTTTCTTTCTTTCCTTCCTTCCTTCTTTCCTTCCTTCCTTCCTTCCTTCCTTCCTTCCTTCCTTCCTTCCTTCCTTCCTTCCTTCCTTCCTTCCTTCCTTCCTTCCTTCCTTTCTTTTCTTTCTTTCTATCTTTTTGTCAGCCATGGAGCTTAAACTCTGGGCCTGGGCACTATCTGTCATCTCTTCAGCTTAAGGCTAGCACTCTATCCCTTGAGCCATAGCACCACTGCCAATATTCTGGTGGTTCATTGGATATAATAGTCTCACAGACTTTTTTGCCCAGGCTGGCTTTGAACATTGATCCTCAGATCTCAGCTCTGGGGTGAGCCACTAGTACCCTTCTCTGATCTTTCCTTCACTCTTAGAGTCTTCTCTTGTCTCCTTTCTCTAATTATTATTTTTATATTTCTATATTTTCTATATTCAAATAATTATTTAGTGTCACTTTAATCCCAGCACAACTTTCATGGATGAAATATTTTCAAGTCATCTTCAGGATCTATTTATTTTAGTATTAGTAAATAAAACATCTATTAGCAGATTGCAGAACTTCAAGATCTTTGGTACAGATGAATAAAAGTATTTGAAGTTGCATAATCCAAGGAAGCATTTAGTAATAATATCTAGTCACTACTTTTTCTAAAAGTAGTTAAAACTGTTTATTTTTTGGGTTTGCATTTTTAATGTTAACTTTATGTGATTATACAAAGAAACAAAGGAGAAGGCTACAATGCTTGATAAGAAATGTACTCATTATCTTGCCCATGTAATTGTAACCCCTCTGTACAGTATTTTCACAATAAAAAAAATCAACTCCAAATAAAAAAAAACAAAGAAAGTATCATTTAACAAAGCATTTGATAAACACAATATACCTTAATTAATGTCACCCCCTCAAAATTCTCACCCATCCTCTCCTTCTCACCACTTCCCTCATCTTCTTAACTTTGTAGACTATACATGGATTATTAGCTTCCTTCTTCCCCTTTGTCCTCTTCATTCGTCAACCTCTTTTACCTTAAACCAACCCCATTCCTTTCAAGTACCTGCTTCTAATCACTTCTGAATGAGGTTTCTCAAAATATACACAGATTTAAGGTCACTTGTAGAGTTAAAAATGTACCTCTCATTAATGTAGATTTTTATTTTTTATTATCTTGAAGTACTTGTACCAAATTAATATAGATTAAGTAGAAAGATACATTACCTTAACAAGATATTTTCAAAAATGATTAATAAATAAATTTCTGAAATATATTTTTCAACTGTAATAATAGTCTCTGAAACTAAACTCTTATTCTGTTACCATACATGAAATTTAAATTGTAGAACATTTAAAGTATATAAAGTGTATAACAATTTAAATATATAACATTTAACCACCTGTCAACTTGGGACTTAGTTTTACTGTTTTAACATGCCAATGTGATACAGTTCTTTTCATTTGGGTAGCAGTATTCATCCTTCATATATTATATATTTTAATTCTTTTATCCCTAAGGCCTATTCTTTAAATGGCTTTAAGACACACTTCCCTGTGATCAGGAGTGTAGACTTTTACCTTGTTATTTAGTTTTTAATAAGAAGGTACAGAATTCTAACTTATATTGCTAAATCTAAGACAAACATTTACATATCCCATACATATAAACACATGGATATAAAATAGCTAACACTTATGTATACTGGAGAGAACCTTAATGAGAAAATCAGAACATGCATTTATTGGAAAGAAGAAAGGGAAATTAGAAATGTAAAAACACACAAAACAAAACAAAAAAAAAAACCTTGCCTTTGTTTATGATGAGAGAATGTGGTGAGAACATAGTGTTAAAATGATTTCTGAGCCTGAGATGGAAGACAATGGCTCAAGCTTGCAATCTTAGCTACTCAGAATCTGAGGATTGTGGTTTAAAATCATCCCAGACAGAAAGTTCTGTGATACTCATGTTTAATTAAGCACCAAGAATCTGGAAGTGGAGCTGTGCTTCAAGGGGTAGAGTACTATTCTTGAGTAATAAAGGTCAGGGACTCCACCCAGTCTCTGAGTTCAAGCCCCAAAAGTAGAACAACAAAAATACACTAAATTTGAAAAACAAAACAAAATGAGTGAAGTAAAGGAAATAAATATAGAATGTTTTAGATCACAGCACATAAAAGGACAATAATGATATATCACTTTTATGCTACTAATTTACTAATTGTCAACTCAAATTTATACTGTAATATTTTCAATTTATATCTTCAAACTTTCAGCAAATTTTGAAATATTTTTATGGTGTATTGTCAACTCCTTTCATTGGTCTATTACCTTTGGCTTTGCTTTACTTTAAAGTCAAGCACCCTTTCACAGCTCTTGTCTTCAAAGGAGTAATTAAAGCAAAGTGGAAAATTGGAAAGCACTTGTTTATCAGAATGTGAGAATTTCATACTATAAATATTTTCCTCGGCAAAGAAGTTCAAACATTGATAATCTGTTATAAATTAATCAATGCTGTTTGTTTTTGAAGAAAACAATGATACTAGCCAGGCGCCAGTGGCTCACGCCTATAATCCTAGCTACTCAGGAAGCTGATATCTGAGGATCGAGGTTCAAAGCCAGCCAGGGCAGGAACATCCATGAGACTCTTGACTCCAATTAACCACCAGAAAACTGAAAGTGATGCTGCTGCTCAGTGGTAGAGTGCTTGCCTTGAGCTGAAGAGCTCAAGGAGAGCTCCCAAGCGCAGAGTTCAAGAACAACGATTGACAAAATAAATAAATAAATAAATAAACAAATAAATAAATAAGAACCTGTAATGTTCATGTCAATACTCTATATAACCTATAGCTCTCAGATATTTTAACACTATTATGTTTGAGCAGTGGTAAGTTATGCATTAATATAGTATTTTGACACATACACTTATTGAAAATAATATAGCAAGACAATTATTGAACATACTTAAAATGTAGAAATACTAATATTAAGAGTGAGAATGTTTGTGGAAACAATATTGTTTCTCTTTTAGATTAAATTTTATATCAAATATGAATTTATCCTATGCAACTACTAAATACATATTGTCCCTTATTGTCTAAGAACCCATAGTGACATATTTGAATTTTACAAAATGAGGAAGGAAAGATGTCACGTTTCTCAAACTGTCATACTTTATTTCATCAATAATCTTGTTCAATATCTGTTTTTTGTCATATTGATTTGAGAGTACATGCAAATCAAGAAGATTATAGAGAGTTCTTTGTATTGACACAGTACATTAAAACTTGAAGCTTAGAAACACCATATTCAAGTAAACTATTGAATTTTGAAAATTGTACAATAAAAGGAATGGAGAAAAGACATTTGGACTTACTTATACTGACTTTGGTCAAAGGAAAAAACTTATTATATTACTGTCACCCTTACTTTATCACAATTTTTTGCAGCTGACCTATTGTGGGCAGTAACGATGAATTATATTATTAAGGATGACAGAAAATTTCAAGTTATTTATTTAATATTTAATATTTATTTAACATTTATTTAAACCCATTTTAATTTATATTTAGTATTTATATAAATCCATAAGAACCCTCATAGATGACACAAATGAAGGAAATATTTGACTAATCCCATTTTTGCTTTTTAGAGAAGATATATTTGGGTCTACGGAATATGAAAATATTAAGGTGAAAATTAAAGGAAGTACATGGATGCAGAAATTATTTCAGAGAGAAATATGAATAAAAAATCAAAAAAATTGAACAGTGGCATAAATTGACTGCCATTAGTGACTGTGACAAACTCTGGAAAACATGGCTGTTAAAACTATTTCTGGAAAAATATTTTCATATTATAACCTTGGAAAAAAATATTTTCATATTATATCCTCTTATAGAGTTTCATTTACAGACAAACCCAAATGTTGAACTTCTTGGTCCATTTTTTACAATTTTTTATTGTGATTGATTACATAAATTTCACAAATTCTATAGTATTGTAAGATAGTGATACTCAGTTAAAGTCACAAGCACATTCTAACCTTCATGGGGCAAATTGTCATTATTGTGGTCTATTAGGTTTGTGAATTCTATGAGCTTTGACCATATAGTGATTTCTTCCACTTTGAGTAATATGTACATTTCTTCCCTTTTGCTTAGTGTTAATTGTTCCCTCTGTCCCTCTCATTCCCTCCCTTCCATCGCTGCCCTTGAGTTGCTTAGTTTGTTTTCATCAATGTTCAGTGCTGCTAATGGGTCCCTCTGTTGTATGATTTTCCCTGTTTCCCTCTGATTCTGTGACCTCCTCCTAGTTTCCTCCTCCTAGTTACACACACACACACACACACACACACACACACACACACACACACACACACACACACACACACACACACACACACACACACACACACACACTCCATATATCTCGTCAGCAGCATGGAGTCATTTAGTAATGCTATGACAAGATGAGTGGAGGTCCTTTGTTTACTTTATAAATCTCCTTTCATTTTGTGTTTAATATCCACATTTCAGGGACACCACATGTTGTTTGTCTCTTTGCTCTTGATTTACCTCACTCAAAATGATTCTTTTCTAGTTCCATTCATTTGCTGTGAATGCCATTAATTTTTTTCCTTTCTAATGTCTGTATAATATTTCATTGTGTATAGGTACCTCAATTTTTGGATCCATTCATCTGTAGTGGGGCATCTTTGTTGTTTCCATATCTTGGCTATTGTGACCAGTGTTTCAATGAACATGAATGTGCATGTGTCCTTGTATCCTGGTTCCTGTAGCTCAGGGTAGATGCCTAGGAGTGGTTTGTCTGGGTCATAGGGGAGGACTATATTTAGCTTTCTGAAGTACCTCCAGACTGCTTTCCAAAGTGGTGTATTAGTGTACATTCCCAGCAGAAGTGCAATAGAGTTCCTCTTTTGCTGAATCGCCTCCAGCATTTGTCATTGGCTGAATTTAGGATGAGGGCCATTCTGACTGGGTATAGGTAATATCTCAGGGTTGTCTTTATTTGCATTTCCTTCACAACCAGGGATGGTGAGCATTTCCTCATGTGTTTCTTTGCCACTTTTTATCTCTTCTTCTGAGAAGTCTCTCAGCCCCTTGTCCATTTAGTAATTGGTTTGTTAGGTTTGGGAGGGATTAGTTTCTTGAGATCCCTGTATATACTGGATATTAGACCCTTGTCTGATATATTGCTGGTAAATATTTTTTCCCAATTAATTGGCTGTCTTTCTAGTTCGGTTGTTATTTTTTTAGCTGTGCAGAAACTTTTTATTTTAAGGTAGTCCCATTTGTCAAGTCTCTCTCCAATTTGTTGTGATCCTGGAACTCTGTTCAGGAAGTTCCTGCCTGTGCCTATAAGTTCACCTGTCTCTCCTACTCTGTCCTGCATAGTTTCAGAGTTTCAGGGTTGATGTTAAGGTCTTTAATCCATTTTGAGTTGATGTTGGTGTATGGTGACAAGCTAGGGTCCACTTTTAATTTTCTGCATGTGGCTGTCCAGTTTTCTCAGCACCAGTGAAGAGGCTGTGTTTCTTTCACTGTATGTCTTTGGCTCCTTTGTCATGTATCAGCTGACTGTAAGCAAGTGGTTTTATTTCTGGATCTTCTAATCTATTCCATTGGTCCTCTGGTCTATTTTTGTGCCAGTACCAAGCTGTCTTTGTTATTATGTCTCTATGGTAGAGTTTGGAGTCCAGCCTCATGAACCCTTCCATGTTTTTTCTTTGATGTTGTTGTTGTTTTATTTTTTCCTAGAATTGTTTTGTCTATTCTAGGTCTTTTGTTGTTCCACATAAGTTTTCCAATTTTTTTCTCTTTCAGTAAAGTATGTCATTGGGATTTTAATTTATACTTACTCTTGTCTATCATGAAAACAACTGGCACACACATGCAATATAAATAAATGTCATAGCTAGCTTTTGCTGGACATCTAGTTCACCTGAATATCACTCCTAAATATATAAGGAACACCTAGCCTATATACTATAAATATAATTTTCTGCAGGTAGTGATATTATACACCAATTTTTTTTGCTTAAAAACCAGACAATGACAGAAAGAGTGAAATTTAATTATATTCAGTTTTTTATATCCACTAGTTACTGAAAAGTCATGCTCATTTATTTTATATTTCCAATGCCAGCTTTTATGTTATGATTGAACTTCGTTAATTAAGAACAGAATATTGAGATAAAACACCAGTCCAAAGTACTTAGTGCCTGGCAACTTATAATGTAACTAGCTGACATCTATGCTAGCCTGGGTTAAGGCTGCCCCACAGGAATGAGCTATTATGTCCATTGTTCTTACTTGTCCATGGGGATAAGTTCCAAGATCCCCAATGAATGTCTAAAAACTGAAAACAGAACCAATATTTCCAAACTACATATATATATATATATATATATATATGTAGTTTGGAAATATATATATATATATATAGTTGTTATTGTTAGTCATGGTGCTTTAACTCTAGGCCTAGACAGTGTCCCTGAGCTCCTCAGCTCAAGGTGAGCACTCTATCACTTGACCCACAGTACCACTTCCTGTTTTCTGGTAGTTAATTTGATAAGAGTCTCACGCATTTTCCTGCCCAGGCTGGCTTTGAACCACAATTCTTAGATCTCAGCCTCTTGAGTAGCTAGGATTACATGTGTGAGCTACTGGCGCTGGGCTTACACAGTATTTTTTATATTCATCCCTCTGATTAAGTTTAATTTATAAATTATGTGCACTAAATGATTTTGAAAAGAAATAATAAATTTGATCAATTATAGCTATTCATAGTTTATGTGAATACGCTATATCTCACTCTTTCTTGTGATGATGTGAAATGATTTTATGCCTACATGAGATGAAATGGGGTTAATTCTATAGCACTTCAATGCCAACATTGTGATACTGCAACAGATCATCTGACAACTAAGATGGCTAGCAAGTGATTTGCTGGACATGCTCTGATATGCTCTGATATGCTCTGATATGCTGGACAAAGAGATGATTCTTATCTCAGACATCATGAATATAAACAGAATTTACCACACTATCTAGAAAAATACTCAATGTAAAATATCAATTGTGCATTTCAGGAGATTTCTATTTAGTGTTTTAGGATTTATCTCTAATTAACCACCAAAAATCTGGAAGTGTAGCTGTGGTTCAAAGGGTAGGATAGCACCGAGAATCTGGTAATAAGTTACTGCAGCTGTAGTAAGCAAAACCATGGCTACATAGCCTGTTGTATTTTCTAAACAGGAGAGTCTTAAAGTTTATAAATAAATTCATTTTGTTGTTAGTAATGATCTTCCTGACTTGCAAAATCTGAGGTTTAAGTCAAATTTCAAATTGATCTTGTAAATCTTTAATCCACTGATGGTTGCAATACAAGGAACTTAGGATTCCAAGGGGGAGAAAATGAATCCCAAGAATCCCCAGTATTTGTATTAGTAGGTAGAAAGTGTCATTGCTGTATGAATAAAAATCTGTTTCTTTTATTTCAGTGAACATGGAAAATATATAATCTAATGCTTAAAACTTTAAGGAGTAATGTAGTCTCTTTGCATACAGCACACATTGGATTTCTGTAAGACTTCCATTATATGTTTTACTTCTCCATCATTTATTCCTTGTTCATTCAGAGTTCTCTGTGAACAAGGAACACTTGCTGGCTATAATTCAGTATGCTAAAGCATTTTGAAAGAGGACTAGGTGATGCACTGCTTCTAAATTCCTAATGTATTACCATAGTCAGTTCTGACAATGATCCTGTAAAGTAGGTTTCACTAGAGATGAAACTTAAATAATGTACACAAGTTGGTAAAGTATGCTGTGTAGTATTACTGGCTTTAAGCCAAGAATTTTGCCACACCATGATTATTGGCACTGCATCGCTGTTATTTCTTAAAGTTTTGTGGTTGAATTCATTTGAATGACATCAAACCTTAAGCTGTAAATACCATAATATTATTATTCCATAAATCTACTTTACAAATATTTGCCATTATTGTCAAATATGTCTGCTTTTTTACATGTAAGTAAAATTATATTTGATAGCATTGAAAGCAAGAGGCAACCATTCTGATAATGTTTTTAAAAATTAACAAATTTTATCTCAAAATCACAAACTTGTAACATCAATATAGGTTTAATAAATTTGGCATCCTTATAAAACTAAATTGTTTCCTTTACTTTCTTTGTTAATAGTCCTTGTCCAAATGATCAAGTTAAGCTTTTCATCTCTTCTTAACTTCAGTTTTTCTTGCCAAAAGAATCATTGGATTCTAATGAACTCCTCCTGATTAGTGCTACCATTGGCAAACAACCATTTGTTTTTAGTTAATAAAAATATTTACTCTATGAGTCATAAAATTCTGACCTTGCTTTATGTCTTGTCATAATATAATGACTCATACTTGCACAATTTCTTCTTTTATAGAAAACAAACTTTATTTTAAGAATGTCTTAGACAAAAATTATGCAAAAATAGATTTTATAAAAATAACTACGCAAAATGATCAGGATTAAGAGAAAGATGCCGAAGGTCTTAGATAACTATGTAGAATTTATATTTATAAATTTCTAGAAAGCAAGTTTTCCCAGCCATAATATCCAGCAATGTAAAGTTCCCAGTACAGTAGAAACATTGTATCAAAGTATCTTCTTTGATATAATCTAGCCATCAAATTTTAAAATAAATTATGACATTAGAAAATTCAATCTAAGTAGCTAGAATTCCATAAGTACTTTTGCCAAGTTTATTTTTACAGACTTAATGCTTGCTTTTAAATAATACTCCAATATAAGTTGTGGTTTATTTATTTATTTATTTTTGAGGAAATTGTGTTTTAGGTCTACAGATTGAGCTAGTATATAAAGTAAAAATTTAGAGACACTGGGGACCTTAGGTCTATTTGACATCATTTTTTTCTATTTTCCACATGGGTCTTTTGAAAAGCAAGATGTAAATTCTGTTATACATTGCAGAAGATCATTAATCAGAAATTCAATACTGAGATAAATGTTAGATGTTGCAGTTTTCTGGCAGTTACAAGAGTCCCTTTTATCTTTACTAAACGAAATGTTTGCATGAATCTTTAGGTTATGTAGAAGATAATTAAAATATATCAAGTTCATCAGCATAATTACACAAAAAAGCACACCATTATGTTTACAATATAGTTATTTCATTAAGGAAATATGTTAGTATGATACTTCGTACATTTCTGATACAGGAATGATAATAGAAATTTTTGAGAAATAATGACTTTTGCCTCTGCATATTTGATAACCAGTTTTGTTTGTCACACAAACACACACACACACACACACACACACACACACACACACACACACGCACACATACAAATGGTCAAGCATGAGGATGTTCCTCTGGGTGAAGGATTAACTCAAGTTAATCAATCATAATGACAGAACAGACTGACTATATTGGGATTTCAGCCCACTAGTGAGTATGTAATAATTTCTCTCCCATCCTAAACTAAAAAATGCCTGCTGTTATAAAGAACCTGTCATTCATTTGAATTATTGTTGCTAGATCAGAACCAAGTCTCTCAATTTAGACTTTCTGTTCATGAGTTGGATTATAATCCTATAATAAGGTAAACAACCTTGGAGAGAAATATCTCAGTGAGAAGATTCTGGCTTTATTCTTGCAATGCATATGTTATTTACAAATAAATGAAAAAATATGTTTATAATATACTGTAATCTATCACATATTTTTTTCTATAGTATTCTGTGGCAGAATGCTGTATAAATGTTACTTATAGGAAGGAAAGGCTGAGCTTCATGGATGATAGCAAAGATTATCATTATTATGCCAAATACCAGAAATAGAAAGTCAAAATTTTCTGCCCACTGTATCTTAACTGTGAGTACACAAAGAAAACACAATACTCAAGCACTAAATAGATTATCATTTTTCTTGCAGAGACGAAGATAACAAAAGCTGAGACATAACAGTATGCTACAGATATTTTTGTCTGTGGGGTGTTACTCTACCCTAAGAATCAACACCAAGAAACTAACTTAAATGTACCCCTCTTATCCTGACCTTTCCCCTTAGATTCTGAAATTCTGTGAGCAGAAAGTATTCCTAGTGTTCACTGGTATATCATTAAGTATACTAAAAGAGAAGTACAAATCAAATTTAAAGCAGAGAAAAGTATTACTCTGCCATTCCATTGCAAAAATAAATCAGTCTCAGGCTGTGAAGACTTCTTATTTCTTTGTTCCAATACCAAGGCTCACTCTCCTGTGCTAAGCAGGTTTTGGGGACACAACACACAGGGCAACGTTTTCCAACACACATATTCAATAAAAAACAGGAACAACATTACATAAGCCAAAAGCATTGTTGAATTCAAGAAAAAAAAAAGAGACAACAAGAAGTTTACTACAGAAGTCAGCAAGAAAAATGTAAAAGGTGAAAAATGGGAACCCAAAATGCCAGAGGCAAAACAACACAGAGAAAAGATAATATCTAATAAAAAGACAATATTTTTGTCCAATCCAAGAAAATAATTTGAAATCTTTGAACCTGGAAGTGACTAATTGTGTAAAATGACATTTTGTATTCTTGTATGGAACAATGAATCCCATAATTAGCATAGTAGAAAAATGTCAAGGATCTGTGGAACCAAAGCAGTTATGAAAGTATCATAAGGAAAATATGAAGATTGGATAAATTTAGAAATAGGATATTTGTGAATGGAATGACTGACAGCTTTGCAAAGATAGATGGTTGATAGTTCCTGGTAAAGCAAATGATATAAAAAATGGTTAGTGAATAAATTAATTTAAACATGCTCTGCACAATTATAAAAGCAAATTATCTAAACATAATCTTATAATGCATACAAACTATGTGATGAATTTAATTCATATATTAAGCAGTGCAGAGATATGTTTAGTATTATTATTCATAGTAATATTAATAAGACTAATTGAGATATAAAGACTGAAAGCTACAAGAAAATCTTGTGATATTATGAAATACCAAATATTCACACTTACTCAAGAAAAAAAATGAATTGGACTAACTAAGAACAACAGGCTCCATTTTTTATCAGTAATAAATGAGTAATAAAAACATAACATTCATTTTGATCATGTGGTATGCCTGTGAAGTAGAAAAACTTATTGATTAAATTATAGGGCCCTCCCTCCCTAACATCCCAAGTGAATATTTGGAAGATTAGAATGTTTCCATGGAGCTTGAAGGGTTCTTTTGTCTGGGTTCTTAGAAGAGCATGATCTAAGAAAGGAATGCGGAAATAATAAAAAGAGCTAAATTTCAGCCCATTCCAAATGGGAATAAATTACTAGCTCTATTTCAGCAATCATAAAAATAGATTAATAATATTACCAGTCAACCTGTATTAAGCTTTTGTAAATCCCATTGCCAATACCAACCTAGCCATCAGGAAATGAATACTAAATAGGTAGTAGGTGCAGTGAAGTCTAATAGCTGAAAGGATGCAGAACAAATACATCTGTGCCCTCAAGGAGTTTAAATCCATGAGGAGAGTTGAAATTCATTCAACTTTAATTGCTAGAGAAAACATGTTTAACATATAATTTGTGCTTAAATTGAATAGGAGAGAACTGCTGATTGGGCACTAAGGTAATCTGAGGAATAAATTACAGGAGACTGCTCTATGGCATGGGTTTTTAGCAGTATAGTGTAGAAGGGGGAATTCTAATAATCTGACTGTAGGATATAATAGTTTCAAAAGTAGGGATTAACCTGTGTGAATGTCCACAATAAACTTTCACAAAGTTGGTGAAATGAAAAAGAAATGCACTCATTATCTGACTTATGTAACTGCAACCCCTCCGTACATCACCTTTACAACAATTTTTTTATTGTAAAAGTACTGTACAGAGGGGTTACAATTACATGGGCAAGATGAGTACATTTCTTATCAAGCATTATAGCCTCCTCTTTGGTTTCCCCTTCCCATGCCTTCCCATCCTTCTCTCGACCCCCACCCAATCCTTCCCCCTACCATCCCCCCCACACCAAAGTTGTAAAGTTCGTTTCGACATAACGTCGAGTACATATCATTGTTGCAATGGTCCACCTATATCCCTAGTTAAACAATTTGTTTTTGCCCTTCCCCTCCACAAATTATACCAACATCAAATACAGTGAAAGCAGGGGTTATACCGTAGGGGAGGGACATACAAAACAACAAGGAAATAATCTTATAAATATGTTAGAAACAATCTCATGAAATTAAAAAAAAAACATTTGAATACATATCTTAGGGTTCATTTCTGTAACATCAACTTATCTGACCTTTTCTGCTTGACTCAGCCATATACTAGTTATTGCAAATAAGGGAAACCAGGGGACCTATGTTTCTTTGGGCCTGGCTTATATAATGTTTTCCAAGTCTTTCATTTCCTAACAAATTGAGTAATGTCATTCTTTCTGATGGAGGCATAGAATCCATTGTGTATATATACCACATTTTCTTGATCCATTCATCTACTGAGGGGAATCTGGGGTGGTTCAAATGGGATTGCATGAAATTGCAGAACTTCTGCATGGCAAAGGACATAGCTAGCAAGATCAATAGAAAGCCCACAGATTGGGAGAAGATCTTCACTAGCCATACAATGGACAAGGTTCTCATATCTAAAATATACCTGGAACTCAAAAAATTAAATACCCCAACAACAAATCTTCAAAGAAACAACTGCCCAATATATAAGTGGGCTAAAGACTTAAAGAGAAACTTCTCTGAAGAGGAAAAGGATGGCCAATAGACACATGAAGAAATGCTCAACCTCTCTAGCCATAAAAGAAATGTAAATCAAAACAACATTGAGATACCACCTCACCCCACTTAGAATGGCTATCATCAAGAACTCTAATAACAACAGATGCTGGAGGGGATGTAGACAGAAGGGAACCTTACTGCATTGTTGGTGGGAGTGTAAACTTGTTCAACTACTTTGGAAAGTAGTATGGAGGGTCCTCAAAAGACTCCACATAGACCTCCCCTATGGCCCAGCAATCCCATTTTTGGGCATTTACCCAAATGTTTATAAACAAGACCACACTAAAGCTACCAGCACAACTATGTTTATTGCAGCCTTATTTACCATAGCTAAGATACAACAATTTTTTTAAGTAACACAATTACTTATCTTCATTTCTTTTTATTTCCTTATTTACTTACTTATTTGATTATTTTGATTTTGTGGGGAGACAGTTTTATTTTACAGTTCAAGCAAACTACATACTTTCAGTCTTTCCATTTCAGCTCCCAGAAGTTGCCTGAATGAATAGACAGACAGACAGACAGACAGACAGACAGACAGACAGACAGACAGATAGATAGATAGATAGATAGATAGATAGATAGATAGATAGATAGATAGATAGATAGATAGACAGACAGACAGACAGATACTATGGATTACTTTTAATCTTTTTACATACTTCCTTTTAAAACTTAGCATCTTTTTTATTTTTTCTTATAGGGACATTTTAACTTTTTCATCTCTCTCTTTCTTTCTTTCTTTTTTTCTTTCCTTCCTTCCTTCCTCCCTCCCTCCCTCCATTCCTTCTTCTCTCTCTTTCTTTCTTTCCTTCCTTCCTTCTTCCCTTCCTTCCTTCCTTCTTTCCTTCCTCCCTCCCTCCCTCTCTTCCTTCCTTCTCTCTCTCTTTCTTTCCTTCCTTCCCTTCCTTCCTTTCTTCCTTCCTTCCTTCCTTCCTTCCTTCCTTCCTTCCTTCCTTCCTTCCTTCCTTCCTGTCTATCTTGCTTTCTTTTTTTTAATTTAATTTTATTTTTTTGTGAACATACTGTACAGAGGGGTTACAATTACATGGGCAGGATAATGCGTACATTTCTTATCAAGCATTGCAGCCTCCTCCTTTGTTTACCCTTCACATCCCTTCCCTACCTCCCCCCTACCCCCTCACCCAATCCTCCCCCCTTCCCCCCCCACCCCCCCCACGCACCAACTTTGTAAAGCTCCTTTTCAACATGACCTTGTACTTCTCAGTGTTGCAACAGGTCCACCTGTATCCTTAAACGATTTTGTCAGTTGTGGGTCTTGAACTTAGGGCTGGGTACTATCCCTAAGCTCTTTCCTGCAAGGGTAGTTTTCTACCACATTAAGCTATACCTGACTTCCGGTTTTTGAGAGGTTAATTGATGATGAGTCCCATGTGGACTTTCCTGCCCAGAATAATTTTAAAACACAATTCTCAGATCTCAGCTCTGAGTAGCTAGGATTACAGGTGTGAGCCACTGTACTCAGCTTGTTGTAACTTTTTAAACATGAGAATGATGGGAAAACAAAAATGATTTGATTTAACATTACAATCCACCACAGATATATAGCTTTTTTTTTCTCTCCAGAGCTTAGGACTGAACTCAGGGCCTTGAGATTTCCAGTCAGGTGCTCTTCCACTGAACTAAAACACCAGACCCAAGTTATATTATTTGAAATATACCTGTTCTACATAATTTTATTTTCTTAAACATAAAATATAAAAATGTTTTCCAAATCTTGGAGATTTTAAGTTTATGTCCTTCTGGAAGATATCAACAAAATATATACATGTAACAATCAACATATGTAATAGTGATAGATATCATGTAAAAGAAACAAAAGGTCAGGAGGGAGCTACAGAGATTTCCCTAATGCCCCAAATGGTAAAGGATTGCCTGCTTTATTCTTAACTATTGGTTTTGCTAAGATGTTCAATTTGCTTGAATGAATAGAGTTAAAAATATTTTATATTTATAGTCATTACTACAGACTGAAAAATTCTCTTCCATTATATTTTTCAATATTGGATTATTGCTGAACTCCATCAGAAAATTCTTTGTGATGTTGAAGTCCTTTAGCAAATTGTTCTCTTCACTGCTCAATAAGTAACTGCTGTGTAAGTTATTTTTCTCAAATGATATAACTAAATACTTTTATCAAATGACTTTGAATCATATACTTCTAATATCTGCACACTAAAGCATCATTGCTGAGTATAAACCACCAGTAAACTAAGGCCCAAGGCCATGGGGAAACAACCTACAGACAATAGAAAGTCTTAATTAGTTGGATGGTGACTATATTTGGTCAGTGTTTCCCAAGTGCAGTACTGAGCCTGGTCTCATGGCCCCTTTTAAAGTAGAAAACACACTTCTGTGTTTGCTTAGAGGTGGAAAGTCTCTAATGGTTCTGTCCTGCAGGTGCAAACAAAGTGGGAGGTTAGAGAAGCCAAGCACACCATTGAGCTAGAGCAGCATGACCTCTTTCTATGACCTGTTACTGAGGAACATAAATGCAATAGTGGATACATATATTTTCTAAATGTAAAACTGTTAAGAACTAGTCTCACAGGTGGAGGTGCAGTCCTACCTCTAAGATTGAGCCACAAAAGCAAAATGGAATTACAGAAGAATAAATTTAAGATGGTGAGGTTTGATAAGCCTTATCACATCATGATATTTTTAATTCAATGATATATTTAAGTCATTTAAATGTATGCATGACATGTCTGTGTTTATAAATACAAATAACAACATCATGTAGCTTTACATGAATAGTAACGTATTAAGTACTAAAATGTCCCTCTCTAGAACTGAATTTCCAGTGTTTTTCTGTGTTTTTGTTTTCCTTCTTGCTTCTTTTCATGTATTGGGGCTGACTGTCCTCTGAAAATTCCCTTAGAATGAATAGGCATGCTAATCCTACTGTTTGAAAAGATTCAACAGCTTTGTCTTTCTAGAAGATTTTGTTTGTTCCTTTCATTTGTTGTTATTTAAATGAGCTATCTATTGGGAGAAAAATGCCAGTTCATGTACCCTGAGTGAAAAAAAATATTAAACTCTTACTGAAGCATATAACAATGACCTGAAATGAAATAACATCAGTTGAAGATGCATTTCAACAATGATTCATGTCCTTAAATACTATGTACACATCTCAATACTCACTGTTATTTACATCTTTATTACTGGAGCTAGGGATGTAAAATATGGGTTTGATTCTGAATGATGACTTTAAAAACTTTAAAATATTCTATTCTATGTTTTGTTCTTTTTTTATTGTGAAAATACTGTACAGAGGGGTTACAATTACATGGGCAAGATAATGAGTATATTTCTTATCAAGCATTGTAGCCTCCTCCTTTGTTTCCCCTTCCCATCCCTTCCTATTCTCCCCCCCTCCCCCCCCCCCACCAAAGTTGTAAAGTTCGTTTTCAACATAATGACGTGTACATCTCATTGTTGCAATGGGTCCACCTGTATCTCTATTTAAATGATTTGTTTTTCCCCTTCCCCTCCACAAATTATACCAACATCAAATACAGTGAAAGCAGGGGTTATACTGGGGGGAGGGAGGGACATATAAAGCAACAAAGAAATAATCTTATAAATGTGTTAAAAACAATCGCATGAAAGGAAAAAAAACCATTTGAATACATATCTTAGAGTTCATTTCCCTAACATCACTTTATCTGACCTTTTCTGCTTGACTCAGACATATACTAGATATTGCAAATAAGGGAAACCATGGGACCCATATTTCTTTGGGCCTGGCTTACTTCAGTATGTTTTGTTCTTTTAAGGTTAAAAGTGAGCACACATTTACGATTTTACTCGTATTTCAAGAAAAGTAAAACAACTGACTTTCTGGGCTAAAAGGATGCTGATGGGGTATCCTTCTGTAGATACCATGGAAGAGAATCCACGTCCTTGAAGTTTCTAGTTTCTGAAAGCAACTGAACAGCTCTTCAGCAGTCATGTCTTCTCCACTCCCTGATAATCTGTTCTACGTCCTTTGGCTCATTGTCTTATATTACTAACATTCCTTTCTAACTCTCCATCTATAATAAGATTGAGCATACCTGCATGTTAATAGAAGTCCAGTTTGATTAGCAGTTTTATTTCTGTTGTGCCAAAAATCAGATACAAATTTTGTGACCACAAGAAAACAGAAAAGTCACATTTTGAGATATCGAATTTGGAGTCTTTATTAAAAGGCCAGTGAGTGCATGATGGACTCCTCTCTCAAAGACCAATAACCAGCAAATATACTTAACACTATTAGGAAACTGAACCATGACAGCCGGAGTGGAAAGAAAGAACAAAAACAACACCAACAAACCAATTCAACTCCAATGGAGAGCTGAAGTGTGACGCCATGGTGATTGGAGAAGAGCCAGGAGGCAGAGGACAGAAGACAACCATGGAGACATTTGGCATGGTATAGTTAGTACCTGAGCTGATCTCAGCCTAAATAGTGTGAGGAGCAGTGGGCAGTGTCACAGGAAACTCCTCCCCAGGCTCTGGACTGACAGGTTTAGTAACCTATCAACCAAGTCCCTGGGAGGTAGGAGTTTCTCCTTTTCCCCACCATGAAGACAAGATGACAGACCTTACCATCCACCATATGACTAAGTTGCTGCCTGCTAGACCCCATGTCCCTTCTTCAATTTTATCTGCAACTTTTGTCTACTGCAGGTAGAAACTCTTATCTTTCTCTGCTTCTATCCAGTTGTTTGGTTTCTGGCTTACTCCCTGATCTTCAGTCCAGGTGGAAACAAACCCCAGATCCACATGCCTTATCTAAATCTTTAGCGTCTCCATTTCTACTACTGTCTCAAATTCTCAATAATTTTGAGGTCAGTTTGTCTCTTTTGATTTTTCTGCATAAACTTCATGATTATATCCGACCCACCTACAAAATCTAGACTAATCTCCACATGCTACTAGGCTAATTATAAACTGCAATTTTATCTATAAACAATTCATCTCTATGTTTTCATGGCCCATCCTTACAGTTTCTGAGAACTAGGGCATGACTAATTTCAGGGGAAAATGAGACACTATTATGACTACCACAGGTAGAAGTTATGAACCTTAAATACTATTTTGAAGTACAACAGGATTTTTAGAATAATATAGAAAACATTTATTTATTTCCCCATACAGTTTCCTCCCAAATATATACATTTTTACAATATTCTTGATGCAAAGCTATCCTAATGAAAATGTTTTGCAAACATGCTTGTTCACAATATTGGTTCTATTTTGATTATATTGAAATATTTTATTAAGATATTATTTTTTATCCTGAACTCTATTTAATTCTTTTTTTCTTTACCTCTTCACTTACCTGATATGATTTCTCATTCTTGTCAAATTATATAAATAGAAATAACTCTCTATTTGGTGATCTATCTATTTAAAAATTTATGTATTTTAAGTATACAAAGGACAAAGGGCAAACCAATGCAACAGCGATACTCACAAGACAACATGTTGGAAATGAACTTTACAACTTGGGGGGCCGGCATTAAAGGGGAGGGAAAGTTCGAGAAAATGAGGGAGTGAGTTACAATGTTTGACAAGAAACGTACTCACTACTTTACATATGAAACTGTAACCCTTCTGAATATCACCTTAACAATAAATTTGAATTTAAAAATAAAGTATTAAAATTACAATGTATGTTTCTTCACTCACAAAATGTGGAATATTTCCTTTTTCATGAAGATTTGTTTTATTAAAATTCTGAAGTTCTTCCATTTTCATAGGGTAAGGTAATACTCAGAGCCCTAAGCCTTCTTACATAGGAATTTTACATAGGTGCATGTTCGTTCTATCAGAAATGGTATCCTCCCCTTGACATTCATTTCTCATAAGTATAGCTTGTTAGAATATAGTTCTCATTAGTATAGCTTATAGGAAAAAAACTGCACAGAAGGTTTGCTTATATATCACCGTGATTACCTAGCCAAACAAATCCTCTTTTTTTGGAAATTGTGATTGAAAAACACAGGGTAAAACACTTTTTATCTATCTGTCTGTCTGTCGATCAGTCTGTCTGTCAGTCAGTCAGTCTGTCTGTCTGTCTTTAAGAGGTAGCATAGATCAGAAAGTGATGATAGAGAAAAGTTGCACCCAGAGTGACAGAATCCAAACACCAAAATTGATACATTGCAATAACAAATTGTTTATATATCCTCCCAATGAACCTGTCAACTCTGGTAACATGAATATGATTTCTTGGACACCAAACAACTTGGTGTTACTAAATAAAGTTTGCAGAATAGGGACATGGTTTCTATAACCAGACATTTGGGATAATAGCTTTAATATTTTCATAACCAAAGTATATTTAATTTGTTGAATGTAAATAAATATTTATAATATTATCATCATTCTTCTAGAAATGTTCTTATAAACCGAAGTTTATTCTCACAACAGCATATGAGATAGGCTATAAATGTTTTCCCATATCTTATATCTTTAGATTAGCTATCTAGTATAATATACTTTCAGGTAGATGGGCAGTTGAAAATAATCATTATTTCTACTTCATTCTTTTTGTTGGTTTTGTTTTGTTTTGTCTTCCAGCTTTTTGTAGCAATTTGTTTTGTATTCCAGCTTTTTCTAGTGATTAATTGGAGATAATTCTCAAGGACTTTCCTGCCTGGACTGGCTTTAAACCCCAATCCTCAGATCTCAACCTGTTGAGTAGCTAGGATTAGAGGCATGGACTACCCTGGTGCTTGGCTTAGTGAAGTATTTTTTATATTTTTTAAAAATTATAAAGCTCTTTTTACTGTTTGAATATTATATAGTTCTTCAAAATACAGGGAAAATAAAAATAACAAAACTCTAAGAAGGAAAATAATGAAGCTTTTTAACACAACCCAACCTAATAAGTACAAAACAATAGAGACTGAAGAAAATACCTTAAGTATACTTATTTGCATTTTTTAATATCAGGAGAGAAATCAGAAAGTAAGTTTGTGTTAGGTGCTGTGATGGATAGTTGTTAAAGTTATTATTGATCTACAGGTTTCTATGAGTAATTTCAGATTGACTTTTATATTTGAATTTTCATTCCAAGTTAAGGAGTGTATCTCCAGCTTATGAATGGGCTTTATCTAATCCTTAGAAGTCTATAGAACACAAAAAGCAGATAGCTTCTGCTCAGAAATGGTGGGACAAAGGTTGAACTAATTCAGCAGTGATACTCACTGGACACTATACTGGAAATGAACCATACAATCTGGAAAGGAGGGAGTTTGGGAAGGAAGAAAAGGGAGGAAGTGACACTGTTCATCAACAAATATACTCAATAGCTGCCTTATGTAATTGCAACCCCTCTGCACATCACCTTTATAATAAAAATAAAAACAAAAATTTAGCTTGTAAATAAATATACCTATCTTTAGATGGCTTTAGACTTCTCTGACCAGTACTCAAATTGGAACTTGCATCATCAGTTCAGTTGATGCTCATATCCTCAAACTTAGACTGAAATTATGTTATCATTTCTCTAGGTTCTTCCAATCTGACTAACTACATGGAAGTTTGCAGACTCTGAAATCTTATGATCAGTTTCTCATACTGAAGAAAGACACAAAGACAGAAAGAGATAGTGACAAAGATGTAGATAGTCACAAACAGAAAGAGAAGAGAGAGAGAGAGAGAGAGAGAGAGAGAGAGAGAGAGAGAGAGAGAGAGAGAGAGAGAGAGAGAGAGAGAGAGAGAGAGAGAGAGAGAGTGGAGAGACTGGAAAAGTCAAAATATCCCAAATATAATAGGGAGCAGGACACTCAGAAAAATTTGATATTACAGCTCAAATCAAAAACAAGCAGGGTCGAGTTCTTTCTTGCTTGAAAAGAGCTATGTTTTCCTTAAGCCTTTAGTTGTTGTGATAAGGATCATCCACTTATTGAAGGTAGTTAGCTTTACTTGAAGGGTAGTTAGCTTTGCTGAAGCTGAGTTCATTTAAAGGTTAAATGTCACACAATCAAATATGTCCCCATGGAATTGGTGCTGTAGCGCAAGTGGTAGAGCACTTGCCTTGAGCTGAAGAGCTGCGGGACAGCGTCCAGGCCCAGAGTTCAAGCCCCATGACCGATAAAAAAAAAAAAATGTCCTCAGCAACATCAAGATACATGAGCAAGATTTAGGCATTGTGAACAAGCCAAGGTGACCCATAAAACACACGATTACAATTGGTTTGTAAAGGACACATTTGAGAAAAACAAGTTCAGACCAGACCACAGTATGTCTTTATTGTTTGCCCTCCACAAATCAACTCCCTACCTCAACCCATGACACATAATCTGAATAGATAAATGAATGTGACCTGGGTACTCTTGCACAGATAATGCAGAGTAAACAGTAACTTTTTAAGGGGGAGGGAACCTAAAAAGATGTATCTGCAGTCTTGACATAAATTTATGCTATCATTCAAAATAACTAAGAAAAAATATCAAAGATCCCCAACATAGAACAAGAATGTTTAAGAAGAGAAAATGCTAATGATCATGATTTGATCATTCAAATCTTATACAGATATCTCATTGTTATAATTATCTATCATTACTATCTAATAAAAATAAAAAATGATAGCTTGTATATCACGATGCCTATCTTCAGAGGGCTTTAGGCTTCTCTGCGCTTTATAACAGTGCTCACATTGGAACTTCCATTATCAGTTCACTTGGTGCTCATCTCCTCAAAATGTCAAATTGCAAATATATACCTACAAATAATTAGCACTTGCTAATCACATTGTATATAAGGTCATTGAAAAAAGTGCTACAAGCTGTGAAAAATCTCATTTTTCGACATAACGTCTTGCGAAAATCCTTAAGATTACTAGAGAAAGCAGTATAAAGGATAATTTAGTGCTGCTATTGGAATTCCCAAATTCATACAGCTAACATTTGGTTCTGAAGCTAGTGAAATCTGCAGTAATTCTAACTAAAATCAGAGATGAGTCAACATTTTTGATATTTAAAAAAATAACAAAAATAAGCTTATCACTAAATTTTTATTGTCAACTTGAGCGAATTCATACATATTACTAAATAGTAAATGCTTGGCTTATTTTGAATAGCTTTAGGGAATTTATATGTTTATCACTTTCACAGAATTTTTTTCACATCAATTTCATTCCATAAATCACAAAGAGAAAGCAGTTGTTTTCCCAAAATAATATGTCCTCTTCTCCTGAAAAAGCCTTCACGCTTTCCATTGCTGTGCCATTATCGCTCTCCTATAATTTTGTTGCAGAAAAACACAGGAAAACTGAAAGCTAGTACAGGGCCATGGCTGGTGGGAGGGGGGAGGGAAAGGAGGAACTTTTGGCAGACAATGAATATGCTGTTTTGCATAATACAGATGTCATTCAATTATAACAAAATGGTTTAAGTGCCTGCACTCCCTCTGCACATTTACCATGTGCTCAATTACACATGAATGCCCTTAAAACTGCTTGTAGCCATGTGAAAGTAAATACCCTTGCAAAAACATCCTCCTAAACAAAATGCACATGGCTACTTATGTATATACCACTTGTGTAGATTCAAATCGCCTCCAATGAATGCTGGATAATTATAGGTTGCAGCTAATTAAGCTTTTATAGTAATAGCTATTTTTCTGCTACAAATCTTGTTTGTTGCCTCAATTCATTTCAAGGTTCCATGATTTAGGAATTTCAGGACAGATGTTTTTGCCTGGGAATAAAAGAGAATCATCGTTTATTTATCTAAATAAAATATTTGATATTTTATTTCAACTAGGTTTTAAATGGATAACAATAGAAATATATTTGTTATGAAAAATAAATAATGTGTCTTAGATTTGTAAAAGTAAAATGAAAAAAAAACTGTATAAAATTGCCAAAATTAGAAAATAATTCAGCAGGGAATAGATACTCACTTTGGGTTTTCTGGAGGTAAAATGCCATTTGGGCTTTAATAGAAACCTCACACAGGAGAAACATGATTTACAATGTTAAACATGTGCAAATTTATGAGTATAATTAATATCTCATAGATATTTTTAATGTCTCTGTATTGATTGTCACACATAAAATGCATGGATAAAAATAGTCTGTTTAAGACTTCCTGACATAAATGATTGTCATTTATGAAGTCATATGATAACTTTCTCCAATCAGAACTAGATACATGTGAGGCCTTAGGATTCATACAAAAGGACTCTGTATAGAATAATTGAAAGTAATGCATGCAAATATGTAAGCAGGGAAATAAACAACCTATTCCTGTCTGGTTCCCAGTAAACATAAATGGCTTAAATCTGTCTTTGGTCAGTTTATATTTTCTTTCTTTCAATGGAAAAATGAGCAGAAACAATCTGAATTTATTCAAGGAATTGCCTATAGGAGAATGAATAAGCAAAAGAAAGAGTGTAAAGATGCTGTGTCTAAACGGTGCCATCTTGGCCAGGAGATGAATTATAGGAAATTGCGCTTAACTGAAACCATCTTGTCTTCATGATAGAGGCAAAGAAGTCCCACCCGAAGTGATGGGCATGCCTGAATTCCTAGAGGCAGGGTGGAGACTTGGGCAATAGGTTACTAGACTTGTCTGTTATTTGCTTTGAACTCCTGAGGCTCTCCAGGTTCCGGTGACTCTGCGCCTGATGCTGAACCTGTTTAGGCCTGAGCAGCCAGGACTATGCCATGCCTCATGCTTCCTGTATCCAGGCTTTCCTTGGGTCAGTACAGTGTCCCACTTCTGCTCTCTATTGGAGTTGAACCGGTTAGTTGGTATTGTTTGTCTGTACTTTCTTTCCTCTCTTGCTCAGTTTTCTAACAGTGTTAAGTGTCTTCGAGGGGTTTTGTGACAAGAGTCCACTCTTAGTTGCTTCTTTCCTATAAAGACTCCCGATTCGACCTTTCAAAATGTGGCTGCTCTGTTTCTCATGACTGAGTTCCCGAACAACCTGAGAAGACTCAACTAACAGCAATGTGTAGGACAGATTTAAAGCATGAAACTAGAAACATGGCATAAGATTGATTGGTGAAGACAGGATATGACTTTGATCTTCTTCTGACTAGATTAATTGTAGATCCACATTATTAAAGCAAACTATAATTAGCACAGCCAATTGGCTTTTCCTCAAAGGAAAGATGATTCCCTCAAAATACACTTTAAGCAGAACAGTATCTGTTTCACGTTCTCAATTAAAGGAACACATAATAAAATAAATTTAAATTTAACTTCTTATGGAAAACACTTCTTTTTGTTAGTTTCAGAAGATTTATTTATATTTTCATTATCACAATATACAGACCAAATCAGTTTTTTGTATGTTTTTTATTGTAAAAATGCTCTACAGAGGGGTTACAGTTATATGAGCAAGGTAATGAGTACATTTCCTATTAAACATTGTTGCCTCCTCCTTTGATTTTCTCCTACCATCCCTTCCCTCCCTCCTCCAAAACCAGTCCCACCCCACCCCCTCCCCCCACCGAAGTTGTAAAGTTCGTGTTTTGAAAATTTTATTGTTACAATGGGTCAACCTGTATCCTTATTTGAGCATTTTTTTTACCGTTCCCCTCCCCGAATTATATACAAGATGCAGGGCACCGACATGAAATACAGTGAAAACAAGGGCTATATCATGGGGGAGAAAAACACAAAGCAACAAAAAAATCACATGGTACATTATAAATACCTTAGAAAGAAGATATTTATGTCCCTATCTTGGGGTTCATTTCGCTTAACATCATCTTCAATGGTCATATGTACATAGCTTTTGTCCTTTACTGCTTGTCCTGCACATGCACTAGTTATTGCAAATAAGGGAAACCATGGGAGCTATGTTTCTTTGGGCCTGGCTTACTTCACTTAATAATTTTTTCCAAGTCTTTCCGTGTCCTCACAAATGGGGCAATGTCATTCTTTCTGATGGAGGCATAGAATTCCATTGTACATATACCACATTTTCTTTTTTTAATTTTTTTATTGTGAAAATACTGTACAGAGGGGTTACAATCACAGGAGCAAGGTAATGAGTACATTTCTTATCAAGCATTGTTGCCTCCACACCCACAACTATATCACCCTCCAAATTGTAAAGCTCATTTTTCTATATAGCATCTTGTACATCTCATTGTTGCAATGGGTCAACCTGTATCCCTATTAAACAATTTGTTTTTCTCCTTCTGCTCCCCAAATTATACCAACATCAAATAGAGTGAAAACAGGGGTTATACCATGGGGGAGGGACATACAAAGCAACAAAAAAAATCATGTGGTCCCTTATAAATACGTTAGAAATAATAGCAAGCAAGAAAGAAAAAAAACATATGCATCCTTATATTGGGGTTCATTTAGCTTAACATCATCTTTTCTGACCTTTTCTGTTTGTCTCAGATATATGCTAGTTATTGCAAATAAGGGAGACCATGGGACCTATGTTTATTTGCACCTGGCTTACTTCACTTAATATATTTTTTTCCAAGTTTTTACATTTCCTAATAAATGGGGTAATGTCATTCTTTCTGATGGAGGCATAGAATTCCATTGTGTATATATATATTTTTTTCTTGATCCATTCATCTACTGACGGGCATCTGGGTTGGTTCCATGTCTTAGCTATGGCAAATAATGCTGCAATAAACATAGTTGTGCTGGTAGCTTTAGTGTGGTCTTGTTTGTGAACATTTGGGTAAATGCCCCAAAATGGGATTGCTGGGCCATAGGGGAGCTCTATGTGGAGTCTTTTAAGGAAGCTCCATACTACTTTCCCAAGTGGTTGAACAAGTTTATACTCCCACCAACAATGCAGTAGGTTCCCTTCTGTCCACATCCCCTCCAGCATCTGTTGTTATTAGAGTCCTTGATTTTTGCCATTCTAACTGGGGTGAGGTGGTATCTCAATGTTGTTTTGATTTGCATTTCTTTTATGGCTAGAAAGGTTGAGCATTTCTTCATGTGTCTATTGGTCATCCTTCTTTCCTCTTCAGAGAAGTTTCTCTTTAAGTCTTTAGCTCACTTATTTATTGGGCAGTTGTTTCTTTGAAGATTTGTTGTTGGGGGATTTAATTTTTTTAGTTCCAGGTATATTTTAGATACGAGACCCTTGTCCGTTGTATGGCTAGTGAAGATTTTCTCCCAATTCATGGGCTTTCTATTGATCTTGCTAGCTATGTCCTTTGCCAAGCAGAAGCTCTGCAATTTTATGCAATCCCATTTGTCCAACCTTTCTTTTATTTGTTGTGTTTCTGGGTCTCTATTAAGAAAATTTTGGTCTCTGCCAAAGAGACCTAGGGTTTCTTCTTTGCATGAAAATTTCCCCTTACCTTTCACTTAACTTGTCTTTAAATACCAATACAAATGTTTGACCATTCAATATGTCAAAATAATTTTTTCAATATTTTACAGTGACAAAATGCCATATGTTTCCAGAATAATTGATGCTATAATTGCTGAAAGAATACAAGCTGGTTTGCAATTGGGTTATTAAGCAAATATCAAGATTTATATTGACTTTATCAAATATGTATGCAGGAAAAATGAACTTACCTGTTGAGTAAGAAAATTAGGAATCTCACACTTGAATTCATGTGATTGTATCCATGTATATTCATACCTGTGATTTTGGCTTACATAGAATGATTAGATTTCATAGTCATTGCCTCCAGTTGTTCAGTTTTAGAAAGACACATGGTATGATTTGGAAATTCAAGTTTAGTCTAAATATGGTTCCATTGGTCTAGCCATAGGTCTTCCTTTACATGGAAAAAGGGGTAATTTTTCTGCAAGAACAATACCCTGTGCACAGTAATATTCTCCCAATGAACTACAGCAGGTAAAGTTCTTATAACTCATTACTTCAGAAGTAGAACTTTTCTCTAATGTAAACACAGACCAAGCTAGCCTTATCCCAGACTAAAATGGAATTAACTTCAAATGTCTAACCAAATGTGCACCTTCTAGTCTCTACATTCATTTCATGACTCTTTGAAAGCTTCTTAGCTCTTAGGAGAAATGTCAGCAAAATTCACTGTTGGAATAAGTTTATTCTGCACAGAGACTACATAAAACAAAAAGATAAGAAAACGGGAAGTCTTTTTAAAGGGAAATGTGTATGTAATCTTGGTTTTTCTAAAATGACAGAGTGAATTGCCAAACAGGCTGACAACTACTGAAAATTGAAACACTTCAGGGACTAACTCCCTACTCCACAGATCACCTTAGCCTTCCAGCAATTGGCAAACTTAGCAGAGTTTTGAATGGCAGCCAGACAAGTTTGCAACTTTAAGGCTGAGCCTAACGGAATCTCTTCTGGTAAAAAATTTGGAAACCAAAGCAGGGACACGTTTATATATGTCCCAGTCTTAGGAGTTTATCTTACATCATTGGATTTTATGCTGAATTTCAAAATTGGATTATAATTTCTACTGCTGCCTGTCTAAATGGAATGCAAAGTGATTAAAGACAAATAATGTAAAATACTGTCACTTATATAAAATATTACCACTTTTATTTATTGCTTTATGAAAATATAATGTGAATATATCTGACAGATAATACATGAGTATGACCATTTGAGCTAAGCTAATTTTCAAAAATAAACACATGAGAAATTTCAGCTCAATGTATGGCCCCTGAATCAAGACTATTTTATGATTACACATTGTGTAATAATACACATTGAATTGCCTGTTGAGTCAGTTCCATATCTTAGCTATGGCAAATAATGCTGCAATAAACATAGGTGTACTGGTAGCTTTAGTATGGTCTTGTTTGTGATCATTTAGGTAAATGCCCCAAAGTGGGATTGCTAGGTCATAGGGGAGCATTATGTGGAGTCTTTTTTTTTTTTAACTTTAATAAAACTTTCTTTCCTTTTTCTTGTTTCTTTTTTTTCTTTTTAATTTTTTATTGTGAAAATACCATACAGAGGGGTTACAATTACATGGGCAAGATAATGAGTACATTTATTATCAAGCATTGTTGCCTCCTCATTTATTTTCCCTTCCCATCCCTTCCCATCTCCAGCCCGCTCTTCCCACAATGTGGAGTCTTTTGAGGAACCTTCAAATGTTTTGATTTGCATTTCTTTTATGGCTAGAAAGGTTCATTATTTCTTCATGTATCTATTGCCCATTCTTGTTTTTGTTTTTTGTTTTTTGGTTGTTTTTGGTGGGTTGTGGGGCTTGAACTCTGGGCTTGGGCACTGTCTCTGTACCCTTCAGCTCAAGGTGAGCACCCTACCACTTGAGCCACAGTGCCACTTCTGGGTTTTGAATGGTTTATTGGAGATAAAAGTCGTAAGGACTTTCCTGCCCGGGCTGGCTTTGAACCGTGATTCTCAGATCTCAGCCTCCTGAGTAGCTAGGATTACAGAGGTGAGCCACCAGCACCTGGCTGGCCATTCTTATTTCTTCAGAGAAGTTTCTCTTATGGGACAGTGATTACAAGTTGCTGTTTATTATTCCTTAAGATTCCAAATGTGGAGACTAATGAAAGTTCTAGAAAGTAATATACACATTACAAGGAAAAGTGGCATTTTTTAAAGTATGTGTTTCATTTGTGTCCTGAGATGATTTTCTATAAAGTATTTGCTTCCTATATTTAGTACCTGTTCAGAAATATATGTTTCAAAATATAGGCGGTACTAACTGGTTAAATGTTTCAACCATGCCGCATAAGGAATGACACCTGAAATTATGTCTGCCATTTATTTAGAAGTCTTAAATTCAAAGAGTCATAAGTATGACAGAATTTCCAAATTTGATGAGTTTGTCATAAATATGTAGGTAAATTACATACGTTTAAAAATCATTAAAATCTTGTTCAGGCAAAGCACCCACTTTGATATTGTTATTAAAAAAAAAAAAGTTCTTAGCAAAGTCTTTCTAAACTAAGCATGGTGGTAATAATTGCCGGAGGCCAGGCATTCAGAGTCAGCCCAACCCAATAAGCACAAAAAAATAAAATAAAGTACTTAATTGATTAATAATAACCTCTTAATATAATTTATTTCAAGAAGCAGTAATCATGTACATGTCAAAACAATGTATTAACTAAAATAGGAGAAAAAGACTTTATAAATAATTTCTATAGTTGGAGCTTAAGTGTCATCTAAAGCTCCTATCTAGTGTTAAAATTTATGAGTATTTGTTGGAAAATAGTGAAACCCAACTGGCCAGAAGTAGTTCACTTTAGGAGAGCCTTCTAACCTATTAGAACCACAGCCTCCTTCTCTTTGGTTGTTGTTTCCTGCCAGAGGGTGATAAACTACACTTCTCCACCATCTTCTCTCTCCATGATATATGATTGGTAACAGGCCCAATGAAACAGTACCAACAGAGTCCAGCCCAAAACATCTAGAAATATGAGCCAAGACTTAACATTAATTATATTCAGTATTTTGTTAAACTGATGGACAGTTAACATAAAAATAAAATATTAAAAAAAAATAATCACCTACTTTTTAAAAGATATCCATACATGTTATCTTTTATATGTAATAGTTATTATTGTGCACGCATTTTTATAAAGTACTGAAATTATCAGTGACTATTTCTTATTATTTATTTATTTTTAAATTTTGTGTGGTCCTCAGGTGTAGGCGGGAAGGGTCTCCTAGTGTTAAGGATACCCATAACTGACTCCATCTTTAATGGACTAGGAGTTTTCCCAGCCCCTTGATAATCAAAATACTGGTTTCTCACAAGCTCCCAGGGTCTGGGAATATGCTGTGTTTGTTGAGACCCCGGGAAAGGTATAAAATGTTTGGAAAGTCCTGCTAATTGCTGTGATAAGATTGTGTAATCTGCTTGATCACCTGTTTGGTTAGCAATAGTCCGGACAGGATCTGCAGCCTTGTTTGGTTAACAATAATAAAATATCCCAGCCACCTTTGCCCTTCCAGGAAGGAGCAGCCTTATCCCTGCCCTCACGAATAAGAATATCCACCTGCTTTGTGTGGGGACCTGCCACATTCCCAAGCCAAGTCAAACCAAAATGAGAGGTTAGTTCAAACAGCTATTACGTGACAAACTAACTCCAGTGGCCACCTGCATGTGGCCTAACCGGTTGTGCTCAACCACACCTGAGTTGTGGTTTTTCCTTATCAAAGCTAGCCTGTAAGACTAGAAGGGGTCGCAGTTATCAGCTCTTAGCAGGTGCTGCGGCCTTTACTGGTCAATGCAGGAACCTTCCCAAAGTTGCTTCTTTGCTAACAACTTTGTTGTGGTGGGCTCTGTCACTTCTGACAACTAGGCGGCCTTGTCTGCCTGGGTAGGGGGTCGTCTTCCTACTACACAGGCTTAAACTCAGAGCCTGGGCACTGTTTCTGAGTTTTGTTTTGCTCAATGTTAACACTCTACTATGTAAGCCACAGCTGACTTCTAGCTTTTTGTTGGTTAACTGGAGATAAGAATCCAAGTCTTGGTTGCGCAGTGGTAGAGTGCTTGCCTTGCATGCATGAGGCCCTGGGTTCGATTCCTCAGAACCATATAAGCAGAAAAAGCCAGAAGTGGTGCTGTGGCTCAAGTGGTAGGGCACTACGCTTGAGCTGAAGAGCTGAGGGACAGCGCCCAGGCCCAGAGTTCAGGCCCCATTACCGGCAAAAAAAAAAAAAAAAAGAATCCCAGTCTTTCCTATCCAAGCTGGCTTCAAACTGCAAGCCTCAGTCTCAGCCGCTCATGTAGCTAGGATTGAGCCACTAGTGCCCAGATTAGTGATTATTTCTTAAGGGTAAAACTGTCTAATTCTTTTAATTTCTTTTGAAAAATCATAATTATAATTAGTAGTGTCATAATTTTCTCTCATGCATTTTCTGTCATTCAAAACATTGTTAAAAGCTAGTGTTAAGTATACAAAAGAATACATTCACTTTGATCTCATAAGATTTTTTTGCATAAACATGTAAAATTATTTCTTTCCCTCAACCTCAGATAAAGCAATTCTTTACAAATGAGAAAAATTGAAGAAATGTTGAGAGGTAGCCAGTAAAGCACCATGAACCTTGGTCATTATGTTGGAATATTAACAGAATTCTAAAAAAAAACGAGTATTAAAGAGAAGGAAAATGAGGACAGAAAGGAAGAAATAAAAAAAAAAAAACATTTTTGTTGTTTGGTTGGATTTGATTTTGGATCTTTCTAAAGCAGGGAGGGGTAGGTAGAGGAGGGGATGGTAAGGGTAAACAAAGGAGGAAGCAGCAATGCTTGATAAGAAATTTACTCATTACTTTGATCATGTAATTATAACACCTCTGTATGGTATTTTCACAATTAAAAAAAAGAAAAAAAGAAAAGTTTTATATAAAATATTTTTCAAAGTTACCATGGTAATTCATAGTTTACTAATATATTCAGAAACAAAAGGAGCTTTATTTAATAGATTAGTATTTCATATTGCTAGACTGCTTGACAAGGCATGTCTCTGGAATTATGTGAGAAATTAAGTTTTATGTAATATGTAAAAAATATAGATTGGAAATAGCTTGTTATTTAACAGATTTGTACAGAATATTTAAGGTGGTGCTTTGTAATCACTGTTTTCTATGTCAGATTTTAATTAATTATAATTTTAAAAAATATTTATTTTAGTAGTACTAGGGCTTGAACTAAGGGACTTGAAATTGCTTGATAGACACTCTACCTCTTCAGCCAAGCCTGAGGCCTATTTTGCTCTCCTTATTTTCAAGATCCAGTCTTGCTTTTACATTGGCTTTCTTGGAGTATGTGTGTTATATCTATACTTCTGATATAAACACATCAATCTTTTTCTTTTAACATGTAGTTTCACAAAATATTTTGTACTGGCTGCCCTCTAACTACAGTTATTCTGCTCTCTGATTCCCATCTAGTTTATATGGCAGGCTTGAGTCACCCTGTCCAACTATTGGGTGAGATGGATTCTTGCAAACATTTTACCTGGATGGCCCAGAACCATGGCCTTTGCAATCTTTGTCACCTGGACAGTTAATATTATAGGTGTAAATTGCTGGTGCCTGGCTATCCAAAAGAATCCAAAAGAACAAAGGTAAAACAATAAGACTCATTTCTGTGTATTTTAGAGTATATTTACAGCTGCTTGTGTGTATTATGGATCTGATTTTAAATCAAATCCTTTTTTTTTTTTGAAAGTAGCTGAATGAGTTTAGTATAAAAAGCAATCATAAAATTTGTCTACTTATATATGAATCATTTCTCCAGTGTTACCAAACCAAGAATATTAATAATTTACATTGATAGGAAATTGTGACCCAGTTTCAAATATTTGGTTAGTTAAAACAGTTTTATAATTCTCTTTTATCAAACAGATAAGAAGTGATCACTACAAGTTGCATGTAAAATATATGTCTTTCAGTAAGTTTTTAAACTATTTGAGGTACCAATGTTTAATTATATGTATTCTAACTTCCAAAGTGTCGGCTTGCAATTTATCTAAAGAAAAATAAATGAAGAATAATAAAAGTGAGCTTAAATGAGTAAAAATTCAGGAAGGATAAAAATGAAACCAAGGCAGAAAGGAAATTAAATAGTTCATTAGATATTTTATGATGAAAGAAAACTGAAAGTTGTAGAGAATAAACAACATGAAAACATTGAACGTCCACAAAAATTCACCATTCTGTAACTCAGCAAAACTTTTATCATGGTTATAGCTTCCACATACATCTGTGATTTGCTTTCTGTTGTCATTAAAATGGAAAATTTATTGATTATGATTAATTATTTAATCAGAATTTGGAACTAACTTATTTTATTATGCAGTTACAAGCATGCCCTTTTTTTTTTTTTTTTTTTTTTTTTTTTTTTTTTGTCGGTCGTGGGGCTTGAACTCTAGGCCTGGGCGCTATCCCTCAGCTCTTCAGCTCAAGGCGAGTGCTCTACCACTTGAGCTACAGCGCCACTTCCGGTTTTCTGGTGGTTTATTGGAGATAGGAGTCTCAAGGTCTCTCCTGCCCGGGCTGGATTTTGAACCGCGATCCTCAGATCTCAGCCTCCTGAGCAGCTAGGATTACAGGCGTGAGCCACCAGCGCCCGGCCGACAAGCATGCCCTTTATAAAGGAAATATTTGCCAGTAATAGTTACAATATATTAAGTTTAGGTTTAAGTAAGATAAAGTAAATTAATAGATAATTTAAAGAATCTGCATAAGAGAATTAAAGCCTCACACAGACATTTTTATAGTTTCAAATATTATATAAGGCATACAATATTTGTTTTAGGTTTGGATCAGTTAGGATAATATTGGATAATTAGATAATTCACTGACACCTCCAGGTGTTGGCAAATGTGTACATCAATACTTAGCACCTAATATTGTATGCATATTGTCCATACTCATTTTCCTTTGAGCTGAAATATAAAATCAGCTCATTTTCTGACTTACCTAGAGCTCAATCTATTTATTTCGGTAATTAAGAATAGAGCATCAGAGACTCCAGCATTTGGGAGAGTGCATCCAGAGCATCTGTTCTTCACAAGAGCACCCGTAGGAGCAAACACAAGCAGTCTAGGCTGCTCAACCCTTCCAAAGGCGGGAACTGCCAGCAATCTACAGCAGAGAGCTGAGAATCCTAAGTCAGAATAGCAGCTGGAAATAGGCTCACAACAGAACCCAGATCAGGCACAGACTCTCTCTACCAATACAGAATCAGCAACCAAGCAAAGACAGACACACCAAAACAAAATTGAAGAGCAGTCTCCTGAACCTCCATGCGAAAATCACAGAGAAAAATCACAAGGTTTACTACCACCCAGGACAGCAAGCCCACCTCAAAAGCCAGCAGCCACACAGGGGAGAGCCCCAGTGGGAGCAAAGCAGGAATGGAAGACAAAGGCTACTTCCAAGGGTTGCTGGAGGCAATGACTCAAGAAATAAAGCGAGAAATTGATCAGAAATTGAAAGAGCACAAGGATGAACTATCCAAAGAGATACAGGGTATCAAACAAGAGATGCATGCAAAAATAGAAGCTGCACAAACCTCAGTAAGAAGTGAAATAAATGCCAAATTAGAGGTAATGCATACCTCATTGAGAGGTGAGATCAGTACTCTGAGAACCAACATTGAATCCATAAAGGGATCCATTTCCTCCATGCAAACCACAATAGAAGCCACTGTCAACAGAGTGAATGAAATGGAAGGTAGGGTGTCAGATACAGAAGACAGAATACACCAACTGGACCAAAAAGTGACAGATATGGAAAAAACACTCAAATTAAACCAAAGGGATATTCAAGAGCAAGCAGATAATGCTAAAAAATTTAACCTTCGCATAATTGGAGTGGACGAAGGCGAGGAATTCCAGAGCAAGGGAATGCAACACCTATTTAACAAGATAATCAATGAAAATTTTCCCCACCTCAAAAACGACCATCTTAACTACATCACAAAAGCTTATCGAACACCCAACAAGCAAGACCCCAGGAGAAACACTTCTAGACACATTATAGTAAAAATGATAGATCTGAATAATAAGGAAACAATCCTGCATGCAGCAAAAATGAAGAAGGAGCTATACTACAATGGGAAAAAAATAAGAATTACTGCAGATCTCTCCACACAAACAATGAATGCAAGAAAAGCCTGGGAAAGCACCATACGAGCCCTGAGAGCCAATAACTGCCAACCCAGACTGATCTACCCGGCAAAGCTAGCATTCACATTTGATGGAGAACTGAAAACTTTTAATAGCAAAGAAAAACTAAATGAATACATAAACATTAAGCCAGCATTACAAAGAATTCTAAGAGGGGGGACACAACCTGAAGAAAGCAGCCAGGAACTGGGGCCTGCCCCAAACAGGCGTTACTCAAAGTCTAACTGAGCAAGCACAGGAGGAAAGGAAAAAAGAAAAACTTAGGAAAACAGAATGGCAGGGACAACAATGCATCTCTCTATACTTTCTCTTAATATAAATGGGCTGAATTCGCCAATTAAAAGAAAACGAACTGAGGACTGGATAAGAAAACAAGACCCATCCATCTGTTGCCTTCAGGAGACCCACCTCTCAGCCAAACATACAAACAAACTCAGAGTGAAGGGGTGGAAAAGGATCTACCAATCAAACGCCCCCAGTAAGAAAGCAGGTGTAGCTATCCTGATATCTGACAAAATAAACTTTTCATTAAAATCAGTACAGAAAGACAAGGACGGACACTACATATTAATAAAGGGAACAATCCAAGAGGAGGATATAACCATCATCAACTTATATGCCCCAAATATTGGTGCACCCAGATATGTCAAACAAATGCTCTCAAACTTACAGAATAAAATAGATCCCAATACGATAATACTAGGAGACTTTAACACACCACTCTCACCAAAGGACAGGTCTACCAACCAGAGGATTGGCAAAGAAGCTACCGAATTAAGAGAGGCCATACTTCAAGCGGAATTAACTGACATCTACCGAGTATTTTACCCTAAAACAACACAGTACACATTCTTCTCAGCAGCTCACGGAACTTTCTCCAAAATAGACCATATCATAGTTCATGCAAGGAACTTAAGCAAATACAAAGGGATCGACATAATCCCCTTTATCCTATCTGACCACAGTGGAATCAAGCTAGCTCTCAATAACAAAGCATACCGCAGAAATTTCTCCAATACATGGAAATTGAACAGCACACTCCTTAACAATGCCTGGATAACAGAAGAGATCAGAGAAGAAATAAAGCATTTCCTACAATTCAATGAAAATGAAAACACCTCACAAAGAAACTTGTGGGACACAGCAAAAGCAGTCCTGAGGGGCAAATTTATTGCCCTCAGTGCCCACATCAAGAGAATGGAGACAGACCAAGTAAATAATCTCATGTTGCAATTAAAACAGCTAGAAAAACAGGAAAAAATGGGACCTAAAGCTACTAGAAGAAGCCAGATAACCAAATTAAAAGCAGAGATTAACCAATTAGAAAATCAGAAAACCATAACCAAAATAAACCAAACAAAAAGCTGGTTTTTTGAAAAAATAAACAAAATTGATGGCCCATTGGCTAGATTAATTAAAAAAAGAAGAGAGGAAACCCATATTAATAGGATTAGGGATGCCACGGGAAACATCACCACACGTACCCAAGATATCCAAACAATTCTAACAGACTACTTTCAAAAGCTATACTCTCTAAAGGAAGAAAATCGGGCAGAAATGGATGCATTTTTAGAGAAATACAAGTTGCCCAAACTGAGCAAAGAAGAAGTTAACCAATTAAATAAGCCAATATCCTATAATGAGATACAGGAAGCTATCAAAAGTCTTCCAACAAAAAAAAGCCCAGGACCAGATGGATTCACAGCAGAATTCTATAAGACCTTTAAACAAGAACTAATACCCATACTCCTCAAGCTCTTCAGAGAAACAGAGAAGGAAGGAGCTATCCCAAACTCATTCTACGAAGCCAATATCACACTCATCCCCAAACCAGGCAAAGACCCAACCAAAAAGGAGAATTACAGGCCAATCTCCTTGATGAACACAGATGCAAAGATCCTTAACAAGATTCTAGCTAACAGAATCCAGAAACACATAAAAAAAATAATTCATTATGACCAGGTAGGCTTCATCCCAGAGACACAGGGATGGTTTAACATACGTAAGTCAATAAATGTAATCCAACATATCAACAGAGCCAAGGTCAAGAATCACATGATTATCGCCACAGATGCAGAAAAGGCCTTTGACAAAATTCAACATTCATTCATGCTAAAAGCTCTGGAGAAAATAGGAATAGAAGGAACATTTCTAAAAACAATAAAAGCCATTTATGACAGACCAATAGCCAATATTATACTTAATGGGGAAAAGCTGCAACCAATTCTCCTAAAATCAGGAACAAGGCAAGGATGCCCACTGTCTCCACTCCTCTTCAATATAGTCCTAGAACCCTTAGCCAGGGCAATAAGGCAAGAAAAAGACATTAAAGGGATCTGCATAGGGAAAGAAGAAGTTAAACTATCCCTTTTTGCAGATGACATGATACTATACCTCCACGATCCCAAAAACTCCATCCCCAAACTCTTAGAAATCATAAATCACTTTGGCAAAATAGCAGGATACAAAATAAACCCACAAAAATCAGTTGCCTTCCTATACACTGATAATGTACAGGAAGAGAGGGAAATAAAGGGAGCAACCCCATTCACAATAACCTCCCGAAAAATAAAATATTTAGGAATTAACCTAACCAAAGATGTAAAAGAACTATTTAATGAGAACTATAAAAAGTTAAAGAAAGAAATTGCAGAAGACACTAGGAAATGGAAAGACCTCCCATGCTCCTGGATAGGCCGACTTAATATAGTAAAGATGGTAATACTTCCAAAACTAATATACAAATTCAACGCAATTCCTATTAAAATCCCAATGACGTACATCACTGAAATACAGAAAACAGTCCAAAAATTCATATGGAACAATAAAAGACCTAGAATAGCCAAAACAATTCTAGGGGATAAAGACAATATGGGAGGGCTATCCATGCCGAACTTCAAACTCTACTACAGAGCTATAATAATAAAGACAGCATGGTACTGGCACAAAAACAGACCCGAAGACCAATGGAACAGAATAGAAGATCCAGAAATAAACCCACAGGCCTACAGCCAGCTGATATTCGACAAAGGAGCCAAAGACATACAATGGAAGAAACACAGCCTCTTCAACCGCTGGTGCTGGGAAAACTGGGCAGCCACATGCAGAAAACTAAAAGTGGACCCCAGCCTATCACCATGCACCAACATCAACTCAAAATGGATTAAAGACCTTAACATTAAACCTGAATCTCTGAAACTACTGCAGGACAGAGTAGGAGAGACACTTGAACTAATAGGCAGAGGAAGGAACTTCCTGAACAGAGTCCCAGGGTCACAACAAATTGGAGAGAGACTCGACAAATGGGACTACCTTAAAATAAAAAGCTTCTGCACAGATAAAGCTATCGCAACCAAGCTAGAAAGACAACCAACTAATTGGGAAAAAATATTTACCAGCAATATATCAGACAAGGGGTTAACATCCTGTATATACAGGGAACTCAAGAAACTAATCCCTCCCAAACCCAACAAACCAATTACTAAATGGGCAAGGGAACTAAAGAGGGACTTCTCAAATGAAGAAATAAAAATGGCAAAGAAACACATGAGGAAATGTTCATCATCCCTGGTGGTGAAGGAAATGCAAATAAAGACAACCCTGAGATACCACCTTACCACAGTCAGAATGTCCCACATCCACAAATCAGCCAACGACAAATGCTGGAGGGGATGTGGAGAACGAGGAACGCTATTACACTGCTGGTGGGAATGTACACTCATACAACCACTTTGGAAAGCAGTCTGGAGGGTCCTTAGAAAGCTAAAGATTGACCTCCCTTACGACCCAGTCATACCACTTCTAGGCATCTACCCTGAACAACAGGAACCAATATACAAGGACACGTGTACCTCCATGTTTATTGCAGCACTGTTCGCAATAGCTAGGATATGGAAACAACCTAGATGCCCCACCACAGATGAATGGATCCAAAAATTGTGGTATCTATACACAATGGAATATTATGCAGCCATTAGAAATGACAAAATAATGGCATTTGCAGGGAAATGGATGGAGCTAGAAGGAATCATGTTGAGCGAGGTAAGCCAAGAACGAAGAGACAAACAGTACATGGTCTCCCTGATAAGTGGATGATGAATCCAAAATGTTAGGTGATATGACAAAACTAACAGGACTTAAGAAACAAAGAACTCCCACTCATCTGGTTGAACCACTACTAAATATCCCCATGCTGCTGATCACATATATGGTATATAACATATGAGCACCGTTATATATTACAGACTGTGATAGACAATTTGCTCCAGGAAAGTTAGAATGAACTTGTGACTTTAAATGAGCATCATTATTCCACAATACTGTGAATTTCCGGAAATTAAGTAATCACTTAATCACAATCAAAAAAAAAAAAAAAAAAAAGAACCTTGGGGAAGGGAGGGAGGGAAGGGATGGTAGGGGGAAAAAAAAAAAAAAGAATAGAGCATCAGGACAATCAAGGACAATCATGAAATACTGTTTCTTTCAAAATATTTAACACTCCACAGTTACTGGAAAATGAATTCTCTTCCTTATAAGAGAAAAGTATTTAATTGCCAAAGCATTATTTTGAAACTATTTATAAAGTGTTCTTCACTTTAATTCAGAATACATTCACAAATTTCTTCAAAAGAGAAATCTGCTTTTTAACAAAAAATTTTCAAGGCTACAGATTTAAATCCTTTTAATTAGGTGTACAAATAACTAATAAAATCTAGGATGAAAACACTTGTGTTTAATTCCCACTAAATTCTATAAACATAAAATATGGCATCTTATTTGTTGTTGTTGCTGGTTGTGGGGCTTGGAAGTGTTCTACCACTTGAGCCACAGTGCCACTTTCGGTTTTCTGAGGGGTTTATTGGAGATAAGAGTCTCACAGACTTTCTTGCCCCTGCTGGTTTTGAACTGCAAGCCTCAGATCTCATCCTCCTGAGTAACTAGTATTACACATGGCATCATTTTATCTTTTAAAGAAGTGTACTCAAGAAGTAAATAGAGCCCAGGGGGGTGAGGAAATTGAAATCATTTTATCTTTGATTTCAAATTTTAATGTACTATTCTGCAAGTCATGTCAACGGACCACTTCAGTCATAGACTTTTTTAAATAAGGTTTTTGTGTATGAAAATACTGTACAGAGGGGTTACAAATTACATGGGCAAAGTAATGAGTACATTTCTTTTCAAGCATTGTTGCCTCCTCCTTTATTTCCCCTTCCCATGCCTTCCCACCTCCCCCCCCCATATTGTTGCAATGGGTCCACCTGTATCCCTATTTAAATTATTTGTTTTTTTTCCTTCCCCTCCACAAATTATAACAACATCAAATACAATGAAAGCAAGGGTTATACAATGGGGGAGGGACATACAAACCAACAAAGAATTAATCTTATAAATATGTTTGAAACAATCGCAAGAAACATTTAAATACTTATCTTGGGGTTCATTTCACCTAACATCAATTTATCTGACCTTTTCTGCTTTGTCTCTTGGCACAGGCTGAAATTTTCTTAATAGAGACCCAGAAACAGAACAAATCAAAGAAAGGTTGGACAAATGGGATTGCATGAAATTGCAGAGCTTCTGCATGGCAAAGGACATAGCTAGCAAGGTCAATGAATACATTTCTTATCTATCATTGTGGTCTCCCCCTTTGTTTTTCCCCTACCATCCCTTCCCTCCTATCTCCACAACCAAAGTCCCTCCTTACTAACCTCCCCTCCCAAAATTGTAAAGTTTGTTTTTCAACATAGCATCTTGTACATCTCATAGTTACAATGGGTCAGCCTATATCACTATTTAAACAATTTGGTTTTTCCTCTCTGCTCCCCAAATTATACCAACATCAAATACAGTGAAAACAGGGGTTACACCAGGAGGGAGGGACATACAAAGCAACAAAAAATCACGTGGTCCTTTGTAACTGGGATAGAAACAATATCAAGAAAGAAAAAAACCACTTGTGTCCCTATCTTGGGGTTCATTTTGATTTTTTTAAGGAAGGTGAAAATTTAAATGATAAATATATTCTCAACAACAAACATTATGACTTTAATATAATGAAAGCTTTACCTCTTTTTCTAAAAATTGAGAATGGTTAAGATTCTTTTCAACTTAAAATAATTTTATTATGATTCTTTTAAGCACAATCCTGTGTTTCATAATATATCAATTGCCTAAATTAATTTAGATATTAGGAGCATGAGCAAAAAGAGGCAAGGGAACTAAATGAGATAGATGAATTCCCTTTGTATATCAGAAGATTCATAATGAACATCAGTTCACTAATGATTCTTCACAAGAAAGAAGACAATTTGGCAATATAATCTAAACATAGATTTGGAGCAAATTTTGACTTAGCTGAGTAAGTGGCCCTGCCCTGCGGGAAGTCAACACAGCACACTGAGTTTTCCTACAGATGGAGACATTAGAATATTCAGCAATAGTGGAGAAAGTTTGACCAAAGAAACACAAATACAATTCTTGATAAGAAATGTACTCATGTAATTGTATCCCCTCTGTATGGTATTTTCACAATAAAAAATAATAAAAATAAAAATAAAAAATCACAGATACAGAAGGTGAACATTACAGAAATTAGGGGTGAAGTGGGGGAAAGTAAGAAAAAAACATCGATGTCATTTAATTTACTTTGTCAATTATCTATTGAGCTATTTGTTCTTTTTTGTTTTTGTTTTCCAGATATGTCTTTTCTTAGATATTTCTATTGTGTATACTAACTAATGAATTGTAGAGAATTGCACACAAACTTCTTACATTCTTCATAGTAATATATGATATGTTATGTAAAATTACATAGACAAGATTTCATACATACAACATTCTGTACTCACAGATTGTACAGTATTTGGTGAGCAGGAAAGAAAGCTAAAACAAGGAAATTCTTTTTGAAAAAGTTCAAGAAAAAAATATAGAATCATCCTACCTTAAAAATACAAAACTTTAGCATAACAGTGAGAGCTTATACAGATAAAAGGGCTATATCTCAGGATCCATATATATCATTAGTTTATTTTTTCTCTGAGTTGATATCACTAAAAATAGTTTGTGTCCTTTAAAAATATCACCATAGTTGACTCATCCCAGCAGTACTGATCAAACACACGTAGTGACCAGCACATATATTCAATTGCTTTATTGCTAAGCTACTTTGCCAGTCCCCAAATATAAGTCTGTATTTAAATACAATATGGAGATGATTACTGGATAACTAAAAGAAAAAAAAAACTTATAGAAAAAAGTAAAATATTATCATTGCCTGAATAATGAGATAAATTTTTATCTCATGACTAACGTGGAATGCTGGATAGAAATGTTTTGCCTTTACAGGCATAATTCTCCATGTTTCGTAGGTAGTTAAATAAACACAATAAAATACTGTATATATTCTATATACATAGTATTTTAATAGATGTTTATTTGAATGAATTTGTGGAAGAATAGGCAATCTTTTTTCTTTCTTTATTAATATACATTTTATTGTAAAGATACTGTATAGAGGGATTACAGTTACATGAGTACGGTAATTAGTCCATTTCCTATTGAGCATCGTTGTTTTTTTCCCTACCATCCCATCCCTCATCACCTCCCCAACTCCACCCTCCACCATACCATCCCCAAAGTTGTAAAGTTCTTTTTTTTGGGGGGGGGTTGGTCATGGGGCTTGAACTCTGGGCCTGAACTTTGTCCCTCAGCTCAACAGCTCAAGGCTAGCGCTCTACCACTTGAGCTACAATGCCACTTCCCGTTTTCTGGTGGTTTATTGGAGACAAGAGTTTCATGGACTTTCCTTCCTGGGCTGACTTTGAACCTCAATCCTCAGATCTCAGCCTCCTGAGTAGCTAGGATTACAGGCGTGAGCTACCTAGCTAGTGTCTTAGGCATCTCATTGTTACAATGGATCAACCTGTATCCTTGTTTCAGCATTTTGTTATTTCCCTTCCCTTCCCCAAATTAGACCTAATAACAACAGATGCTGGAGGGGATGTGGCTAAAAGGGAACCCTATGGTATTGTTGGTGGGAGTGTAAACTTGTTCAACCACTTTGGAAAGCAGTATGGTGTTTCCTTGAAATACTATACATAGAGCTCCCATTTGACCCAGCAATCCCACTTCGGGGCATTTACACAAATGATCACAAACAAGGCTATACTAAAGCTACGAGAACAACCATGTTTATCACAACATTATTCACTATCGCTAAGATATAGAACCAACCCCAGATGCCCCTTAGTAGAGAATGAATCAAGAAAATGTGATATATATATATATATATATATATATAGTGTGTGTGTGTGTATGTATGTATGTATGTATATATATATATATATATATATATATATATATATATATATAAATGGAATTCTATGCCTCCATCAGAAAGAATGACACCACCTCATTTGTTAGGAAATAGAAAGATTTGGAAAAAATTACATTAAGTGAAGCAAGCCAGACCCAAAGAAACATAGGTCCCATGGTTTTTCTTATTTGCAATAACTAGTATATGTCTAGGATAATCTTACCAGACAAGCAGACAAGCTCAAAAGCTATGTACATATGACCATACAAGTTGATGCTTAACTGAAATGAACCCCAAAATAGGAACACAAAAGGTTTTATCTTTGTTGTTGTTGTTTTTAATGTAATTATACTGTGCTATGGGATTTTTTTTTGTTTATTTTGTATGTTTTTCCTCCATAGTATAACCCCTGTTCTCACTGTATTATTCTGGTTTCCTGCATCTTTAAATGTGTTTAGTGGCATGTAGTTTAAAGCTACCAGATCCACTGACCACTAGGGGAAACGGTTATGTTCCACTGAACAGCACCTGCATATATCTTTTTTCCTTAGAGTTGAGAGAGTATGATCAATGAGATACAAAATATTTCCTTAATGATAAGAGTATGCTAATATAGTACCTTGTGTTAAGGAGTTTGAGATGAGGAGACTATTTACAAGACCAATTATAATGACAAGGGTGCTTTTAAAATGGAGTCAGAGGTTCGAAATCGAAAAGAAAAGAGAGAACAGAGAAAAGAGATTATGCTTTCTCATTGCTGCAGATTTGAAAGAAGAGGATTCTGGTTAGAAAAACAGATGGCCTCTAGAAACTAGAAGGTAATTTCTAGCATATAACATCCTCCAAGAATGAAACTGCTAACACATGGATTTCAGCTTAATCAGATTTATTTTGGAATTTTAGTCTTTGTACCTATAAGATACTATGTTTGTGTAATTTTAGACACTGAATTTGAGGTAATTTGAAGTCAATATAGCTGGTTTCTTGGCTTGGAAGCTTGTCATTATGCTTATTTTCTGCCTTTAATTGTATTTAATTAAGCACTGCATAAACAAAAATCACTGTGCAAAGAAAGACTTGTATCAAGAAAATGTGGTATATATACACAATGGAATTTTACTCATCATTAGAAACAATGATATATTACCAATTGTTAAAAATAAAAATCAGCCAGTCGCTAGTGGCTCACACCTGTAATCCTAGCTACTCAGGAGGCTGAGATCTGAGGATCGCGGTTCAAAGCCAGCCCGAGCAGGAAAGACCGTGAGATTCCTATCTCCAATAAACCACCAGAAAACCAGAAGTGGCACTGTAGCTCAAGTGATAGAGTGCTTGCCTTGAGCTGAAGAGCTGAGGTACAGCGCTCAGGCCCAGAGTGCAAGCCCCATGACCAACAAAAATAAATAAATAAATAAATAAAATAAAAGGCCTGGAAAAAACTTACATGAGGTGAAGTATGTCAGGCCCACACAGACAAAGGATGCATGTTTTCTCTTGTATGGGGAACCTAGCTTTAGCTTATAAACTTGTAAGTAAATTTTTGGTTGGCATGCAAATGTATACAAATGTATTAAATGAATAGGGTAGATTCAAGGGAGATCTCAAACAGTCTAATTCCTTAGAAGGTCAAAACCAGAGTTCAACAAAATAAATACCAAAAAGCGTGTACTTGAAAATAGTAGGGTAGGATCCAGGGGAAAGGAGTAGACAGAAGATTAGGAGAAGAGGGGAGAAAACAATCAAGTATTCAGTGTAGTTGTGGAGGTAGGAGGGAAAGGATGGTAAGGGGAAAACAAAGGAGGAGGCAACAACGCTCAATAGGAAATGTACTCATTACCTTGCTCATGTAAGTGTAACCCCTCTGTACAATAATTTTACAATAAAAAACGTACAAAAAATATTGGGACATTAAAAAAAAATCAGTGTATGGCCAAGTGCCAGTGGCTCACACCTATAATCTTAGGTACTCAGGAGGCTGAAATCTGAGAATTGTGGTTCAAAGCCAGCCCAGGCAGGAAAGTCTGTGAGACTCTTATCTCCAATTAACCATCAGAAAATGGAAGTGGTTCTGTGGCTCAAGTGGTAGAACACTAGCCTTGAGCTGAAGAGCTTAGGGACATCATCCAGACCCAGAGTTCAAGCCCCATGACGGACAAAAAAAAAAAAAAAAAAAAGAATTCAGTGTATGTCCTATAAAATGAGGATGGGAAGGATGGGTGAGACTATCAACAGAGTGACATTAATAAAGGTGCATTGTATTCCTAAACTGTGATAAATGGCAAGTACTTTGTACAACTACTTAAAGATAGTAATAAAGAGATTTTAATGAAGTAAAAAAAAAACAGTAGTGATTATTATGCCCTTCTTGTTCAGTTTTTTTTTCTTGAGATATAGTCCTTAGTTTTATATCCAGTCTATGCTAAGCCATGATCCATCTTTTCATAGTTCTATCATAGTTGTGATGTAGGAATCTGCTACCACTCACATGTCTTATTTTGTTGAGCTGGGCTATCATTAAAATTTTGCCTGGAGAATCCTAGAAACAGAGTCTTCCCAATCTCTCTCTCTCCAAAGTTGCTAGGATTATATGTGTGAACCACCAGAGCCCAAGCAGGCCATTTAGTATTGAAGAATTATCTTTCTCTAGAAACATAATTAGCCTGTGTTCTTTATAAAATACATGAGTAAATTTCATGTTTTAACACTAAAAACAAATTAAAACCATGGAAAAATTTCTATTAGATTAATATGTGTGATAAATTGAAAATGTAATGATAGATTGACTGTTTTTCCTTTTTTTAATGGATTAATTTAAAAATAATGATAGGAACTTAAATACAAATATTTCATTATTTTCTGAGTGCCTGATTAAGTCATGGATTCATTAAAGATTTATGAGTTCTGTTATGTTAGTATTCATATTTCAAATTTATTTCAAGGCTTTGTATCTATTTGAATTTCTTCAGTATAATTGTATATATTTTAAGATCCGAAATTTTAAAAGAAAAATCATAATTATAAACTTAATTGATTTAAGTTTATAATTATAGATATTATAATTTATAGATATTAGTTATTCACCAGCTATAGAGCTTTGAAATAAATAATGTTAAATTTTCTCTATGTATTTATTGCTTTATTGTTACATTTTCCCCCAGGAGAAATATTAATGAAAGACGGGGCTTACAGTATGCATACAATTCTAAATTGCATCTTGTAAATTTCTACTTTATATGTGGTTAATTATTCTTGATGCAATTTGGAAATCGTTTGAAATAAATTGCTAAAATGTGTGGAATTTTTACTCAAGTTTGACAACACAGAAAACGTAAGTAAATATAATTTGTTGATTTCAGAACATAACTGTAAAGCTATATTGGAAAATATTTATTTGAACACTGACTGAAAGAGCATGAAATGACCTATAAGTTCTTTTTCTTTTATTGTTTTGCTTTCTTTTCTTTTCTTTTCTTTTCTTTTTCTTTCTTCTTTTTTCTTTTTCTTTTTTTTTTTTTGACTCAGGCTTTTTTTTTGACTGAGACTCTTTGTGCTCTACTACTGAGCCACAGCACCACTTCTGGTTTTTGAGTGGTTAATTGGAGATAAGAGTCTCACTGTGAGTTTTTTGCCTAGTTAGGCTTTGAACCATGATCCTGAGCTCTCATCCACCTGAGTAGCTAGGATTACAGGCATGAGCTACCAGTGCCTGGCAATGTTGAATAACTTTTAATCATTCATTAGAAATCTCATTCCCCTCACCCTCCAAGAATTTGAAACACAGAGTTTTTTTTTGGAGAAGTCAGAGCTCTTAAACATTTAAGGCTGGATCATTTAATAACAGATGTGGTTATTGATTGACTGAATTCTGCTTCTCCTTCATTAGGATCTTTATTTCCTTTGTTTCTATTGCTGTTTTGTTAGTAATGTGTTTCTGAAACCTTTTTCTTTCTCCTGAGGTAAGGCTGTCTCCATGTGAGTGACTTCCTTGATCCTCCTATCTCTTGGATCCTGGCACAACCCCTTCATCTCTGATGGGCAGATTTAAAAGACACTGTCAAGGCCACTGGTCCCCAATGCTGTCAAACTGTCCTTAAACTCTCAACCTTAAAACTAAATCCAGAAAAAATAAAAAGGTGTTCATTGCTATTAGGTAAGCTAGAAATAATATTTTCCTTGTGAAGTATTTAAGTCCATTGCTCTAAAAGTAGCCTAAATGTGCTCAAAATGTGTTTTCACAACAATAGTTATGATGTAGATTTTTAAAATTTATTTTGAATTATTTTTGAAGTTTTAATTAGTAAATAAAAGGTATAATCTTATGTCATATATGATGTTTTTGTATACAATTGTAATTGCTAGTACCTTATAGTAACCTATTCTTTACGTTTCATAGTTGCCTTTGTTTTGTATCTTTTTTAGCACAACCCCAAAATTAAACATACATTGAGCTCTTGCTCTTGCTCTTGCTCTTGCTCTTGCTGCTCTTTTCTTGCTCTCTCTGTTCTATTCTAGCTCTCTCTCTGTTCTTTTCTTGCTCTCTCTCTTTCCCAGCCACGTGGAGTGCCAACCTTGCCTGGTCCCAGCAGGTCTACTGAATAAACCTACCCATTACCTGAATACCACGTGCGTGCTGGTGCTGTTCTAACTCGGCTACCTCTTTTTAAAAACCTAACATAAATGGTGCCGTGACTCGGATAAAGGCTTAAAGTCAGGATAGCTGGGATTTCTCTGTTTTTTTCCTCTTTTTTCTTTTTTTTTGTTCTTCCCTTTTTGCTCTGAGGAATACCCGCAGTTCTGACGGCCTTTTGCGAACCAGTCTGTCTGCGGCGGAATCAACGCATTGATACCATTGCTGCCTTCACATCCATGTCCACACCACTTCTCTACTCTGGTGAGTGAAACTATTCTACGGCTCTCTGTTACTCAGTCTCTGTCCAGACGTGGCACCATGCCAGAGAGCTCCTAGGGCCTTTAGCTGAAAGGCGGTCACCTCTGAAGCCTAGGAGTCTGTTTACTTTCGGGCTCTCTTTGCTCTCTCTCTGCCATTCATGTCCAACTTTCCCTATCTCCCCCTTTCTCTTTTCTACAACTTTTTGGCTTGTGCCTTGAAGAATGCGACGCAGGCTGGGTCCCAGGGACCCCCCCCTCTAGGTTCCCTCTCAAAGGCTAGCCAATGTAGGCTTAATCTATTCAGGCTTTCTTTGCATTCTTTCAGAAATTCGCCATCTTGAATTCGCCATCTTGGCCACGTGGTGGGTTAAGGGTTTGGCCCCATCTGACCCTTAATACTACTCCATCTATTCTAAGGTGCCTTGCTAACAAGTTGCTCTTTTCACAGGCCCTGGTAATGGAGGCCCAACGAGCTGATATGCTTTGTTAGCAAAGATGTCTAAACGTTGTCGAAATTTTAGGTTTTAAGTTTTGCCTTTTTTGTTTTGTGTTGTATATTCTACTACTGACTACGTGGTTCTAAAATACTGGTCATATCTGTGCTAAAATTCTCATCACATCTAATGAGTTTTGTCATTTCAGAATATTTGTTGGCAATTCTTGATAAGAACCAGGTAAGCTCTACTTATTCTACTTGATCTCCATGTTGCCTTAATTGGAAATAATAAAGGGCTTTTGTGGCAAAGATTTCAGTTCAAAGCCAGCTCGTGCTAAAAAATCCCTAAGACTCCGTCTCCCAGGTAAACTCTGCAAGTGGTACTATAACTAAGTGTAGTTCAGTGCTAGCCTTGAGCAGAAGTGCTCAGGGACAGTGCCAAGGCCTTGAGTTCAAACCTCCTTGAATACTAGTGGTACTATAACTCAAAGTGGTTCAGTGCTAGCCTTGAGCAGAAGTGCTCAGGGACAGTGCCCAGGCCTTGAGTTCAAATCTTGAATACCAAATGGGACAAGCCATCCCTGCAACGAGCACCTAGACTCAGCCAGTCTGGGGAACAAGGGAACGTGGAAAGGAGTAAGAAGAGATGATGTCACATCAGCAACTTTGTGCCTGCCCTTTCAAAATTAACCTGAGCCGGGAGGTCAGTAGAAGTAAGAAGCCTGCCCATCCAATGTCTATACCTGTCTACCTATTAACTGAACAGGAATTTATATTCTTGCCTTTGTCACCTGACTTCTCTACCTAGTCACCAGATGTCAGCAGTAACTAGGGACATTTCTACCAACATTTTCAGCCCCAAATCCTTCCTCTTGCCATTTATTTGCTCTCTAGTATTATTTTTTTTCCAGCCCCTCAATGCTCATGAGACTTCTCCAGATTTCATCTAAGGACTCACACCACCAAGGGACAGCTGCTGCTCACTGCCTTCTCTGGGAGGAGACCAAATTCCAGCCTTTTATCCCTATTGTCGATGCCCCTTGTCAGCAGGAAGTAGCCAGAGAGAATCCTCGCCCTATTTCATGATTATTAAAAGGCTGGAATGTAAGGTCCGCTCCTGGATGGTGAGCAGACTCCACCCTCCTCGCAGCAAAGTCTCCACCCAGTACCTGCACTACCTAGGCAACTGGGACACCTGGAAGAGGTCACATCTGCATCCGCTGAGGTCACATCTGAATTTGATGTGGCCACACCTTTCCCCGCCCATACCCTACATAAGGCCTAACCCAGGCCCAGATGCTCTCTTGCTCTTGCTCTTGCTCTTGCTCTTGCTGCTCTTTTCTTGCTCTCTCTGTTCTATTCTAGCTCTCTCTCTGTTCTTTTCTTGCTCTCTCTCTTTCCCAGCCATGTGGAGTGCCAACCTTGCCTGGTCCCAGCAGGTCTACTGAATAAACCTACCCCTTACCTGAAAAAAAAAAAAAAAAAAAACATACATTGAAGTGAATCGGGAACAGTTAATTGCAAAAAGCCAAGTAAACACAGCCTGAACAGAGAAATCAAATATGAAGGTAAAAAAATGAGAAAAATATATGACATTAAGTCATTAAGTTGTATTTAAGCATAAAATGACTGAAAAAATGCATAACCTGACAAGAGAAATTATTTAGAAGCACATAGATATGTGGTGTTCCTCCTTCCCAAGAATATATTAGGACTGTGTTTAGAATGCAATGGAATAAGAAGTGACAAACACACCAAGTGTAAAGTTATACCTTACAAAGTCTTACAAAATATCCTTATTCAATCAACATAGCAAACATGACTAGGTGTGACTATTATAATTCTGGAAATTAGCACAAGTAGTCCCTCGTAGTCAATCGAATCTTAATTTCGGCAGCTAGTTGTTGAAGGTATCATATTCGAGCAACTGACTCCCCAAATCCATGTATTTGCTGAATTATGTATGCATTACAATCATATTTTATTGATTAACCACTACCAATTTTAAAAGTCATGTTGACTTTTCTTAATACCTCAAAGCATTTCTCAATTTGAATTGCACTTAGTAAACAGCAGTTGATTACCAGGTTACTGAACACCTTTTAAGCCTAGGGTCATGAGTAACAAGCTCAAATGAACTATGTACTGACTGTAACATTGACTGAGATGTTGCTATGATTGAATTGTTTTCTGAATTTAACTGAATAGTGTTTCTCCTGCTAAAATCATACAAAGTCCTTTGTTCACATTAAAAATTCTTCTTATCTCAAGATCTCATGTAACCAAGGCACTGGTGACTCACTCCTGTAATCCTAGCTACTCAGGAGGCTGAGATCTAAGGATTTTGGTTCAAAGCCAGCCCTGGCAAGAAAGTCTGTGAGACTCTTATTTCCAATTAACCACCAGAAAACTGGAAGTGGTGTGATGGATCAAATGGTAGAGTGCTTGACTTGAGTTGAAGAGCTGAGGAACAGCACCCACTCCCAGAGTTCAAGCTCAACGACGGAACAAAAAAAAAAAAAAAATCTCCAAGTATTCCAGAAATTCCAAGCGTTCCCACAAGATCACAAAGGCTCCCAAGTTCCCAAAGATTCACTAGTAGAAAATAATTCTGACATTCTCAAGGGCAGTGAAGGAATTTTTCTCTTTAGATTTTCTGTGTGTTTATTATTACTGTAGGTAAACTTAAAAGAAAGTGTCTACTCTTCAACAATATTGTTCATAAGAATGTCTGCATGTGTTTGCATATGGCATTAGAATCCATTTTGATTTCACAAACGATAAGCATTTAATCATAGAATTGCTAGGTACACAGTTAAAGGGAAATTTTCAGTGTTTTAAAGAATCATTTATTGTTTTGATAAAACACCAAGTTTTCTTAAAATTAGTATAGTTTTCTACCTTGTTGAGTTAGACTGCTACTTAAACCTCCACAATACTAACTGCATATACTTTTTATCTCATAATTTTCTGGACTCTTTGTTCTACTTCCTCATAAAAAATAGAAGAACTGTTTCTTTCATTGCTGCCTCCTTCCAGGATGACAGGCATCTCCTCCTAGACAACATGTCTAATTCTCACATGTTATGAAGCCAATGGGTATTAAAAAAACAGGATGAAGAAATTCATCCAGCAGCCTTCAAACAAATGTGTCAGAATTAGGCATAGACGGAAGAAAAACCATAGCTATTGAGAATATAGGTATTCACAATACGATGCAAAGAAGAATCAAGGACCACAATGTATTCTCCTCCTTTGATAATGAAGCAATAAGAAAACCAAGTAAGTATGCCCAATGGCTTCTGGAAGTTCCTGGTCCCAGTGTGGAGGAACTGGAAGTGGTTGCAATGTACAACACATCGTGTTGCGTAGGGGAAGGGGTTGGGCGCTGCTTCTGACAGGTTTGCAAGAGATTATGAAAAACTATTCCCACCAAAAGGTTTTTTAAAAATTTTTTTATTGTAAATATACAGTACAGAGGGGTTACAATTACATGGGCAAGGTAATGACTACTTTTTTTTTTTTTTTTTTTTTTTTGGGTCCGGTCATGGGGCTTGAACTCTGGGCCTGGGCGCTGTCCCTCAGCTCTTCAGCTCAAGGCTAGCGCTCTACCACTTGAGCAACAGCACCACTTCTGGCTTTTTTCTTTTTGCTTATGTGGTGCTGAGGAATCGAACCCAGGGCCTCATGAATGCAAGGCAAGCACTCTGCCACTGAGCCACTTTCCCAGCCCCAATGAGTACATTTCTTATCAAGCATTGTTGCCTCCTCCTTTGTTTCCCCTTCCCATCTTCCCCATCCCCATTCCCCGCACTCCCCGCCAAAGTTGTGAAGTTCGTTTTTCAACATAACGACTTGTACATCTCATTGTTGCAATGGGTCCACTTGTATTCCTACTGCTACCTGGACTGGCTTTAAACCTCGATCCTCAGCTCTCGGCTTCTTGAGTAGCTAGCATTACAGGAGTGAGCCACCAACGGCCAGTAAAAGCTTTTTTGAAAATATCTGTTATATTATTACTATTATTTTAAATATGTAAATCTATACATTTTGAAGAAATTTAATTCTAAATTTTTTTCTTGAAAAAGATTATTTATTGTAATTTTGATCACATCTAAATTTTATCTTGGTTCAATATTCCTGGGAAATTTTCATTGGATTGGTAGTCTTCTTCAGAAATTTTTATCAGGGCTAGAAAGGTGGCTCAGTGGTAGAGCGCTTGCCTTGTATGCAGGAGGCCCTGGGTTCGATTCTTCAGCACCACGTAAGCAAAAAAAAAGTCAGAAGTGGTGCCTTGGTTCAAGTGGTAGAGCGCTAGCCTTGAGCTGAAGAGCTGAGGGACAGTGCCCAGGCCCAGAGTTCAGGCCCCATGACCGGACCCCCCCCCAAAAAAATTATCAAACATTATGATCAATGACAATTTCTAGCATATATATATTTGTTGCAATAAGTCAATTAAATATTATGGACATGAATAAATAAATGTCATTTCACTTCATATAAATTGATGCAAATTTATGACAATTAAAGAACCTGGAAGATATATCTCAAATTTAAAAATCTATATTTATATAACTAAGAAATAAGAAGTGCTGTATGTTACTTTATAGAATTCAATTTAAGTAAGATATTAAGAACTTGTCATGATCTCATTGTATTTTTTTTTCATGTGTCCTTCTGGATTTTGAAATGAGAGAAGTCTTCCATAACTCACATAGACAAGCTCCAGTATCTAGAACCAAATGTAACTTTTTCCCAGCATGGTGTTTAAAAATACATTGTTGTGCCTTTTTTTAAAAAAATTGAGAAACTACCATACAGAGGAGTTACAATTCCATGGACAAGATAATGAGTACATTTCTTATCAAACATTATTGTCTCCTCCTTTGTTTCCCCTTCCCGTCCCTTCCCATCTCCCCCTCCTGCTCAGTTCCCCCCAAGCTGTAAACTTCGCTTTTTTGACATAACCACTTATACATCTCATTGTTGCAATAGGTCCACCTGTATCTCTATTTAAACTATTTGTTTTATCCCTTCCCCTCCACAAATTATACCAACATCAAATACAGTGAAAGCAGGGGTAATATCATTGGGGAGGGACATACACAACAAAAAAAAAATCATCTTATAAATATGTTAGAAACAATCACATGAAAGAAAAAAAAGCATTTGAATACTTATCTTAAGGTTCATTTCCCTAACATCAACTTATCTAACCTTTTCTACTTATTTCAGACATGTACTAGTTATTGCAAATAAGGGAAACGGTGGGGCCTATGTTTCTTTGGGCCTGGCTTACTTCACTTAATTTAATTTTTTTCAAGTCTTTCCATTTCTTAACAAATGGGACAATGTCATTCTTTCTGATGGAGGCATAGAATTCCTTTGTGCCTGTTGTGCCTTTGAGAGATGGAGAAACTTTTTTGTACAAAGAAACTTTTTAGAAAACCGTATTGACAATTTCAGTGCTTTTCAATGTGTGTGGACTGTATTTCCTAAATTAGAACAAATATAAAACAATATAGAAAAAGGAATAATAGCAAGCATGTTGAAATTAGAGGAGAACCATTCATCTTGTCAATGAAGAATTTCCAATAATTAGAAACCATTCTCTAGAAATGGGAGCAGAAATGGAGGTGTTTTGAGAGGGAAAACACTAACAGATTTAATAATTATTATTTGACTAAAAATACATTTTTAATGAGACTTGACTATAAAGGCATGATTAGAAGGAATGAGTATCAGTTATATAATTCCAAATGGATAAAATCTGATCATTCCTTTTCAGATTCTCGGTGTCAAAGTCAAGTGTCTCTGAGGTCCTAAAGGAAACTTATTTTGTTATTCCAACAGGCACACAGATTCTCCTATCGGCGAGATGATCGTGTCAAAGTAAATACTTCCCTTTTTGACAGAAGCAGATGAACTGGTGACTATAGAGAGGCACTCAGCAAGGCAGATTGAGTGAGACCATGTAATCAATGTCAGGGCCAACTCCTGCTCAGTTCACAGTTGTCAAAGGGGACCTCCATAATCTGAGCTGTTTGGTTTATGGATTACCTCAAAGAAATTTTCATTCAAAAGTTCCCATAGCTGCTGCCTGTAATGAGTATCACAGTTGATGGAGTTAACAATGATAGATGCCACAGGGTCCCTTTAAAGAAGTGTCATTAAACAGAAACAATGAAATATTTTTCTGTGGGAAGGTAGTTCCTCTCTCAGTTGACAGTTTGATACAGAGTAACAATTGAGGGCTGGAGTAATTGTGATCATATTTCAAATGGAATGGTTTATTTGGAACCATAAACTAATTCAATGAAAAAGTTTATTTCAGATATATGTTTGGTTTGCACGAGAACATTTGTCATCTTGCACTGTGACTTTATAAATTACTGGTAATAAATACCTCCTCTCTCAAGCACTGACATGCTAAGCCCAAACATCATGTCTTTTTAAGTGTGTGTTGTTATGTCAATGTAATTAAAATTGCTTTTAGTATGAATATTCAGAAGAAGAAGAAGGTTTACCAAATATTTCCAGTAGGAAACTAAAGTTATCTTTGCAAAACAAGTAATTTTATAAATAAACTTTGTACAACAATTAGAATACAATGTATACATAATATTTTGTCACAAAATATATTTGTTTTAATGAGACCTGGCTCCAATTTATATGCCCCATAAATGATAACATTAATATAAATTATTATGTTTTCATTTTACAATTTTATACAAGGAGAAAAATCAGTCATAAATTGCAGAATGTGTTGGACAACTGCAAAAGCCTATGCTAGGATTTGAATAAGCTCAAGAAGCATGTGCCTTTTTTCTGTTATTTAGGAAAATAAGATATTAATGTCAGGCTAAGCTACATAATATTACTCTCTATCCAGTCCATATTTGTTGTATATTCATATATAATATGTATATAATATATACATCTGTATCTAATATACATATACATAGATATATCTAATATACATATATAGATACAGATATATATAATATACATCTGTATATTAGATACATAGATATATTATATATTAGATATATAGATATATATAATATATACATCTGTATATTAAATACAGATGTATATCATATATATATGTATCTATATATATGTATCTATATATATCTGTATATATATATCTGTATCTAATATATGGTACACATGCATGTGAAACAAACAGAATAATGTACATAATGAAGATCGTGCTGTGGAATATAATCTTTCAAAATGTTACTGGGTTATGTATATTTAATATCTCAAAAGAAAAATAATTACATATAGGATATCTGGTTTGGGAGTCAGGAATAATGAATAAATAAGAACTAAAAAAGCCAAATATAATTATTTAGAATTCCCTGCCTTGGGAAAGAAAGCAAATCCTAATTTTTTAACTTGTTTCAGAAGGAAATGATTAATACTATCCTGAAATACATAAAGAGGGTTGTGGTAAATCTTATTACTTAACAATGCACTTCCTCATATAAGCCTTAGGTAACAGTGCTCATGACAAATGTCTGGGAACTATCCTAAATTTAACCCAGTAGTAGCACTGATAACAGTATTTGAAAGAGATCACAACATTAAAAACTAATGTCATTACTATTCACTTACACCTATTACATTTGGAAAAAGAAATAGGCAGAATTTTCCCATAGTTTTTATCAGCACCTAGTCATTGTACAATGAGGGAAGCATCACTGGGATATTTCCTTTACAATATGTAATATAATAAACTGATCATATTATCCACTCTATTATTTTGTGCTACCTTATAAACCTCCTTTGGTGTTTCTCACATATCTCTAAGTGGCTTTTTTTATAACATTTTCATAATGCAAACAATGCACATTAGTCATACTCTATCATGGATAGTGGATTACCCTCCTCTTAGTCTTCCATTTAGGTTCATGTCCAAATTTTCTTTAGATCTAGTTTCCAATTATGAGAGAAAATGTGTTTGTAATTATGAGTCTGTTTTATTCTGTTTAAAGTGACAATAACATGTCATATGAAACATACTTTATCTCATCATGGTGAATGGTTACATTAGAAAAATATTAAATAACTTAAAAAATCAACAGAAGTAAGGAGAAAAGTATCAAACTTCAAGAAAGGCAAAAATAAAAGCTCATGGAATATATATTGTATTTGTAACTAAAATGAAATTCCTACTAAAGTAGAAATGAGTAACAAAAATTATAAAATAATAAAATGTATTATTTAAAAACTATCACTATCTAATAGATATCCATTTGAAACATCCACAACTATTTCTTTTTTGGGGGGTCCGGTTGTGGGGCCTGAACTCTAGGCCTGGTTGCTGCTCCTCAGCTCTTCAGCTCAAGGCTAGCACGCTACCACTTGAGCCATAGCACCACTTCCGGCTTTTTTTTTCTGTTTATGTGGTGCTGAAGAATTGAACCCAGGGCTTCATGCATGCAAGGCAAGCGCTGTACCACTGAGCCACCTTCTCAGCCACATCCACATCTATTTCTGAAGATAAATTCTTCTACTCTATAATATAGGTTGGAATTACACTTTGTAATTTGTTGATAAAAATAAACATTAGTATATTAATTCAAATAAAATACCTTTTATATTTGTTCATAAAAGGTAAAATACTAAATTGAAATTATGTCAATAAAGATGATTCAGACATTAGGAAGATTCAAGCAAGTTCACAATATTTAAACACTTTATGAGAAGAATACATCAGGTTATCACAACTGCAGGAATAGTAATAAAGAATATGAAAAATTAAGACAAACTTTGATAAATGTATACATAATGTAGAAAAATATCTTTAAAACTAAAGTATGAAAATATTCAATGTGACAAAATATGTTTTCATAAGAAAATTCTTCAAAATAGGAGGAATTTCTTTTTCCATAGTGTTGTTGTTGTTATTATTAGGAGTATTAGTATTTTGTGGTCTTGGGGCTTGAATTCAGGTCTTGGAACCTGTTACTGAGCCTCTCTGTGCTCAAAGCTAGGGCTCTACCAGTTGATCTACAGCAGCACCTCCAGCTTTTCCTGAGTAGTTTATTGTAGATAAGATTTTCATGGACTTACTTACCTTAGTGGCTTTGAACTATGATCCTCAGATCTCAGCCTCCTGAGTAGTTAGTTTTACAAGTGTGAGCCACTGCCCAGGCTAAACTTAACATTTAAAATTGGTAGACATATGTGTGTGTGTGTGTGTGTGTGTGTGTGTGTGTGTGTGTGTGTGTGTATCTGTATATATACCAATACATACACACACACATATATATATATATATATATATCTTGTCTTAATTTATAATTTTAACATTATCACCATGGAGTTTACAGAAAAAAATCATTGTATATTTGCTTTCAATTATCAGAAAAGATTCTAAATTTATTTGGCAACTTTATGATACAAAATGCAATAGACAGCCAGGCATCAGTGGCTCACGCCTGTAATGCTAGCTACTTGGGAGGCTGAGATCTGAAGATCACAGTTTAAAACCAGCCTGGGCAGTAAAATCTGTGAAACTCTTATCTCCATTAAACCACCAGAAAACAGGAAGTGGTGCTGTGGCTCAAGTGGTAGAATACTAGTCTTGAGTTGAAGAACTGAGGAGCAGTTGCCCAGGCCCAAAGTTGAAGTCCCACCACTGTCCAAAAAAAAAAAAAAAAAAAAAAAAAAGAAAAGAAAAGAAAAAAAAAGAAAAAGAAAAAAGAAAAAAATGAGAAAGAAAAACAGTTGATAGGTAGCTAGCTTATTATTCCTCCAGCCATTTTTTTGGCTTCACTTAATGTTTGGGCAGGGTCTCACACTTTTTGCCTAGAAGTACTCCATCCTTCCCCCATGATCCTCTAACATATGATTATCTGAGTAAATAGAGTTCACAGGTATGTACTAAATGTATAAATTGTTGAGATGGGTCCCAATCTCTGCCTCCAAATCTCTGAGATTTTCAAGGTGCACCACCATGTCCAGCCCCATTAATTGCTTCTTAAAAGGAAATGAAATTTAAGATCATCTTTATAGATATTAAAACATATACCAATATTTCAATTGGTACTGGGGAAAAGGAATTAAGAGAAAATAGTCAAAAGATAAAAAAATTGAAATAGATCTATTTATGTTAATACATTTTGTTTATGTCCTTGGCAATTGCCAATGGGAAGGAAACATACGTTGATGGGGAAATGACATGCCTCCAATGGGAAGTTGAAATATAAGGGCAATATTTTTATTTTATCCCCATTTGCAATCACTATGCATATTATTAGTGGACTACATAATTAGCTATAAAAAAGGAAAATCAATTTAAAATACATATTTAAGCAAAAAATGATTCTCTTTCATTGTAACTGTATTAAAATATCACATTGTACATCTTGCAACTGTGATACATTTTGTCAATTGTTTCTCAACACAGCTGGAAATAAAGTAGAGTTAGATGTGATTCTTTAAATAATCATGAAAGAGTGCTCTTTGATCCAAAACAGACTTTGGTAATGTTTCACTCTTAGCCCACACATAGTTTCCAGAATTTGATCAATTTCTCAATTTGTTAATAATATTCCTATTGCATGTTTCATACCTCTTTATGATTCTCATGATTATTTCTGTAAGTAAACACATATTACCCACTGTAATTCTCCCCCCCCCACCATGGGATATAGAGTAGAAATTTCTTCCATTTAGAGTAGAAATTTCTTCCTTCTCCAGGTATAAAATACCATGTAAATTTAACATGTGTCATGTAAGTTTAACAAGTTCTACATTGTGAAATCAGAAGCAACAACTTAGATGCTGGTTCTAAACTTCTAGTGTACTTTACACACTGATCTCAGATATGGTACCTTCAAAACATAAAACAATGTGTTGCGTAAACAGAGCAAATAGTGAAAAGTTAATTAACTTGAGATCACACAGGAGTGCAGAGGAACATGTCTGTCCTTGAAAAGATATGGCTTGAGTTAATTCTCTAGAAATAGCAAGAATCTCTATTTACAGGCATAGTTTAAACAGGATGAAGAAATTAAAGTAGGTGAAAAAAATTTGTCGGTCCTAGGATTTTATTTGTTAGTTTAAGAAGAAAAGAAAATATTCTTTTTGGATATAGCTATAGAAAAATGAATTAATCATTTTTGAAATTATTATAAGAAAACTGTACATAACAGTTAAAGCTATGAAAGAACAAAGTGGTTTCAAATGTTGAATTAGAATAAGTATTCAGCTCTTTACCCAATGATTTTGGTCATTTTAATATGAATGTATCCATAAATCTAAAAATTCATGGATTCCAGTGATTACTAATCTCTGTATTTTGTCCCTATATATCAGGATTATATGAGTCTTAAGTGTTCATATTTTGGCTATAATCACACTAGTTAAAAAAACGTACTGAATATTTTATAACTACTTGTAAAAAGAATATTGTTTCCTCATGTAGACACTTTTTACTGAACCATCACTTCTACATATTTAGAAGATTATTATTGGATACATCAAACATATAATTCAATTCAGTTAATATATTATATTATGTATTTTATGGTAGATATAATTTTTCTAACATCTATCCCATTATATCCATTTGAGTCTAAGCATTTACATTTTTTGTCACAAAAATAGTTATGTATTATTCTTTCCTGACTTACAAACAAAGAATGATTTTCCTCACTAGTAGTAGAAACAACTATAGAATTTTTTTTTCTTGTTTAGGAATTCATAGCCCCACACAGCTTTAATTTACATTCCAAAGCTGCACCAACAGCAAAGGTTGATCAGGAGTAAACCAATGTTTTCTTAAATTGGAAAGCACACCAAGAAAAACATATTAGTCATGGGTGAGAAGCTTAAGAAATAAAAAAAAAAAATGAAAGCACCAACTGAGTAAGTAAGTAGATGTTTCTACTATAATTGACTAGTTGATGATCACAGTTTGATTATTTACTCAACACTGTGCTACATAACTCAGTGGTGTTTGGAAATATGTTAGCTCCTACTGCCAAAGGCAAAAATCAAAATTTTTAAAATTATTTTTACTGTAAGATAGATAAAAAGATAGATAGATAGATAGATAGATAGATAGATAGATAGATAGATAGATAGATAGATAGATAGATAGATAGACAAAGATAGATAGATAGATAGATGGATAGATAGATAGATAGATAGATAGATAGATAGATAGATAGATAGATAGATAGATTAGACAGATAGATAGGATGTCAGGTATAACTGCATATATTTAGAATTTTGGGGAGAATTGTGATAAATGGTAACCATAAGCATATTTTATACAGAAAAATCACTACAATCTATATCTTACATTATTGAAATTTTATACCCACTTAACAGACTATTTCTCTATTCTTGTAGTCCAAGTCAACTACCATTTACCTATCTTCCTCAGTGAGTTTGACTTCCATGGCTGGTTTATTTCACTTTGAATTATGCCCTCACAGTCATTGATATTATGACATATGACAGAATTTTGTCTCTGGGTGACTGAATAATATTCTATTTTATCCCCTTTTGATATAAAGTTAGTTAGTGAAAATATTGTGTCTACTGTGGAGTTTGTGTTATGAAAAAAGTTTAAAAGTCCACAGTATTTTAAACTGACACTTCTTCCTGGCTGGCAGAAAATACAGCATATTTTTCAGTTTAGCTTCCATATTTTTATTTCAACGTTTTTTCCAGGAAAGGATTTAAAACTTATTAATTCATATAAAGAAGATATTCTAGCCTTTTCCGCTTGACTCATACCTATACTAGATATTGCAAATAAGGGAAACCATGGGACCTATGCTTCTTTGGGCCTGGCTTACTTCACTTAATATAATTTTTTCCAAACCTTTCCATTTCCTAACAAATGGGGAAATGTCATTCTTTCTGATGGAGGCATAGAATTCCATTGTGTATATATACCACATTTTCTTGATCCATTCATCTACTGAGGGGCAGATTATTTCTTTGTTGCTTTGTATGTCCCTCCCCCACAGTGTAACCCCCGCTTTCACTATATTTGATGTTAGTATAACATGTGGAGGAGATGGGGACAAACAAGTCGTTTAAGGATTCAGGTGGACCTGTTGCAACAATGAGAAGTACAAAATGTCATGTCAAAACCAGCTTTACAATTTCGGTGTGGGGGGGGAGGGGGGTATAATTGGGTGGGGGGAGGGGGGTAAAATTGGGTGGGGGGAGGGGGGAGGCGGGGAAGGGAAGTGAAGGGTAAACAAAGGAGGAGGCTGCAATGCTTGGTAAGAAATGTATGCATTATCCTGCCCATGTAATTGTTGCCCCTCTGTACAGTATGTTCTCAAATAAAATAAAATACAATTTAAAAAAAAAAAAAAAAAAGAAGATATTCTATTTGCAAGTACCTAATGTGGTACATGTTCACATGCACACATACACACACAAATCCAAGTTACTACATTCAAAACATATATACATACAAATTTTAAATTTTGATTGCAGATAGAAGTCTACTAAAAATTAGTGTTTCATGTGCATATTTTAATGTAAGCAACTTCTTAAGTATTACAGAGAATACAATTATGTATGTTTGCTTTTTAAATTGTTTATGGACATTATTTTTTTCCAAGTACAGCAAACTGTATTTTTTTGGTACAGCAACAAACATTTCAAAGTTTATTGAGTAATATATATATATATATATATATATATATATATATATGTAATGTATATATATATATTTTTTAATTTGTTGAGGTTCTCATAGAATTTCAGCTTAAAAATATAACGATAAAACTTTAAATTATATTTAAATTCTGGGAATGGAGCTGTGGTTATAGTTTATTACCATAATAATATTCCTTTTCTAAAATCTTTTTAATACTGGGCCAATACATTTCTAGCAATCCCTCTGCTTCTAACAGTTCTGTTGCAGGTCCTTTCTTTAAGTAAAGGACATCAGATTGTTTCTGTTGCCATCTATGTAAGTAGTGGGTTGAATGTGATAGAAGTTAGTAATCCTATTTCTGTGAGCTCCTTGCAGCTTGTTCTCAGCATTGGATACTTATAGTGCTGACATTTCAAAAGCACAGATGGTGCAGAGGAAGTCCTCAGACGTCACCAGAGGGCGGTTTTCAGATTTTTGTCACGGGTTTAGAGAGATACAACTTGGAAGAGGCAAACTTTTTCAGTAAGCTCTGTATTTGCAACTCAAAATTAGTTACCTTTCACACGACTAAAATCACAAATGTTCCACCCAAATTAGTGTACTAATTATAGCATATATTTTCTGTGATAGGAGACATTATGGGGTATTTCAATCTTTACAAAGACATTTAGATATTTTCTAAAAGAATATTTACATTTTTAACTGCTCCCAATATTCAGTTTAAATAACACTTGCATATTTATAATATTTCGGTAAGAACATATGCATTATATGATTGTCAATTTGTCTTGCAGTTAAAAAATCTATTTCCTTTTTCCTAATTTAATGGTGAGCATGTTAATATAAAATATTCATTGACTGTTATATGTTCCAATTCTAAATAGAATTATTATCTTAATAGACGACCAATTGTAACTTTCAAAAGGAGATATTAAGTGATAATTATAAAATGCAGGTAAAATTTGAATTTTTTAAAAACGCCTACAAACTGACTTTACCATTAAGAGACAAAATAAGTCTTAAAATGCCATAAAGCAGTGTTGCATCATCTTGATGCATAGTCTCATACAGGTATTTCTGTTTTGAAGAATGTTCAATGTATGTTTAATGACAGTTCATTACTCTCCTCAAGACTTTTGCCAAAATTAATGAAAGCAGAGGTACTGTCTAGCTTTTCCAAGTGTGTGATTAGATATTTGTGGAATTTGATAGCACTATTTTTTGCACACATTTGAAATGATTTTTCCGTCCATCAATATAAAATGTTAATATATTGCTTAACCGCTTTAAGTGCCAATGTAATTTCAAGTAAAAACCTTCACATTGATATTAGTAAGTTACAGGTATTAAAACCACAGGTTACTAAATTTTTCTGATAATCATTTCTGTATTGCTACATGATATTCAGTTTTGTAAGTGAAAGCAAATACATCCACATTTATACTCTAAGTTAAAAAGGAGTTTTTTTTGTATGTTTTTTTGGTGGAGAGAGTATGGATTTACCATTTTGATAACACTCACTCACACATCCAAACATGCAGGAGGCAGAAGTGGAACAAGTAGAGGTCTCAGGTTAATCTGGAGTACATAATAACAGTCTTGGCCAATCAAAATAACAAACAAAATGTAAACATGTCAAATCCATATTAAAAAACAGGAAAGAAAACTGAGGAAGTCTATTATTATGAGAATTTCAACCTTTCATAAAAAAATCATGTTTGACATTTTAATGAACTTACTCCAGATCTCATGAAAGGAATCTACATATATAATGAACTTTTGCTTAAGCACTTTTTCAATATAAATGATCTGCCTGTATTTATATGCACAATTATTTAGATGAGTATATTATCATATTATTGCATTATTTTCTGAGGAAGACTTGTTTATAACTAGCATTCTTGTACTGGATATGTAAGGTGCCTGCAGATTTCTGTTGGATTAATTAAACATTTTAAATGAATTCTCTTTAGTTAAATACTTCTTACATGTCTGAAATTTTATTTACAGGGAAAATTCACAGTAGAAAAATTAAAGTTAATAGACATTTTCTATTGGAAAATATTAAAAAATAACATCTAAAATATTGCATGTAAAAATGTTCTAACTACAATAGATGGACTAAAGAATATAGATTTTCTTCAAATAGCAAAATATTTGAATTTATATAAAACTTTCTTATGCTTTTAGTAACTTTTAAAAATTTGTTTCTTGTAGGATTTCTTTTTTTTTTAATTGTGAAAATACTGTACAGAGAGGTTACAATTACATGGGCAAGATAATGAGTACATTTCTTATCAAGCATTGTAACCTCTTCCTTTGTTTACCCTTCCCATCCCTTCCCAGTCTCCCCCCACCCCCCCAATCCTCCCCCCCCAACCAAAGTTGTAAAGTTCGTTTTCAACATAACGACTTGTACATCTCATTGTTGCAGTGGGTCCACCTGTATCCCTATTTAAACGATTTGTTTTTCCCCTTCCCCTCCACAAATTATACCGACATCAAATACAGTGAAAGTAGGGGTTATACTGTTGGGGAGGGACATACAAAGCAACAAAAAAATAATCTTATAAATGTGTTAAAAACAATCGCATGAAAGAAAAAAAAACATTTGAGTACATATCTTAGGGTTCATTTTCCTAACATCACCTTATCTGACCTTTTCTGCTAGACTCAGACATATACTAGATATTGCAAATAAGGGAAACCGTGGGACCTATGTTTCTTTGGGCCTGGCTTACTTCACTTAATATAATTTTTTCCAAGTCTTTCCATTTCCTAACAAATGGGGCAAATCATTGTTTCTGATGGAGGTATAGAATTCCATTGTGTATATATACCACATTTTCTTGATCCATTCATCTACTGAGGGGCATCTGGGTTGGTTCCATATCTTAGCTATAGTAAATACTGCTGCAATAAACATAGTCGTGCTGGTAGCGGATTTCTTAAATTCCAATGCAACATGATTTTGTTGCTTATTTTATTTTTTCATTCTCCACTTATTTTGGTTTAAAATATCTGTTTCTAGTGCAGTGACTGTTTGTTAAAGAATTCATTTAATAAAGAAGTCATTTGCTAAAAAATACAAATTTCTACAGTTTAGATATTTTTTACTTTTTCAATCCATGATTTAAATTGTTATTTATAATCTTTTATCTTTCTTTTGTATTTCAGCAAATATGTTTTACTATTTAGATTTTAATATACTGTTAAATTACCAGACTTTTGTTAATTTAATCTATACTCTTCTTATAAAAGAACTCTATACTTTGATGGATTTGATTAAAAAAGAAAGGAACACATTTTTTTTTCTGGTTTTTTGTTTTAATCACTTCTTAAATTATCTTTGTTATTGAACAAAGGAGTTAGCCTTTAACTAAAAATATATGACTGTACAATTTATCTTTATCTGTGCCACACTTTCAATATTATCAAACATTTTGCCCCTCTCTTGTTCTTTACATATATAAATATACATTCATATTATTTATTAAATATTATATTACTAATATAATATGTTATATAATATATAATTATATAATAAATGTATAATATAACATTACATTATTATACATATAATGTATAATATAATGCATTATATTATATAATGTATAATAGAATTATATTATATTACAATTATGTTATATAATGTATAATATAATGTATAATAAATGTATAACATAATATAATATTATACATTATATATATATATATATATATATATATATATATATATCAGTTCCTGGAGCTTGAACTCAATGCCTGGGAGAGGTCTCTGAGACTTTTTAATATAAGCTAGTACTATATCACTTGAGCCACAGCTCTACTTTTACCTTTGTGGTGGTTATTTGGATATAAGAGTTCCAAGGGTGTTTCTGGCCAGAGCTGGATTTTACTACTTTCCTAGTATCTCAGCTTCTTGAGTAGCTACAATTACAAGCCAGAGTGAGCGATGCCCAGCTGAGAGATTAGCATTTCAGGATGTCAAGCACTTCTATATTAAATATTACATAAATGGAGAATGCAAATAAAGGATTATATCCTCACTATTGTAAGAATGTCTTATCACATCATTGAAGTTCAATATAGATTGGGCACTGTGAAGTAATTTATATCTTAAATGCCAAATAGTAATTACAAAGGCTATTCTAACGTTTTAAATATTTTTATTCTTAAAAATTTGGTATGTTACACTACAAATTTATGTAATTGTCTGGTTTAGAAATAATAGTAATGTGAGATGAAATGTGACATATGATTGAGAAAGGATTAGGGAACATGATTACCCTGGCAGTTGTCAATAAATCTCTAGGAATCTCGTTCTCTCTTGCCTTCTAAAAGGCTAATAAACTCACAAGTCAAATTATGAGAAAGGACACTCTAAGTAATTATCTTGTGAAATTTACTTCAATCTCAGGTAATGGTCTAGAAACATATAATAAAGCAATTGATTTTTTTTTAGAAGAAGGAACTGATGGATTGAATGAAAAGATATAAACATGAGTTTCAGCAACACAATTACAAGCTAATGTAATAAATCTACCTTAATAAAGATGGATTGATAAAATTGACAAGGACAATGTGTCATGTAATATAACAAAGTTGAACACAAACTCTACATGCCTCACTGTTACTTGAAACTAGAAATAGGAAATGCAGCACAAAGACAATTCAAAATGGTCTACAGTGTATAACATTATAGCTGAGATATGTATATTAATTTTAGAAATATTATCTTCCTATCATTTTCATTTAATAAATGACTTTTTGGTAATTCTAAGTTTATTACTAGAGAAGGGGTTTTAGTTGTGCTTTGATTCCTTTTTATTACAGTAAAACAACTATTTATAAAATGAATACAATGCTTAGGTATTAATATTAAATAATATAATTTTCCTTAAAAACATATACCTGGTAAAAAAAAATAGCAACATGAAAATGCTGAATTAAAAACTAATCTTCATCATTTTGAATTTTGACATAATAATTAGTTTCTACCACTGTAGTTTCCAAGTAATCAGTTTGGAGTCATTATTGCATAACTTTGTAAACAGTTGGCTGTTTAATCTTGAGTAAAATCAATCTTAAATTCTGAAGAGGAATGAAATTCTTCCTTCATAGCCACTTACAGTTTAAAATAACTGACAATAGCTGCTCTTTGAGGATTAGGCAGAGAAGAATGTTGCTGAAGTCCTTGTCTTTGCTGATGTTCACTTCTATTAAATATACATGTACAAGTAAGTACACACTATATATTAATGAATATCCAAGTACTGCTATTGAGTGTATTGAGTGGAAGACTCCACTCAGTGACCAGCCCAAGATGTCTGAGGGGTTCTAATTAATCTGAAAACTTCCTACAGGGATCACAGGGATCACAAGCATTGTCCTGTCTTACCTTACAGCAATGCTCTTGCATATTTGGTGATGATGTTAATCAGCTCATTGCACTGCTATCCCAGAAAATCTTGACTGATCTCATGAGGTCTGAGCCTCATGTTTGATAATATTAAAAAGCAGTGGTGTAGGAGGCTGGAAAGGTGGCTCAGTGGTAGAGTGCTTCCCTAGCATGCATGAAGTCCTGGGTTCAATTCCTCAGTTACCACATACACAGAAAAATCCAGGACTGGCAAAAAGCAAAAATAAAAACCTGCAGTGGTGTAATGGTTTAAATATTCATCATATTGTTCTTATAATTTTGTTTTTGAATTCACTCCATCTACTAGTTGGTTTTACTGTATAAACGTGTACTGGGTTGTACTTGTATTAACTTAATCCCTCGGTTGTTTCATTTTCTCTGGTGCTTGAGTTTAAAATGGGGATGCAATCTGAGAAATGTAGTTTTAGACAATTTTGTTATTGTATGAACTTCATGCAGTATACCTATAAAAACTAATACATGCCTGGTCTATTTGGAATGTATATTATATATATATATATATATATATATATATATATATATATATATATATTATTGATCCAAGGATTCTGATGAACCATATTATTTAACTCAAACAACAGAAAAATTTCATTAAAATGCTAGTTCTTAAAAGCAAGATTAAGAAGCCGCTTAAATGTTTAATGGATCTCTCGTGTTGGCCAGTGTTGTGTTAAATGAAGTTTGAGTTTAAGTGAAGTAAGCCTGGCCTAAAGAAACATAGGTCCCATGGTTCCCCTTATTTTCAATAACTAGTGTAAGTCTAGGACAAGCAGAGAAGTTCAAAAGCTAATACCATATAAGAAGATGTTAAGCGAAATGAACCCCAAGACAGGAACACAAGTGGTTTTTCTTTCTTGCTATTGTTTTTAACGTACTTTTAACGTACTATGTGATTTTTTTTTTGTTTCTTTGGTATCTTCCTTCCCCCACGGTATAAACCCTGTTTGACATGGTGCCCTGTATCTTGTGTATACGCTTTCCTAATTTGGGGAGGGGAAGGAAAAAACAAAATGCCTAAATAGGGATACCGGTTGACCCATTGTAACAATGAGATATACAAGACATTATGTTGAAAATGAAGTTTACAACTTGTGGGGGACAGGGAGGGAGAAATTGGGGAGGTGGAGAGGGAAGGGATGGTAGAAGAAAAACAAAGGAGGAGGTAACAATACTAGATAGGAAATGTACTCATCACCTAACTTATGTAACTGTATCCCCACTGTACACTACTTTTACAATAACAAATATATTTAAAAAAGAAGAAAGGAAAAGGAGGGAGAAGACTAAGACATCTTTGGAAATTTTTGGTCACAGACGTATATGTCCACTATGTCTGCGATATTGTGCTTAGTTTCTATGAGTCAGGGACTTCCACAGCCTTAAATTTTGTGTAAGATTATGTAAAATATATTGTTGGAGGTCAGGACAAAAATATGTTTGTAAGGAAATAATTACTTCTTTAGATGTCTGAGAATATTAATTATTATTTGAGGACAATGACCACTAACTATTCAGTGTTATTAAATTTGGTTGTACTTGTACTCTGCCACATGAAAAGTACTTCTAGCCTTAATTTTTGCTTAATATTTGGAATACAGGATCTTGGGAACTTTTCTGCCCAGATAACTGAACCCAGGGCTTCATGCATACAAGGCAAGCGCTGTACCACTGAGCCACCTACTCAGCCACATCCACAACTATTTCTGAAGATAAATTCTTCTACGCTATAATATAGGTTGGAATTATACTTTGTAATTTGTTGATAAAAATAAACATTAGTATATTAATTCAAATAAAGTACCTTTTATATTTGTTCATAGAAGGTAAAATACTAAATTGAAATTGATGAAACTGGTGCCTGTAATCCTAGCTATTCAGGAGGCTGAGATCTGAGGATCACTGTTCAAAGGCAGCCCCGGAAGGAAAGTCCTTGAGACTCTTCTCTCCAATAAACTGCTCAGAAAAACAAAATTGGCATTGAGGTTCAAGTGGTAGAGTGCCCACCTTCAGCTGAGGAGCTGAGGACAGCTTCCAAGCCCAGAGTTCAAGCCCCATGACTGACCAAAAACAAAACAACCATGATGATAACTTTTAATTTGTTATCTTACATCTAGACATGCTTGTAGGCAATTCTTATTCCCTCTCATTATTAAGACTTTACCTTCTTTGCCAACATCATGGTCTTTGACAATATGCAAGGTAGTAGCTCTCATTAGTTCCTTCTCCCAAATGCTTATGGTATTTCTTTTTACTTCAGGCTAATTTCTTGGGTATAGCACTGATTTGGAGAATGAACAAAGATTCTTTCCAGACATATAAAAATTAAATCTTAGTTGAGAGACTTGCTCTCAAAATCACCAAGCAATTTAATTTGGTTGTTCTATCTCAGAAATATTTTGTCTATTTCCTATGGAAATTTTGAGATTCAAATAAGTTATCATGTGAAGCATCTATATAGTTTAATTTATAATGGGTTCTAATAGATGCAATTAGCTCTTGGTACATCAAGTATGTCCCTACTGTTTGCTACATTAGACTATGTGATGATTACCAGAAAGATAACTTTATTTACAGCAGCAGTGTTTGTTTCATGAATTGTATGCTTACATTCTATGTGATTGTAACAAACACTTCAGTTTTCTAACAATGTTTAAATTAAAATTACAGAGAAGATAATTATGCTAGTCAATTTATTCACTGGATAGCAAGCATTATTTAACTGTTCTATCAATATGGTTTGCTATGTCTATCATCTCATGTACTCAGTGATGTTTACATATATATGTAATTAGTTGCAAAGAGTTTTTTTGTGATATATGCATATAATGTATTTTGATCAATTTCACTCTTTTATTATTGCTTTTCATCCTACTCCTCCTTTGAAATTATTTTAATATTCTACTTTCATACATGTGTATGAAGTAACTCCAAGATGTTTGCCTCCCTAACAATAACCTTTCATCACCTTACCTTCATCACCTTGATTTTGTCACACAGCCCATTTCCCCATTAAATTCAGTTGCTGGGAATAGATTACTACTTTTGTCTATAGTACCAGTAATAAGAACATCCATTCATCACTATGTATCCAAAAGTCATTTGTATACAAATATGTAAGGAGACATGTTGATGTGCCATAGGTGTATTTAGTCAGTCAAAACTAAATTAAATTTTGAATGCATTATATTACATTTATACAATATATTATTTCATATTTGAAATAAAATACAATATTAATTCATGAAATTACACAATTATAAATATCCCCAATGATAAATATCCCCAAGTAAATGAAAAGAAGAAACATTAGATTATTTCCTCATATAAAGTCCATAAGTTCAAAAACAAGATAAAAAAAATAAGTGTTTGTTTGTTTGTTTGTTGCCAGGGGAGGGAAATCAGGTTACACTTTGTTACTTTTCTTAGGTTTTCTGGTGAATACAGATTTCTCTTAACTTTTAGGATGTCTGAGGTTTTGCTATAAGATTTGTTCATCATTTATATTTTTATACTACTTGAGTTTTAAAAAGTAAATATTAGACCAGCATCAGTGGCTCAACCCTAGCTCAAATCTGAGGATAGAAGTATAAAGCCAGCCTAGGCAGGAAATCCATGAAACTCTTTATCTCCAATTAACCACACACATACACACACACACAAAGCAAAAACGGAAGTAGAGCTGTCCTTAAGAGGTATACCATTAACCTTGAACAAAAACAGTAGTTCAAGAACAGCATTCAGGCCCACAAACTACACACACACACACACACACACACACACACACACACACACACACACACACACACACACACACACACACACACACACACACACACACACACAGTATAATATAGGTTTGTTATTGTAAATTGTTAAATTTTGTTTAAAATTATATGCCTCTGATGTACTTTGAAAATATTTATTGGCATCTTGAATATGTTAATGGAAGTTGCTTCCATGCAAGTTATAGAAATAACAATTATTTTATTTTGGGTAAATTATTTCACCATTACAGCAGTAGTGCAAAGTATATGACATCTTTCCAAAGTACTCTACTTCACCATGTAAAAGCTGCCCATGGACAGTAATTGCTATGACCTGAAATATGCATTTCTGATTAAGTAACTTATAGCCAAAAGAGCTTCCTGAAAATAAAGGTACTTATAATTAATCTTTGTAGTGTGTGTGTGTGTATGTGTGTGTGTGTGTGTGTTTTCATGTGCACATGCATACCTCACACTGGTCCTTGTGCTTGAACTCAGGGACAGCAGGTTTTCCTTAAGTTTTTTGTTTTTTTCTTTTTTCTCAAGTGCAGCTCTTTACCACTCCAGCCACACTTCACTTCTGGCTTTTTGATGATTAATTGGGGGTAAGAATCTCAGAGACTCTTCTGCTAGGATTAGCTTCAAACCCTAATCTTCAGATCTCAGATTCCAGAGAAGTAAGGTTAACCTACATGAGCCAGTGACACAGGGCTGTTTTTAAAAGGAGTATTTGGAAATGCTTACTAATTAATATATATGTAATTTATTTAAAATCTCAAATTAAACTTAGTTCATATTTATTTTAAAAGACAATTTGTATGATGTGGCAATTCTAATATTTAAAAATGTTTTTCTATGGAATATTAAGAGACAAATGTTAACAAATAGAGAGGCTTTATGTTAGCATCATAGCTACGAATAACTAATAAAAATAAGAATTTCATTAGCTCAGAATTTGGGGAAGATAAGTAGAAATCATTGGATAATGAACACTGCAGTGGTAATAGTGCTTAATTAAAAGGCTAGATTTCTGGGGTGAGGTGAGGTGAGGTGGAGTATGAAAGCTAGAGAAGATGAGGGAACAAGTAACACTCCTCAAAAAGAAATGTACTCATTACCTTACTCATCTAAATGTAACTCCTCTGTGCAATAAAATTAAATTACAATAAAATTTAAAAAAATAAAAACACCAGATTTTGCCAGCAATTCACAATAAGTCAAAATTCTATACCCACTGTATATATTCTTTATATCATTTGTTCCATACTTAAATACTATTTTTAAATTACTAGCAGTCTATTAAAAATATAATACTGCTCAGATGTTAGATCTTTGAAAAGGTTTAGTGCTTTAAAATATGACGGCTTGTATATACATTTGTCTAATTTGGGGAGGGAAAGGGTAATAACAAAATACAGAAATAAGAACAGAGGATTACCCATTGCAATAATGAGACTCACAAAAACTTTGCAGCTGGAGGGGGAGAAGTGGGGAAAGGAAGGGATGGTAGGAGAAAAACAAAAGAGAGGGTAACAATGCTCAATAGGAAATGTACTTATTACATTACTCATGTAACTGTAACCCTCTGTACAGCCTCTTCACAACAAAATAAAAAAATATGATGGCATATTTATGGAGCATATTCATTAAAACACCTTAAATCTGACATAGATCAAGATGTGTAAAATATAAAATAAAATAAAAAGCATATTAAAAAGAAAATAAAAAACTTTACGCTTAAATAAAAAAGAACAAGACATTAGAGTATAAGATGGTCTAAATTATGCCCTCCTGATACAGCATACAAATCCTTCTTCTCTTTTGTGTAGCATTCTGATCATTTTATTTATGGTTTTAATCATTCAATTTTGATATTTTGTTAAAACTCAATTTTATTTTTTATTAATAAAATATCAAATATAAAGCATATGTCTGTTCCACAGTATCAGAGAAAATGACAAAGCACTGAACTTCATAAACACAAGTTAAATGACATGAATTAATTAGAAGTTATCAAAGAAAATAAGTATATTCAAGTAAATATAAATTTATACTGAAGATTGTTTAGTACTGTTATTAGAATTTTTTCTTGGTAACAAAAGATGTAGAGTACTAAATAAATTGATATATCCAAGAAAGTTTAACTATCTTAAAAATTACTGGAAATTATATATTTATAAATTATATTATAAATACTACATATATGCATAGATAATCGATATACACATATATGTGTGCAGAGAAAGAGAGAGACTTTTTGTTTTTTGGTCGGTCGTGGGGTTGAACTCTGGGCTTAGGCGTTGTCCCTGCGCTCTTCAGCTCAAGGCAAGTGCCCTACCACTTGAGTCACAGCACCACTTCCAGTTTTCTAGTGGTTTATTGGAGATAAGAGTCTCACGGACTTTCCTACCCAAGCTGACTTTGAACCGTGATCCTCAGATCTCAGCCTCTTGAGTAGTTAGGATTACAGGCGTGAGCCACTGGCGCGCGGTGAGAGATTTTTTTTTAAGATTGCAAAAGCAAGATTAAAATTTCCATGCATTTATGTTTGGGAATTACAGCTCTTAAAAACTGTTACACTGCTGGGCACCGGTGGCTCACGCCTATAATTCTGCCTACTCAGGAAGCTGAGATCTGAGGATAGCAGTTCAAAGCCAGCCTGGGCAGGAAAGTCCGTGAGACTCTTACTTTCAATTAACCACCTGGAAACTGGAAGTGGTGATGTGGCTCAAAACAAAACAAAGCAAAACCTGTTACACTGATATTAAACTGGAGTTCCATTGTCTGAATCCTTCAAGAATTCATTTTTCCTACCTTCTATAAATCAAAATGAAATATATCCTAAATATAAGGTAACATACTCTTCAAACAACTGATTTTGAAGTTCACCTACTTAGAATTTAGACTGATATAACTGATGATAGAAAATAAGTTATGATCAGTTTGGCAAATTAAATTGATGTATTTGTTTATTGACATAATAAATAACCTTATACAACAACCATTAACAGCATACATTATCATCAATCAGAAAAGATTTTTTAATGAATCAATATCTCTATTTTACTGTATTCCTTTAAGGACCTTCATATTTGGTAGGATGGAGATTATATGAAGTACTGTAATTCTACATGGTAATTCTATGTGTAATTCTACATGGTAGATGAAAAGTAACATTGAGCTTTAATATATAAATTTAAAATTCAAGTAACAGAACTAAAGAAAAAAATCCTAGACGCATTCCCTATTAGAATTAAGGACTTTTTTAAAAAGTAAATAAGAAAATTGTATGTGTTCCTTTTTTCACAGAGTGATGTGAAGAGCACATATGTATTTATAGTCATGCCATGGATTCATGAAGTTAACAGATATTGAAGATAATTGGTATATTTACAACTTGCTCAGGGCTTCTATAGTGATATTTTTACAAACTATAATGCTGGCAATATAAATTCCAAGTATGCTTATATAAGGACTTAAAATTGAAAATTACGGGAGGAAAGAAAATTATATTATAGTCAAAATTTAAATATGTTAAGCTATATATATATATATATATATATATGTATTATAACAGAAATGTGTGGTTGTCCACTGATATTAAAAGTTTGCTTACCTAAATAAGTCATTGAAAATATTATAAAGTTGTATCAAGAACTAATTCAATACAATATGATTAAGACTAACGTGTATTTTGTGAGACAAAATTCCAGTAGCAAGACCAGACTACATAATATTGAACCTAGCCCAAGCGTTTCATTTTGATGTTTTGAATTTGATTAAAACTAATTTTGGCTTAGGAAAAATTAGTAGGTTAACCCACCACTGTTGTATGTTCTCTTATGATATTAGGTTAAGATAAATAATTTAAAATATTTGTATTAACCTTGGTTATCTATTATTCTGAAACTAAGAAAAATTAAACAAATCATTCTTTCCTACTAATTGCCTCACTACGTAAATCACACATGACATTTTTTTTATTTGACCTTAGGACTCAATTAAGGATGTTTTCAATGCAGAAAATTCACAGAACTAAACTTTCTTACTATGGTGAAATTTCTTTCTTAATTTATAAAGCTTATTCTTTGATGTATTTCTGTAAAGAGTAGACAGGTGAAAGAACTGTACATTTAAGATAAATTCTAGAACAACAAAGAAGGGGTAACAATGCTTGACAAGAAATGTACTCATTGCCTTACTCATGTAACTGTAACCACTCTGTACAGTAGCTTTACAACAAAATGAAAACTTAATAAAAGATAAATAATTCCTGTAGTTCTTTGAATGTGTTAGGATACCATGTCATTTTTTATAACAAAATCTTTTATAAAACGTTGAGTTGATTCTCCTAGCATTTTTTATCCTACTCAGATAATGCTTAGCAGTTTATTCTATTGTCAACTTGGCAAAAAGCAAATAGACAAAAACCTGATATTCAGAGGAAAGCATTTGGAAGGAGCCTAGAATTTTTGCTTCCTCTTCTGGGAGGTGTAGCATTTACATTTTTTTCCAGGGATATCTGCATTTGAGCCATCAAGATTGTGATGGAAGCCAGAAAAATCTTTACCATCTGTCCTTGGCATAGGTTTTATAGAGTAGCTGCCAACAAAGAAACAGCTTCTTTTATACACACCGCACATACCACTAGGCCATTTTTCTTACCTTTTCATTCTCCATGATATGACATTGCAGATGACTTGGCATAGGAGTAATGGACCAGTTCAAAATATGAGGATTATGGAGAACTAAGTAAATCACCATTTTAAAGTCAGTACCTAATAGCTGGATACTTCTAGGCAAAATCAATAGTGATAATTTTATACATTCACCTAAGTTCTGTAATACATACATTAGCAATGGTCTCATTAGAAATAACATGAATAAAATTTACTTAAAATCCTTAAGAATAGAAATGGTTAAAGCCTAAACAACAAACTCAAATAAACTGAATAAAATTTCTGTGAATGTGAGTGCTAGATTTGAAAGGAAATTTACTTTCACAGTATATTATTTTGTGTTGATAGATAATTGTTAGTGTTTTTAAATAAGATCATTTTTATGATTTTTCAGAATGACGTGGTCATATTTTAAAGTTTTCACTCCTCAAAATGTTGATTTAGGAAACCATTTTCAATCTATGAAGATTTCCAAGACTGTCAAATCACATCACTATTTCAGAGATTATAAGAAGATGTAACAATTAGAAAATAGGATCCTTGGTATTTTATGCTTGCTTAAGAGATAATAAACTAAAATTTCAAGGAGTTTTAGTAGTCCCATCAACATATATTTACTAATTTATCCAATAAGTCGATGACATAAATAACAATAAGTGTCTTTATTTTATATTCTTCCATTAATAACAAAATATGTAATGTGAACACTCTAGAATTTCACATTAATAATCATTTGAGAAGTGATACATAACCATGAGTTGGCCTCAGGCCTATAATTTACCCTGTTGATAAACATAGAAACTGACAATACAGAATAAACCATAGATATTATCTTGAATTAATACAGCTGCTTGCTGTTATATTCAATTATCTGTATTCCATTCACTCACTCAGAACTATTAAATATGTAGAAACATATGGAGTTTTTCTTTTCCACTAGGGCTACATGAGCCTTAGAAATAAGCAATAAAGTATGTGCAGGTAAGTGAAATGACCCATTCTGAACTCTGATGTCCCACAAAATTGAGTACACTCCTGTCACCTAAGGTAAGGTTATAATAAATAGCAGATGCCTCCAGGTGAGGCAGTGTTATGTCACTACTTATCCTTGGCTGTGTCAATAGTAAATTTGTTATTTGAAACATTTTACAGTATCCGAGTTAAGTTGTTGAATTAGTGTGCAGTGAAAATATATTAGGTGAATCCATCGCTATAATATTTCAGCTCATATTGTTCATCTTATGAAGTTTTTAACTATTCCTAATGTTGTAAATTGATCTTTAACTAAATATGCCCCAAATATGCTTTTCCTTACATATATACCTTCTTCTCCTGTTTCCAGATTCCTCTTCTAAATTAGTTTCCCAAATAACACGAGGGCATAAGAAAGAATGAAAAAAAAATAAACTCCCTAAAATGCAAATGATATTATGCCACATGAACTCCTAAATGTATGGCTAGAATTTGCCTTCATCTTCAATATTTCCAATTTTCAAATGAACATTTTTTATCATTATTCACTTTATAATATCAGCGTGGAGTATGGATAAATTATGTTCTTACCAATGAAATTTAAAACAACAATAATGATATTTAACATCTTCCAAATCTTTTCTCTGTCAAAAAATCCACATTCTTTTTCTGAGATGGGGACATGAATTCAGTATTTGGTGGCTTGGTTCATTGGCTTGTGTTCCACAACCTGAACCACACATACAAAGAAAATCTAAAGCAAGAGTAAAGTTGAAAGAGAAAATTAGCATATAATATTGTGAAAGTTCACTGTCAACAGCTTTGGCTATTCTTTAATAAGGGTTGAATACTTGTTTTAAATGATTATCTGAAAATTTCAATAGAAGTTTTGATAAATGTCTTATATATAAAGACCACCCTATATACATATTTATGTACCTGCATGTAACAGATACATATATACACACTCATATAGAGACTTACTATGCACATATACACAGGTACATATATGTATATATATATTCACAAACATGCACCAACTAACATATACTGATTTTTGAAGCAGAGTAACTTATTGAAATAATGGGAAATCAGGAAATATTTGTCCCCCTTCTATAATCAAATAAACTTATATGTGTTTCTTGAATTATCTATGTATCACCATCTTCAACTATTAACTGGGATGTGGGAAATTGCTGTCTTGTTAGTAATGGATAAGTAAATTAAATGTTCTAAACAGATTTGAACTAATATGATCATGGAACACTGTATAATTTTGTGAAGTGGTTTTTTTAGTCATTAGTTTAATCTTCTATTTTTGTAATACTTTACATATAAACTAAAATATTATCTAACCTTGAGCCAACACTGAAACAGGGTTATAGAAAGTCAGTGGAGATTTTGCTCTTTTTTTTTCTTTTAAAAGAGTACTATTTAAGTAGATGTACAAAGAAGTAACCAGTTAACAAAGCAGTTTATGATTATAGTATGTCTTGATCAATGTCACCCTTTTCAACATTCTCTCTTGTCCCTCCCCTGCCTACCCTCTTCCTCTCTCTTAATTTTTAGCACGTACGTTGGATTCCTCATTCCACTGTTCTCATCTTCTCCTCTTCATTTGTTCACATTTTTCCCTTGACATTACCCAACTCCTTTTGAGCACCTACTAATGATTTTTATTTTCATGAACTTTAAACTTGTCTTTCTAAGGAATTACAATATTTGAGTTCTACATTCAATTACCATTTATTTGTATACATTTGCATACCATACAGCATATTTACTTGGACTTAATTCACTTATTTTTTCCAGGTTTTCACATTTCTTTTTGTTTGTTTGTTTTTTCTTTTAGGTCCAAGACTGAGACTCAAATTTGATACTTGATCATTTTTATCATTAGTTAGCACTTTACCAACTGCACAATGCCTCTAATTCCTCTTTCTCTCAGTAAATGCTACAATACCATTGTTTTTAATGGATGAGTAAAATTCTATTGTGTTGAGATAGCATATTTTCTTGATCATTTCATCCATTAAAGAGTGTCTAGACTGCTTCCGTACCTTGGTTATGGTGAAAATTGCTTTAATGAACATGGTTGTGCTGATAGCATTACTGAATCCTAGTTTGTGAACTTTTTAATAAATGCCCAGGAGTGGAATTGTTGGATAATTTTTTTGTTGTTATATTCACTAAAGTTTATTATACTACTATACATTTCTTTCTGTAAGAAAGAGCATCTTTATGAAGAAGACACTGTGTTATTTCGGTGTCAGAAATAACTACTTCATTAGTCATTACACAGACTTGAATTTTGTATTAAACAATACAAAATAATAAAGTAGTAAGACTAACCACTGCAGAAAATATTACTAAGGTTTAGGAACATATCATTTATAAAGCACAGTTACCTTTTAAATGTTGAGTTCATGATTATATTCCATGTCTTAGAATAAAGAAGCAAGTAAAATGTCCCAATCCAATCCATGGATAATATCTTGCTGTGTGAGCAAATCACTAATTGCTTGCTAAAATCTAACAAAATTCGATTTTAATTTCTACATTTGTAAAATTTTCTTAGGTGATATATTCTTTCTCTCTGTAATAGCTAATTCTTTGGGGGAACCATTTAATGAAACTTCTTATAGATTATTATTACTAATTGACTTGGAGAATTTAAAGATTAGAAAAATCAAGTCTTTATAGGTAACTCAAGTTGGGATATTGTTGCACTTATCTATTGCTGCATAAAATCTAATTCAGAATTTAATAACATAAACTATTAATTTTGCTCATTAATATGAAAATCTTACAAGGTTTCAGCAAGCTTCGTCTATCAAGTATTCTATTCCTCAAGAGCAGAGGGTCAGACACTATAATTTCTTAAATACTTAGTCAGGGAGTTGGTGGTGTTGGTAGGAGCATGATTTGAAACTCAGCCAAACTGCCTTCATGAACCTTCTCAATATAGCCTGAAATTCTTCATAATACATTGATTGCATTATGAAATAAAAAATTAAAAATGGAAATATTGAATATAAAGTTACTAAAATAGCTAAGAGAGAAAAGGAATACTTATTCCCCGACTTTCAAAATGTATATGGTATTAAAGTAAGATATTTAGACAGAACAATTACAAAGCAGTTTTCTTTCTACTTGGCTTAGGTGGTATAAATCTGAAGCCAAGGGTCTTTTTTTAAAAAATTTACAACCCTTAAAATAGGACTTCAAAAAAAAAATTGGGGGGGGGGGGTTCCGGTCGTGGGGCCTGAACTCTGGGACTGGGCGCTGTACCTCAGCTCTTCAGCTCAAAGCTAGCACTCTGTCTCTTGAGCCACAGTGCCACTTCCGGCTTTTTTCTTTTTGCTTATGGGGTGCTGAGGAATCGAACCCAGGGCCTCATGCATACAAGGCAGGTGTTCTACCACTGAGTCACCTTCCCAGCCCCTTGGACTTCAAAAGTTTTGAGAGGAGTGATGAATATATATTTCATATAGAAATAAGGCAGTATTTGCAAGCAGTAGGCAATGAAATAATTTTACTTTTTTACAAATAGCTGTAAGCCAGATGATCCTGGTGGTTCATAACTTTAATCTTTGCTACTTAACAAGCTGAAATCTGAGGATCATGGTTTGAAGCCAGCTCAGAGAGGTAAATCTATGAGACTCTTATCTCGAGATAACCACCAAAGAAAAAACTAAACTGACCTAAATGAAAATTTGAAGTGGAGCTGTGGAGCTGTGGCTCAAGTGGTAGATTGCTAGCCAGGAGACAAATAATAATGATGATGATGATGATGACGATGATGATGATGATAATAATAATAATAATAATAATAATAATAATAATAATAATAATAATAGGAAAGGAACAAGAACGAAAAGGTAAAAGCTCAGACACACTATCTGTGCCCTAATTTCAAGCCTCAAGAATGACATGAAAACAAAGAAACAAAAAACAGCCTACCTGTGAGAATATGTTTGATGTTATGCTATCTTCTCCTTCTTATTGTGTCTGGGAGAGGATTGCTGTTATTTCATATTAAATGTGACCAAAAGTGTTGTATATTAAAGACGTAATCTCCAGAGTGACACTGCTGGGAAATGACAGAACTGTTAAGAAGTGGGCTTCAAGTGATAAGTTCTTGGGTCTTCAGATTTAGGACCTTGAAGGAGATTGAAAGAGCTTGGCCTCTGCCACTTCCTCTGACTCATCTCATTTAAGCAGCTTTGCATGGCCCTGACCTACAATCATGTTTTGCTTCTTACTGGTTTTAATGTCTTTGAGCTGGAACTTTCAGAATTTGTTCAATAAAATACATGTTTTAGAAACTACATGCAATCCCATTTGTCCAAACTTTCTTTGATTTGTTATGTTTTTGGGTCTCTACCAAGAAAATTTTGGCCTGTGCTAAGGAGTCCTAGACTTTGTCCTATTCCTTCCTGTAATGTTTTCAGGGTGTCTGCTTTTATTTAGAGATCTTTGTCCCATTTGGAGTTGATTCTGGTGCAGGATGATATATAAGGATCTAGTTTTAGTTTTCTACAGGTGTTTAATCAATTTTGCCAGCACCATTTACTGAAGAGGCTGTCTTTCTTCCATTCCATTTTTTTAGCTCCCTTTTCTAAAATTAAGGGATATAGCCAGAGTTTCTGCATGGCAAAGGACATAGCTAGCAAGATCAACAGAAATCCCATAAGCAGAAGATCTTCACTAGCCATACAATGGGTAAGGGTCTCATATTTAAAATATACTTAGAACTCAAAAAATTAAATTCCCAAACAACAAATCCTCAAAGAAACAACTTCCCAATTAATAAGTGGGCTAAAGACTTAAAGAGAAACTTCTCTGAAGAGGAAATAAGAATGGCCAATAGACTAATAAAGAAAGGCTCAATTTCTCTACCATAAAAGATATGCAAATAAAGACAACATTAAGATTCCACCTCACCCCAATTTGAATGGCTAACATCAAGAAATTTATTATGGTCTTGTTTGTGATCATTTGGGTAAATGCACAAAAGTGGGATTGCTGTGTCATAGGGCAGCAACTAGCATATGTCTGAGACAAGCAGAAAAGGTCAGATAAGTAGATGTTAGGTGAAATAAACCCCAAGATAAATATTCATTTTTTTTCTTTCATGCGATTGTTTCTAACATATTTATAAGATTATTTCTTTGTTGCTTTGTATGTCCCTCTCTCACAGTATAACCCCTGCTTTCACTGTATTTGATCTTGGTATAATTTGTGGAGGGGAAGGGGAAAAACAAATCATTTAAATATGGATACAGGTGGACCCATTGCAACAATGAGATGAACAAGTCATTATGTCAAACATTATTCACCATAGCTAAGATGCCAGATGCCCCTCAGTAGATGAATTGATGAAAAAAAAGTGGTATATCTATACAATGGAATTTTATGCTTCTATCAGAAAAAATGACATGTCCTCATTTGTTAGGAAATGGAATGACTTGGAAAAAATTAAATTAAGTGAAGTAAGCCAGACCCAAAGAAATATAGGTCCCATGGTTTCCCTTATTTGCAATAAGTAATATATGTTTAGGGCAAGCAGAAAAGGTCAAAATCTATGTATATGTGACCATATATGCTGATGGTAAGTGAAATGAACCTGAAGATAGGGACACAAGTGGTTTGATCCTTCTTGCTGTTTATAATGTACCATGTGATTTTTTTTTGTTTCTTTTTTGTGTTGTTCCCCTATGGTATAACCCCTGTTTTCACTGTATTTGATTCCCATGCCCTGCATCTTGTATATATGTTTTTCTAATTTGGGGAGGTGAAGGGAAATAACAAAATGTTGAAACAAGGATACAGGTTGACCCATTGTAACAATGTGATGTTGAAGACACTATGTTGCAAATGAACTTTACAACTAGGTGGGGGGAGGAGTTGGGGAGGTGGGGAGCGAAGGTATGATAGGAGAAAAACAAAGGAGAAGGTAACAAAGCTTGATAGGAAATGTACTCATCACCCTACTTATGTAACTGTAACCACTCTGTACAACAAAAAGTAATAAAAAAGAAACTACATGATATTGAATCCCATTTACAATTTGCTTAATTGTGATAATTGCAAGATTTAATTTGTATTTTGTGGCTTTATATAACAAATTCAGAACAATTTTACATTCTTTTATTTTTCCATTATTGTTCAAATATTTTATTGCAAGATATCTAAAAGAAATGACCCTATACTATTAGTGACTTTTTCATAAAATTTTACTTTTACCTCAATGATATGTATGTCCTTTTCTCTTTCAGGTTTATGCATTATACCATTTATTTTAACAGAAAGATCCTAATTTGATCCAAGCTGATCTTGTGATGAAGAGGAAATAATTTAGCAAAACTCAAGTTGGCTCATAAGTACATCATACCTATGCATAATTCATTGATCAAAGCTACTCTTATGACCATTGTTGAATTTAACAGGAAAAGAAGAGATAGATAAACCTTGAGCATTACCTAATGCAAGTGTGCATGTTTAACTTCAGGGAAGCTTGAAGACAGGGTGGGGAATAAGTTGGCTCATAATTATATGACTTATTAATTGTCTCATCTCTGACACCAACACAACACAAATGTTCTAGTAAAGTTTTACTACATAGGTTCAGAGTTCAAGTTCATGTGATTGATTCTAGTTCTATTCCCCTTCACTTACACTTCTCAACTTAAATCTAACCCTATATGAAACTAAAGACTATATGAAAAATAAATCAGAAAATTGCTGATTAACTAATGCATACTTCTTCTAGCCTATCAGTTCAAATATCTGTTGTCATATTTCTTTATCTGTGCTTGTAGTTGTGGCATTGAAAATAGGATGAACATAGAGGTGAAACATTCTATGTTTAAGCCCTAATGTGTCATACTCAGCAGTTTATTTAGTGAGAATTGTAAATAGAATATTATGAATCATTGGCTGACCTCTTTCAGTTTGCTTGCTTGGGCGTCAGAGATGAGGTCAGAGGCAATTTGTTTCAGATAAGAATACCTGTGTTTGTTTTATATATAATAATGAAAATCATTCATATTTTATTTATATATGTGTTATATTTATTTTCACACCAAATCAGGAACACTATAACACCTTCTTCCACATTTGTCTTCCACAAATTCCACAACATTTCCTGATCTGAAGAATAACTATTCCAGAAGCCATCCTTCTTGTGAAATTGTTCTTATTTTCTCAAGGAGTTGATTTATGTGTCAGAATTATAGGATTTGGGCAGGGGGAATACATTAAGATAACATTTCAAGAAAATGAGGCACTGTAATATTTTACTCTGTGTGTGTGTTTGTGTGTATCTCTGTGTGTGATTTATAACTTACCATCTTCATGTGCAAATCCTAATTCTAGTATGCATTAACTCTGTAATCGTACCTCATTATTTCCTTGTTGCAGTTCTCAAAATTTAGCTATAATTTTTGCCCTAACTAAGATTATGTATGGTTTGGGAAGTTTAGTTAAATGATATAAAACCAAACGTCAGACACTAGATCATAATTGTGAAAAAGCTTTCTCTAGAGTACCTAAATAGCTCAATAGCTTTGTACATATGATCATATAAGAGAATGTTAAGTGAAATTAACTCCAAAATATGGAAACAAGGTTTTCCTTTGTTGGTGTTGTTTTTAATGCTATATGTGAAGTTATGTCATTTTCTTCCATTTTCCCCTGTGTTTTATCCCCTGTTATCATTGTATTTGATTTTGGCACCCTGAGTTAAGGAAGGGAAGGGGAACAAAAAATGTGATGAGAAATAGGGCAAACCAATGCACCAGGGATACTTACAAGACAATATGTTGGAACTGAATTTTACAATTTGCGGGGGAGAGGGGAGGTTAGAGAGGAGGGAAAGTGGGAGAAAAATGAAGGAGGAGATAACAAATTCAATAAGAAATGTAGTCATACCTTATGTATGAAATTGTAACCCCTCTATACATCACCATGACAATAAAATTAAATCAAAAATAAATAAAACTATAGAAAAGCTTTATCTGTCAATACCTTCCTATCAATATAGGAGTTTCTTTTAGGATTGTACAGTTTTTCATACCTGGATATTTCCATTTTCATAAGAGAATGGATGAATTTTCAAAAGTTGGATCTCTTTCTTTAGTATGTTTATTTTTACCCAAGTACTCTAATTGCAAGATTTCAACTTCCTCTTCCTATGATGGTCCCACTGTTTCTCAAGGTGAAAAGATGACCACAACTTTTCTTGCTGCAGGAAATAAGATCATAGAATTACATCTCAGTTGTGACAAAAGGACAAAAGCTGAAAATGACAACTACTGAATACATGGAAGTCCTTCACAGTAGTATTGATAGGTAGAATTCATTCTGTTGATAAATTAGAGGCACTATATTTCAGAACATTAACATACATAGCACATAGGTTGCTCCCAATGACCACTGCTAAGACTGATGGTCAGAATGCTGGAACAACATAAAAATGAATGTGAGACAAGCCAAGTATGTTTTGTACATTTTTCCATAATGTGAAGAAGCATTAGTAAATAGGCCATAGCGAACCATTTTTTTTTACTAGATTTTAATTCCTTTACTTGGTTAACCTTACAGTAATTAGTGTATAAAAAGATGGCTTTAATAAGCAAAAGGAATTACAGAAGGATGAAGCAGCAAATTATTCATCATTTTGGCAAAAATTTAGAACATGCAAAAATAAGTCTTAACTCAGGTCCAAGAATACAGATGTCTGTATTGGATGACTAAAGCAGATTCATCATTGGCAGACGCATCGAGAGCACTTCCGTGCAACTAAGTGAAGAGCTGGCACTATAAATGGGTTCCACTGTATTAAATACTGACTAGGGACCTTGGCATTATCTCAATTTTGTCACAAGGGAAGAAGCAATACAAGTAAAGCAATATCAAACAGCACTTGCTTTGGTATATGCTGATATAAAAGGTGTAGAATTGGAGAGAGAAGTGGAAAGGAAAAACAAATTTGATCAAACAAAAAAAAGTTTGAGTATTACTGTCAAATTATGAATTGGAAAATCATACATTCCAGGAAGTTAAAGGTGTATCATAACATCAAAATTTAGCTTTCAATAGAAACCTATTTTTCTTTATTATGACAATGTTTAGATAAACTGTTTAAAAATTTCACTACTTTGTGATATTTTTGAGCACTGAAATAACCTATTAGCAAACCTTTCACTCTCACACTGCCATAATGCTAACACAATTATTTAAGATGTCATCAAGTTTATTCAATCCCACGGGGGGGGGGGGAAGTATATTTTAAAGTAATATATCACTTTGTGACTGAAAAGTAAATTGACAGATTCCTGTAATGCCAACAAAGTAAAACACAAGTAGGCTATTAAATACATGCCGTTAAAGGAATTTGCATTTAAAGACCTTTGGTCCAGCATTGTTGGTAGGAATAATCTAGATGTCAGCCAAATTGCACTCTTGGGTTCCATTATTTAAAGTACATCACATAATAGAAAATCACACATCAGAAAAAACTAATGATTTTAAAAGTTTATGAAATACAAGTAAAGCATTGGGAGAAACTTTAAAATACATACTACAAGAGGAAAAACTAAGTTAGTTACAAAAAAAAGTGTTGTATAGCTTTCTAATTGCATCATTTTGGCAGAGAATATTCTAGTATGTACGAGTAGGAATTATAGTGAGCATTACTCATATGTTTCTAGTGGATATAACATCAATTATATATTATTAAAATCAGGTAATATGTTTTCAAATTTTAAAGAAAATGTTTATTCTGAATTGATGGTATGTAAGGATTATTCATATGTGTCTCATATTATGGCCTATTATTGAAAAGAATGATTTTTTTTAAACATGTGAGGGTACTGGTGCTTGAGCTCTGGGACAATAATTTGAAATAGAACTCCACTTCTGGCTATTGGTAGTTAATGAGAATAAGACGCTCATGTACATTCCTGTCCACATAGGTTTTGAACCCTGATGCTCAGACAACAGCCTACTGAGTAGCTAGAAGCCAGCATTTGACTATTAAAAATAATTTTAATAATTTTAATGTGTTGCACTATTTAAAACAATACACTATATGTTAGCAATTACTCTTCCAGATAAACCTACATTATTCAAAAATATTTTAAAATTTATTGAACAACAAAACATTTTGGTCATGTTTTCAGATTCATTATTGTCCTTTAGTAAATATCTTTCAGAGTTCCGTTTCCTGTTAAGTAGCCTGTATTTAGACAAACTTGAAGAAATAGGTTATCAAAATGATCTTAATGTATATTACTTATATCGATGATCAAGAATGAGGTGTGTCAATGGAATTCTATGCCTCCATCAGAATGAATGACATTGCCCCATTTGTTTGGAAAAAATCATATTAAGTGAAGTAAGCCAGACCCAAAGAAACATAGGTTTCCCTTATTTGCAATAACTAGTATATGTCTGAGTCAAGCAGAAAAGGTCAGATAAGGTGATGTTAGGGAAATGAACCCTAAGATAATTTATCAATGGTTTAATTGATATATAAGTGACAGCTTCTAGAAAAAGTCACCCATCTAGAGCTATGGGTATCTTTTCAAACAGTTTTAATCAGAAATAAATACATGGGACAAGTTTTCAAGAACCAAACCTTCGATGTCATAAATAACTTACAATTTTTATATGCTATCTGGTAAAGTTCTTCCAGAAAAGGCAATTGTGTTCTCAAACCTAGAGTCTTGCACCTTACTAGGATCAGATTTAATAACATAAGCAATGTTAATTGGTTATGAGCCTTAAATGGAGATTTCAAAGAAAAGCTGGGAAGCCAATAAGAATGTAACAGGATTGGATTCCTTGTATTATTGGGAAAGTGATGAATGTGTGGTGACAATAAAGCCAAACTTTCAGTGGTTACTAGAAGGAGTGAGAGATAAGAGGAATATAGATTAATCCAATCAGGTATTGTCATGAGATCTTTGACAAAGAACTCAAAAACATTCATTCAAGAAATGTAGCTTCTTTAGCAATCGGTACTGGGAAAACAGGAACTAGACCTCTTTCTTTCACCTTGTTTGATAATTGGTTTTAAATTATTAAATATGAAATGTTTTTACTCACATGTAAAATCTAGACTTAAAAGGATAATGACAGTGATGAAAATGATGATGATGACTATGATGAAGATGATGAAGATGATGATGATTGTACTAATATAAAAGATGATCAGGGGAAGGGTAGGAAAGAAGACAGTGGATTAGAAGGTAAAGAAGTGCATACACACTGTTAGGCTAAGCTATGGGACATAAATTTGACTCATTGATTATCAGCTCTAATTGCCTGAGAGCAAAGAGCTCATCAACTTCGTTGGTACCCAGCACCCTGACAGAATTGTTATCAACAAAGAGACTTTTTTGAAGATTGGCCGGACTGTCTCCTCAGTCCATGCTATTTTGGATAATTCAAAGAAACTGTGGAGAAACTATGCTAAAGCTGTAAAAATGCTACAATAACTATACCACCAAGCTACAAAGCTCACAATTACTCCAGCAAACCTACACCTAATTTGGAGGACTCTATTCCAGACAAGGCAAGTGTTGGTGAAATATAGACGCTGGTACTCACATTGTTTTTTGTTAGGATGGGAAAGGCACAACTTCCCATGAATTACCAAACAGTTTTGGTGGTTGTGGACATGTCAGGATTTCAAGAATGGTTCATATAGAAGGTATATTTTGATTTTACACAACCTTACTTTACTTTGGGGTATATATGGATCAATATGGTGGCTAGCTTCTTTCTTTGTACTTTTCTGACTAAAATTCCACTCTCTTTTGCATAATGGCTATTTAATTTACATTACTCATACCAATTTAAAAACTTTTTGTTGTTTTAGTAATTACTCTTTGGGAGATGAGATGTACTACATTGAGATGAAATTTGCGTTTCCTTCATGGGTAGTAGTAATTTTTTTCAAAAAATCTGTTGATCATTTCTTTGTATTCTTTTGGGATCTGCCTTTTAAAAATATGTCTGCCATTTGCAAATAGCCTACTATTATTATTACTATTACAAGCAATATAAAATTGAATATCTTATAAATTATGAATATTAGTCCCATGGTAGATATATAGTTTGCAAAACATCACTTCCATTTCATAGTTTGTCATTTTTAGTCTGTTCATTTTTTTGCTTCGTTTTGCAGAGATTTTGTTCATGCGATCTCACTTTTGAATTTGGCCTTTTTTGGGCTAATAATTTAGGGGCATGTCAAAAATATCTTTGCCTCAGCCACTATTATAAAGTGTTTCTTCTGTGTTTTCTGTTAATAGTTGTGTAGTTTGACTCCTCTATTTAAGTGTTTACTCCATTTTGAATTGGTATTTTTAACTGGTAAGAGTGGAAATGTGGTTTTGTAATTCTGCACACACATACATCCAGTTTTTCAGTGCCATTTACTGAAGAGATTGCCATTCCTCATTGTGTATTGTTCATTCCTTTGTTGAAAATCAGTTGGATGTAAACATGTGGGATTATTTCTGGGCTCTTTATTCTGTTCCATTGGGCTGTATTATTCAGCATGAGGTGTCTCCTAAAAATTTGGCTCAGAATTACATGTCTGTACTTACAATCCTTTTTCTACTTACAATCCTTTTTCCTAATACTACATACTAAAGTAAAGCAGATTAGTCATTAAAGGTAGCTCTCCCAGAAAGAGATTATCTTTTCTAGGCTGTTTACTTAGTAATGATCAGGCTCATAGGAGTATGATTTGTTATAATCTGTATGAAAATTCAGGATTCAGTCTTGGCTTTTCTGAGCTGATTTATGATTCTGTATCCTAGCAGCAAATCCAGGTCCACCTATTTGGGAACCTGACTGAAAAAGTAATTAAGGGATTTAAACTTAATTCTAACTAAACACTATAAAAATATCTTGTCTTTTTGTACCAAACATTTTGGATGAAAAAAATCTAAGTGCAAGTATGAGATGATTGGAAGAGGGAACAGTGTTAAGATATGCTACTATTGGAATTTACACAGAGAAGTTGTAAAAAGCACTACAGGAACATATAGACAATATTACTTGGCTTTCAAAAGTAGACTCAGACTTTTGCCTCCCCCAGCTTTTTTTTAAATTGAAAATATCCAGAAATTAAATTGAAGTCAATATTACAAATGTGAAAGTAACCTTAAAGAAATGTGAATATAAAACAAATAGAAACTATTTGTTACTAAAAGATTTGGTCATTATGTATATTATAGTAGAATGACAGAAGTAATACAAGCAAGAAGTGGCTATTAAGGAAGAAAATTCTCAATGAGTGCCAATGCTTTCTTAAATATTACATATGTTATTTGGAAATTAAATGACAAGTTGTAAGAGAATGAAACCCCCGTATTGTACTCTATGGGGCAATTTGCTTGTATTTCAGTACTACAAGAAGCAAAACATCTCCCTCCCACCAAATAAATAAAAAAAGATTCTCCTTACATATTCCACAGAGAAAAAAATACAATGTAAACCTAAAGGTTTCATGTAATTCCAAGGTCAGATTGACAGTTATACCAATAGGTTATATACATTCTTCCTTATACAAGCACATTAAATGTGCAGAAGTATCTTTTCCCCTTCAAGAGTTTGTTGTAAACTGAGGGGGACTAATATGAAATAAATACCTTTGTCTGCTGTATCTGCTGTGTGTAGCAGGTGGTTTTATTGACAGAAATATAAGAACTATAGATGGAATAATCTGTCCTTTATTACTCACAAGCTGGACTAGCTTGATTTCACATTAGGTATCTGTCTGTATGTATTTGTAAATGGCAGTCGCAATGTGAAGTGCTGTTTTTATAGTTCCTGAATTTATATCTAAAAGTTAGAACATGAAAAACTTGCAATAAATTTTCAGATAGGTATCTCTGTATCATATCCATTATAATTGTTCTTACTAAAACTTCCTTTTTCTTTTTGTGATGGTACTATGATTTGGACGTTGGGGCATATGTATTAGCTTTGCTTTTTCGTTCATGGGTTGTGTCAAGTACCACATACATTTTTCTGGCCAGGCTGGCTTCAAACTGTAATCCTCAGGTATCTCTTTCTTGTGTGACTAGGATTAAAGGCACGAGTAAACAGTTCCGGTTTTAAAAACATTTTACACAAAAGATTTTTAAATAATAATGTGCCAGTTACATATTTATTTATTCAAAGGTCCAAATTTTACATATAAATAAACTCAGATGTCTCAATTGCTTATTATATATCTGGAAAAATTAGAAATAGCAGTTATCTCAAAGAATAACAATGATCACATAGTAAGCCTATTTGGGTATATTTTATCAAATAATTAAGAAGCCTTCATATTTAAATTCACAACTCTTTCAAATTTTCTAAACGAGTACTTAAATGTATGGACCTTAAAAAAGTTTTCAAAATATTGTGCAGAACCTGAACACATAGACAGACATATTAAACTGCAACCTTTTTTATAACCATTTGTAGAAAAACAAAAAGTTTACTGCACCATTATTTATTTTCTTTAATAGACTGGTAATAACTTTAGCTGTATTAAATAATTTAATACGCAATTATTTTTCACATTTCTCTCATGTCACCTCTATTAACCACTCAGCATCAGCTTGATTATTGTAGCAACAATATTCTCTTTTATTCTTTTTAAGTCAGTAAAAAAGAAGGAAAACAATGATAAAGGTTATTGAGCTTCAAAAATCTATTTTGCAGAGTGTACAAATTTGACTGTACAGTCTAATTATTTACGATTTCTTACAAAAATATTTTGCAACATTAATTATTGGAGTGACAAGTGTAATTCAAAGGGTTTTATGAGTGCTAACTATGCTATCTACAAGCATATTATCATTTTACTAAAAATCAGTTGGTACATTCAAGTTTTCAAAAATGAACCAATTTAGCAATCTATTGTATGCAAAAACTCAGAGGTTTATTATTAACTAGTCAACTACAGTAGGACATAGAGACAACTTTAGGATATTCATTTCAGAGAAATGACGACACGAAATGTACACAAGAAAGTCCCTACCAACTTTACTAATCAAATACAAAACTAAAATCTACACTTACATGTTTTGACACGTGAACAAATATATAAAATATATTAAAATAAACATTGTAGACAAAGGAGAGGTAACATTGTTCAATAAAAAGGCACTCATTACCTTACTCATGTAACTGTAACCCCTCTGTACAATATCTTTATAATAAAAAAATGTAGAATGTTTTACAGCAATAGCGAAAAACTGACTGCTTAATTACATGCAATGTGAGAAATTCTGCAGAGAATTATGCTGAGTGGAGAAAGTTGGTCCCAAAATTACACACAGTTACGTCTACTTACGTGAAATTTGGAAATTATAAAATTGATATGGATATAGGTAATTAACTTGAGTGAATAAGAAAGCTCATTTTTAAGAATTTAGTTTGTTTCTATGAAATCCAAAGTTCTATTGGTTTAGTTTTAAATTTCTACCAGCAAAAAAAAACATTCAGTATGAATTACAACATTGTAAGAAGCAGGCCTACTTCTAAGAAATTTACCTGAAAATGTACATATTCATTATAATTATCTGGGTTTTCTGAATTACTTGTCATTTAGTACATTATTATAAACATTTCCTTTAATAGATCAGGATCATAAATATTATCCACCATCATTTCTTTAATGAGATTTTCATCTTTATTTTCTACTTAGGGGCTTGAAATGATTTGGATGTTGTAAAGAAGAGCTTTACTGAATGCTTTTCAAGAACAGATGGGAAACATGTTGGCTCTTTTTACTTACACAATTTCCTGTTGAGTGTGAAATTACCAGTAACATCCCAGATTATTAACCCAGATTGCCATTGGCGTTTCATTACAGTCCTTCAGGACAGATGAAAATTGCCTGTTTTAGGGAGTCTCAGAATAACTGGATTTCCTTTAATTTAACTTCAGTAGTGTCACCTTTTTAAACTATAAATTATAATTCTGATGATCCATTGGAGTATATCTGATTGGATTCATTTTAAAATCGAACAGACAAATATTATTACTTCTAAGTCTTAGTACCAATACAGTGAAGAAAAAGTTATTTTCTCAAATAGTATAACAAATTCAATTCTGAATGTTGACCCAAAAGCATTTGCAGTGGTAGAGTTAGGGACTTAAGTTTTCTTAAAGCTGGACTTAAAGATGGAGACAAATGTTATGCCTTTTATTTTATTTAATATTAGAGAACATTTTCTCTTTCCTTGAATATGCTGTGAATCTGTGACATGCTTTGATTAACAGAAAGTGGCAACATGTTTAACCTCTGTACCTTAGATAATAAGCACTTTCCACTTCACTTCCTTCACTCTTGGAACCCACTTTTAAATACAAAACTATCTTAGATTACATAGAAAGGCCACTTCAAGAATTACGAGGGTCTCTGGTCAATAGCTGGAGCTCATCAATGAGTCAATGACTGTCATCATTTGTCACCCATAAGAAGTGATCCCAAACACTCCACCAAAGTTAGCTTTTAGAAGATTATATTCTCATTAGACAACAAGTGGAACAGAGGAATTGCCCAACTAGGAACAATTAGCCTCAGAATTATTTGTGAATAAAAAATGATTTTTGTTAAAGTTATTCTACTTTTATGGGATATCTTTGCATAGCAATAGATAACTGAAAGTGGAATGATAGATTTTCCTTTTTTGGAACTAGAAACACACTTTTTTAACTAATGAAATTTTATAATGAGTAAATATTAGATAATATCTATAGTTTTGCATATTCCTATACAAGAATCTAGTTTCTTATGAAGATATTAACACACAGTCATTGGAAAGTCAAAATTTGAGACACAGAAAGTTGGTTTAAAATGAGTTAATTTTGCCGGGCGCTGGTGGCTCACGCCTGTAATCCTAGCTACTCAGGAGGCTGAGATCTGAGGATCGCGGTTCAAAGCCAGCCCGGGCAGGAAAGACCGCGAGACTCCTATCTCCAATAAACCACCAGAAAACCGAAAGTGGCGCTGTAGCTCAAGTGGTAGAGCGCTTGCCTTGAGCTGAAGAGCTGAGGGACAGCGCCCAGGCCCAGAGTTCAAGCCCCATGACCGATCAAAAAAAAAAAAAGAGTTAATTTTGTTTCAGTGTGGTCCTTGTTCTCCTAGAAAATTGATAATGTAGTTTAACTTAAGTAAAGAAATACATATAACATTTCAAAATATTTTAATATATAATTATAATATATAATATATAATTATATATATAATTATTATATATATAATTATATATATTATATAATATATAATATATATTATATATTATATATATAATATATTATATATAATATATAATTATAATATATAATATATATAATTACTATTGTAAATTACTATGTTGCGTAGCTCTAAGATAGATGCAATACATTTTTTGTAAAACAGTTTGAACAATTTGTTATAAGCAATAAAATAAAAACATTTTTCTTGGGGTTCATTGAACCCCAAGATAAGTATTTAAATTTTTTTTCTTTCATGAAATTGTTTCTAACATATTTATAAGATGATTTCTAGGTTGCTTTGTATGTCCTTCCCCCATGGTATAACCCCTCATTTTACTGTATTTGATGTTGGTATAATTTGTGGAGGGGAAGGGCAAAAATAAATCGTTTAACTAGGGATACAGGTGGACCCATTGCAACAATGAGATGTACAAGTTTTTATGTCGATAAACGAACTCTACAACTTTGGGGAGGGGGGCGGGAGGGAGTATGGGAAGGGATGGGAAGGGGAAACAAAGAGGATGCAACACTGCTTGATAAGAAATGTACTCGTTATCTTGCCCATGTAATTGTAACTCCTCTGTACGATATTCTCACAATAAAAAACAAACAAAAAAACCACATATTTTCTACGTAGGAAACAAAATGTTACCAAAGGGAGCAATATAAATGTGTACTAAGAGGAGGGTCCAGGGCATGACTTCAGCAAAGATGAAAAAATTCACTTTTATCACTGCAATGTCAAAGGGCTAATTACAGAGCATGACATAATTACCATAGCAAGAGCAGAATAAAATACATTATAATTACTCTGCAAGCAATGATAATGTTCACTGTCCATTTTATGGAATTAAGGGGATATGATTAATATTGGTTTAAACTTAAAACTGTCCTATAAAAAAGTGCTTTGTGACGATTTTCTTTTTCCTCACTAAAACTGAAAGCTTAAGATAGCTTATATTTCAAAATTTCTTTATGTCAATATTATACAGCCTACGCATGTACTATAAGACTAATTTTAACAGGGGTCACTAATATTTTAATTTCTAAGGCGATTTTATTGGCAAAATTTAAATTGCTATTATTCCTTTAGTGATAGTTGGACAATAATCAATTTATTACTCATGTCTACACAAAAATAAGAATTATAATATATGCTCATTTTTATAATATAAGCTCATTTTTAGGGAAATAGAAATAGGGTGATTTTTATGTTATTTTTCAAATATGATGGAAATAGAAAGGTACAACCTTAGAATTTCCTAATAATTTAGTACATTGAGCTGTCAACATAAACGAAAGTATAAATAGCTATGGCTACAACACTCATTTTCACTAATAGGCAAAGATTCACACAAAGTGAAAATTGAAATTCATTAAACAAGATAAAGACATTTCTTCACCCATAGAATTCAATCACAATTTATGGATTGTAACATAAGCCAATGGAAAGTCATTCTAAGGCAAAAATGTTAAAATCATGTAAAATTTAAATCTCACTTTAGAGACATCTAAGAAATACCAGGGTACCATTTCTATTATTCAGATATTCAAGTTTTCAAGTATTCCTATCTGTTCTGTTTCAGGTATTCCATTTTCATCTACATTAGATATAATATATGTTTTACATTTAAGAATGTCACCAGCGAGCACAGAGTAAGAAGACTTTCTCAGTATTTATTTAATAAGGAACTATAGTGTATAAGATAGAATGTAAATAATTATGTAATACAATCACGGGAAGGTAAATATCAAGCAAACACAGTAAGTTATTGCAAGTGCTAGTGCTTTGAATGTGGGGAAGAAAGTAAATGTAAGTGTGCCTATGCCAGCTTATCTGAAAAAAAAAAAAGAATTCAATATTAGAGTCATACATCACTCTTTAAAGTTACATAGATTTAAAAAAAAATATATTCTCTCCTCCCAAAACAGCCTGGAAGGGTAAGATCATAGGACGAAGTACATGTACAAAACTGAGCTATAAATTTTGAGATAAAGTGAAATTCCTTATTTTTAAAAATTTAATTATCAAAGGGATGTACAGAGGGGCTAGTTACATAAGGTAGTGAGTATATTTTTTTGTTGAATGTTATTACCCCCTCCCTCATTTCTCCCACTTTCCCTCCTCCTCAAAGCCCCCCACCCCAAGTTGTACAATTCATTTCCAACATAGTGTCTTGTATCACAAGACACTGTTGTTGGTTCACCCCTTGTCCTTTGTTTCACCATTGTTGTTCCCCTTCCTTTCCCTTCCCTAATTCAGATAAATGTATACACAATACACAGGGCATCAAAATTAAAATTGGAGGTAAACCATAGGGAAAAAAAAGAACAAAAGAAAAAAGAAATAACTTCACATAGTACACTATTTCTTTGAGTATGATCATAGTGTTAAAATTCATGAATTTCACAGAATCACAAAGAAGTGTATTGCAATGCTCTATTTTTTTTTAATTTTATTTTATTTTATTTGAGAACATACTGTACAGAGGGGTTACAATTACATGGGCAGGATAATGCATACATTTCTTACCAAGCATTGCAGCCTCCTCCTTTGTTTACCCTTCACCTCCCTTCCCAGCCTCCCCCCTCCCCCCCACCCAATCATACCCCCCTCCCCCCCCACACACCGACATTGTAAATCTGGTTTTGACATGACATTTTGTACTTCTCATTGTTGCAACAGGTCCACCTGAATCCTTAAACGACTTGTTTGTCCCCATCTCCTCCACATGTTATACTGACATCAAATATAGTGAAAGCGGGTGTTACACTGTGGGGGAGGGACATACAAAGCAACAAAGAAATAATCTTATAAATGCGTTAGAAACACATGCATGAAAGAAACGAAAACATTAAAATACATATTTTGTAAGACTAACCACAAAGACAGAAAGCAACTGATATTTGACAGGTTATTACTACTGTGAAAACTGAAATATCTTGTACTAAAATTTTTAATATCACATACTTGGTTAATGTAGCTACAAATTCCCAAAAGGGATTTTGCTTCTTTCACCATAAATTTAGCTATGATTGGTATCTTAAAGGTTGGTAATTATCAACAATTTAGCAATTTTACTTTATCACTGACAAATTATCAACCCAGATGCAAAACACACTTCAATGAAGGTAGAATTAAATGACTGTATATAATTTTACAATTGGTAAGATTTTTTAAATAAATGAATTTGAATAGCAGATTTCAATTAAAATTTTCTGTGTAATAAGAATATAAATCCACCTAAGTATTTACAAATTGTGTTTGATTGAATTAGCAGGATGTTCTTGCTTTTCTACATAAATAATCTATGTTCTGTTTTTAGTAGTCTTTCAAGTCATGCTAGCTTCTATGGGCCTTAATTACTATATGATCTTTAGTGTATTATTATACTAATTGCAATTATATATTTCTTTAAGTATCATTAGTGCCCCTAGCAAAAGTTCAACCATAGTCTCACATAAGTTATATGAATTCTAAGCACACTGTGTTTCATGACATTCATCCAATATTGATTATTTTATTATTTGGATGTGATAAAACAATTTGCTAGAAAGTTATCATTTGCTTGTTCAATAAAACATTAGTAGTTTTATGTTTTCTGATAAGCTGTTTTGTTTATTTACAGAACCAATTAAACAAATAATTTTTAGATTAAAGAATATTAGTGTAAAAGAATGTTTAAAATTATATGGCAAATATAAAAAAAGAAAGTGATTAACCGGAAGCATGAATATGATTGTGTTTTGACATTTTTTCTTGAAAATCAATGTTTAAATATCTCAAAGATACCTAAATATACATAGTAAAATATAATGCCCATTATTGGAACTCTGTTCCATATGAATTAAAAAAATTAATACTTCATGTATTAGGTGATACAATATCTTAAATGCAATAAGTACCAATAGAAAACTTTCTCAAGTTTGAAAATTGCCAGATTTTTTTTAAATTATGGAATCTACTTTTCAAACTAGGAAAAATACCTCTAGATAGTGTAGAAAGGTAACCAAGACCTTATATTATTTTCCTATTCAGTGTTTATTTATTTTCTATTTTTGTGGTCCTAATATATCTCTTTATGATTCAAAACATCTAGCAGCTTACTTTACACAATGTTTCACATTCATCATGTCATATAATATGATCATAAATTTAGACTTTCTAATATCTTATATCAAGATGGGTAGGATCTATTCACTAATGAACACAGATAGTCATGCATCTTAAATATCACTTTAAGGAAATGTAAGAGTCCTCCAGTAATCTCAGATCTGCTCTTAATAGATGGCTCTGTGCTTCCTAGAAAGTATTGGGGGAAAAGGAGATTGATACATTACTAGTGATTGTCCTGTAATATTTAGCATATATTTAAAATATTTGCCATATTTTACTGTTAATATAAATTCATTTCACAAAGATTACTTTTACTAACTATCTGGGACAGGAAATTTTTTTAATTTGTAATAACACACATCTTGAAAATGTACAAAATTATATTTTACTCTTAATATTCATATAAATGATTAAAATATTATTCAGGTGATATATAACATATAGGTATATATACAATTTTTGAAAGTACTAGTATTTAAATTCAAGGCCTCATATTTAGGAGAAACATTCTATTGTGTGAGTGAGTCAATATAGCAAATCTTCTTCATTGATTGCTTTTGAGATTTGATCTCCATTTTGCCTCTATCATCCTGTACAATATTCTTCCTATTTATGCTTCCCTAGGTAACTGGTGTTAAACCATGATCCTCCAGATATCTGCTTCAAAGTAGCTGTGTTTACAGGTTCATATCACCATATATAGCTCACCTGAATTTTTATTGTAATAATAATTTCATGAAATATACTTATTTTAAAACTGAGAAGAAGGTGTTGGTTAAACTTTTATAATACAATATCATTTAATTAACTTTTAAAATTAGTTTTAAGTCAATGGATTTACCAGAGTTAACCTTGATATCACTCACATTTCATCTTTTAAAAAAGTCTCATTAGGGCTGGGAAAGTGGCTCAGTGCTAGAGCGCTTGCCTTGCATGTATGAGGCCCTGGGTTCGATTCCTCAGCACCACATAAGCAAAAAGAAAAAAGCTGGAAGTGGTGCTGTGGCTCAAGTGGTAGAGCACTGCCTTGAGCTGAAGAGCGGAGGGACAGCGCCCAAGCCCAGAGTTCAGGCCTCACAACTGGACCCCCCCCCAAAAATAAATGCAGATGCAAAGGAATGCAGATGGCTTTGTTTGGAGATCAATGTCATTGGAGAAATGTTCTAGATTGGCAGTACAATGTGTTGATAGAATCAGACCCAGTTGACTAACTCTTCTATGCAAACTCCCTCTTTGATGCTTGTTATCCTGAGAACTAAGACAATCACTATTTCTTTCTTTTCATACAAATTATCAATATATGCAGGCTTATGTGTATATGAACATGAATGATGAGCATACAGAAACATGCATGTTTTGCAATAAGAAACATTATGACTTCTCCTTTTATGATGAGTGCTTTAGTTTGTACATTTGTCCCTCAGATATTTTATTAAATCTAAAATCTTAGATGCTATCCTATATATTACTGCTTTTATAATCAATAACATAATAACTCTAGATATATTTAGGGATGTAAGTTATATGATTTTTTATATAATTACTAGGTGAATTTCTTTCTCTGTGTCTAAATACATAATTATTCTTTTTACCTGGGCTAACATGTAAAATTCCAATGTAAAATTTGTGATTTGGAGATACTTTAGCTTCCACTTCTCATAAAGTAACCATGACAAAAATCTGTTCTTCCCCATGAATATATACAAGGAACACAATAACAAAATTAGGCAGAAATAAAGGAAAGAATATTTGGATACACTGCAACAAAAGACCAGTTGTACACCAGAATCATTGAGAGACTTAAAAAAAAAATAGATGAGGTCTGTGAGTGATTGTTCTTACTTTCTTCCAGGAGATATTAAGTTAACCATGCAATATCGAAACTTGAATAAAACAGGCAATTGTGATGGCTGGATAAAGCAGGCAGCTTTGAAAGCAATTAAATCACTGGACACTGAAAGCACACTTCTGGACAAGAGGGTAATATGAAGTGAAAACCCTACAAATATCTGTACATTAAAGAAAATTCAGATTTTGGTTGCATACTAAAATGAGTTTCAATGGAGTTACTAGGATACTAGTCGAAAGCAGCTCCTGGGACATACTGAACAACCATAGTGGAAAAAAAATCCCAAGTGACTCACAGAAAGATGAGACCATCAAGTTCTGATCAACAATATGAGCAGAATTTGTGATTACCTGCAAATTTCAGTTTAGAGGTTTGTGAGAAGTCATCTACTTATAAATATTAGTTCTGTTTATATATAATAATAACAAATTATGCAGAACAGAAATAAAGAAAATTCCATTTACAGTAGCATTGTAGGAGTCAAATACTAAAGAATGAATGTAACTGGGATGGGAAGGTGACTCAGTGGTAGAGTGCTTGCCTTACAGGAATGAGGCCCTGGATTCGATTCCTCAGCACCATAAGCAGAAAAAACCAGAAGTGGTGCTGTGGTCGAGCATTAGCCTTGAGCTGAAGAGCTGAGGGACAATGCCCAGCCCCAGAGTTCAGGCTCCATGACCAAAAAAAAAAAAAAGAATGTAACTATAACTCCTTGTACATCACCTTGACAATAATTTCTTTAAAAAAAGAATCAATGTGCCTGAAATTGTGAAACACCTGCATATTGAAAACAAATATACATTAACAAAAGAGATTAATGACACAGTTATGGAAAAAATAATCTGTGTTTATGGATTAGAAAAATCCCCTTTTCATCACTAAAATTCCCAAGGAAATCTTCAGATTTGATGAGATCTCTGTTAAAAGCACAATGGCATGCTTTACAATAAAGAAAAAAGTCTTAATCTTCTTCAAGAACCATAGGATCATGGATAGCCAAAGAAGAAATGAAAGAAAAAAAAAGAGAAATGAATCAGATGCATCGTATTTCCTGAATCCAGAATATATTTAAAAGTTATAGTAATTACAGTAATATGGAAATGAATAACAGATAGGATAATTGGATGAATAATTGGTCATAGAAATAAAATGCACAGGAAGAGTCAATCTTTGCTATAAGTTCCAGTAGCACACATTGGGTAAGAGCAAATCTCATCAATTGTATTAGAAAAAAAGAATAGCCACATGGAAAATAATGATCACTATACTTCAGTCAAGTGAAACAGATTAAAGAATCAAATATAAGGCCTGAAACTATAAAACTTCTCAATGGGAAAGCTTCATATTGAACTTGTAAATGAGTCCTTGAGTATAATATCATGAAAAGAAATCTAAGACTCTCGTGAACATATGTCAGGAATATTACATCAAATGAAAGACTAAGGTAGTAAAGTTTCCTGATTTGAATAAACACTTATTGGCAAAAGCATATCATGCACCTTCCCCCTCACATACACACAAAATTCCAGTAAAAGCCAATCTTATCTCACTTCAGTATTGTGTTGGGCTTTTTGCTGCAGGAGGTGGGAAGAAAAGCAAGGCAATATATGAAACATAAGACCTGCATTCCTTTAAGTTTTACTTTTAAGGTCTGTCTTTATATATGGCAGTGTTTATTCAGAAAATGCTAAGTGAAATATGCATATATATATGTATGATACTGAAACATCACATTAACACAGATAGAGTATAAAAGATGCACATTGAAAGTTAATTACAGTCCTAGCTACTCAGGAAGCTGGGATCTGAGGATCACATTTCAAAGTCAGCTTAGGTAGGAAAGGCCCTGCGACACATGTCTCCAATAAACTAATCAGAAAAATGTGGATGTGGCACTGTGGCTTAAGTGGTAGAGTGCAAGCATTAAGCACAAAAAGGCTGAGGAGTTCAAGCCCCAGGCACAGTGTTCAAGCAGACAACAAGAAAAGAAAGAAAGAAAAGAAAGAAGGAAGGAAGGAAGGAAGAAAGAAAGGAAGGAAGGAAGGAAGGAAGGAAGGAAGGAAGGAAGGAAGGAAGGAAGGAAGGAAGGAAGGAAGAAAGGAAAGGAAGGAAGGAAGAAGGAAGGAAGGAAGGAAAGAAAGAAAGAAAGAAAGAAAGAAAGAAAGAAAGAAAGAAAGAAAGAAAGAAAGAAAGAAAGAAAGAAAAAAGTCACTTTCACTTTCTCATTACCACAAATGAGAGAAACCATGCAGACTATGTTTCTTTGGGTCTGGCTTATTTTGTTTAATATCATTTTTTTTCAAAGTCTTTCCATTCCCTCACAAATGGTACAATATCATTTTTTCTGATGGATGAGTAGAATTCCAATGCATATATATACACCATATTAATTCGATTGTCCACTGAGGGGCATCTGGGTTGATTTCATATCTTGACTATGGTAAATAATACAGAAATGACCATGGCTATGTTGGTAGCATTAATGTGGCCTCATTTGTGTTCCATTGAATAAATACCCAGGAGTGGAATTGCTGGGTCATAGGGAAATGCTGTTTAGTCATTTGAGCAGTCTGCTACTGCTTTCCAGAGTAGTTTAAACATACTGGATGGTTAAAACATATATACACCAGGACATGACAAACTATACAGATCTCTAGGCATTCCTATAGAGTGAGACTAAAGGAGGATTACAAGGAGACAATAGCTATAAATATCATCATATAAAATAATATTAATCAAATCAACTTCAGGAAATGGAAAGAAGATGCTTTTTTGTTGTTGTTTAGGTTTCCTTTTGTCTTGTTTGTTCCCTTATCTGTGTTTAGAAAGTTAAGAGGAGCATAGGAATGATGGGAAAATGAGCAAACTAATGCAGCCGTCATATTCACTAGATATTATGTTAAAATGAATTATACAACTTGAGGGTGGGGATGGGAGGAAAAAACTGAGAGAAAGGGAGGGGTGACATTGTTCAAGGAGAAATCTACTCCTAATTTGACTTGGATGGCTGTAACCCACCTATATATCACCTTTACAATTACAATCAAATATGCAAAAGAAAGTTACAACATTAAAATGGATGTACCTTTTGACATTGGAAACCATAGTATGTGACTGAAAGAACTGAAAGATGATTATTGGAGAGGTTTAGGATGTTGATGAGTTGGAAGAGTAATTAAAATTAAAAATTCTTTATGAGCTTGTTTTCATGCCTCAAAAATAGCTGTTCAGCAGATAAAGACCTAGAGGATTACAGTTCAAATACAGCCTAGGCAAAAATGTGTGATAGACTGCAGCTCCAAATTAACCAGCAAAAAGACAAGAGAGAGGCATTGTTCAAGGAATTGAACATCAGCTATTAGCAGGCAAGTTGAGGCAGTGGGAGCTAATGGTAATTCAGTGCAATCCCTGACACTGGCAAAAAACAAAAAACCAACAAAAAAATCCACATGAATCATTTGTGAACTATGGTTTGTTAATCACAAAAGTGTATCATTCAAATTCAGGGGATAAATGAAATTACATCATTTTTAATATTGTTTGCAGTTAACAGTTTTCTTTCTATTTTTCAAGGTTTGTTATTATGAAATGTTGATACATTATCCAAATAAAGATGGTGACGGTTAACACCTAATAAAATTTATGCTAAAAATTACATAAAAGTGAATAAAAGAACATAAGGTACATTTGCTCTTGAATTCAAAATCATAAATGCTTCCTCCAAACTTGTATTTTAAAGACACCTAAGCCTTGGGAATAATCAACTTCCCTTAAAAGGAAACACGAACTTCAAGAAAAATTTTTTTCAGCAATCCCCACAGCTGTCTTCCTAACACTGAATTCATAATAGCATTCTGGTGTGATGGCTTACACACAACAGCATTAACATATTGCCTTTAGACTTGCAGTATTATTCATGATCTTTCACAATTAGCTGTGCTTAAAATGAAGACAGCTGTTAAAGTGGAATCTTTCATCTTATATATACATTATTAAATTTACTTTAAAAATGATGTTGCATCCATGCGTAACTCCCAAGATGGAAAACTGTTTTAAGAAAACAAACAACTATACAAAAATAGGCACTTTACAAAACATAATATCGTAAATTAGCTCCATTATTCAGAACAATACTTGAAGTTACCTGCTTTCTCTGTCTAGGATAGTAGGAGAAAAACAAAGGAGGGGGTAATAATGCTCGACAAAAATGTACTTATTTCCTTACTCATGTAACTGTAACCTATCTGTACAGCACCTTTATAAGAAAATAAAATTTAAAAAATTCCAGCTTTAAAGATGAAAAGAAATCCCAACTTTAAATTGTTTATAATTGGCAAGACTACTCTGTTTCTTTTTTTTTTTTAATATTATTTTATTTTATTTGAGAACATACTGTACAGAGGGGCTACAATTACATGGGCAGGATAATGCATACATTTCTTACCAAGCATTGCAGCCTCCTCCTTTGTTTACCCTTCACCTCCCTTCCCAGCCTCCCCCCTCCCCCCACCCAATTATACCCCCCTCCCCCCGCCACACATTGTAAATCTGGTTTTGACATGACATTTTGTACTTCTAATTGTTGCAACAGGTCCACCTGAATCCTTAAACGACTTGTTTGCCCCCATCTCCTCCACATGTTATATTGACATCAAATATAGTGAAAGCGGGGGTTACACTGTGGGGGAGGGACATACAAAGCAACAAAGAAATAATCTTATAAATGCGTTAGAAACATATGCATGAAAGAAACGAAAACATTAAAATACATATTTAAGGGTTCATTTTCCTAACATCACATTATCTGACCTTTTCTGCTTGACTCATACCTATACTAGATATTGCAAATAAGGGAAACCATGGGACCTATGCTTCTTTGGGCCTGGCTTACTTCACTTAATATAATTTTTTCCAAGCCTTTCCATTTCCTAACAAATGGGGAAATGTCATGTTTATTGCAGCATTATTTACCATAGCTAAGATATGGAACCAACCCAGATGCCCCTCAGTAGATGAATGGATCAAGAAAATGTGGTATATATACACAATGGAATTCTATGCCTCCATCAGAAAGACTACTCTGTTTCAATGCCTGTGTAATGCCTGGTATTTCTTGGCCAAGCCTTTTGTTTCTTCATGAAAAACCTAGTTACTTAAAGGTTGAAACTTGGTAAAGAAAAATAAATGTAGCAATCTTAAGATGTTTTTCACTTAGAAAATCATGCTACTGTGCACTTTAACAGAACTTATCTCCTCCTGTTAGTTTCTTAGAAATGATACCAACGATGTATTTGCAAGTTTTCATTGAATATTTGAACAAAAAAATACCACTGGTTGAGGTGGGTAGCTGTGTGACTAGAGATTAAAAATGTAGGAAACATTAGTAGCATAGTTTCAACAGAAGGTCTTTATTATTCAAATAGAGACCATATAAAATTTTGTACAAAAATTGTGTTCATGTTTCTGCATAGGAAAAGATAGTAAGATCTATTAAATAAAATCAGGAAGACTAAAATTTGGCGAATGTACAACATGAATTGAAGAGTTTTATTTATTTATTTATTTATTTATTTATTTATTTATTTATTTATGTTTAGTCCTGGGGCTTGAACTCAGGGCCTGGGCATTGTCCCTGAACTTCTTTTGCTCAAGGTTAGCACTCTATCACCTGAGCCACAGCACTACACCTGGCTTTTTCTGTTTATGTGGTACTGAGGAATCGAACCCAAAGCTTCATGCATGCTAGGTATGCACTCTATCACTAAGCCACATTCCCAGCTCTTGAAGAGATTTTCTAAGGATGAGGATGACTGTTAGGCATTAGTTATGGAGGTGAAAACCAGCATTGCAGAAGTGTGCAATATTGCCCTAAGATCCAGAATGAAAATAATTACTTAGGAGGAAGAGAGACAAAAAAAGTGTAAGAGGTTCATTAAATATGTCACACAGATAAAGATAAAGACAAGGAAATAGGGAGACACTGAAAATACTACCTGGGATAAATCTTGGACAATCCAAAATATTTAAAAACTTGGCTGAACTGCAGAGGATATACCTTATAAGAATGAGATTCTGAGTTCAAAAGCCATTGTTGCCAAAAACTAAAATGATAGAACTGAAGAAATGTGATTGGCTGGCATAACTACAATGGTGGAATCATGCCGGAGATAGAACATCACTCCTAAACTACACTGAAGATGGAGATCAGGAGTTACACTCTTTAAATCAGCCTGGACATAAAAATGAGATTCCATTTCACTACATAAGCAAAATTATAGAATGGAGGTAGGGCTCAAGTAGTAGAGTTTCAGGTGTGACCAAGAGAGTTGAACAAGAAAGAGCTCAAGGTCCTGAGTTTAGTCCCCTACAAAAAATAAAGAAAAAGAATGAAGCTAGAGGTTAATTTCTAGTGAGTGTTTAAATGAAAGTTTTCTAAATGCCACTCTACTTCATAGCTGTGTGTAAAAAAGCTCTCGTCTAAGTGAAATATACAAGCATTTGGGGACAGTGTTAAGGAACAAGGCTTTGAAAAATAAATGGGTATGTATAGCAGACATCTATCTTCACGGAAGCTACTGGCTACTTATTCTCAAAACAAACGTGTCAAACTCAGAATTGTGGCCAATGACCACAAGCGTTGGATGCACATAAAAATGAAAATGCATTAAAACACGCACACACATGCACACACATTTTGAAATCTCTTCTGAGCCAGTGAGAGCGGTCTTAGAACAACAGCCTAAGGCAATAGAAACTTCTGTCATCAACCCTTATGGTGTTATTACCAGAAGCAGTATCATTTTCAAATATTGCATTGCCAGTGACACCTATGCAATTAAAAAGAAGGAGGAGCGCCAGACGCTGGTGGCTCACACCTGTAATTTTAGCTACTCAGGAGGCTGAGATCTGACGATGACAATTCAAAGCCATCCTGGGCAGGAAAGTCCATGAGACTCTTTTTTGTTTAAATTTTATTTTATTTTATTTGTGAACATACTATACAGAGGAGTTACAATTACATGGGCAGGATAATGTGTACATTTCTTACCAAGCATTGCAGCCTCCTTCACCTCCCTTCCCAGCCTCCCCCCCTCCCCCCCCAATCCCAATCCTCCTTCCCCGTCCCCCCCCCACCGACGTTGTAAAGCTCGTTTTGGACCTGACAACTTGTATTTCTCATTGTTGCAACAGGTCCACCTGTATCCTTAAACAACTGGAACATTCCTCAATACAATAAAGGCTGTATATGACAAACCTACAGCCAGCATTATACTCAATGGTGAAAAACTAAAGCCATTTCCTCTTCACTCAGGAACAAGACAAGGATGCCCACTCTCTCCACTTCTCTCCATGAGACTCTTATCTCCAATAAACCACTCAGAAAACCAGTGGTGGCACTGTGGCTCAAGTGTTAGAGTGCTCGCCTTGAGCTGAAGAGCTGAGGGACAGGGCCCAAGCCAGGGTTCAAGCCCCACAACCTACAAAGAAAAAAAGGAGGGGGTGGTGGTAGAAGGAGAAACCTCAAAACCTTCAATGTACAGTTCTATTTTTAATAAAATGCTTTAACTGCATATTGGTACATTTAAGATTTTAAATTAACATATTATTTTAAGAAAGATTATGTCATTAAACTATAGCAACATGGCCAGTAACTGAAGAAGGCTATGGTTATTTTCTGGTATGTCTTATCAACTTTTTATTTTAATTCAAAAGCTAGATAGGTGGGGTTTTTTGTTTGTTTGTTTTTCTAATTGGAGAGGATTATAAGTTTGTTCACAGATGGTCTTTTGTGATGGAAAGGGAAAGCATAAAAAGTAAAAGTTTAAGCGGTACCCAATGTATTCAAAGTTCAATGGCATATGGGATGAATATTAAAATACTAAAAGGAGATTAAAAATTAGGTAATTATAATGTTTTATAGAAAATAATGGCATCATGTTCTCTGTTCCCTAGAGACCTAATTATAAGCCCATCGTGAATAGTGTACTTCAAATATTGACAGACAGATTGTTGATATTTTGTTTATAATTAAAGACTCTACCCTCATACCATGGAAAGGGTTTATCAAAGGCATCTTTGCACACTAACAGGCATATTATGAAGCCACATGCACAGAAGCAAAAATAAATGACTAGGAAATAGAGTCTAAACAGCACCTAGGTTGGAAAAGAGAACTTTCCACAATTTTCAAGGAAAGTCTTTTAATATAGCTGTCTAGGTTTCTAGTCACATTTTTATATTTCCCGTAGTGCACATAAAGATCAATCATACATTTTTAAACTCCCAAAACAACACTACAGTGCAAAGTTTTATCAAAAATTGTAATCTTGGGATAAACCTTATGAAAACAGTTTCTCTCTTCAGTTTCTTTGATGAATACTTTTAATTCAATTTTTAACCTAGAAATTACAAAATATTTTAAGTTCCATTTGTGCACATAAGTAATCAGGAAACAAACCATATGCTGTGTCCAGTTTATTTCTGAAATATGTCAATAACTTGTGGAAGTTTAAAAAAAGAAAGAAAAGCATTGAGGACCTGGGTAGACTATTGTTTCATATATTTGATTTGAAGAGTGTATTGACAAAGAACATCAGTGGAAATAAATGGTGGGAATGTGTTTCTGACCAAGACAAGTGTTAGGTTGCTATTTTTTCAAGTTTTATAATGTAAAGAGACTACAACAACATTTTTCTAGCATTAATAGATGTAGAGCAGAGTTTGAATATAGATCTGTCAGAATGGAAAGAAATATTCTTAAAAATTCCATCACTCAATGTGAAAACACTTTAAAAGAAAAAAATAAATAAAATAACATTCATCAACACAAACCTTTCCTTTGGTTTCTTATAAATTTATCCTGAATGTTCTAGTTACATAGTTCTACGTGGCTAAATAATTCAATTATTATTCTGAGGATCTCTTTCCTTTTCTAGGGTGTCATATTTGGACAAATCATTTGCAAATTTATTTCAGAGGTTTATTTTGTTAATTTAAATTCACAGAGTATATACTCCACTTACGTGTTTTTAAACAATAGTGATTTTTCAGAAGTAATAAAATATTTTCAATGCACAGATCATTCTAAACTTGACAATTCAAGATAACATTCTAGCTTTTTATTTAGGAAAATAAAGATACAATAATCTGAGTATTAGAGCCTGTGTCCCAAGTGATTGAAATATTTCAAATAAGTGAATATGTGTTTGAAAGAAAATGAAGAAGAAATATAGAATTACATACCTGTGAAAGCATTAACTCATTCCAAAATAGCAAAGCACTTCGCTCTTTGCTGCAGATGTCTTGCCAGGGTGATTTTATTGTGGTGACATTTGACTGAAATGAGACCGTTGGGATCAAAACATGCTTCTAAATGCTAGCAAAAATTCTCTTTTTAATGTTAATGTATTTTTTCAGCCCATAGTTATCACTTTATGATGAAACCTAAAGGCCAAATTTTCTTGATGTCTGCCAAAAGGATTCAATTTTAGACACTTAATGTTCTGTATGCATTACTTTTCTAATGCAAAGATACAAGTAGAACCATAGAAACAAATTAGTGAAAAAGCTTTTAAGATCTCCAAATTAATATATCCTCTCTTCAACAGTCTAAGCAGATAATTATATTCTTTTGAAGAAAACATCTTCAGAAAAGAATATTGTAGAACCAAACAATTTTTTATCTCTGAAGAACAATCCCTGAGAATTTTCTGTAATTGCTCTTCTTAAGCAATTTTAAAATCACTGGCTTTCAAAATATTTTTACTAAGAGTAACAATAAAATGGAAGAAACAAAAGGAAAACAAGTGAACACAAAACCCTAGCCAATTAAAAAGCAGTTTTACTTTTCTTTCATACTGTTTTCCCGTTATCCCTCTCTTCTTTCTTTTCTAGTATCTTTTCCTCTGTCTTGTATTTTGCTTTTCTATTGGTTTCTTCTAATTGCTTACTAAATCAATAACCATAAGTTTGAATGCTACTTGTTCACTTCACTGTCAGTGATGGTAAATTTTGAAAAAAATATATATTGCCACCTAAAATAGTGTGTTTAATGCTCTAGTCTAGTCTGGAAACAATTATGTTCAATAAAAAATGTTCACATATAAGTTAAAATAGAGTAAAAAAGAAGACAATACTTCTCTATACTCATTTTCTAGTATGTGTTACTAACCAGCATTTTTTCAGTTTTTATGAATGTATTTATATACATAAATTTGCACATGTGTGAATAGAGAAAATGTAAAATAAAAGTAAAATAAAAAGGTAGAAAAGAAGCATAGGTCCCATGGTTTCCCTTATTTGCAATATCTAGTATAGGTATGAGTCAAGCGGAAAAGGTCAGATAATGTGATGTTAGGAAAATGAACCCTTAAATATGTATTTTAATGTTTTCGTTTCTTTCATGCATGTGTTTCTAACGCATTTACAAGATTATTTCTTTGTTGCTTTGTATGTCCCTCCCCCACAGTGTAACCCCCGCTTTCATTATATTTGATGTCAGTATAACATGTGGAGGAGATGGGGACAAACAAGTCGTTTAAGGATTCAGGTGGACCTGTTGCAACAATGAGAAGTACAAAATGTCATGTCAAAACCAGCTTTACAATGTCGGTGTGGGGGGGGGTATAATTGGGTGGGGGGAGGGGGGTAAAATTGGGTGGGGGGAGGGGGGAGGCGGGGAAGGGAAGTGAAGGGTAAACAAAGGAGGAGGCTGCAATGCTTGGTAAGAAAAGTATGCATTATCCTGCCCATGTAATTGTAGCCCCTCTGTACAGTATGTTCCCAAATAAAATAAAATACAATTAAAAAAAATAAAAAATAAATAAAAAGGTAGAAATGTAAAATGTAAACTAAATGTAAAATAAAAATGCAAAAAATATGATCAAGTAGTTTTCAATTTGGTGTTAAATAAAAAAATATATTCAATATCCATATCATAGGACTTTTCTTACTAAAGAAATCACAATAATAATTTTTGGCTGAACTTCCTTTAAGAGAGGAATCGACACACTTTGAGTAGTAATATTTTTACATATATGACCATATAATTTTCAAATTAATTTTTAATGTAATTTATAGTTTACAATACATATAATAGGTTGTATTTCCAAGATTAGTTTTAATTATCTATCAGACAAGAAAATGACTTGTAACTCATGAGAATAAACAAATTGAAGCAATTTAGAAGATAGTAAAATTCTCCCAAAAATGTGATTAGCTGGGTGCTGGTGGCTCATGTCTGTAATCCTAGATATTCAGGAGGTTGAGATCTGAGGATCTTGTTTCAAAGCCAGGAAGGTCCCTGAAACTCTTATCTCCAATAAACCATCAGAAAACCGGAAGTGGTGCTGTGGCTCAAGTGGTAGAGCACTAGCCTTGATCTGAAGAACTTAGGGACAGTGCGCAGGGAGAGTTCAAGTACCATAGGCTACAATAAACTAATAGCCGAGTGCCAGTGACTCATGCCTGTAATCCTAGCTATTTAGGAGGCTGAGATCTAAGGATTACGATTCATAGCCAGCCCGGGCAGGAAAAGTCCCTGATACTCTTGTCTCCAATAAACTACTCAGAAAACCGGATGTGGCGCTGTGGCTCAAGTGGTAGAGCGCTAGTCTTGAGCTGAATAGCTGAGGGACAGCGCCCAGGCCTAGAGTTCAAGCCCCATGATCAACAACAACAAAAATAAATGAATAAATAAAATAATAAGTAAATAAATAGAATACAATAATAAATAAATAAATAGAATAGAATAATTAAAAATAAATAAATAAATGTGACTATAGCACAGGCCAGCTTTGACAAATCTGATTCTCTGCCCTAAACATATGGGCACCAGTTTTCATTTAGTATTTTTATTTATGTTGTTATAAGTTGATGTTCTCAAAATCCCAGTTGTTAAAGGCCTGTTCTCCATCTCAGCCCTATTTAGCAGTGAGGAAAATTGTAAGAGGTTAAGCCTAATGGGGAATCTTCTTTTCTTGAATGGGTTTGTGCCACTCTCCTGTATTCTCTCTTTCATCCCACTTATAATCAGGACATTTTGTTCCAACATGACCTGTTCCTGTAAATATAGTAGAGACGCCTGAAAACCCACTGATGCCTCCAAAACTGCAGAACAAAATGCGTTTTCTCTCTGTATCTTGATTGTATCGAGTGAAAGAGGAGCGATGCGTTTCCTTTACAACACATTGATGGTCTGCAGGAAGCCAGCGGTGAGAAAAGTTGAACAATCAGTAGCGTGACTCCTCTCACTTAGGAAGAATACCTCCATAGTTGATAAATCTAACCAGCAATCTCTCATCCCAGATGAAAACATTAATGGCTTTCCACCAACTCCTGATCCCATTCACTTTGGCCTTCTTCTACTTCTACTTTTGTTTGGGTTGATGTGATTGTCTCACTCTGTGTTGACCCTATATGGCTCCATGCATAATTTAATTAAGTTAGTTATAATTCAGTTGTGGGATATGGTCCAATGTCTCAAATGCTTCTTCTTTGGCAGAAAAGTAGCAAAGTCATTCCCAAAGATCAGTTCTTTTGGAAACTTTTTAGCTTCCTTAGAGATACAGAGGCAACCGTCACTTTTTATGAGTTAATTAAAAAGTGCCCTAATTATGCTTTCTGAAGTAAAGCAAACAGACAAAGCTCTCTTTTTATCTCTTCTCAAAGTTATCTTCTTCCCTATTAGGTCCTGAGCACTGAGCCAGTCAGTACCCTATTGGATTCCCAGGGCTGCTTTCTCCAGCTCTTTGCATCAGTCTGTTGAAGTCAGGAAGGTCACTCCATGGGCTACAAACGTGGAAATCCCTCCCTTGCTCATCTCTCCTGCCAGCTGGGACACTTAACTCTGGATCTGAGGGGAATATATGGCAGTACTCTATCAACATATATTTTAAACTAAAAGCACAGTTAGACTCAGTAGTTTCAATTAAATGCCAGCAGTTCCTTTTATGAAGAAAAAGCTTGGATGTGAAAACTTTGTGTAATTTTTTTCAGTTACAATTGTTGCTTGAAATCCATGCAGTATTTTTTTCTGTTATGCTTGGTCATAGAAATATACTGGTATTTTTGTGCCTTTTATCCTTTACTATCATCTTCAAATTCACCTTTTATTACCTCAATCTTTCTAGTTTAAGATAGAGTCTGCTAGTTATTTTTTCTTACAATCTCTGAATCTATATTACAATTAACTATGATAAGAAAAAATCATTTTTATTTATTTATTTATTTTTGGGTCCAGTCGTGGGCCTGAAATCTGGGCCTGAGCGCTGTCCCTCAGCTCTTCAGCTCAAGGCTAGCGCTCTACCACTTGAGCCACAGCACCACTTCCGGCTTTTTACTTATGTGGTGCTTAGGAATCGAACCCAGGGCATCGAGTATGCAAGGCAAGTGGTCTACCACTGAGCCACCTTCCCAGCCCGAAAAAAATCATTTTTAAAAGATCATTGTTAAAAGTTATACAAATTTATTTCACATGTTCTTCTTTTGGATGATTTTTTCCTTTTCTTTCTGAGATCTCTCACTACTTTTATGGTTAAATGTTAAGAATCAGTGTTTCATGTTTTTAATTATGAAATTTACCCCAAGGCTAATACCTGTCACTATTTGAACATATGGTATTTCTTGACCTTTGATACTAAATGCAATTAACAATTTACGCTAAATGACACCCATAGTCATCATCAGACAGGACATTTCTAGTTTTATTGCTCTTAGTTGTACTAAACTGCTAAATTGTGGTCACTTTAGGTTATATGAAACCTTTTTATTGTAATTTTAGAACAACATATTAGGCGATTCAGTTCAAATTATGTGTCATCCTAATTGGAACTGGAGAGCAATTAACTTTTCTGTAGCAAAATGTCAAGTACTATTTTTTAAACTTATCAAAGTGAATATGTCAAAGGAAGTCTATAGTTTCATATAAATTAAAGTTGTTGCTATTAATTGGTTTCTGTTTCAATTAGCTCCTGGAGTACTTTTTTCCATTTATTTATTTTTATTATAAAAGTAATGTATGGAGGGGTTACACTTATATAAGTCAGGTAATGAGTTTATTTCTTTATAAACAGTGTAAGCTCTTGCCTCATTTTCTCCCAGGTTTTTCCCCTGCTGACCCATTTTCTCCACAATTCTGCATTTTCCTAGCAAAATAAAGTTGTTCCTGTTCTGCCATCTTCTGTATCTCCATTGGCTTTCCTGTTTGAAGTACTTCTTGACTAATGATAACCACTAAGAAATTCAATGAAGAGCAACACTCTTGCCACTTGACACAACATAGTGTCTTGTGAATCAAGATCAGTACATATTGTAATTTAAATTTATAAATTTTCTATACTGTACTGTAATGTTTACTCTGAATCTTTTTCACACTTTAGCAGTAATCTACTTAAATCATATAAAAACTATGATGCTTATTAATTATAATTAACCTACAAGACAGCATTAAACTCTAACATTAAAGAACAACAAAGGGCTGGAAACGTGGCTCAGTGGTAGAGTGCTTGCATTGCATGCATGAGGCCCTGGTTTCGTTTCCTCAGCACCACATAAACAGAAAAAGCCAGAAGTGGCACTGTGACTCAAGCGGTAGAGCGCTTGCCTTGAGCTGAAGAGGGCCAGAGTTTAGGTCCACGACTGGCAACAAAAAAGAAAGAAAGAAAGAACAACTAATACATTGCAAAAGTGGATCCTGTGCAATCCTAATCTGCAAGAATAACTGTGTAATATAACAGTGTAATATAACAGTGGCTCTGTAATTTAGAGATCAAATCATTTCTATAAAATATTCACTTTTCTCTGTATTTCTTCATTTTTCTTTCCTTCTATGTTCCTTCCTTGTTTCTTATTTCCTTCATTTCTATTTTCTTCATTCATTTTTCCTCTGTACATTACTTCATAATGTAAAACTGAAAATAAATGAACTATAGAATTTTGACTAACAAGCTAGACAAGTACCTACAAAGTAAGTTAAAGAAAGCTGCCTAAAATAAAGTCTGAAAATGATGGTTGAGAAATGGAAAAAGAAAAGGGAAATTTCCAATATAATTGATAATCTGACATTAAAATTAAATATATATTTTACTTCAACTTTTATGTATTCAGTTTATGAAAAGAATATGAGCTTTTTTTCCAGGTGTTATCCATATGAAAGCAGCTGTTTATGACAAGCAACACTGAAAAAACTACTGGAAGATTATATAAGTTCTAGAAGCCAAAGTTAAGAACTATTCTTTAATTCTGTGTTGAATATTCTATTTCTAGTGAAACCTTCATACTGTCAACATAATAATTATGTGAATAAAATGTGTGTATGACACTTAATTTCAATTACAGTTACAATGATCCATTACATATTAAACATTTTTGAAAGATAGTATTTAATCAGTTTGTTTCAACAACATCTTCCAAAAAAAATCTCTTCAATCAAATGTTATAGAATACTGACTCCACTGGCTCTGGTATTATGTTTCTCTAAAATGGCAACTCATTGACTGTGATTAGATTTAATCCAGTTGAGGATGGACAGACAACTACACACGCTTTCTCTTTGATGAAAATAAATTTCCATATTCTAAGTAAGCAGAAAATTTCGTGTGAATTTAGAGAAAACTTTCAACTCATTCAAGCTGAGATTGAGTTAGAAAAATCTTATGCTAGAAACTATAGACTTAACTAAAACTCTCATTTCATAACTGTTGACAGAGCAAAAGAGCTAGGTCCCTATTTATTATTGTAGAAATAGTGACTGTACAACCGGTGGATTTTCTTCATGATTACAAGGCAAGTATAAATGTAGCTAAATATTTCAACACATGGATGCAGACTCAGAGTCTACACAAAGAACCCATATTTTCTCTGTGTTGATTGAATTCTTATAAACTACCATTGAAAACAATTCACAAGTAATTATTCAATGATTGCAAATTTCAATCACTAACAATTGGTAATCACACCATTCATTAATATGTAGCATGTTATGTTGCCAAAATTCAAGAAAGTACTAAATGATATAGAACAAAGAGACAAATCCTGTGGGACGGCTACCCCATGAGTTTATACCTCATAGAAAAGACAGAGAGACAGAGAGAAGGAGATCTGAATTGCAGAATTTCAGTAATGTTTCAGGGTTTTAAATGTGAGGAGAAAAAGATAATGTTAGAGGTGAATAGCACCAAAAACATTTTATCTGTGAATGAGGACAGAAAAATGAAGCCCACTGAAACCTTTAAATAGTAGAAGATAAAAGAGGATGGAGTGTGGTTCAATGGGAGAGTGATATGAATAAAATGTTGTATATGAATGTGTCAAATATCATGGTGCTAACTCTTGACAGATTAACATACACTTTAATAAATGAATGGCATTATGCAATGCATGTCTTTGTCTGGAAATAAATACCAAATGACTAAAGAGTATTGTGGAAGATGAAGATGTTCGAAATAGTTTATATACATGTATAAAAATGGAACAATACAGTTGGTTAGTATTGGTTTATGAAGGAGAAAGAGAAGAAAAAGAAGCATGGAGAGGGAAGTATTTTTAATCAAAGATACATTATATACATTCACGAACAGGCCAAAACCAAACCCCCTTGTATAACTAATTACTTCTAATAGCAATGTGCGGAAAACGTATATAGTAAAACCCACTAGCATTAAATTTAACTAGCTTGCTTATACCCAAGAAAATACAGGATTGTTTTTAAAAGGAGTTTGCTGTCCTTTTGCAGTAAGATTTAATTCTTTTTTTATTAATACTTTTTTTTTATATTGTGAAAATACTGTACAGAGGGGTTACAATTACATGGGCAAGGTAATGAATACATTTCTTATCAAGCATTGTTGCCTGCTCCTTTGTTTTGCCCTTACCATCCCTGCCCTCCTATCTCCATGACTACACTCCCACCCCCAGTGAGATGTAATTCTGAAAGCTTTTCATACCAGAATTCTGTTCACTTTCCTGAATTTATTTTCTTGTTGAAAAGAACAAAGGCAAATTACAAAAGGCAAATTAATAAATGTAAGAAAATATGTGACTTTATTTTTACTTAGGAAATCAACTGAATGCTTTGGTTACTTGTTTTAAATGTATGTTTATGATCAGCAGACACAAAGATAATTCTAATTTTAGACCTTCCTGGGATGCAGACACTGTTGATGGCTCAATTATTTCCAAGAAAAACATTGCATTTATTAGAGGTGGTGTCTCCTAAGTATAATTTATGTCAAGTTTATTTTGTCCATAATATATCTCAAATTCTCTATGGTTGCGTATCTTTGATTATATATAGATGTGATTGATAGATAGCCAGGTGAGGAACAAAACTATGCACATTAAATCTTTCTAAACAGAATCATTACTCTGATTTCAATGTCCTGTAAAACAGAAAGAATAAAGTTTTGTTAAATAATGCTCAATTTTTTAAAATTTAATTTAATTTTATTTGTGAACATACTGTACAGAGGAGTTACAATTACATGGGCAGGATAATGCGTACATTTCTTACCAAGCATTGCAGCCTCCTCCTTTGTTTACTCTTCACATCCCTTCCCAGCCTCCCCCCTCCCCCCCAATCCCAATCCTTCTCCTTCCCACCCTTCCCCCCGCCCCCACCGACGTTGTAAAGCTCGTTTTGGACATGACAACTTGTACTTATTGTTTCAACAAGTCCACCTGTATCCTTAAACAACTAGTTTTTCCCCATCTCCTCCACAAGTTATACTGACATCAAATATAGTGAATTTTATAAGTTGCCAGTTAAACCTTGTCATATATTGTGATGTTTCAGAAGATTGGTTTGATCTGAAGTTCACACTGTTACAAAAGAAGTTCAATTGGTTTAGAGTGTTCAAGGGAAGGAATGCTGTCTTTACTTTCTGTGGCAATAAAGTATTCAAGAGAAGACATTTCAGTTTACCCATTTCTTGTTTTCCCCATTGAATTCCTGTTAAATATTAAATTGGTTATGACAATTACCACAAAATTCTTTTTGGCCACTCATAATAATTTAATTATAACTTCCTGTAAAAAAGTGCTTTTG